>NC_135807.1:52947595-53571646 GCF_964213995.1 Mustelus asterias | reverse complement strand
TAGATGGTGAAAATGTTATTTATTTAAATTGATTTTTAAAACTTGGTAAAGTTAATTCAAAATCACAAATGAATGCAAGGTCCCTGCATTCTAAATAAATGCAGTCTTAACTCCATTTTTATACAGCATATATACAGCAACAGTGCATGTAGTCTTTAACATAATGAAACATCCTAGTAGCATTATATAGAACAAAATTAGATACCACTTAGTGATTATCCGCAGAGGTACCTTTGGGGTCAGGGTAGCTCCCCAATGATCATGTTTGGAACAGAAATTCAGACCCACTGTGGCAGATTCAGTAATCCAACATCTAAGCCAGCTATCTTTTCCCAAAGGTAAGGGAGTCTAAAACTAGAGGGCATAGGTTTAAGGTGAGCGGGGAGAGATACAAAAAAGTGTCCAGAGGGGCAATTTTTTCAGAGGGTGGCGAGTGTCTGGAACAAGCTGCCAGAGGTAGTAGTAGAGGAGAGTACAATTTTATCTTTTAAAAAGCATTTAGATAATTACATGGGTACGATAGGTATAGAGGGATATGGACCAAATGCAGGCAATTGGGATTAGCTTAGGGGTTTTTAAAAAAATAGGGCGGCATGGACAAGTTGGGCCGAAGGGCCCGTTCCATTCTGTAAACCTCTGACTCTATGACAGTTCTTTGGTATGGCATCAAAAGGTCAGGGAAAATTGCAGGAGCATGGTGTTGAGATAGAGGATCAATCATGATAATATTGAATGGCAGAACAGGCTTCAAGGGCCAAATGACCACGTCCTGCTCCTATTTTCGATGTTTCTATGATGTCTGACCAACCTGACAGTGGGCAGCCAGTATGCTTCCTGTTTAGCCAAGATCTTTTATCACTTTCAAAACCAATGCCTCAGCATGTGGAACTAGCTGGACATCAGAAAGCTTCCAGTACTCTGTGCAGCAAAGCTACATTGTTTTGTCTGGTTAAACTTCAGTGAAAACAACTGGGGTGCTAAACGCTCAACAAAGCTCTCTGAACTTGGAAGGTGGGGTATGTCTAAGGAGAACACTCAATATTGGACAACACCTCAACGGATGCCCTCGGGAGACCCGTTAAGGCCACTTTTACCTCCTCCTGTCCATGTCAGGTGAACCCACCCAGTGATGGTAACCTCTCAGTGGGTTCTGGGGTTGGGGTGGGGAAGGGGCTACCTTTACAAACACTCCATTACCCACAGAGGGGCCTGGCCCCAGCATCCTGCAATCTACCTCAACTTGGGCTTCTTCTCCTCTTGGACACAATGCTATTGAGGTGCCCTGCACTCACCAATGGCCACCAGGGAGACAGCCGAGTTGTTGGCCCTCTAATTGGACCAATAGCTCTTAGCCCAGGTGTAATTTTTTAATTGTTAATTGGGCGCCAACAGAAACATGCCACCTTGGGACCTGCCAGTTGCCACCCACCTTCAGCCCTGGCAGTGGGATTTGCTGGCAATCAGGGAGACTCAGTCTATATTTCAATGGCAGCATTCTAACCAGCATCAAAATGCTATCTTTTTAAAGAGTTAATGAAATAATCTTTTGTCATGCAACTGTAAAAATATTTCCTTATTCAAGATGCTGTCACATACCTATGCAATGCTGAAAAAAGGCTGCTCGGAGCTAGTAGCAAGGGTCCTCTAGGAAGGATAGTTCCTTTATCATTCACCCAGTGCAAATATCCTCTGGTCATGTTTGCCATACCAATGGCACGTGCCGAACAGTAGAGAAATTTATAACCATTCCTTTAAGTAAACAGCAGAGAACAATAAACATCACCACATGGTATATAATTAACATATAGCTTTGGGCTACGTTTAAACCACCTGTAAATCTCAGTTAGTTATAGAGTCAGAGGTTTACAGCATAGAAACAGGCCCTTCAGCCCAACTAGTCCATGCTGCCCCTTTTAAAAAAAAACCCACGAAGCTAGTCCCAATTGCCCACGTCCCTCTATACCAATCTTACCCATGTAACTGTCCAAACGCTTTTTAAAATACAAAATTGTACCGGCCTCTACTACTACCTCTGGCAGTTTGTTCCAGACACTCAACACCCTCTGAAATAATTGCCCCTCTGAACCCTTTTCTACCTCTCCTATGCAGCAAAGGTTACTTATTATTTAATGTTTTGTTCTCACACTTTGTTCCCAAATGATATCTAGAGAAAACTGGAGTTTTGGCTTTTTCCAACTGCTTTGGCCATCATATGAAGTGTGGCCATGCTACTGGAGCTACAGTTCTTCACATCTTCTGGAAAGGCAGGTAGAAAATGCAAAGCACTGGCAAGAGTGAGGAGGGGTGGCAGCATTGTGCTCAAGACAAACAACATCTTGCATATATCCCATCTCCTAGTTAAAGGGAACAACTGGATGATTTATGCAAAAACAAGTCTTGAATAGTTATTTTTAAAACTTATTTTTGCTCCCTTCTGGAAAATCAAGGGCTGCTCTTTGGGGAATATCATGTACATTGCCTGTGACGTCACTACCATAAGAAATGTCAGTTTTGTTAGATCATTAAAACATTATTGTTTGATCTTGTAGTTATACAGCATACATTATTTGACTCTGCTATTCATATCACCATCACTGACTGTAAATTATTGTTTATTTTTGGTGAACCAATCTAATGTTAAAATGGGCCCGAAATTCTATATTTTACAATGCAATAACAACAATCCATGTTTTAATATATAAATGATCAAAAACCCTCATGCAAACATATTCAGTTTTGAAAACCCAATTAATGACTTGCTTCCTTCACAAGTGGTCTAGAACAAGAGTTTGCATTTAATTGGCAAATGGATTTGGTTCAATTCTTTTCAACAAACACTGAAGTTCTTGGAACTGCAGATATTTTTGCATGTCTTCTTTAGTACTATTTATACAGTACACTTAACATGATAAAACACATTCCAAGGGCTTTCATAGGAAAGTTATTCAACAAAATGTGACACCGAGCCACGAGGTGGTATTAGGACAGATTACCAATAAGGTATTATTTGAGGAGGGCTAGTAAAAGGAGGAAGGAGACAGATTCAGGGAAGGAATTCCAGAGCTTAAGGACTTGGCAGCTGATAGCATGACTGCCCAATGGTCAATTAATTAAAATTGTGGATGCTCAACAGGTCGGAACTGAAGGAACACAAATGAAAAGTTTTAGGTTCGAAGAGATAACAGACAGGGAGAGGCAAGGCAATGGTGGAATTTGAAAATAAGAATGCCCTGTTTATAGTCATTGACATGCCAACACCATCTCATTCTAGTGGCTTTCCTCTATAGTCCAGGTCGGGAAACTATTTCAGCTTAGTCCCATTCATTCCTATCTGATCCTCTCAGAATCTCCAGCAATGCTTTCTCTTCTCATCCATTACAACCAGAGTCCCTGGTTGAACCATCCTTAGCTCTCTCCTTTACCTGCTGTCCCACAGAGACATCATCTACAGACATGGGGTCACATTCCACATGCATGCTGACAATACTACTCTGCCATTTCTCTTTACACCTGCACTGCTTCTTACTGTCAGATTGCTTGTCCAACATTTAGTCATGAATAAGCCACGCTTTCCACCATAGTTTTAATGCTGCTATGCTTGCTGCCAGAGGTGCAACTCCAACTCGTCAAAGCAATCAGGCATAGAAAACAAATTAAAATTGTCCTCAACGATTCAACAAAACCAAATGAATAATGGCATGTTTCCTGAATCTCAACCAGATGTCAGCCAAAGTGATCTGTTCATTGGAAATAATAGGTTGAAAGCTTGCTAAGATAAAGCAAGCAGTTTAAGTGGTTTCTATTTGTGTTGCAATCAAAATATATTTGCACGTGAATATGGAAAGGATACTGATATTATCAGGTGACTTACATTTCTATTCACCCACCTGTTACAGCAAACAAAATTAGGACCAGCCATATTTCAAAATATGACGTTAAAATATAGAAGCGTCATGATTTGGTATACAACAGATCTCTGTATTTGTTACAGATATCAGCATAGCTCTCAGGAACGTTGAGGGCCAGAAATGCCATTACTCTCCATTAGCCACTATAATTACCTTTAATACCCCTGAATCATTTAACTAGGTTATCCAGGGAATAGTGGAATCACGCAGACAAGAAATTTAGTCCAGGATCAATGCTACTACTTATTAGGCCACACAAAAAGAGAGAGTAAAGTCTGCCAAGCTTCCCATTTTGATTGTTGTTCAGCACCCCTTCTGGAAGTTTGCATTTCTGGATGCCAGACGAGATCACATTTAGCTATGCTTTCCAAGTGGGTAAGCAGTCAAGACTCAAATAAATAAAGACCACTGGGGCAGAGCATTTGAGGGCAGCCAATGCCATGGAGCCATTTCTCACCAAGGAGTAAAGTAACTTGCAAAGGTGAAGGGAAAAAAAAAATCAATTAAACCCTTTTACAAACTCTTAGCCAAGTTATAATTGCCAGACATACTCGTGAATCTTATGGTAAAGTTTGGCGATCCCTGGGTGGGTCCAGTCCTTGCCCAGCTGAGGAAGGATCTGCCCTAAGGCATCAGACCTACAAAAAAAAAACAAACATTATCACAAATTACCTAAAACAACTAAGTTAAGGTCTAAAGTTGTAAATAGATTAGTGCATTATTGTACGTTTTAAATAGGCCCACCACAACAAGCAATATTAATGAGGTAAGATACAAACTGTTACACTGCAAGTAACACACTTAACCATTAAGATATCAGATTGTGGTAAAGTAAGCAGTTCAACAATATCACCGATTGACTGATACACTTTGTAATACTATGCAATGCATTCCTATGAGTCCAATGGAAGTGTTTTCTCTGGAGCAAGCACGAGGTTCAGGACCCAGCCACAAGGAAAACGTGTGGGGGCAAAAGGAGAAGCAGATGTAGAGAGGGAGGAAAGATCTGTCACTGAGAATATTGGAGGAGCCAGCTACCTTCAGGGCTGTCAAAATTCCTAATAAAGCACTGGTGATAGGAAGCTGTGTGTGTAGCTGGCACACAACACAGACTGTCCTATGCAGATCCTTTCACCATACTGTTGTACCTGGAAATTCCAATTTAGGATGACAGGATCTGGTGAGTGTAGATTTCTTAGTTCGTAAGTTATTAAGAAATCTACAATAACTTGAAAGGTGCCTGTTTATCCAGTAAAGGAGCACACAGTCTCCTCAATTGGAGACATCACTCTTGGGGGAGGTGTAATAGAGGAAAAACACACCCAAGTTGTTGGCCTTCTGAAGCCTTGGTTTGTGACTCACCAACTAGACGGTGCATTAAATGAGCAGAGGGATGAATACGAGGCACAGGATGCAAGGCACTCTCGGATATCCTGGTCTGGTAAACAAGGAAGAATGCACTAGTGGTTGATGCTAATTATTCCACCTTGACTGATTTGTTAGATGCTAGAGATGTATCCATGGTGAGCACTCAGATGAATTACCAAAAATTATGGAATCTCCTTGTGACCCTGAGAGATGTTTCTGTCAGAAGAATCCCAGCACTTGCTAGGGTTCAAAGCTCCACAGATTTGCAGCAGCCCCATAGTGTCAAAGAGAGGAGGAATTAAATTAAATTTAACAACACTGCACACACACACAATTTTCAGAACAGATACAAACAGCAACGACAAGGAGAACAGAGCTATAAAGCGGATGACCTTTTGAAAAATCCTGGTTCTGTTGAGTGGAAACTTATAAACGTCATTATGAGAAGCTGCTCAGTATCGTAATAGAAAGATTCTGGGGGGGATGGATACTGAAAAAAGACAACGAAAACAGAACAAAAGAGAAACTAGATCGTACAAAGTTCAAAGGGGTAGGGTTAATGATGACTACAGAGCACAGTCAGGCTATATAAATGAAAAATATAGCTCAATAAGCAAATTAACAAGATCAAGTGCAGGAAACCAAAGAGTTTGCCAATTGCACATGTTAAAACAGTCCACCAATACAGAAAATTCATTAATTCAAAAGCATCTGCATATTCTGACAAGAGAAAGAGAAAATATTACCAGATAAAATCTAGCCTCCATGAAGTTTACTGAAGTCATATTGGACAAAATTCTGGACTGATGGCTTGATATATATATATTTCTTTTAAATTATATTATGCAACCAGCTACATTGTGTATGATGTTGTTTTATTCATAAACAGGGGAAAAGCCCACATAAATTACAAAGATTAGAGAGATCTTTGCATGCTAGAAACTTTTTTTAAAAAACTATTATCTTGTATATGGTGTTCCATGTATGCACCCAATGAAAATAAATTGCTGTTAAAATACAAGTGCTTCCATCTACAAAACCTACTTGGTTATCGTTCCATCGATATCCGATATGATGACTTTATCATCCCAGTTCCAGAGGTATATGGTTCCTTCACAGCGACAGGTACCTTGATACTGAGTCGTTATACTAAATACCACATCATTTGGCCCTTCTTTCAATTTAAGGCTGACCTAGGGTATGCAAACACAATAACATTTAAAACAAAAAACAGACTCTGCTGCATAAATAACATACCTCAAGTTATTTTATTTTTTAAAAGTCAATCCTCCTGACGTTCATTACATCTGAAGACACCAGTTACTCCTGGAGGAGAGTTACTGGTAACGGCCACACTCCTGTAATGTCCAAATGACCATTCCTCAGATGCCCGCAAGATGCCCAACGGTGCCCCATGACCAACATCCATATCAACAAGGATGACAGGTCAGGAATCAGGATTCTAAGTTGATTTATTATTCATCCCACATCCAGAATACCAAGGCCAATTGCTGCACTTCTGTTGCCATCCCAGCTCAGATTAGACATAGAACCATGGAATCCCAACAGTCAGAAAGGCCATCCAGTCCATCAAATCTGCACCAATTCTCCAAAAGTGCATCCCATTCAGCCCTTCCCTCTGCCTTATACTTGTAACCCCAGGCATTTACCATGGCTAATCCACTTAACCTACACACCTTTGAAAAATAAGGGGAAATTTACATTGCCAATCCACCTAACCTACACATCCTTTAACTGTGGGAGGAAACGGGAGTACCCAGAGGAAACCCACGCAGATGTAGGAAGAAGGTGCAAACTTCACACAGTCACCCAAGGCTGGAATCGAACCTGGGTCCCTGGAGCTGAGAGGTAGCAATGCTAACCTCCTCAGAAAAATTCAAACAAGTCAGGCACTACTTTTTCTTAACGAATCAATGCTGACTTTCCACAATTAATGTTTGTCTTTGTAAATGAATACTGTCCTTCAGAATTTGCTTTGCCCCAAAAACTTGCCCACTATTGGGGTTAGGTTGACTGGCCTTTAATTACTCAGTCTACCCTCAAAAGGTACAACATTAGTAGTCCACTGACATCATGACTGCGTCAAGAAAGGAATGGAAAATGGTGGTTGGTGTAAAGGAAGTGGTTACTCGAATTTGATTGCAAAACTCTCATATTTGCATGAGCTTTGATAGAAAATCTCCAGGGAAGTAAATGCTATTCTGTCTGTTCAGTTGTTGGTCTATTGAAAAGCAAATTTTTCATCTTTTGGATCATATTCCAACAAGGATTCTGTAGGATCTATTTCTGAAAGTAAACACATTGACAACAGTCCATTTCAGTAACATTTAGCATATCTGACAATTATTATTGCAATTCAGTTCATGCACAAGCACAAATGTCTCAGAATAGCAACTAACCACTCAATCCTTTCTAGAGTCAGACTCTCTGCATTGAATGAACGAAGAGGAAAAGATCAATGTAGTTCTAACTATCCAACACCAGTGGGTACAAACATAATAATAGCGCACCAGCACATTTCTAATTAACTAAAACAGGCCAATCATAATGAGAAAAATACCTACAATTTGTTCTGAGGACAATCGCAGAGACTTCTTGTAAGAGATGGAACATCCCTGATTTGTGCTCTCTGACATAGTTAGATCACTTGCGATTGGTCCACTTAAGTTAGTTGAATCTTCATCACTAGAGGAGTCACCTTCTTTGGATCTAATCAACATGTTGATAAATGGATTAAAAACACATTCACAGAAATGGTGGAAAAGAGCAAGAATTTATAATCTTAAGAGTATCCAATATTATAATTCACATTAGGAGAGCTGACTTCAAGTGGAATCACAGATCTCGTGAATATGACATTAATTGATGTAAACAAATAGAAACATTTTTTCATTTCAATTTGTAAAATTACTCAATTTTTAAATTCAACAGAACCTAATTTAACTGATAGAACAGTAGATATGCTGAATGAACAATGCTACTGTTCATTATGCTTGTCCATAGATTTTCGATGGACTCTTGCACTGAACTTGAAGCTATTAGAAATGCAAATTGGAAAGGTGTCCTCCACAGGGTACTCATGTGAATAGGGCAAGTAATAGCATCTCTTTAACCAGATTAAGAACATTCCTTCCTCTCACCCTCCATTGATACATGTATTCCTCACAACCTATGGACATTGCAGAACAGGAGCAGAGGTCTCTGCCATATAGCTTTTGGTGAGGAAAACGTGAAAATTCCTCCACAAGCAAGGATGCCAGAGTATAAAAAACTCTTTAATGCAGCCTAATTAAAATCATTTTTACTAGAAGTTAAAATTAAATGTTAATATTTACCTGCTGGTGGTATCAGGTTTGTTGTTTTCGTTCAATTTCTCTTGTTTTGTTTCAGGCTGTGGGAATGCAGATAGAATCCATTATTATAGCGATCATCACAAGAAACCATACCATGAGAAAATGCTGTTCATGTCTTCAATTTAACAATCCAGAGCATACACGGTCCAGTCAACATTTTAATCTGCTCAGGAAAGGTTTATCAAAAATCCTCTCTTTCCCCTCTTGCCCACATCTGGCAGGAGCGAAGGCTACTAAAAAGTTTTGATCCTGTCATTTGGCATTTATTGCCAGTTTCCACGTGGAATTCATTCCACTAAGCTCGCCCAAAAAATGGGCAGGAAAAACTCCCGTATTCCTGCCTGCTGGACATTTAGCTTTTTGGGGGGAGATCATGCCCTTTATGTTTAAACAAACCATGCATTACTTGAACTGATTTGTACTAAAAGGAAACCGTTATTTTTCTGATAATATGATAAGGAAATGTTTTTAACCACTTTTGTTAATGGTTTTAGTATTTGTGTTGACAAAGAATGTGACTTTGGTTGTGACTATTGTATCTAAAGGAAATGTAATTTGGTTTTGCAATAGAATGTAAACTCTGAGGAGCCAGTGGAAGCAAGGGATGAAAATCTGTCTTTAGTCTTTATGGCTCTAGTCACCAAGGTGGAGGTGACACGCAGCAGAAATAGGGTGCACCCTAAGCCAAAGAAAGAGGTGAATTTGGACTTTTCCCAGGTAAAGGAGGAGGAATAAAAGTTGTAAAATCAGAATCTTTTTTGGCACAGTGTCACCACGGCTTCTGGGGACAGCTCAACATCAATTCAAAGACAGAAAAGAAGAAGGCATCACCTGAGCTGGCAACACTCAGACTCCTCGTATGTTGTCACTTTGTGTTAAGTACTATATAGAAATTTGCTTAACAACTTCAACTAATTCATGCATACTAATTATTCGTACCTTGTTAGGTCAAGCACAATTGAGACATTTAATTAGAACCCTAAAATCTCACAATAGGCCAAGGGGAAGGTAAGTGTCTAAGGTAAGTCAATAGGAATTGGAGGATAGAGGGAAATCAGAGGTTGGGAGGGGAAATAATCAAACCTTGGGGTTGAGGTGGGTTTGGAATCAGGTGTGGGAGAATCAGTTTTTCTTTTGGAGGGGGTGGAAAAGGGGAAAGAAAAGGGGAGAAAGAGTCAATTGGGGCGGGAGGGGTGTGTTGTTCGGTTTGGGTCTTTACAATAGTTAGACCGAGTTGGAAGAGGTTTTACTAATGGTATAACCATCAGACCATCCGAAGTTTGCAATTCAATCACATTTTCCGATGGTTTCCAATGCAGGGCAATTGCCCAGTGGATACGCGCTTCTGGGCAATTGCTGTTCAAACTCAATCTGTGAAACTCAGAGGGGTTCCCGAGCACATCCTCAGGGTACTCTGGGAAACTCAGAAGTTATGGCCCACACTAACCACCAAGAGCAATGATGGAAAAAAAACACACCTCTATCAATTATAAACTGTCCAATTTACCCCATTCCATCTATAATGGAACAAATTAGCAATACTAATACCTGTTTGACAGCACTGTCCCTCTTGCGCCAGAACCACCACCTGCCAGACTTCTTTGGCATCTTCACTTTCACCCAGTCATCAATTGTTGCCTACAGGTATAGAAGTTGTGTGGATTTTTTTTTTAAAAACATGACAAGAGATCTATTAGACACAACAGAATTAGACAAAAACAATGTTCCCCATTCACAGATTTGTTTAACTGTTATCATATTTTCCAGTTTCCTCACATCTAGAGTTTGGATACTTTGTAGATAGCTGAAGTAATTTACATTGTATTATTTAACCTGCTAATATTGAATAATAGAATGGTTATAGCACAAGAGGCAACCATTTGACCCATCATACCTGTGCCAGCTCTCTACAAGAGCAGCTCAGGTAGCTCCCATTCCATTCCCTCTGTGGCAAAGCAAATCTCTCTTTAGATGATGATCCACTTCCATTTTGAAAGCCATGATTGAACCTGCCTCCACTACACTTTCAGGGAGTGCATTCCAGATGTTACCCACTCACTGCACAACAGTTTTCATCATGATGCCTTTGATTTTTTTTTTAACCACTTACTTTAAATTGGTGCCCAATGGAAAGGTTAAGAACCAATGGCACAGTTTATTCTTTCTATAAATCTACCTCCTGTGGGGAGGTTGCAGTCAGACGACTCCCAGGGCTCTGCTTCAAGCATGTTCGAAAGCACAACATCAAGGTCCTAAACATCAACTATCGCATCTGGGATACACCAGCTGGCAAGAGGGAAATGGCGACACTTCTGTGGGTTAACATGACAATCTGTGGCTACAGCAGGGTGGCATCAAGTGCCAACACCAAAAACAACCCACAATGTCATTTGGCAATTTACTGTGTGCCACTTTGTGGCAGAAACTGCCTCTCAAGGATCGGCCTTCACAGCCATCAGCACAGGAGCACCAAATGAAGACAATCCACCTCAACAGATCATTTACTGCATGTCCATCATCTCTTGCAGGTGGTGAACTTATGAAGGATTTTGATAATGTAAACTGGAATAAACTATTTTCACTGCTTGGTAATCTAAGGGTATAAATTTATCAAATTGATTTACTTTATAAAAGCCTGGGGCGTTGTTCGAATTTAGGATACCTTATCAGAAAGGCTGTTGCCAGCAGATCCATTGTATATTTCAAGAGGGAAGTGCATAAATATTTAGTTAAAAATGGTAGGGGGAAATGGCAGGAAAATAGGATTACGTTGATTGCGAGAGTCAATGCAAATACATTAGGCCAATAGGCCTCTTTCTGAATTGTAATTTATTGTAAATCTGGCCATCACCAGCCAACACCTGACTGTAACTGGCCTTTTATAGTCACCTAACATCCAGAAGGGAATTGCTGTCTCTATGCACAGTCATCAATGGATCTGGCATCATGACATCCTTTATTCCCTGCAAATCTTTGCAGGGAGTGACATGTGGAGGATTTTAGTGTTGCAACCAATATAATGGATTTTAAAATATACAACTTCTGTTCATAATACAGATGGCTCACTGCTCAAACACTATTACCAATTATATTTAAATTCTAATTTTATTTGCGACAAATTGAATATGAAGTGATTTTAAAAAGATTGGAGGGGTTTTTCTTTACCTTAGGTAGACATTTTTGGAAAGCTTGCATGCTGAGAATCATGGGAGCAGCTAATGTCCAGTTATAATATCTGTAAAATTAGATATTTTACTTAAATAACTCCAGAAAAAAATAAGAGAACTTAAACTATGTGCCTGCAGCAAAAAAGAAAACATGCGGGATTGTCATAATTTTGGTTGTAGCAAGAACACTAGACAAAGCTGAAAATGGTCTTTCACTAATCAAAAGGTTACATTAAAACAAGCTGTATCTCAAGAGTTCAACTCAATGTCATTCACAGAATTTCAGAATAGAGGCATACACAGGCATAACTGAGAAACAAAAGTCCATTTGTTGCTATGCTTAAACACTCCAAGTTCCTCATTTCCAGCTGGCAAACAATCTCCATCTTTCCCATAATTCAATGACCAGCAATACAATTGTTCATATTCTACTCCAGAGAGCCAGCCCGGGAATGCCAAGACAATTGTGACCCTCTCACCTCTCCAGTTCAGACAAGCTAACAACCAGAGTCGACCGCTGGAATGCTTCTGAATTCTATGCCTCAGTACCACAATGGATATGGAATTTACCCACTAAACCATTCGGGGGTGGATTAACACATACATATGGGATCCATGCCCAGTCTAAAGTACATTAGAAGTCAAAAGCTGCATACAACTGCTCCATCTGTTTAATTCAGCACAATACATTGTGAAATGCCTTGTTTTTAATGCAACATTCCTTAATATATGTATAAACATTCGACTGGCCCCATTTTGTCACCCATTGAGGGGAAAGTCGTGCTTGACGAACATGTTGGATTTTTATGAAGATGTGACTAGGGCGGTTGATGGAGGAGAACCGGTGGATGCGGTGTTTTTGGATTTCCAAAAGGCGTTTGATAAGGTGCCCCATAAAAGGCTGCTGAAGAAGATTAGGGCACACGGAGTTGGGGGTAGTGTGTTAAAGTGGATTGGGGACTGGCTATCCGACAGGAAGCAAAGAGTCAGAATAAATGGGTGTTTTTCCGGTTGGAGGAAGGTAACTAGTGGCGTGCCGCAGGGATCAGTACTCGGGCCGCAACTATTTACCATTTATATAGATGATCTGGAGGAGGAGACGGAGTGTAGGGTAACGAAGTTTGCAGACGACACAAAGATAAGTGGAAAAGTGAATCGTGTGGAGGACGGAGAAGATCTGCAGAGAGATTTGGACAGGCTGAGTGAGTGGGCGAGGATATGGCAAATGGAGTATAACGTTGATAAATGCGAGGTTATACACTTGAGGAAATAATAACAAATGGGATTACTATCTCAATGGAAACAAATTAAAACATGCTACCGTGCAAAGGGACCTGGGGGTCCTTGTGCATGAGACGCAAAAGCCCAGTCTGCAGGTACAACAGGTGATCAAGAAGGCAAATGGGATGTTGGCCTATATTGCGAGGGGGATAGAATATAAAAGCAGGGATGTCTTGATGCACCTGTACAGGGCATTGGTGAGGCCGCAGCTGGAATACTGTGTGCAGTATTGGTCCCCTTATATGAGGAAGGATATATTGGCATTGGAGGGAGTGCAGAGAAGGTTCACCAGGTTGATACCGGAGATGAGGGGTTTGGATTATGAGGAGAGGCTGAGGAGATTGGGTTTGTACTTGTTGGAGTTTAGAAGGATGAGGGGGGATCTTATGGAGACTTATAAGATAATGCGGGGGCTGGATAGGGTGGAGGCGGAGAGATTCTTTCCACTTAGTAAGGAAGTTAAAACTAGAGGACACAGTCTCAAAATAAAGGGGGGTCGGTTTAGGACAGAGTTGAGGAGGAACTTCTTCTCCCAGAGGGTGGTGAATCTCTGGAATTCTCTGCCCACTGAGGTGGTGGAGGCTACCTCGCTGAATATGTTTAAAGCGCGGATGGATGGATTCCTGATCGGTAAGGGAATTAAGGGTTATGGGGATCAGGCGGGTAAGTGGTACTGATCCACGTCAGATCAGCCATGATCTTATTGAATGGCGGGGCAGGCTCGAGGGGCTAGATGGCCTACTCCTGCTCCTATTTCTTATGTTCTTATGTTCTATGTTCTTATTTTAAATGTTTGCATTTACTGCCAGCTCCCAAGTGTTCCGAATGTCCAGGACCCCAAGTGCTTTCACTTAATTCCTTCAATTCAATAGTAAAAAACTTGAATATGTCTTCGCTAAAAACTCGAAACTGTATAAGGCAATACAAACTGTTGGATTTGAAAATACAAAAAGCCTAGTTGGTCAGAATTTGTAACTTAAATGATTTAAAATTGGAGAGTGAAAGGTACGTTTCATTAGAAGTATACAAAATTGAAAACAATAAAAAGACAGCAACTTGAAATAAAATGTGCTCAAAAAACATGGTTTCAGTTCAAATATAAATTCCCTTCATACACGCACACATGCAATAAAGAGAACATAAGACAATATTACTAAATACCCTACCTGTTATTAATTCTTAAAACAAGGTTAGGATCATCAATGAGCCCAGGATTTTCTGCAAATTCATGATAGGTAACAACATGTTGCAAGAATTTCTCTGCAAAAGAACGCAAGACACTATTTAACAATTATTTCAATGCTTGAATGATCTTTGTCCCTTTAGACATTACCTACCAATAAACTAGGGATCTATTTTGAATATGTTAACCTACCTCTTCCTCTTCTCCCTTTTCAAGAGATGCAGATGAATCCCATTTTCATCCAAGTTACTTCCTTGCCCCCCTTTCTCTGGATCAAAACCTGATAATGTGGAGATGCCGGCGTTGGACTGGGGTAAACACAGTAAGAAGTTTAACAACACCAGGTTAAAGTCCAACAGGTTTATTTGGTAGCAAAAGCCACACAAGCTTTCAGAGCTCTAAGCCCCTTCTTCAGGTGAGTGGGAATTCTGTTCACAAACAGAGCTTATAAAGACACAGACTCAATTTACATGAATAATGGTTGGAATGCGAATACTTACAACTAATCAAGTCTTTAAGAAACGAAACAATGTGAGTGGAGAGAGCATCAAGACAGGCTAAAAAGATGTGTATTGTCTCCAGACAAGACAGCCAGTGAAACTCTGCAGGTCCACGCGACTGTGGGAGTTACAAATAGTGTGACATGAACCCAATATCCCGGTTGAGGCCGTCCTCGTGTGTGCGGAACTTGGCTATCAGTTTCTGCTCAGCGACTCTGCGCTGTCGTGTGTCGCGAAGGCCGCCTTGGAGAACGCTTACCCGAATATCAGAGGCCGAATGCCCGTGACCGCTGAAGTGCTCCCCAACAGGAAGAGAACAGTCTTGCCTGGTGATTGTCGAGCGGTGTTCATTCATCCGTTGTCGCAGCGTCTGCATAGTTTCCCCAATGTACCATGCCTCGGGACATCCTTTCTTGCAGCGTATCAGGTAGACAACGTTGGCCGAATTATGTACATACTCTTGCAATTCGGCCAACGTTGTCTACCTGATACGCTGCAAGAAAGGATGTCCCGAGGCATGGTACATTGGGGAAACTATGCAGACGCTGCGACAACGGATGAATGAACACCGCTCGACAATCACCAGGCAAGACTGTTCTCTTCCTGTTGGGGAGCACTTCAGCGGTCACGGGCATTCGGCCTCTGATATTCGGGTAAGCGTTCTCCAAGACGGCCTTCGCGACACACGACAGCGCAGAGTCGCTGAGCAGAAACTGATAGCCAAGTTCCGCACACACGAGGACGGCCTCAACCGGGATATTGGGTTCATGTCACACTATTTGTAACTCCCACAGTCGCGTGGACCTGCAGAGTTTCACTGGCTGTCTTGTCTGGAGACAATACACATCTTTTTAGCCTGTCTTGATGCTCTCTCCACTCACATTGTTTCGTTTCTTAAAGACTTGATTAGTTGTAAGTATTCGCATTCCAACCATTATTCATGTAAATTGAGTCTGTGTCTTTATAAGCTCTGTTTGTGAACAGAATTCCCACTCACCTGAAGAAGGGGCTTAGAGCTCCGAAAGCTTGTGTGGCTTTTGCTACCAAATAAACCTGTTGGACTTTAACCTGGTGTTGTTAAACTTCTTACTGTCAAAACCTGATCCCAAGCTGCTCATGAAAAACTCAGGTGAAATTCACCCTTTTGATTTTTTTGTTTCTGACATTTGCTTTCAGATTGGTTCAGTGCAAGAGGGCACAGATTTAAGATAATTAGCAAAAGAAGCAGTGGTGACAGGAGGAAAAGGTTTTTTCATGCAGCAAGTGGCTAGGATCTGGAATATGCTGCCTGAATGCAGGTTCAGTTGTGACATTCAAGAGGGAATTGGATTGTTATCGGAAAATGAAGAATGGGCAGGGCCAAGGGGAGATGGCAGGAGAGTTGGAGAAAGTGCCATTAATAGATTATTCATCTATTATCAGTTCCATATCAAAACATTGAGAGAAATCCGATCAGTGACAGTTTAAGCAGCAATTATTATAATGTAGCAAAAATAAAAGTGTTTTGTTTGACCATCAGCACCAGGACAACAAATGTCATGGTCCAGAATGATGCCATACCTCCATCTACCAGCACTGACACTAGGGGATGTTGATAGCTTCGCATATCACAGGCTCTACAATCACCACCAATCTGTTACTGATGCTGAAATCAACATATGAATCACAAAAACTGCAGCTGATATTTTCAAGTCACACAAGAGCGTGTTGGACGAC
Organism: Mustelus asterias; assembly: GCF_964213995.1. Lineage (NCBI taxonomy): Eukaryota > Metazoa > Chordata > Chondrichthyes > Carcharhiniformes > Triakidae > Mustelus > Mustelus asterias. The sequence goes on along the minus strand of NC_135807.1, from coordinate 53,555,149 downwards.
AGCAACCTGGCTGAGATCATCAAAGTGAGTTGACCAAGTCTGTGCCTTCAGCTCAGTCCTCAACAGTAATGAAACATGGTCAAATATGCTGGGCAGCAGAATTGGCTGAACAGTTTTCACCTTCTGTCTCAGACATACTCTGGTCATCTGAAGGTAGGTTGACAGTGAGATGAAGAGGGGTGGAAGGAAACAAAAACACCATTATTGACCAGTGAAGCCAATGGTTTGTTTCTATTGCAGACACACTATTAATCTTGGTAGCAAAAGGACAATGAAGAGACATCTCCCTCTTAAAATTTAGCAATGAGTGAAAACATACGCTGAGGTTTTCCACAATTTTTCTAAGTCTTCAGTTTCCATCATTTATCGTACCTTTGGAAATCTCGGTATTTTCACTGAGGCCTCCACAGAGTGAGAACACAAGATCTGGCAGATCAGTTGCTGAATCAGAGAGGCATTCCGTGCCACTATCCATTGCTGCACTTCCCACCGACTGTGGCGACTGAGAATCAGAACGAGTGTCTGATTCAATCCATTGTTTGGAATTGCTGTCAAACTCACTATAGAGAAAATAAATATGGTCATTTTCAGTGCATTAATGGAAAGGGCTATACAGGTGACTTGGCCATGCATCACTGAGGTTAATATCCTGGAATTCCACACCCAACTCATTATATGGGCAATAGGAACTCAGCAGGTTAAGGGGTCCACCATCTTTATACGGAAATGAGTGTCAAGCAATAGTATCACCTTTCCAGTACCGTTCACATCAACAAACCTTATTGTTTTGAAGTATATTGTTGAGATCAAATTGACAAAAAAGTTGGAGATATGAAAGTGTGTTAAGCAGCCAATTCAACGCTCACCCAGAGTCATCTGTCAGGACATAAACAACCTGGTAGCTACAAGTCCCAAATAAATCACACTACACTAACTTTACATGACCATCTTTCCTGACTTAGTCTCCAGCTTTATGCAATGTGCAAGAAGTGCATCACTAATGGACACTTTGTAAATAGCATTATTGCAATCTTTACAAAAACAGGACTGGAGAGACTCGAAGGAGAGACCTTCCATTGAATGTGAACCTTGTTTCATGGAGTGCATTAATGACTAGTGAGCTTCTTGATCCAATGGAATGAAACACCTTTGAGCAGACAGGTAAGGCACAAACTACTTGCATGGTGCTTGGAGTAAAAACCAGACCATGTGTCGTAATACCCATTTAGTCCAAATTCACCCTACATCTATTTTTACTTACAAATTTCAATTATTGCTCTCTACCCAAGCACATTTGGCTTTCCCAATTTTTGCCCTCTTAACGGATCTTGTAGCCTTTTATAGTCACTCCTTCCTGCCATCCCACTCATGTCACCTTAATTTCCCTCCTTTAAGACTTTATATCTCTGCTACCTAATCTCATCATTCTGACATCTTCCTCATGTTATTCACTTTTTGCCGGTACTAAGTCCTCGCCTTAGTGGGGATATCAAGATGGCAGACAACAACATTTTTCTGAAACTTTCCTAACCAATAACAATGTGTCACTTTTTAATTGGCTATATTTACCATTGCTTCATGCTGGGGATTAGTTGTTTCTCTCCATTCTCTAATGTGTTTTATTGGAAGCATTTCTGTCCAAAGTGGCACATATGCCAATCAGGGAACATTGCAATGTGGGATTGTAAAAATGGTTACAAATATGGGAAAGCAATCAGAAGAACAGCAACAGCCACATCACCCCTCTTATAGTTACTGGATTGTTAAACCATCATTGATAAGAAAAATGATACTGTAATAAGTCAAGGAAGGAAGGAACATGGACATCAGATTCAACAAATAAATGTAACATCTAAATAACATGTAGCTCAAAAGAGATAGCAGCAATCATTATCTATACAACAGGATAAAAATGAACAGAGGGCAAATATGGGCAGAAGTCCCTTAGTAACCTCCCTGCATAATTGCTTGGTAAATTCACTTGTTTGCTGATTTTACTGGCAACAGAATGGATATTCCAAAGATTGTTCACCACAGTAGTTGACCAGCATGAAGCAAGGCATTTACATGAAAATATACAATAAAATCAACATGATACTTGGTATTCTTTCATTTCCACCCTTGAATCTCTCATCACCCTGCTCACAAGAGAAAACTGAATCCCAGCAATTGCTCAATAATTTGAAAATAAATGTGGATTGCTTAACCAGTTTGGAAGCTGTCAAAATCCAAAAACAACAAACCTTAAATAGCGAGCAGCAACTTCAGGTTTCAAAACAGTCAAATCATCCAAATAAATGTCATTTGGTCCCTGATGCTGACTTCGTTTATGGAGACCTACACAAATACAAAATGTTACACTAAATAACAAATAATAAGTGTTAAATCCAACAGTTTTCCAGACTCTTAAACAACGTAAAAATCCTAATTCCTTCCCATGTTTTACTTTCCTGGTGCAAGGCAAGTAAAGAATAGTTAATCACTACAGAAGGCTGCCATTCACCCATCCTCTATTCATAAAGCTCCAAATTCTGTATGCCTTTTTACCCACTGCATAGGTCTAAGAATTTTGAAAGCTCAGGGATCAGGTCTTGGGTATGATTTGCGTCATTGGCATGCAAAGAGGAGTGAACATGTTGAACATTTATTAATGACCTATCCAAGGTTAACTGAAACTAAACGTAATCTTGGCTATAGTCCTGCACACTGCCATGGGCATCAAAACCTTTGAAACAGATCCCACAATTTTGTTATATTTTCAAAGCACACAAGACAGTCAGCTACAAAAGCACAACTTTGTTTCAAAGTGGACATGGATACCTTGGGCTGATCTTCTCAGTCCTGCAGAGGCAGGTGTGAAAGCAGGAAAATCTCGTGCCAGAGGCAGGGTCTGACTGGAGCCAGCTACTTGTCCAGCAGCAGTGGGTACTAATTAGGCTTAATTAAATCTTCACTTGGGGCCAAATATGAGTGGCGCTGCCAGGATCGTCCTTATAGCGGACAGAATCCTCACGATGGCCAAAGCCCAGCCACTGCCTGGAAGTGCCAACCCACGATGCTAGCGTTGCACCTTTAAATCTTTTTATAATCCTCTTGATTCACTGTTCCACCTAATGTCCTTAATCAGACAGGACTCGAGAGGTGACTTCTTAATTGGCCGCTTCCAGGAAGATTGCGAACAACATCCCGCTGTGTTCACTTCTGGATTCCCAGTCCAGAAACCTGGCAAAATCCAGCTCACGAACCCTTGAGGCATGTTTAACGCCAGAAAGCATTGGTCCATACCACAATATAAATAATCATTGCTTCAGTCGAATTTAAATCACTGCTTTTCTACAGACACCTCAGAACTCAGGCAACACTCAGAAGGAAATCAACTACAGTTTTAGGCTTTTGAAAATCTCCTAAAATACATATTTCTTTTGGATATCTCACCCATCGATGAGCAATACTAATCAGTACTACAGATGAATTAGTCAAATGTTCATGTCCCTATGCATAAGCAAAATAAGTAGTGGGGCCAGTATGCAAAGCCATTACCTTTTGCCTTTGACGGTGAGTCTAATTTTGTAACAGCTGGTGTCTGTGTTTCAGGTACTGTCGGAGCGCAGTCCATCTGAGACATTACAGAGGCTCCAGTTGCTGGGATACTCTGAGGCTGTGGGGATTGTGAAAGTGTCTCGATGGGAATTTCCTCAGAAGATGCAACTTCGCTGTCAGCAACTGTCTGGCCAATGCTCACAAGTGCTCTAGCCTCAGGTTTCAGCACTGGATGAGTTTCGACTTCCCCAGCATTGACATCCACATCCATGGCATCAGAACTGAGGATAACCCTGAAGTGAGTACTTTCCGATGGCGTAATACTGAAGGTTTCTGGCTCTTCCAGCCTTTCCCTTTTGTTAACCTGTGAAGTTCAAACCAAAGATTCTGTAATTCAAGGTACGTTAAGGAAACAATTCCACCTTTGCTGACCTACAAAAAGCATGAATTAAACATTCAATTTAACTAATCAAAAATTGTTGCACATCAAGCCTCTTCAGTGAATGGAAAGAAAGATGCATAGCGTTACCAACCAATGGCCAACCCTTGCCATCAATAATCCAAATGGAAGCATTGGCTGGTCAGGTCGTGGGGAAAACGCAAGTATGCAGATCATGCAGATGGATGGAAGAAACTTAAATGAAAATAGACAGATTTCAATGTAATGCAGAATGACTCATGTCTCATATGTAAGATAGTGCAGCATGCAGGGTTGCATTCAATGATGCTGAGCATTGGAAGGACCTGAGGAATTTATGCATGACTTACTGAATGCCCAAAACTAAACTAATACTACAAAACCACACGCTAGGATGCATCACCGAGAAACACTATCCTTGCACCATTTACATACATTGGTAATCAATCTAAAAATATTTATTCAACTAGTCCCCAAGAAAAGGCAATAATCAGTCTTAACTACATCCTGTGGCAAAGCAATTCATCTACGTAAAGAAATCACTCCTAACCTTTCTCTCCAGTGATAACTTTGAAGTGAAATGAAGTATGCTAACAGTGATCTCATGATTCACTTGTACAAATTTATCATGAATTCTTTGCTTCTGCATTCAGTGCCCACTATATAGAAAATTGGCACTTGTTTTTCTTTCTCCTCAACCCTCCCTTCCCATATTAATTTAATGTGTCTCCATGAGCAGTAGCTGCTTCCCTAGCAAGGGTGTTAGTCTCAACACTGTTTGGGTGATGCCCATCCAATCTTTGCAGAACACATTATTCCAGAATTTGTCCATGTTCTAGAAACAACCCCTTTTCCTCCTATATTTCTTTCCATTTATTCCTTTATCATTTTATTTCTGTATGTAGTCGTATGTCACACCAGGAGTAATCATGAAAATGACTTCCCTTGCACTTTAACTCTAAAATTTGAAGCTTCTTTGCAAGATCTTAATTCTACAGTCAGTACAGTTAACACCAAGAGTTAAAAATTCCAGTATCCTCAGTTCAACCTTAAAAAAAACTTCAACCATTAAAATGCCTTCATGACCATTTCTAAACCACTATCCTTCTGAAAACTATAATTTATCTGGCTTCCTCGGCATATTACAGAGGTGGTGGCGCTGGAAGTCTTAAAGCGCATCAAGGTAGATAAATCCCTGGGACCTGAAGTAGTATGCCCCAGGACGTTGTGGGAGGCTAGGGAGGAAATTGCGGATCCCCTAGCCGAGATATTTGAATCATCGATAGTCACAGGTGAGGTGCCTGAAGATTGGAGAGTGGCAAATGTTGTGCCTTTGTTTAAAAAGGGCTGCAGGGAAAAGCCTGGGAACTACAGACCAGTTAGCCTCACATCTGTGGTGGGCAAATTGTTGGAAGGTATTTTGAGAGACAGCATCTACAAAGGCATTTAGAGATGCAAGGACTGATTAGGGACAGTCAGCATGGCTTTGAGAGTGGAAAATCATGTCTCACAAGTTTAATTGAGTTTTTTGAAGAGGTAACCAAGAAGGTAGATGAGGGCAATGCAGTTGATGTTATCTACATGGACTTTAGCAAAGCCGTTGACAAGGTACCGCATGTTGCATAAAGTTAAATCTCACTGGATCCAGGGGGAGGTATCTAAATGGATACAAAATTGGCTTCTTAACAGAAGCCAGAGGGTGGTTGTAGAGAGTTGCTTTTCAAACTGGAGGCCTGTGACCAGCGGTGTGCCTCAGGGATCAGTGCTGGGCCCAGTTATGTCATTTATATTAATGATTTGGATGAGAATATAGGGGGCATGGTTAGTAAGTTTGCAGATGACACCAAGATTGGTGGCATAGTGGACAGTGAAGAAAGTTATCTCCAATTGCAACGGGATCTTGATCAATTGGGCCAGTGGGCTGACGAATGGCAGATGGAGTTTAATTTAGACAAACGCGAGGTGATGCGTTTTGGTAGATTGAACCAGGGCAGGACTTACTCAGTTAATGGTAGGGCGTTGGGGAGAGTTAGAGAACAAAGACATCTGGGGTACATGTTCATAGCTCCTTGAAAGTGGAGTCACAGGTGGACAGAGTGGTGAAGGCGGCATTCGACATGCTTGGTTTCATCGGTCAGAACATTGAATACAAGAGTTGGGACGTCTTGTTGAAGTTGTACAAGACATTGGTAAGGCCACACTTGGAATACTGTGTGCAATTCTGGTCACCCTTTTATAGAAAGGATATTATCAAACTAGAAAGAGTGCAGAAAAGATTCACTAGGATGCTACCGGGACTTGATGGTTTGAGTTATAAGGAGAGGCTGAATAGACTGGGACTTTTTTCTCTGGAGCGTAGGAGGCTGAGGGGTGACCTTATAGAGGTCTATAAAATAATGAGGGGCATAGACAAGGTAGATAGTCAATATCTTTTCCCAAAGGTAGGGGAGTCTAAAACTGGAGGGCATAGGTTTAAGGTGAGAGGGGCAATTTTTTCATACAGAAGGTGGAGTGTGTCTGGAATAAGCTGCCAGAGGTAGTAGTAGAGGCGGGTATAATTTTATCTTTTAAAAAGCATTTAGATAGTTACATGTGTACGATGGGTATAGAGAGATATGGGCCAAATGCGGGCAATTGGGATTAGAAAAGGGCAGCATGGACAAGTTGGGCCGAAGGGCCTGTTTCCATGCTGTAAACCTCTGACTCTATAAGTGATGTTTTCGCCCCTTAAGAGCTTTATTAATGCTTGCATGTCAAAATTAGCGTTTACATTTAAGGCAATATCTTAATAAGAAAAACTGCTAACAATCTAACATATACCTGAAAGTTTTATTTAAGAATATTCATTCTAATGATGTCAAAATGTAACTCCAGCAGGAAATGTAATGCAAAAGAGTTCAATTAAATTCATTAATTACCCTCGTTGATTCTGGAAATCCTCCCCACGCCCACCGCATGTGGGACTCCACCATCATATCAGATGGTTTCACCACTAATTCAGAGTCACTTTTAGGAGAAAAAGGCTGGGGAATGGACATGCTAAATGAAAGTAAAAAAGGAGAGAGAAACTGCATTTTCAATGGAATACATCATATTTTGGAACAAGCAAACAAATCTGTCAGTAGCAGTTCTAAATGTCTTGTACCATAGTTAATTTAAACAGAATCTAAAACACTGACACTGGAGAGCCTTGGGCTAAGTTGGCAATCTATATTTTTCTTAACATGACTATGCACAAGGGTTCTCTGCAGTCATGGCTCAAAATAGAACTGGAATGTAACATTTTCCCTTTTATCTTCCTTCTAAAAATTACAGCTTACGCAGAGGTAATTTTTTAATGCGCACAGTGGGCTTTTTAGGATCTTGCCCAAGGGGTCATTGTTCATGCCCTAGCCAACACAAGTCATCTACCCACACATTACTGCAATGGCAGCTGAAAGCAGCAAGACCCCCCAGCCCAATAACAAGACAACAGAATGTTTCACCAGAAATGAGCACAAACAAGGGTTTAAATGTAAGTAGCAACTCAAAAGTAGTGAACAGTATTTGAATGCAGCTGCCAACCAACGTCCATATGTGAACTTCCCGAATAGCAATTAGGAGTAGAAAATATGGCCAATTATGGGACTCCACTGCTATTCGGAATGAGACCTGCCAACTTGATACAGATCAAGGATCAAAGCTGGAACTTGCCTGGTCTGTTGGCTCAGTGCAGTACAGGATGTGTATCTGCCCACTTAGCTAAAGGGAGCACTTGCAAAACAGCCAAAATATTTATGTACAATTTGTTCAGAATTTCTTCCTGGACAAGAACAAAATGAGCTTCAGCTAAATCAGATCCACTCTTGCAAGTAAAGCTTGCATCAAACATATAACTGTGGCAAATCTATGGGAGAGTTTCACCAAACGCAGTCCTGCACAAACGGATTGCCGCAATTGGAAAATACAGCTATTTCGTACAATGGTATCGGGAATTTGTCAAATACTAATTCCATTTTAAAAACCAGAGGTGCTCACGGGATTCAACATGAATGGACAAGTTGTGAATACAATATTCTAAACATTTCTATGCTAATTGACTGAAGACTCATGAATAGTGAGAAATGATCCTCAACCTGCAGTATTAAGGCATGAACAAATGTTTCTTATGCTAGGATTTTCTGGTGCACCTCGCTGTTAAACTGACCCTTTGTGCTCAGCAATATAATCCTTCTGCATAGAAATCACAATGCTCATGTCAATTTCGACCAAAACTCAAAATCATTGCAGACATTTGCATGATGTATAACATATACATGGGCAGCACGGTGACAGTGATTAACACGGTTGCCTCATAGCTCCAGAGACCTGGGTTCAACTCCAGGCTTGGGTGACTGTGTGGAGATTGCGCGTTCTCCATGCCTGTGTGGATTGCCTCCAGGTGCTCCGGTTTCCTCCCACAGTCCAAAGATGTGCAGGTTAGGGTAATCGGCCACGCTAACTTGCCCCTCAGTGTCCAAGGTTACGGGGATAGGGCCAGAGTAGGATGCTCTGTCAGAGAGTCAGTGCAGATTTGATGGGCTGAATGGCAGTCTTCTGCACTGTAGGGATTCTATGATTCAAGAAGGATTCTATGATATCATGTACTTGTTGGTGTCGTGGCATTTAAAGACTTGGGGGAAGCCAGAATGTCCGATCTGTGCTAGACTGGTCAGTATGACTGAGATAACATAATTCAATTAGTTTTATTCATACGAGCAGGTTACACATCACAAGGGAAAATGTCTGCAATTTGAGAGTCTGAGCCATCAATGAATTATATGTTTCATTAAAATGTCGATTTTACAGGACAATCAATGGAGAAAGTTATAATGTGCTTTGATACAAGATCGTATTACATACCTCCCAATCGGAGACCAGTCACCATCAGAAAATGGGTAATTGACCTCATGGGAAAAGGCTGCAGATTCTTTCAACTCATTGTCCTTTAAAGAGGTGTATGCCAACCCCCTGCATAAATAATGGGTAATGCTTTTTATTCACCCTTATAACATCAGCACGTTCTTTCATAGAGTGACAATTATATAATAGACTGAAAATATTTGCAAGTGCTTCAAGTTTTTCTAAACCAATGGACTTCCACGATGATTGCTTTCAGTAACGTCGAGAACATTCTGACAACTTAGACAGTGCTGAAAAAGCAGATTAAAACTTCAAAAAACCTCCAAGTGCAATTGGGAGGACTATAATGTTCACTGAATTTTGAAAAATAATATTGTAATCAGAGTTGGATTCAAACTCCGAGGAACAAAAAGTGCAATCTCCTTTCGACGCTCACTATTGAGTACGCTTTCTCTCCCTCTCTCGCTCGAACAAACAATAGGTCTAAAGAAATGAAGTTGAAGGTGGGAAACAAACACTTGCACAAAGCTCCATTCAAGTTGCACTTAACGAGTACTCAAATGAAATCTCTGGCACAAAGCAAAGAAACCAAATGATTAGTGATCCAGAAATAATTAGCTGCAAAATAAATAGGCACAAACAAGGAATGAAAACAACAATTGCAAAATCTTTACTGTTGAGTACATGAAACGGGCATCATAAACAAGTGGTCCGCCCGGTTACACTATCATGACTTCTGGTCACAAAAGTCTGCATATAAAGTGAATCATTGAACTTAGACTATCAGATGCTTTAAATTAAGTGAAACAGTGATACCTGATTCCCAGTTCTCCAGAAGGCAGTGACTTCTAAGACCGTAACTATAAGACGTAGGAGCAGAATTAGGCCACTCGGCCCATCGAGTCTGCTCTGCCATTCAATCATGGCGAATTTTTTTTTCTCATCCTCATTCTCCTGCTTTTTCCCCATGATCCCTGATCCCCTCATCAATCAAGAACGTTTCTATCCGTGTCTTAAAGACGCTCAATGACCTGACCTCCACAGTCTTCTGCAGCAAAGAGTTCCACAGATTCACCACACTCTGGCTGAAGAAATTCCTCCTCATCTGTTTCAAAGGATCGTCCCTTTAGCCTGAGGTTTTGCCCTCTGGTTCTAGTTTTTCCTACAAGTGGAAACATCCTCTCCACATCCACTCTATCCAGGCCTCGCAGTATCCTGCAAGTTTCAATAAGATCTCCCCTCATCCTTCTCAACTCCAACAAGTAGAGATCCAGAGTCCTCAACCGGTTCTCATACGACAAGCTCTTCAATCCAGGGATCATTCTTGTGAACCTCCTCTGGATCCTTTCCAAGGCAAGCACATCCTTCCTTAGATATGGGGTCCAAAACTGCTCACAATACTCCAAATGGGGTCTGACCAGAGCTGTATACAGCCTCAGAAGTCTTGTATTCTAGTCCTCTCGACATGAATGCTAACATTGCATTTGCCTTCCGAACTGCTGACTGAACCTGCATGTTAACCTTAAGAGAATCTTGAACAATGACTCCCAAGCCCCTTTGTGTTTCTGATTTCCTAAGCATTTTCCCATTTAGAAAATAGTTTATGCCTCCATTCCTCCTTCCAAAGTGCATAACCTCACACTTTTCCACATTGTATTCCATCTGCCACTTCTTTGCCCACCCACCTAACCTGTCCAAGTCCTTCTGCAGCCCCCAACTATACAACTAAGTGTAGTTAGAATATTGTGGTTGCCTTGGTGGCAAGATGCAAGTCTACAGGAAGGCTATTGTAGCACATAGACCATCATAGTTAAGATTGGTCTTATCACAACTGCCAAAGAAGTTCACTTTCCACCAGAACTCACTGGAAGGTGATGAGCAAAAGATCATTGGATAATTTAACTTTCCTGAACTCAGAAGCTACTGTGCTACCCAACTAACCAATGAATCAAACACAGATCAGGCTTCCATCAAAAGGCCTCCCTGGTCTTCTTCCAAAAATTTAAAAAGTCTCCTAAAACAATTCAAAAACTGAAGGACTGAGATTTAACACTTGATTGCTGTCTGTGTGAAAGGTTGTTCAATAGTCATTGGCAATTATCATTGTAGAAGGTCCTTATGTTATTAATTACTCAAAGTTGCATCTCAATTCATGCACTAATGCAGTAATTTCCTGAAAATCAGGGGAAACCAATATGCAAATCAACCAGAAACTGACCAATTTGCAGTAACAATGGTGTCTGAATGGTGCACACAATTACATTTTCATCAACATCAGACTCATTACATTACAAATGGCTCAAGAAAATAGAACTTTCTGATCAGTGACCTTCCATTTTTAGAAACTAAAAAGATTGCAAGAATAGATTTGACTAAACAAACTTTTGTTTTGCACTACACATTTTAGTGACTTTTGTAGACTTAATATTTCTATTGAATTGTAAATACATCGTGATGACTATGATGAAAATAGTCTCATATTCAATAACTACTGAGAATGAATCTAATAACATAGGATCATTTAATTTAGTAAACAGATTACCAAAAATATGCCAATTTCTAGCTCTAAAGTTGTGCAACTCTACAAAAGACACTTCAGTCTAAAATAAGGTTATTTGCAAGATATTACTGAATTGCTTGACATACAAATAGTTCTACAACAGAACTCTCTACTATTACAGTAGATTAGTATTTATGCATTTAGCCTCAAGATATATATATATTTTTGAAAGCTTAAACTGTTTTTGAATCAAGAATAGCTCAATCAAGGGTAAAAGGAATTAAGAATTACAAACTAGGAGATGTTAGTTTTTACCTGGGAGAATGTGTCGGTTGGTCTTCATCAGAACTCATATCCATTTCAAATATGTCTTCACTGCCAGCTGATGGAGCACGGTCTTCCTTTTTGCCATCTGTTTTAAATTTCTTCTTCCTCCGTTTTTTCTTCTTTACTGAGTTGGTGGAGATTGAGGTCTCTGAAGTTGTGCCCTGAACTGTATTCGCCAAGTCCTGTTCCATTCCGGTGTCTGTTTTAGATTTGCTCAAGTTCAGCTGCATATCCTTGAAGAACTGCCCTTCTTCTGTGGGAATGGGCGAGGTAGCCAGGTGAGGAGGAACTTTCTCCTAGTCATAGAAACAAGTTGCAAAGTCGTTAGAGCATAAATTACAAACATACCAAAAAAATTACAAGTATTTAAAGTGAAAAACTGAATGTGGTAAATCATTTTATGATATTGTTCAGAAGCAGAGGGAAAGTTATAAGTTCAAAGAAAATACTGACCACCTTTTAACTACAAATTCTTTTGCAATTTGCATGTTATATTTTAAAATGTAGAACCATTCCAATTGTAAACTAAAGACTATTTGTTCCATCAACTTCCTAAAAGCAAGCATCTAAGCCCATAGAAATAAAAGCTCTAAATACAACCGCTGAAGAATACCTTTTACTGCACCAGTGCAGATTTGTATTAAGCAGCCACCATTTTAAAAAAAATAAACACCATTAGGCCATATCACACAGAACATGGGGGCTGTCCCAAACCTTTAGAGGGTGCAGCCTTGGTTACATTCTATTTGTGGTTGAAAATTTCTAATGGGATCCTACAACCAATGGAATCAGACATGCAACCTGCCTGGAAAGTGTTGGGAGGTGAGTTTGTGGGGGTTGGGGTGGAAGAGAAATGTGGGAAGATGCTTGACTAATTAGGTGAGCTTGCCTTTCCTGCAGCTGTCTAAAGAACAGATTCCGTAAGTTATTCTGGCAATGTTGAGGTGAATCACTTAAACTGAGCTAATGTTTAAAATTACACACAACTTTTAATTAAAAGATTGCTCAGACAGATGGATTTTACAACATGACCTGGTACCCTAAAGGCAGGGCCAAATGGGGGTCCCAAATCAGCACTTGATGGAAGACCCCCAGCAACGCAATCTTCCCAGAGAGGATTTCCTAATTAAGATGGCATCCCTATTAAGGACAGTGGAAAAAGATTCGAGGTTGGTGCTGCTGAGGTAGATCCAGGGTCCGAGGGCAACTCAACATTGAGATGGCAGCCTCCGCAGACAGCAAAATAACCTCTAACTGGTTGCCTGCCTCCCTTGTGCAGGGAACAGAAATGCCCCATGGGGTGGGAAGGAGTCAGAGAGGTGTCCCAACACAGCAACTTCCAAGTTTCTCACTCCTCTGCCTCCAATCCTATCGTCATGGAGCAGGAAAATCCAGCTCTAAATTACTGAAGATATGATTTTTATTTAGACATATAGTCCCTTTCATATCATTCAAATGGTGAGAGAGTACTTAGCTCTGAGGTGGGATCTGGGTGTCCTAGAGCATGAATCACAAAAGTCTCATATGCAGGTACAGCAAGTAATTAGGTGAGCTAACAACTATGAGGGAAATTGAACACAAAAGTATGAAGGTTATGCTTCAGGTGTGCAGGACACGAGTGAGACCAAATCTGGAGTACAGCACTGGTCAATTTATTCAAGGATACAAATACATTGGCAGCAGCTCAGAGAAGGTTTACTAGACTATTATCTGGAGTGGATGAGTTGTCTTTTGGGGAAAGTTTGGACAGGTTAAGTTTGTGTCCACTAGAGACAAAAGTAAGAAGTGACTTGATTGAAACATAAATGATCCTGAAGGGTTTTGACAGGGTGAATGTGGAGAGGATGTTTCTTCTTAAGGGAGTTCTAAAAATCAAGAACCAAGGGCTGTTTCACAATTAAGGGGCTGTCCGATTAAAACGGAGATGAGGCAAAATTGTTTTACTCAGTCATGATTCTTTAGAACTCTGAAAAGGTACTGGAAACAGCGTCTTTGAATATTTTTAAGGCAGAGGCGAGTAGGTTCTTGGTAAGCAAGTGGATGATAGTGTATTGGGTGTAGACGGGATGCAGATTTCAGGTTACTATCAGATCAGCCATAACCTAATAAATGACAGAGCGGGCTTGTTCACATGCATGTTTATATATTATTCCTTATTTCTGTGAATGACTAATAGTTTAGTCAGATACAAAATGTCTTGATGCAAGTGGAATTAGTAATTTCCTGAAGTGATGGAAAACTACTGTGATAGTGAAAACTCCTGCATAATTTCAACATATGACCCTAATAAGGTTATTTTCCTGAAGCATGGTCACCTTTAGAGTACAAGGTCTTGCTTCAGTTCATAGTTTTCTAGTAGAACAAACCTGTGTTAGACCCAAAACCATTAGAAAGGGCATTAAAAACAAAATGAAGGAAACCATAGAAACCATCTGCTGATGATATCAAGAGGATGGCGAGAATGCTTTCTTACAAAGGTCTATTCAAAACTTCTAATTAAAACCACATGTCTTGGCTGCTGCTTAAAACATATGTTCTCAACAAAGGAAGCAACTCTTTTTAGCAGAAGGGTAACCTCCTGCCTTAGTGCCTTCTTTAAATAGCAGTGGATATCTGGAAAGCCAACTCTCTGCTCGTTAGCTTTTTAAAATCCAATTTCTTAGACAATAAAAGAAAGAATTGACGTGCCGCAAGCAACCAGCTGCAAGCGTAATCGCAGCAGATCAGTCTCCGAATGTGCAAGGAACTGCTCAACTACACTTCAGTTCAACAAAGCTTTCATCTCTTGCTCCCCACCATTTCCTTCAAAAAATAGTCCATGGGTGGCACTTTTCCTGATTAAGGAGCACTAGTTTGAATGGCAGCAGTATTCATTTTTGTTTAAAAATAGAATAGGTATGATTGGACTTTAGACAGGTTTGTGGTTACTTTTTCCTTTCTGAAGAAAACGGAACAGCAAAAAAAGCCATCATCTTTTATATTACCTACACTTGGCAGTATTGCTCGATCTTGAAAGGATACGAGGATCTAATCATGACCATAAAACCAGAAACATACATTTTCAATAAAAAATTCCAGTTTTTTTCTCACCTCCCCCGTCAAACAAAAGAGCCATTTTATCTTGTTTGATCACTAAATACACTTGGGAAAACAAAATTGAATGAGGGCGAGTTTCATTTTGGGTGCAGGCAGAAAACTAATGACTCTGGACAGGCTGGCTAATACATTTGTAGTCTAACTCGCAACAGCCTGCCTTCTACCCATGTGACGTGAAACTGGCCTCGAATGCATCAAAACTTGTCAGGCTTGCTAAATTCGTTACCGACTTAACAAAATTATGAGCAGAAAAGAGCTTCTTCCCTGTGCATACATGAGTGGCAATTTGGGTGGCCGTCTCACTACCACATGTCTCTGCCACATCTTTTAGCATCAAAAATAAATTAGGAAGGAGGTTCAGACAAAAAGTTCAGGCAATTCTTGCAGCACTGCTTTCCAAATTTCTGCACCAATTCCCACGTTTAGAAGAAACAATCCCAGCTTTCATTACCCAATCAACGGTCACATTTGGGGAAGGAGGCGATGGCCTAGTGGTATCATCATTGGACTAATCCAGAAACTCAGCTAATGTTGTGGGGACCCGAGTTCAAATCACGCCACGGTAAATGGTGGAATTTGAATTCAATTTTTAAAATCTGGAATTAAGAATCTACTGATGACCATGAAACCATTGTCTATTGTCGGAAAAACCCATCTGGTTCACTAACGTCCTCTAGGGAAGGAAATCTGCCATCCTTACCTGGTGTCACCTACATGTGACTCCAGAGCCACAGCATTGTGGTTGACTCTCAACTGCCTCTGAACAAGGACAATGAGGGAAGGGCAATAAATGCTGCCCAGCCAGCGACGCCCATGTCCCACAAATGAATTTAAATTTTTTTAAAGTGAAATAATACCAATCAACACGCACAATGGTATTGGGAAACCAAGGAAAAAAGAAACATTCTGAAATCCCTGTCTATGTAATTGTTTAGTTAGGTCTGAACACCTTGAAATTCAACAAGAACAAGATGAAATCATGTGCCCAGCTCTTTTTCCAGGGACTTATTCCCAGGCTCCCTCAGGCATGTTGGAAGAGTATGGAGCTGCTCCAACATTCCTTTTCTTCACCTGGCTGCTGCTACAAATGCCAACCGAGATATGTGATTGACGATGGCTGCCCAACCTGGGACAGTGCTGGTCATCTATAGCTCCAAAAGGCCGGCAAGTCCGTGCTTGATGATGGAACAGCAGCCCAGGAATTTCACATCCTTGAAAGTTATCCACAGACACTCCTCCTTCTGGATTCCCAGTGAATTCTCTCAGTCCATTTTTCTCAAAGTGAACCGAATTATTTATTAAAATTCTATATTTAAATATCTTTATAGCTCCAAAATCAAGATATCAAAACAATTTAAAAGCAATGGTAACTGAGCTAATTATTTAGCACTCTTCACTCATTACCAAATCTACTTTCTTTCTCATAACCCACACTCGCACCACAACATTTTCTAACGACTATGCACATGATCACGATCAAATACCCATCACCCACAAATATCTTGCCACCCCACCCTTTTCAATACTTGTTACACTGGTGGTTTCACCTATGCTTCTTTTCTTCACTGTAACATTAAATACCGTGGCAAATAAAGTGGGGGGATATGGGAAACCAAGCGGATTTCAATTGAATTTCATTTAGATAGTATGCAGTACATGGAACCTTGCCAGCCATGAGGAGCATGGTCGACATTTAAAAGTTTAGATAAATGAGCAAGCAATTTTCTTAGCTAATTGTCATAAAGCACAAACCCACCATCACATATTTCCATTAAACATTCACAAATGAAATTAAAAATTGTTACATACATTTTCTTGCTCTGTTTCTTGTACAAAGAAAGCTTCTCCATTATCTCCCAACTTCATGTGCAGATCCACTGGATCCCCATTAATCTCGATGTCAATCTGCAATCAGTCCCAAAATGGCACTAAATAACTTTTAAAGAGTCAAAACAAACCCCCAACATAGATAACTCCTTAACCATTATGCCAAAACATGCATCAAAACAAAACGCATTACAGTATATCACAGTCACAACATATTTATATAGCACCTTTACCATTGGTAAAATGTCCCAAGGTGCTTCACAGGAGCATTATAAAGCAGGCTTGAAGAGTCAAATAAGGCAATAATAGGGTCAAGCTTTGTCAAAAAGGCAGGTTTTAAGAAGCATCTTAAAAGAGGAAAGAATTAGAGAGCCAGAGATTCAGGAAGGGGATTCCAGAGCTTAGGGCCGAGGTGCCAAAGACATTCATTCAATTATAATCCAGGATGCTCAAGTGGCAAGAATTAGATGAATGCAGATAGCTGGGATGATTGAGGGGGTGGCGTTTACAGAAATGGGGAGGAACGAGGCGATGAAGGGACTCGAAAACAAAGATCTTGTAATTTTTTTAAAAATGAAGCGTTGCTTCAAAAATGAAGCAACCAAACCAGGTCTGCAAGCAAGAGGTTTAGAGAGTGAACAAAATTTGGTGGGTTGCAAACAGAGGCCGAGTGTTGGGTGATATCAGGTTTACGGAGGGCAAAACGTGCAAGAATGACCAGAAGTGCCCTGGAATAATCTCTGAATTTTAAACCTTAGTTTTACTATTAGGATCTTAGCCATCTACCTGTTTGACAAGGAGCAAAAATGTACACATTTTTAAAGCATTGAGCACTTGTGCATTCAAAGCCACAATAGTGGCAAGAATCAAACAGCCTTTAGGATTTCACAACAATAAAACCCGTCTTTGACCTTTAATAATGGAGAATTAGATTCAAACTCCTATTTTAACTCAAACTCCATTTACATGTATAGTTGAAGTACACAAGAAGCTAGACAGCAAGACAGGAACTTGCCCTATTTTCTGTTGCCTGATTCAGAGAAATAAAGGTCCAGGTTAACACTGTTGCTGTTATTGTGCTGAACGAGCTCAGTTTACAAACTGCTGGCATGGATAGTTCAGTCACTGTATGGAGCCTATGGAATATATGGGCAGCACTGCTGCCTCACAGTGCCAGGGACCTGGGTTTGATTCCTGGCTTAGGTCACTGTGTGGAGTTTGCATGTTCTCCCCGTGTCTGCGTGGGTTTCCTCCGGGTGTTCCGGTTTTCTCCCATAGTCCAAAGATGTGCGGATCAGGTGGATTGGCCATGCTAAATTGCCCCTTGGTGTCAGGGGGACTAGCTAGGGTAAATGCATGGGGTTATCGGGATAGGGCCAAGGTGGGATTGTGGTTGATGCATACTCGATGGGCTGAATGGCCTTCTTCTGCACTGTAGAGTTTCTATGAAGTCTCCATACCAGCTGTGCATCTTATTTTGGTTTAGTGATGCAGCACAATCCTGGACCATTCACGAAGCTAAGTTTGAAGCCATTATGATTTCTTTCAAATATAAAAGCTGCACTGGAAAATAGGCTTCATAGTTAACTATCATAATCACATATACAATACAATGTGGATGTGGTTATTGTCCATGCCTAAGATGGTCATGGTGCCTTTTCTTTAACTGGGTCTGGAATTCCAAGATTCTGACTCAACAATGATGAAGGAACAGTGATATACCTCAAAGTCAGGATGGTGCATGACTTGGAAGGAAATCAAGAGATGATTTTATCCCCTTGATGTTGCTGTGCTTGTCCTCCTGATGCACGAGGGTGCAGGATTGGCAGAGGTCAGTAAGCATGGGTGAATGGTTGCAATACATTCTATACATATTGCAGCCACAATTGGTGGTGGAGGGCCTAGATCTGGCTACAGGGAGCAAACAGATGCCCCATTCTAGGTTATGCCATACTACTTGAATTTTGCTGCTGTTGCATTCATCTGGAACATTCCATCAGTTTGACTATTGCAGACAGTGGAGAGACTGGTGAGCCAATCTGCCCTGATTATGTGGGTTGCATCGTTGATGTGTTTGCCATTAACCATGATTCCCAAGATGATTATGGAGGACTCCACGGTGGTGGACCCGAATGTCATTGTTTCTGCTATTTGTCTATCCAAACTTGGAGATTACTCAGATCCTACTAGCATGGGCTGCGTCAGTATTGGAGTTGTTAAATTCTAGCAACAGTAATACATGCAGTTCATCACAAATTGCATTCAGAAATGTATTAGTACTTAACTCTAATTTTCTAACCCCATCACTGTGAATAGGATCTGATCAGTCCAAAAGAACATGGATTGTTACAAAATAAAACATTGCGTCTGCAAAGTTTAGGAACAAAATACATCCAAGTACACAATTTTATTGTTTTTGGTACTTTCAATTGAATTTGCCCTGTCCAGAAAGTGACATAGAATCATAGAAACCCTACAGTGCAGAAGGAGGCCATTCTGCCCATCCAGTCTGCACCGACAACAATTCCACCCAGGCCCTATCCCAATAACGCAACATATTTGCCCCGTTAATCCCTCTCACCTACACATCCCGGGACGCAAAAGGGCAATGTAGCATGGTCAATCAACCTAACCCGCACATCTGTGGACTTCCGACACTATCTCATTTACATTTGGACATAGATATTTTCCAAGCGGTTGCTCATAATTTCCATATAAACACTGACTGAAGTAACGCAGACTCTCATCCGAGGTCACGTACAATTTTCAACATTCTAATTCGAACATTAGTATACTGGCATTGCAAGGAATCTGATTCATCGACTTTGTACAGAGTGCTTTAATCATAAATCAAAGGTACAGGAGGAATAAGATTTATAAATGTGATCATACTTAAATTTCCAGAGTGCTAATCATGACAGAAACACAATTAGTGTTGAATTTCTGTCATACAAGTTCAACTAGAAGTGCTGCTTTCTGCCTATTCTGTGCACTAGGGTGTGCATTTGACGTGTTAATCATCTTGTACACGTAACGTATAATTGTGTAGATGAGATACGAAGAGAAAATTGGCAAGCGATTTCCACAGCATAAATTATATTGCAAGTTGATTCCATTTATAACCTTAGCTGCAATATTTAATTCCCACAGTTTTATGATTTTTTTAAAGACACCCCTTAAAGCAAAAGATTCAACTCAGCCAAGTAGTTCAGTGTATGTAATTTAGTGATAAAACAAAGCTAATTGCTTTAAGATCTTTCTGATGTTGCGAGGAATTGAATATGTATGCAATTATAGCAGTTACAAGAACAAAAATATTCTCCCTTTCGAAAAGTATGTGTTTCCCATTTCCTGCATAAAGACAAAACTATTTTCCCATGGTCACATGCTGGAACCGACATAATTTGTGCAGTTACATTTCTCGGAATGAATTTCTTCATTTTGGTTACAGGATTCTCAAAACCATTGGTGTTCTCGAGAGGAGAGCAAGATGCAGCTAACACAATACGTGTAGCTTTGGTGGGCGATCAGTGGAGATCTCAGAAAATGGCCATTTCTTTGGGTTTTCTGTCAAAGTGGAGTCAGAAGTGGAGTCTTTGGCAGAATCTAATGGCATAAATATTTACTTCAGACATCTATTTTTTTTAAAAAACATTTGTGAATATTATGCTCATTAAAGGTGAAAGGCTTTGACATCAGGGAATAAATGCTTTCCTTTTCAGCTCTCGATATCAAGCATTCCCAGGTCAGGGTAGCATGGCTTGTGTTACACCCCTTAAATATTCTTCAGATTCCAACCCGAGAAAAGCATATCTTCCTGCTAGAGTGTACAGTTGTCATTTCCCACAATGTTTGTCCTGTATCCTCTCTAAGCGAGAATGCTGATATATGCTGCACATGCCCATTAGAAACTGTATCAAGGATCCCCAAGATCATTTTATACGTAACAGACTGCAGAAAATTGAGATGGAAGCAGAAGATCAACCACAATAATAGAGAATGGTCAAGCAGGCTCGAGGAGTTTTCTCATCTACTCCTGCTGTGATTTCTGATGTTCTTTCACGCAATTTTCTGGACTGGGTTTGAATACCTAGAATTGAAGTATCGTACCAGTCTATAATCCATTCCATTATGCAATCCACAATTTTCACTTGGTTAATGGTGTGACACCTGTGCTTTAGTGTCACTTGAGCTTTTATATGCATGATGGTAGACAAAGCGTATCTGACGGGGAGGAGGAAATGGGCAAAATGCAGAATGAGTTCTTTATATTCTACAGGCATGTTTGATAAACAAGGTAGATCAGTGAAAATAAATCTTGGATTACACGTGTAGAGGTAAAGACCAAGTTAGCACAGGAACAGTTTATATTCAGCAGCTGTACCGATCCCTGGCTTATCTTGGAAAAAAGGGGAACACAACCCCTTTTTAAACTTAGGAAAACAAACCAAATATTGCACTAAGATAAAAGCAAAATACTGTGGATGCTGGAATCTGAAAAAAAGCAGAAGATGCTGGAAAATCTCAGCATCTGAGATTTTGAGTCTAGATGACCCTGCATCAGAGTTCTGATGAAGGGTCATCTAAATTTGAAACGTTGGCTCCATTCTCTCCCCACAGATGCTATCAGACCTGCTGAGATTTTCCAGCATCTTCTGTTTTTGTTGTGTGTTAAATATTCTACTACATTTACAACTGGGGTCACTTCACCCTCAAGGGATTTTGCCTCAAACTCAGTAATGTCCTCAGCAATTACTCCCAGCATGGGAGTAATTTTTAAACAATTTTATTAATGCCTATTTAAAGTAATTCAATCGTTACTCAATATGGCAAGTGTACAGTAGGTGATATTCAGGGTCAGGAAGGAAATTACTCCTTTACTGAGCAGTTGGTACATTTTCCAAAATTGCCAGATCACTTCACTCAAATCAGTACGAGGTCATAGCAAGATAACTTTACAGCAGTTAAACCATGTACTTGGCAGAGACTTGCACAGGACATTACAAGAGGTAATTTGTCAAATTATTCCAGTTTTTCAAGATTTCAAACAGCTTTGTGTTATTTTATTGAGACACATTTTGCATTTCAATCCAGAAAAGTTGTTCATATTAACTTTGCCAAATATTTGGACAATGTTTATTCATTATGCAAGACCAAAAAAATGATTTTGCAATATGGGAGTTTATTACATTCTTGTATTTCAGCGTTGTTGCACAAATAACATTCACCTTGAGCCTCCCATTTTTAAGTAAAGAACATGCTGGGATTTGGACATCAATTCCCCATTTAAGACTCGTGGAAGGCTATGGATGCTACTTGAGAAAAACATGATAACTGGGGACATTTTAAACTGTATTTATATCAGTCTGTCCCATTTCTTTTCTTCAATTCATCCTCTATTTTCTTTCAACTTTACTTGCTAAACAGAAGACGAAAGTTACAAAAGCAGATTTTGTGCCTGCTTCCAGGATCCCAAAATTGGTTTTTGAGTTCTGGAAAATCAGTCCCAAAAGCACGAACTGAAGCAACCAGGTTGGTTCTCGACTTTTAATCGATTTCTGTACAAATGTTTATATTGTGTCTTTCTAATGCAATGAAACATCACAAGATGTTTAAATGCTTACAACATCTGGCTGCTCAGTAAGCTGGATCCCAGAAGCAGGAACAGGATTTTTTCTCCTCTTTTGCTGGCTATAAGGTTCTTTCTGCTTCCGTAGCTGAGATTAGAGAACAAGCCTTGGACTGACCTAGTATGTGTGGCGCAGTGGTACACTCCATGCACCATTAAGGAAGGCAAATGAAATTTTGGCATTTATTGCTCAAGGAATAGAGTATAAAAGTAGGGACGTGTTGCCACAACTGTACTAGGCAGTAGTGAAACCAAACCTGGAGTATTGTGCACTGATTTGGTCCTCTTATTTGACGAGGGATGTAGTTGCATCAGAGGTACTTCAGAGGAGGTTCGTTAGATTGATTGAACGAGTGGTTGAGCAGTTTAGGCCTATACTCGAGTTTAGAAGAATGAGGGGATATCTAATTGAGGTATACAAGATGCTAAAGTGGATTGATAGGGTAGACACAGGGAGGATGTTTCCTCCTGTGGTGCAATCTAGAACGAAAGGTCATAGTTTTAGGTTAAGGGTAGCAGATTTAAAACAGAGGAGGAGAAATTACTTCTCTCAAAGGACCATGAATCTGTGAAATCCCCTATCCCAGAATGCAGTGGGTGCTGGGTCATCAAGTTAATTTGAGATAGATTTTTAATTAGTAACAGGTTGAGGGTTGTGGAGTTGAGATCAGCCATGATCGCATTGAATAGTGGAACAGGCCCGAGGAGCTGAATTGCCTACTCATGCTCTTAGTTCTTATGTTCTTATGACATGGATCTGTGCCCAAAGGGGGAGAGGTAGACAACCCATTCTGATTTAACTACTTCACACAACAGAACAAGCATAGTGAGGAACAACACTCAAAGTTAGCCTCATAAGAGGAAACAGCCTCTCTACGCCTACTTTGTCATCTTAAATGCCTCAAATAGATCTCCTCTCATTCTTCTAAACTCAAGAGAGTATAGATCTAACCTGCCCAATCTCTCTTCATAAGACAAACTCTCATCTCTGGAATAGAGGGTCACTAGATTAAAGAAGGGGGAAACAAATGCCCAGTGTCGTTTTAAATCTTTTTCTGCTGCTGTATATTTGATTATTCTAAACACAGGAGTCAGGAAGGTTAAAAAAGCACAAAGTATCGTCTTTTTAAAAAATTCACATCCTCACACTGAATGAAATGAGATTTCATTACAGGACTGGGAAAAAGTACAAATAATAAAATGAAAAATAAACATAACTCATTCATCCACATCCCTGCATCTTCCTTTTTACTCCGTTGGGTCTGTTCAGTTGAGGTTTGAGTTGTCATTCATATGCGGGCTGTTTAAACTCTGGACAGAATATTTGCAATCGCAAATTCCAAGAAATAGTCTTGCATTTTTGGTTTTATATTTTTCTACAAAAGGGTTCTGGCACATATAGACTGTTGTCTCCATGCAGCCAGATAGATATTTCTCAACCTTGAACTTTTTCAAACTTTCAATTTCATAATGACAGAGCAACAATTAGACCTCAGTCTTAATACTATATAATGACACTAGAAGATTTTGACAATCCAATATTTTCATCTTTTGTTTTGAACCCGCTTTTCAGAGATTTTTTTTAAGCCCATCTTCAGCACGACAGTAGAAAAACCTTGGAACTGTTCAGTTTCTGAAAACTATATGCGAACTGGCAACATTAAAAATTAACATAATCACACATCATAATGGGATGTATCATTCCAAGATGGAATACCACACTAAGATTAACACTGAATTGCATATTGAAAAAGATGTGA
This sequence comes from Mustelus asterias, assembly GCF_964213995.1. Classification (NCBI taxonomy): domain Eukaryota; kingdom Metazoa; phylum Chordata; class Chondrichthyes; order Carcharhiniformes; family Triakidae; genus Mustelus; species Mustelus asterias. Next base: position 53,531,171 of record NC_135807.1, on the reverse strand, counting down.
CAAGTTCAGGAATATACTGGCTCAAGTTCATTTAATCCTTGCCTTTAACTTTGCGAATCATAATTGGGAACTTACCACATTTTCCTTTGATCGAAGTACCCCCAGCTTTCCAAACCGAACATGAAATGGTGAGCATTGATAAGTGCCATCCTGTTGTTGGACTACGATCACATCGATGCATCCAGAGAGTGTTGCAGGGTTCAATCCCTTGTACAATTCCTTGACTGTTACCAGTAACTGTCCAACATAGTTCATGGTTTGGGACTGGAAAACAAAATCCAAAATGAAAAATATTGGTGTTCAATTAAACATTTCAGCGCTATACAAAAGTTCACCCATTTCAACATTCAATCCTGAGCACATCTATATGTCGGGTTGTGAAGATGTGCAAACGATAAGGATTTTTAAAAAACCATTTAACATACATGAAACCCACAAGTCAGGCCTTTTCAAGTAAACAGCTGTGTATGTTTCACAGTTTGATAAATGTAATGAAACCTGTGATTTGATCAACGGGGATATACCTGGAATGTAGTTTCATTGGATGATATCACAGCTTTTATATGTTATAGAATGGTACACGTAAATAAAGCATACTGGCATAAAGTAACAAGATTAAAATCACCATTGTGTAGTCTCCAATTAATTGAAAATGTTAAAGTGTACACACACAACCTGGTTAAATCCTTGTGAAGAAAGCACACACTAAATAATCTGTACACCAGTACATTTATTAAGTCAGTGAATGGGATATGAATGGAAAAGCAACACCAACCCTTACAATCACACGAGGAAGAGTAAAAATTAATTCCCCAAATTTACCATTCAAGGTCTGGCTGCCACAGGGTTTAATTGTGAATTTTGCCAATACTGTAGGAGCCCCACAATATACACTCCGGATTATTTTTAAAAATCCAACAAATTTTCTGAGATTAAATCAAAGAACGGGTTTGTTGACCCTATTTCCCAAATTTAATGAGGTAAATCGCATCCCTCATTCATACATCACACTCCCTTGACAGTTATCCTGCCATATCCATGTACAATGCTCAAGGTGAGCAAGAAAGAGCACAAGGAAGCCAACAGGAGATGGGCTTTTGCAAACTCCTGAAAGGCCTTTAGAGTGTCTATTCCCTTTATGTCTCACTTCGGTGGAATGCAAGTTGTGTATTATGGCTGGCTAGCAATTCCCCATTGTTTTAAAAGACAGTTTATTGAAACACAGCCAGGAAAAAAGGCCGTAGAAATGGTGTCTTTTTTTGATAAATCCATAAACTAGGTTGCTTAACCCCAATATAAAGCAAACAGAATCCCTTTGGTGCAAGGGGCCATTCAGCCCATCGAGTCTGCACCGACTCTCCCACCCAGGCCCTCCCCTCTGCACTATCCCCTTAACACCGTGCATTTACCATGGCTAATCCACCTAACCTGCACATCTATGGACACTAAGGGGCAATTTAGCATGCACATCTTTGTAATCTTCATCTTGATGTTATTCTTTGTTAATTGTAAAGAACAATATTTTTAATAACATTGTTTTCACAAACACAAAATTGACTTTCAGCAATTCCATCTAAGCCCATTTTGCTGAAAGCTTCTTTTGTAGTATAGTTTGCGAGTCCAACCTTAGAAATACCAAGAGTGCATCTCAAACAGGCAATTTCTGCACTACTTTCATGAAAATAAGTTCAGCTTTCCAACCAGACAGATGTGTTTTTGCAACAGACACTAGCCCCATTACTCCCCCCTCCCACCACCTCAAAGCTCAGTGTAACATCCAAGCTGGAACAGCTGTCAAATTCCAAGATCCTAGCTAGTTGCCAAAATGAAGAAATTTTCTCCTGGTGCTTAGTCATTGAAGCCTAATGCTGCCAATCTCTGGTACGACAACTCAGAATGCTTTTACTACTACATTCAAGGATTTAATTCCCTAGTACCACTTGACTCAGGTTATAGACAAATTCTAAGACCAATGGCTGAAGTCTTGCACACTCAATGCACCTTCAGGGCCTGCCACAATTTTGTAAACCCTCAGCACTTGCTCTGCAGTCTGCCATAGTTTAGGATTCACTCTCAATCCCAGTTCTGTTGAAGTTCAGGAGCGCATCACTTACCCTAGCAAATTCCAGCTCCACTCCCAATGCTGTTGAATCCCTCCTTGCTTCTAAAATTCTAGTTATCCTACTCAGACACCTGACAAAGAAGCAGTGCTCCGAAAGCTTGCGATTTCAAATAAACCGGTTGGACTATAACTGGTATCATGTGACCTCTCATCTTGTCCATTCCAGTTCAACACTAGCATCTCCACATCATGCTCAGACACCATACAGTATTCTACGGTGTAGAATATTGCAATGGAACCTGCACTTTATTAAAAAGGGAAGAAAAGAATGGATTTAAGCCACACCATAGTGGGAACACCATCAGTATGGCTGCTCCAGTTCAAGGAGGCAGAGCCCACCAACAACTCAGTCCAACTCGCAATGGGCAACAATTGCAGCCTTGGAATTCCAACACAAAAAAAGTTGATATCTTACTGGTATCACCCTCAACTCCAAATCCTTTGAACGTTTAAAAAAAAATTCAAGTTCAGCTTTCTGAACTTGTCTATACAGCTCTTGTTTACAATGATCTGAATTGACCAATCTGAAGGTGAAAATAGAGACTTCAAAAAAGTTTGCCAACTTTTTCTTTGCAAGAGTACATGATGAATATTATCTTTCAATTTATTAAAGGAAGTATTGGCCATTATTCAGACAGGTGGTAAAATTGCAAATAGTAACGATTCACTTTCATACTTTCTGAATCAGCTTTCCCTTGGTTAACTTCTGAGTGGAAGGGCGGGCAATGGCAAATCACATTACTAGAAATAGATTTCAAATCATGCATTATATTGTGGAGTCGAGGACACGAATATTGTAGACATGTTTCATAGTTACTCAGCTCATCATAGTGTACATGGACAGAAAGGAACTGTTCCCAATTTATTTAAAATAACTCTTAATCCCCATTCATGCATTGATAATAGCAGGGGCTAATGAAAGAAGAGTTAGTGTTGAGCTCGAGTGCAGGATATAAAATGTACTGAAAACGCCACAACTGAGGAGTTGTGGTTCACAGACCCACCTTTGCTGCACAATGACAGTATGTTTGGACAAGTCTACTTCCTGCTGCATGAGCATGTCAAGTATAATTATCAAATGAGGAAATGAGTGAGGCACCAATTCTTCTAAGAATTACCTTAGAGTGTTTTTAAATTGTAAAAGCTGAATTAATCACCAAGCTAATGTTCCTCCTTAGCAGTTATCTAGATCAGAATGCTTACAGTAGCAAATTCTGAAGTAAAAGGGATTCTGGCATCAGGTGTTTCTGCTGTGCTGCAAGGAAACCGCCCCCCCTCTCAATAAGAACATCAATGTACCAATGTAAAAAACAAAAATAGTCCCTGCTGTATCGCATTTGACATATTTTCCAATGGCTTCCAAAGATCACAAGATAGATTAGTCAACCATACAGAGAAGTGACTTCAACGGAGGCACTACAACTGATCATAAAATTACCTTCAGGCAGCAATTTTCAAGTTTTCGTATGAAAAATGTTACACCCTAAAGTAGGGGAATTTATTTTTAAAATGTAACACATACGTGTACAGAGTGAAAATACACAATTGCTTATAAGCATATAACACACACACACACAAACAACTGCTTGTTACTGTTCACACACTCCTTTCCGATGAGAAATTCATTAGAGTGACACAATTGTAAAATATTTAGACAAATTCATCACTTGTGCAAAACAAAAGACCTGAAAAAAACTGGCTGAACTAAGGAAGTCTTTAGGAAGATCAAAAATAGTCTCAAATCCTAAACAAGGGAACACACACTTCCACTCGTCAACTCCTTTTGATATGCTGTATTGATGGCAGAGTAATTCTGCCAACAGTACATACTCAGAATACGCAAATATGATTAATTTTATCTGTTGCATTGTAAAAGAAATATCCAGTTTGACACATGCAAGGCCTTCAATAAATTTAATGACAAGTGCCAAAAAAAAATTCAATTGATAAAATCATATGTACTTTTCTTAAAATAGTTTCAAAAAAAGTGTTACTTCAGACAAGTTTGGCTGCTGGGATGAAAAATGACAGAACATTTTCAGATAAAAGGTTAACAAAGCTGCTCGACACTTTTCCTCACAGCCCACAGCTACATGACAAACATAGATACCACATATTTTTAAAACTAGAATTGCAGCAGCACATGGAAAATATGACAAATAATCGAGTCCTACAAACAGGAAATAAAACTTAGTTCCAGCTGCCGGCAATTACAAAAACACCACAATTGTGTCTACACATTATCAGTGAAAACCCATACGTCGTGTTCACAGGCAACTGGGCCGATTTCATATGTATGGAGCTCTCAAATGTTGACCATCTCAACTGCAGTTTGCCTGTAAATGCATATTTTAAAGAATGCAAGTGTCAATAAATAAGTTGATTAGAAAATTCATTCCTAGTTTCATTTTTGGTTTTAGAAATTGGGACATGAGTGCTGCGTGCAGTTTTAAGCATCACATTATAAAAAAGACATTCAAGTCAGAGTGTAGTGCTGATTGAGCAGGATGAAAAAAATATAGGTGCCAGCTGATTGGAAAACTAATGTAACGCCACTGTTTAAAAAAGGAGGTAGACAAAAGGCAGGTAACTACAGGCCGGTTAGCTTAACATCCGTAGTTGGGAAAATGCTGGAATCTATCATTAAGGAAGAAATAGCAGAACGCCTGGAAAAGAATGGTTCAATCAAGCAGACGCAGCATGGATTCATGAAGGGAAAGTCATGTTTGACTAATTTACTGGAATTTTTTGAGGATATAACAAGTGTGGTTGACAGAGGGGAACTGGTGGATGTGGTGTATTTAGATTTCCAGAAGGCATTCGATAAGGTGCCCCTCAAAAGGTTGCTGCATAAGATAAAGGAGTTGGGGGTAAAGTGTTAGCGTGGATTGAGGATTGGCTATCTAACACAAAGCAGAGTCGGAATAAATGGGTGCTTTTCCGGTTGGCAATGAGTGACTAGTGGCGTGCCGCAGGGATCAGTGCTGGGGCCTCAACTATTTACCATATACATAGACGATCTGGAGGAGGGGACCGAGTGTAGGGTAACAAAGTTTGCGGATGACACAAAGATGAGTGGGAAAGCAAATTGTGTGGAGGACACAGAGTCTGCAGAGAGATTTGGATAGGCTAAGTGAGTGGGCAAGGATCTGGCAGATGGAGTATAACATTGGTAAGTGTGAGGTTATCCACTTTGGAAGGAATAATAGTAAAATGGACTATTATTTAAACAGTGAAAAATTACAACATGCTACTGTGCAGAGGGACCTGGGGGTCCTTGTGCATGATTCACAAAAACTCAGTTTGCAGGTGCAGCAGGGATTCAAGGCGGCAAATGGAATGTTGGCCTTTATCACGAGTGGGATGGAATATAAAAGCAGGGAGGTCATGCTGCAACTGCACAGGGTACTGGTGAGGCTGCACCTAGAGTACTGTGTACAATTTTGGTCCCCTTATTTAAGAAAGGATATATTAGCTTTGGAGGGGGGTACAGAGAAGGTTCACCAGGTTGATTCCAGAGATGAGGGGGTTAGCTTATGAGGAGAGATTGAGTAGACTGGGCCTGTACTCACTGGAGTTTAGAAGGTTGAGGGGAGATCTTATAGAGACATACAAGATATTGAAGGGGCTAAACAGGGTAGAAGCAGCGAGGTTATTTCCACTTACAATGGAAACAAGAACTAGGGGGCATAGCCTCAAAATACGGGCGAGTCAATTTAGGACTGAGTTGAGGAGGAACTTCTTCTCCCAGAAGGTAGTGAAACTTTGGAATTCTCTGCCCAATGAAGCAGTAGAGGCTACCTCGTTAAATGTGTTTAAGTCACAGATAGATAGATTTTTAACCATTAAGGGAATTAAAGGTTATGGGGAGCGGGCGGGTAAGTGGAACTGAACCCACTATCAGATCAGTCATGATCTTATTGAATGGCGGAGCAGGCTCGAGGGGCTAGATGGCCTACTCCTGCTCCCATTTCTTATGTTCTTATGTTCTTATAGGTCATCAAGTGAGACTCGCATGATTTCCACAGGAGCATCAAAGGCTGCAGGAGATTTGATGAATCCTTTTCAGTTTTGAAGAGCTTTAATAGAAGAAATAGGAAAAGAGTTCTCTAGGTGAGGAATGAGTGATAAGGCATCACTGAAGGTGGTGAGGGGTTAGGAGAAATGTCTTTATTTAAGGGACTGCTTGAACATGAAATGCTTTTCCAATGGGATTGAAGCGGACAATCAGTGAACAACAGACAAATCCTCATAACAGAGAGGAAGATACAAGGCAGGGGTACAAAGCAGGATAGTCGGGCTAGTTTTGAATTGCTGCAATAAAACTCCAGCAGAAACTCTGGCTGAAAGGTTTCTCCTTCTAGTCCTCGGATTGATTGTGATCAAGAAAGATGGGAGTGTAAGAAAGATTATTCTTACTAGAACTAGTTAGAATGAAAAGGAGCTATAGAGACAAACATAGAATAACTTTGTTCTAAGTTTTCCTACAAATTAGTTCACTCATACAATCCCCAATTTTCTCTTACAGGAAATAGTGCTCATGTTAAATTATTTAAATAGCTACTGCTGTTGTTACAGTAATTCCCATTGGAAAATCTTTGGAATTTTCTACCCTGGAGCGACAAGGATGCTCAGTTGAGTATGTACGAGATGGAGATCAACCGGTTAGAGGATACTCAATCAAGGGATATGCAGATGGGGCAAGAAAGCAGAGTTGACGTAGAAGTTCAGCCATGATTTCATTGACTGATGAACTGGGCTCAAAGAGTCATATTATCCCTGCTCCTTCATCATGTTATTAAATCTAGGTGACAGTTCCATGATATAACACCCTTCAGATATTTCACCCAAGTGACTAATTATCAAGGATGCGTCTGCAGGAAGTGTTGACAAACACATCAATGTGGAAGGCATGTCAGCCAAACTCAAGATGTTCTCAACCAACTTCTGAACATCTGTCATAGGGAGGGAGGAAAATTGTTAGAATCCGTGATTAAGGAGGTTATAGCAGGATACTAAAAAAAAAAATCAGAATGTGATCAGACAGCGTTAACAACAGAAAATAGTGGGCAGGATTCTCTGACATCCCTGTGGTGTCCTTCCTGTGATGGGAAGCAGTGCGCCATTGGCTGCTGGTAGGATCTTTTGATCCCACCAGTGTCAATGGGATTTCTCATTAACTCCACCCCACGCCACTGGGAAGCTCAGAACTGGAGTGTGCCTTCAGCAGGGCCAGATGATCCCGACAGATCGAAAAGCCAGAAAGTTCCTGCCAGTGTTTAACTAATTTATTGGGAGGTCTTCAAGGAAATAACAAACAAGGTGGAAAAATGGAACCTATAGGTGTGGCATACTTGGGTTTCCAAAAAGCATTTAATAAGGTGCCACAACAAAAGGTTACAACGCAAGATAAGAGCACACCTAGTAGGGAATTCCAGTTTCATGATAAAGGATTATCAATCCTCCATCATGAAAGGATCGGTTGGAGACTTGGGCGAAGAGATGGCAGATGGAGTTTAATCCGGGCAAATGTGAGGTAATGCATTTTGGAAGGTCTAATACAGATAAGAAATATACAGTAAATGGTAGAACCCTTAAGAGTATTGAGAGGCAGAGGGATCTGGGTGTACAGGTACACAGGTCACTGAAAGTGGCAATGCAGGTAGGAAAGATAGTCAAGAAGGCATACGGCATGCTTGCCTTCATCGGCTGGGGTACTGAGTTTAAAAATTGGCAAGTCATGTTGCAGCTTTATAGAACCTTAGTTAGGCCGCACTTGGAATATAGTGTTCAATTCTGGTCACCACACTACCAAAAGGACGTGGAGGCTTTGGAGAGGGTACAGAAAAGATTTACCAGGATGTTGCCTGGTATGGAGGGCATTAGCTATGAGGAGAGATTGGAGAAACTTGGTTTGTTCTCACTGGAACGAGGGAGGTTGAGGGGCGACCTGATAGAAGTCTACAAGATTATGAGAGGCATGGACAGAGTGGATATTCAGAAGCTTTTTCCCAGGGTGGAAGAGTCAATTTATTGTGATACATAGGTTTAAGGTGCGAGGGGCAAGGTTTAAAGGAGATGGACGAGGCAGATTTTTCACAGAGAGTAGTGGGTGCCTAGAACTCGTTGCCAGGGGAGGTAGTGGAAGCGGATACAGTCGTGACTTTTAAGGGGCGTCTTGACAAGGATATGAACAGGATGGGAATAGAGGGATATGGTCCCTGGAAGGGTAGGGGGTTTTAGTTCAGTCGGGCAGCATGGTCGGTGCAAGCTTGGAGGGCTGAAGGGCCTGTTCCTGTGCTGTAATTTTCTTTGTTCTCAGATATCATCACGAATAGGAAACAGTAGGAATAAATGGGGTTGGTGAGTTCACGGCCGAATTAGACAGATTTGTGTTCAACAAGGAAGACAAGAGTTATTGGGGGTGGGGCGGGGGGGGGGGGGGGGAAAAGAGTGCGGGAGTGCACACAAGCAGAATTGAGACCACAACCAGATCAGCCATGTTCGCAGAGCAGGTTTGAAGGGCTGAATGGCTTTTTTCTCCCCCAAGTTCAATCTTCCTATGTTCCACAAAAAAATACTTCGGAACTTGAACAGAGTTCTCCCATCCCTCATTCAGGATTTCCAATACCACTTATGCTGCTTCAAAGAGGATAACAGCATCTAAAAGAATCCAACCTGAGTTTTTGTGACCTGCATAGCTTAACGTTATCCTATGTAATCACGTCACTGAGAAAGTCTTAATTAACAAAAGGCCCCAATGTATTGTAAGGTTGTATGTCTTGGATTCCAATCAGTGGCTTTCTCCATCTCACCCATACCATGAGGGCATGAAAACTGAGGAGAGTCTGGTATTTCATCACAAGGGCGAGAGGAAGAACAAAAATTAAATTGTGTTGCGCATTTAAAAAAGGATTTTTAAAATAACTTTAGTTCTGCAAGTTCTGTATCTCAGGGACTAATGACTCCAATTTCTACGGCTGCTGAGCAACCGGTAGCAGAACTAATGTTTGTCACTTGCTAACAATGAAATTTTATGACGAATTGTGTAGAGGAAGTTTTTGTATTGCCACATTTCAAAGTTGTGCAATAACCAAGGGCTCTCTCGATGTTGTTATATTGCTAGTGTCACAAGATCTTTTGATTATTTTTCTATTTAAAGACTTTGATTTATTTTAAATGTTATGTTTTAAGAGCAGAGTGCATTTCCGCAGATAAAGGTCTGAGAAGATCGATATTTGGGATGCTAATGAGCTAGTTTTGATGCTGTCTCCTCATAATTGACAAAATAAGTAATTTGATAGCTGATCTCCCATTAATGACAAAGATTGTGCACATCATGCTGTAAGGGTTTTGATTTATTGTCATCTGTTAACAGTCTGGGATAAAAATTATAGACAAATTCATGGATAAATGGAAGACAACAATCTAATTCGGTGAGATGCCGAGGCAGAAACCACCCTCGACAAGGTTGTAGAAAGGCTTCAGGTTTCTTTCTTGCAACATCTGCAAATAGAGTGACCATGTTGGAAGTGAATGTTGCTCAGTGTGACATTTGATAGCTGATGTAGAAGCTATTGACCTTAAGATATTCAGAAAGCAAGTTTCACACAACTGTGTGGCTCAATTACAAAACACTAGAAGCCACATATATTCATACTCAGGGTCCGGTCCTTGCAGACAGAACGAACATATCCACACAATGCACCTTTTTCAACTAAGCAAAAGCTTGAAGAACAGTGATTCCTCGTTCAACCCCAGGGCAATGCCTTGGCCAGAGTTGACCTGCCCAGTTTGAATTTGAGCAAAGTTGGGCAGTTAACTGTTCCATGTTGCATTTTCCATGTCAACTCCTCCACTTGCCAGCCAATCAGCACTCTCCTCATGCAGTATACAAACTGTTGGTCATTTCTTGCGAGCTGTCTGGTGAGTGCAAAACGAAGGGCGAGATTCGCTGGCCTGACCTCAGCGTTTTTCTTGACAGTGGCAGGTGGCACGCCGTTCACTGATGGCTGCATCCTCCCAGTCACACCAGTCAGTGGGAATTCCCATTGAAGCCACTCTACTCGACCAGGAAACCCACAGCAGGAGGTGCACTGTCAGTGGGACCAGAGAATCCTGCCAGCATCAACAGCCAGAGAATTCTGACGAAAAAGTTTTAACATGTCTTTTTTTTCCCAGTAACATTCAAATTTTGTACAAACAAACAACTAATTAACCATGAATTCAAATAAGGTTTGCAATCCCAAAACTATTCTGACCTGCAATTTACCATTGATTCATTTCATTAAATGCCTTTTGAGGTTGTGATATATAAACCAAAATTGGCAAAAGCCTTAGAAAAACAGCTGCCATTGCTTAGTTTTAGTTCAAGATGTTAGACATCAGACAGAATGAGAAAACATGAAAACAATTAAACTGAAGATTTTGTTTCCCAGTGTTTAATATATTAACAGCATATATACAAAGGTATACAAACAAACTATGCAGTAACAATTGTAAACAGCAAACAGAGATATTCATCCCTGAGAAAACACGCAAATTCAAAGAATCACAAAGAGACAGTGAGGAAATAACCATTAATATCGCATTTAATCAAAAGTAATGAGTCAATTGTCTGGTATAATACAGCCTGAGCTGCCTTTCTTTGTTCAAGACGAAGATAAATTCTCAGCTGTACAATGTTCAGCATCCCTGTAATTTTACTCAGGGCCTCCCATCCTATTCATAGCTCAAGACACACAAGGCAAGACAAATATTTCAAAGTCAGTCAGTTTAGGCCATAATTAAGTGCAGAACACATTCAGCCTGATGACATCAGGAGGATGTGGTACTGTGACTTCAGAAGGCAGGCAAACAAGCAAGCTGAAAATTTTCTTGTGATTTCAAAAGTAAAGTGCAGTTTTTTAAAAGAAGCCGAATGGAAATGGCTTGATTCTAACACAAGCTGCTTAACTAAACAATTTTCCAATGGATTAAACACCCCTTCCTCAAAATTAAAAGACATTCATATGCACAACACAAATTAAACTATCTTACAAAAGAAAATCTGTGTGGATCACAGCAAATATTTTGAACTCCAACAGAAATAGATATATATATATATATTAATTAAAGTGTGATATAGTGTTAGAATGGAATGCTACAGTTATGTTCTTATACTATGCTGGTTTATAAAGGCAAGTGCTCTTAAGCATTTTGTTGTGAAGCTGGAGAACATGGATGATTTACAACCATCAAGGGAAGAAGCTCAACAATTCCCATCTGCGCTGTCTGTGGCATATTATGGGTATATTCTCGCACATGCACAGTGGCACAGTGGTTAGTACTGCTGCCTCAGCACCAGGGACCCAGCTCAATTCCAGCCTTGGGTAACTGTGGATTTGCACATTCTCCCCGTGTCTGTGTGGGTTTCCTCCGGGTGCTCCTGCTTCCCCTCAAAGATGTTCAGGTTAGGTAGACTGATCATGGCAAATTACCCCTTAGTGTCCCATGGTGCGTAGGTTAGATTGATTAGCTATGGTAAATGTGTGGAGTTATGGGGATAGGGCAGAGGGAGAGGGCCTGGGTAAAATACTCTGTCAGAGAGTCGGTGCCACCTCAATGGGCCGAATGGCCTTCTTCTGCACTGTAGAGATTCTATAATTCTAAGACAAAAGCATTAAATGCAGCAGTCCTCCCAAAGGCAGAGCTCCAATTTTATCAGCACTCAAACAGAGGTGGTTTCGTTGGCTATGGCATGTTGGCACATTGGAAGGTGGTCACATCTCCAAGGACTTTATGTATGGTGAGGTAGGAGGTATAAGGCAACTGGCAGAATGCCAAAAGCTCCACTCGCAAGCATGACACGAAGGCCACAGGCATTAGTCATCACATCTTGGGAGTCAGTAGCTGACAGAAAATAGCCACACTTCCTGTGAGCTGGCATGCAATGACGACCAGTGGCTACAGCAGCTTGGCAACAGATACCAGTGTTGAAAAAAATATAAAACCCACGGTGACACTTGGTAGCTTCATGTGTGGCACTCAGCACAGAATCTGCTTCTCAAGGACTGACCTCTTCAGCCATTAGAAAAGGTGCGCCATATGAAGACACCCCACATGATATGGATGTGTTTCCTGGATGCCCATATCTTTCAGAGACAGGGTGGCACAGTGGTTAGCACTGCTGTCTCACAGCGCCAGGGACCCAGGTTCAATTCCCTGCACGGTTCACTGTCTGTGTGGAGTTTGCACATTCTCCCCGTGTCTGCGTGGGTTTCCTCCAGGTGCTCCGGTTTCCTCCCACAGTCCAAAGATGTGCAAGCTAGGTTGATTTGCCATGCTAAATTGACCTTAGTATCAAGGGGATTACCAGGGTAAATATGAGGGGTTACGGGAATAGGGTCAGAGTAGGATTGTGATCTGTGCAGAGTCGATGGGCTGAATGGCTTCCTTCTGTACTGCAGGGATTCTATGGACAAGAATTCCAGAACAAGACCAAGGCACCAGTGACGTTAAGAACTTCATTATTAAACTTCGGATGATCAAATAGCTGAAGTTTTCATGATGTCACCAGCTCACAAAGAACACAATTTGAACAAAGACAGAAAGGGAGAGAGTTCAGAACTCCTTCAAAACACCGTAATATTAAACATATTAATAACAGCTGATCAAATCGAAACATGCCTGGGTAGGATGGGTAAATAGACATAGATGTTTAATATTAAAGATCTAACTGCACTAATGGCTTTTTCAAGCATTTTGCCCATAGCCCTGCAGGTTATGTCAACACAAATGAACATCCAAATACTTACAAGAGTTACTAACTAAACCACCCTTTCAATGAGTTCGAGACTTCTACCACCCTCTGGGTGAAAAGTTTCTCCTCAACTCCCCTCTTTGCCTTCTACCTCTATGCCTCCTGGTTATTGACCTCACTACTAATGGAAAAAGTGCCTTCCTACCCACCCTGTGTCCCTTATATTCTTACACAAGTCTATCAGGTCCCCTCTCAACCTTCACTGCTCCAAGGAGAACAGCCCCAGCCTACCCAATCTTTCCACACAGCTCAGACCCACCACGCCAGACAGCATTCTTGTAACGTGACAACAGTTTGTTGGACTTACAAACAGGAATTTAACAAAGGTGAGTTTATCATTGGTGTCTGGTTTCATTTTCTTATTCCTTAAAATAAGATAGCATTTTGACTACTTGAATTGATGCTGTTTTAGCTAAGGAAATTGTAGAGATTGTAGCGGATACAACTGATCATGCAGTTTTAAATGTTTTATGATTTTAATAATTAAAGTTCAGTAACAACATTGTGCGCTTTTTGTTGCCTTTAACAGTGCATGGATTAAAATTAAAGCTGGAAGCAGCACAGCATTGGGCTGGACTTCGATCTCAGTGGCAAGTAAACGAATGGCACCAGGATTTCATCACACTTGCCCAGAGACTGAGTGGGATTGTGATTGGCACTGAGTGGTTAGAATGCCTTTTCAATGCAGCACCCTCCATCAGGACCTAGAATCTGTGTAAACAGAGCAAGAAACAGTCCATCTCCACAATCAGTCAAGTTGGAATATTGTCCAATTATCAAGTAACAACAAGAGTTTGAATCTGAAAGTATTATTCATGTTAAATCAAATTGAATCAGAAAATGAAGGAGGCAAAGAGAAGAGAGCGAGGCGACACAGGAAGGAACAACTTTTACTTTCTTTTGTAAATCTCTGACAATCAAGATCTGAAAGATTTAGACTTCATACTGCTAAAAGCAGGAGCTCCTAAATGAATATTTCTCATCAATAATGTGACGTTAAGAACGGTTGAGAAAACCACTGATGTTAGGGAACTTGAAATAAATAATGATGTCTTGAGGAGTGTACTTACAACAGGTGGTGGTGCTGGAAGTCTTAAAGCACATCAAGGTAGATAAATCCCCGGGACCTGATGAGGTGTACCCCAGGACATTGCGGAAGGCTAGGGAGGAAATTGCGAGTCCCCAAGCAGAGATATTTGAATCATCGATAGTCACAGGTGAGGTGCATGAAGATTGGAGGGTGGCAAATGTTGTGCTTTTGTTTGAGGGCTGCAGGGAAAAACCTGGAAACTACAGGCCGGTGAGCCTCACATCTGTAGTGGGTAAGTTGTTAGAAGGTATTTTGAGACACAGAATCTACAGGCATTTAGAGACACAAGGACTGATTAGGGACAGTCAGCATGGCTTTGTGAGTGGAAAATCATGTGTTACAAGTTTGATTGAGTTTTTTGAAGGGGTAACCAAGTGCAGTTGATGTTGTCTACATGGACTTTGGCAAGGCCTTTGACAAGGTACCACATGGTAGGTTGTTGTAGAAGGTTAAATCTCATGGGATCCAGGGTGAGGTAGCCAAACAGATACAAAATTGGCTTGATGACAGAAGACAGGGTGGTTGTAGAGGGTTGCTTTTCAAACTGGAGGCCTGTGACCAATGGTGTGCCTCAGGGATCGGTGCTGGGTCCACTGTTATTTGTCATTTATATTAATGACTTGGATGAGAATTTAGGAGGCATGGTTAGTAAGTTTGCAGATGACACCAAGATTGGTGGCATAGTGGACAGTGAAGAAAGTCATCTCTGATTGCAATGGGATCTTGATCAATTGGGCCAGTGGGCTGATGAATGGCATGTGGAGTTTAATTTAGATAAAGGCGAAGTGATGCATTTGGGTTGATTGAACCAGGGCAGGACTTAGTTAATGGTAGGGCATTGGGGAGAGTTACAGAACAGAGATCTAGGGGTACAGGTTCATAGCTCCTTGAAATTGGAGTCACAGGTGGATAGAGTGGTGAAGGCATGCTTGGTTTCATTGGTCAGAACATTGAATACAGGAGTTGGGATGTCTTGAAGTTGTACAAGACATTGGTAAGGCCACACTTGGAAAAATGTGTGCAATTCTGGTCACCCTATTATAGAAAGGATATTATTAAACTAGAAAGAGTGCAGAAAAGATTTACTAGGACGCTCCCAGGACTTGATGGTTTGAGTTATAAGGAGGGTGGATAAACTGGGACTTTTTTCTCTGGAGCGTGGGAGGCTTAGGGGTGATCTTATAGAGGTCTATAAAATAATGAGGGGCATAGACAGGGTAGAAAGTCAATATCTTTTCCCAAAGGTAGGGGAGTCTAAAACTAGAGGGCATAGGTTTAAGGTGAGGCGAGAGAGGGGCTATTTTTTCACACAGAGGGTGGAGTGTGTCTGGAACAAGCTGCCAGAGCTAGTAGTAGAGGCGGGTACAATTTTGTCTTTTAAAAAGCATTTAGACAGTTACATGTGTAAAATGGGTACAGAGGGATATGGCCCAAACGTGGGCAATTGGGACTAGCTTCGTGGTTAAAAAAAGGAGTGGCATGGACAAGTTGGGCCGAAGGACCTGTTTCCATGCTGTAAACCTCTGACTCTAAGACCCTAAGCAAATAGTCAATGCCAAAGAAATTACTTGCAGTATTTAAGACTGATCACTGGTTACGATGTAATTACACTAGAATGGACAAGTTTTAACTTTCCCTGACCAGTTTAGTGGGTACATCATGCAGCACAGCAAGTTTGTTGTCCATGTGTTTCAACGCAGAGTCTGGGAGATAATATTGTGGTGTATCTTCTGAAAAAGCAGGAGACCTCCAACAACAACTTTGTGATTTTCATATGAAACCACCTTGAGTGCCATTTACGCTTTAATAAAAGCTAATGCCATTTGACCTCATTTCCACAGCAAAATCCAGTCCAGTATTTACACATTACACTCTGCAACACTCAAATGATACAGAAAACAAGTCATACTATAATGTTCACGACACCAAACACATCTAAAGTAGTATTACCCACTATAATTTTCTTTCAAACTGCCTAGATTAAATTTTTAATTCAGTTCTAAATTAAATGATGGCTGACGTTTATTGACCCAACTCCAAAACAAAACTGCTATCTACCATACTTAATTAACCAGAGTGCAGAGTAAAATGACACCTGCACAGGAAGTTAGACCTTATAGGGGATATTGATCAATTATTTGTGTTCCAAAATTACCTCAAACAGTAGTTTGCAATTTTGTCCATCTGCCTTACCACGTGCACTGCACCTCCATTGCACTCCAGGTTTATGCCATTCCCTCACTTCGTTGTGACCAGCAGAGTTTTGCTTATGCATCAAAAGAGCAAGTATTTCCATACTAGCTTATTTTATGTGACTTTAAACAGATAGATAGAGCATGGGCAAATTCAAAGGTTTCAGATACCTACAGCTAAAAAAGAAAATTCCTTTTTTTCATGACTGACCAATGCAAAAAATAACTTTTGATTCACTTATTCAGTTCTAAGAGACAAATCATGTACAGAAAGCAGGGGAATGTTTTGATGTACAGATCAACCGGAATCTTTGCTCTGGATAACAAGTGAATTGGTCATCCCTTGAAAAGGACAATGGGTATTTGAACTGTAAACACTCCACTACATTAGGAAGGGTTTTGATTGCTACCACGTGCTAAGTGTGTGAATTTATAGATTTACATTGAAATACAAATTGACAGAACCTACTTTGCATGGAATTTTAATTGTTTCAAATTTCTGATAAAGTTTCTGAATTTTCCAAAGCCTCCATTGGGACATTTCCTCTCTCCTACTCCTGTCCCTGCAAGATATTGAGCAATAGAAAGGCTCCAGGTCTGTCCCTACTCCTTTCAAAGTTAGTTGATGCAAGTCAGATCAAACATGGTCATCCCACTACAGTAGATGGTGAAATTTGAATGCAACAAAAGATTGGAATTAAAGGTCTAATGATCACCATGAAGCCAGTTGCAAAAGCCACTAATGTACTCTAGGGAAGGAAATCTGCCATCCTTATCTGGTCTGGCCTACATATGACTCCAGATCCACATCAATATGGTGAACTCGTAAATGCCCTCTGAAATGGAGGGTGCTTAGGGTGGGCAATACATGTTGGTCCAGCCAGCAACATCCACATTCCGTAAAATGAATAAATTAAAAAGCTCAATCCTCCATCATTCTTCTTGTGCTCCAGAAACCCAGGACCTTACTCAGTAAACAGTGATGACAGGATCAGATTTCAGTAATACAAAGACATGATGAAATGGGCAGACACACAGATTAGATTTAAGGTAGTACGAAGTGATACATTTTGAGAAAGAGGATGTGCTGGAGCTTTTGAAAAGCATCAAGTCAGATAAATCGCCGGGACCGGATGGGATGTACCCCAGGTTACTGTGGGAGTCGAGGGAAGAGATTGCTGAGCCTCTGGCGATGATCTTTGCGTCATCAATGGAGACGGGAGAGGTTCCAGAGGATTGCAGATGTGGTTCCGTTATTCAAGAAAGGGAGAAGAGATAGCCCAGGAAATTATAGACCAGTGAGTCTAACCTCAGTCGTTGGTAAGTTGATGGAGATGATCCTGAGAGGCAGGATTTATGAACATCTGGAGAGGAATAGTATGATCAGAAATAGCCAGCATGGCTTTGTCCAAGGCAGATCATGCCTTACGAGCCTAATTGAATTTTTGGAAGATGTAACTAGACACAGACGAGGGAAGAGCAGTAGATGTAGTTTATATGGATTTCAGCAAGGCGTTTGATAAGGTGCCCCATGCAAGGCTCATTGAGAAAGTGAAGGGGCATGGGATACAAGGGGACATTGCTTTGTGGATTCAGAACTAGCTTGCCCACAGAAGGCAGAGTGGTTGTAGATGGGTCTTTTTCAGCATGGAGGTCGATCGCCAGTGGAGTGCCCCAGGGATCTGTTCTGGGACCCTTGCTCTTTGTGATTTTTATAAATGACCTGGATGAGGAAGTGGAAGGATGGGTTGGCAAGTTTGCTGATGACACAAAGGTTGGTGGGGTTGTGGATAGTGTAGAGGGATGTCAGCAGTTGCAACAAGACAGATAAGATGCAAGACTGGGCGGAAAAGTGGCAGATAGACTTCAACCCAGATAAGTGTGTGGTGGTTCATTTTGGCAGGTCGAATAGGATGAAAGAATATAATATTAAGGGTAAGACGCTTGGCCGTGTGGAAGATAAGGATCTTGGGGTCCGGGTTCATAGGACGCTCAAAGCAGCGTCGCAGGTAGAGGCTGTGGTTAAGAAGGCGTATGGAATACTGGCCTTCATCAATAGAGGAATTGAGTTTAGAAATCGGGAGATAATGCTGCAGCTGTATAGGACCCTGGTCAGACCCCACCTGGAGTACTGTGCCCAGTTCTGGTCGCCTCATTACAGAAAGGATGTGGAAGCCATAGAAAGGGTGCAGAGGAGATTTACAAGGATGTTGGCTGGATTAGGTGGCATGCCTTATGAGGATAGGTTGAGAGAGCTAGGTCTTTTCTCCTCAGAGAAGCTAAGGATGAGAGGTGACCTGATAGAGGTGTATAAGATGTTGAGAGGTATTGATAGAGTGGATTCTCAGAGGCTTTTACCCACGGCTGAAATGGTTGCCACAAGAGCTCACAGGTTTAGGGTGCTGGGAACTAGGTACAGAGGAGATGTTAGGGGTAAGTTTTAGAGGGTGGTGGGTGCATGGAATCGGCTGCCGGTAGTGGTGGTGGAGGCGGATTCGATAGGGTCTTTTAAGAGACTTTTGGATAAGTTGATGGAAGTTAGTAAGATAGAGGGTTATAGGTAAGCCTAGTAGGTAGGGACATGTTCGGCGCAACGTGTGGGCCGAAGGGCCTGTTACACACACACACGATCTGAGCTGGAGTATTGTGTTCAATTCTGAACCTTTGAAAATATGCGAAGGCTTTAGAAAGAGTCTGCAGCAGAGATTTACGAGAATGACACCAGGGTGAGGGACTTGCGTTATGCAGAGAAGGTTGAACTTTTTTTTGTCAAGAGCAGAACAAGAGATTCAGGAGAGGCGTTCAAAATTGATAAGTAAATAAATAGATGCCATTTCCTCAGGTAGCAGAGCCAATGGGAATTATTTTATTTAAAAACTTATGATCTAAGATGCATTGCTTGAAAGGGTGGTGGAAGTAGATGCAATAGCAACTTTCAGAAGGGAACTGAACATATAATTGAAAAAGATGTGCAGAGGAGTGGGACAAAATGAATGGCTCTTTGAAAACAAAAGCATGATGAATGAGTTAGAAGAATGTGATGGTGATCTAACTGAAACAAGGATTTAAAATAAAAGCAAAATAATGCAGATGCTAGAGTTCGAAAGGGGAGTCATATTGGATTTGGAACTTTGCACCTGGTTCTTTCTCCTCAGATAGCTGTTAAATCCAAGCCATTGACTCATGTGGGCAGCATGGTGGCACAGTGGCTAGCACTGCTGCCTCAGTGCCAGGGGCCCGGGTTTGATGCCTGGCTTGGCTCACTGTCTGTGTGTTCTCCTCGTGTCTGCGTGGGTTTCCTCTGTGGTCCCGTTTCTCCTCAGTCTGAAAGACGTGCTGGTTAGGTTGCATTGGCCATGCTAAATTCTCCCTCAGTGTACTCGAACAGGCGCCGGAGCGTGGCGGCTAGGGGATTTTCACAGTAACTTCATTGCAGTGTTAATGTAAGCCTACTTATGACACTAATAAATAAACTTGAAAATTTAAGATGCTGCCAGACCTGCTGCATTTTTCCAGCACTTCCTGTTTTTATTTCTCCTTCCATATCAACACCGTCTGATTCTTTGGCCAGAAAGTTACAGCCATTCACGCCGGCAGGATTTTCCCATCCCGCTGCAGTGAACAGAGTTTTGGTTAGACACCAAATCCGCTATAGTGGGAGCACGGTGTGAACAGCCGATAAGATTGTGCCCCATGTCTTTCTTCATTCCGTGGTGCCATAATTGCAAAATCCATCTCAGTCTGTCACACATTCTTCCCAATTCTTCCGTGCCCTCAGGATAATATTCCAAAACTACAACGTTAAAAAACATGCATGAAGCTTCCAGCACTGAAACTTTCATCCCATCATTGCCACACCCCCTCAACACCATCCGAATGCTCCCACATTCTCAGGCTACATCACTGGTTCCCATCTCGAGCTTTCTTCCCAATACTTCCCACTGAGGGCTCTCTACACCTCTCATTGACTCCACAATTTAAGATTCCCCCCTGTTCCACTCTGATCAGATTCTGTCACCACCTTACCAAAGTGAGGGCATCTGATTGAGGCCATGTCTCTCACCAGTTAGATTTGATAGTACATGCTGCCAGACCCAGTTTGAAAATAACTCCAAATAAATTTATTTATACAAATACCCTAACCATTGATTATTTAAATATACTTAGTGTGTGGACACACAGCTAAACTACTAAATTCTCAGAGCTCCCCAGATGCACGTTTGGTTCAAAAACTTCCTCTTGATCAGGAAACTCTGAACGCAAGTTAGTGAGGAGTCAAACAGGAGAGTAATGGTAATGTTTAGTTCCAATTCTTCTGGCAAAACAGAAGATGATTTGTTACGGGTTTTGAATTTTATGTTCAGACTCTGGTAGGCAACAGTAAGTTTTCTCTCAGTGATAAGTATGAGGATGCTGCTAGCAAGGTCGGTATTAGTTACCCATCCCTTATTGCCCTCGAGAAGGTGGTGGTGAATCACCTTCTTGACACTGCAGTTCATCTGCTGCAGGTACACCCACAGTGTTGTTAGGATAAGAGTTCCAGGATTTTAATCCAGTGACTGAAGAAACAGATTATAGGGTGGAATTTTACAGCCTTGCTCGAGTGAGACTGGAAATTTCCACCTGAGGTCAACGGATATTTCCGTTCTCCGCCTCTTGCCCGCTCTGATTCCATGGCAGGCGAGGCTGTAGAGTTCCGGCGATAGATCCAAGTCAGGATGGCATGCGACTTCGAATGTCTAATGGATTCAGATAGAATTTTCTCTTTCTCAAAAGTGCAATGCAAAGTAAATCAATCATGTGATTCTGATAACAATTAAATTGAACAATGGAAGTGAATACAATTTAATCTATGCATTTGTCTATTTGGTTAACAGTAACCTATTCAGGACTATAGATAGTGTACTTCAATGCACTTTATTCATTTCAACTCAGAACTTGCCAGAACTACAACTCACCCCTCCACTACCATTTCAGCATTCCCATCTTGGAACTTCTTCCCAATGTTTCTTTTATTTATTATCCAAAGATGTGCGGGTTTGGTTGATTAGCCATGCTAAGTTGCCCCTTAGTGTCAGGGAGATTCGCAGGGTAGATAGGGGATAGGACCTGGGTGGGATTGTTACCGGTGCAGGCTCCATGGGCTGAATGGCCTCCTTCTGCACTGCAGGGATTCTATGGTTCTAGTGTCACAAGTAGACATTTACGTTAACACTGCAATGAAGTTACTGTGAAAATTCCATTCTGCAACCAGGACCATCTGGCCCACACAACTTAAAAATTAACTCTTCCTCCTATTTTAACACTGAATTTGGACACCCCTCTAACCCTACATTGAAAGCATCAATATGTAAAACGAATATATAAAATGCAGGCCTGTAGGGCACATTGGGCAGTATTTTCCACCCCCCCCCCCCCCCCCCCCCCGCCACCCCATGCAGCACGTTCTGCGGCCTGGCGTGATCTTCCAGTCCCACCGCTGTCAACAGGGTTCCCCATGTTTTCCCCCATCAGCAGATCCTTGCCAGCAGAACTGGCAGGATGATCCCACCCAATGTGTCTTAACGCACATCAAACCACTCAAGTTGCCAGCAACTCCTGAAATCCATTTCCTCCCTTCTAATCAGTTTTAATCTAATTTGTTACTCTTTCAAATTCCAGAGTCATTAATATTTTCTTGTGTGGTATGGTGGGCTTTATAGTCTATAACTTAAAATATGCAGACGTGTTTACGTGAAATAATATTTCCTATCTTCTCAACAGTCTGCTGAACTGAAACTGTTTATTTATTGACTGACCTCAATAAAACCAAATAAAAGTAGCCGAGTGTGTCACACTCGTGTACAAAAGAAAGTCTGACTTCGGGAACCAATATGGAAGGCAATGTACCCTGTAAAAAGTATTCTTTAAAAAAAGTCTCAAACGAACCAGGCACACCCAAGATAAACACAAATCAGAGAAGCCAGAGAGAAAAAAACTCAGCCACTTACTTTATCAGTTCAGAAGTAAAGTTCAATGCCAGGTGAGTGTACTTTTAAAAAAACAAATTCCAAAACCAATCACTGGAAGTTTGAGGGAACACTGAGTGATGTAAATCACCCAGCAACTACGTCATCAATAAAGTGAACATTTGAAAGCAGATTTTTAAAAACAAAGAGGAAATGGCGAGCTGGTTTTCCGTTAACGAGGCACAGAGAGCAGTAATTTTACTGTTGCTAACATTCAAAACCCAAACTAAGTGTTTCAAAGTACATACTTCTTCTGTTAAGTTCTCTCACTGGAGTATGGTTCCCTGGATTCCTAATGCCATCTTTATTCAAATGGCCATCTCATATTTCAATCCACACAATGAGTCAGCAGGTTATTTGACTACTTGGGCGGCAGGAAAGAAGAATGAGCGTGTAAAAAAAAAAGGACACTTCAGTGCTAAAAATTTGCTTCCATACCAGAGCAGATCAACTTTAGCCACTTTTATGAACAGTGCATTTTAATCCCAAGCTCACTCCTAACAAGCACACCAAATCCAGCTCCCAGGTGCTTTTGTGGATCTGAGAACTTGCTGTAAGAATAATTGAGTCAAATTTAGCACTGAAAATACTGGAATTTGCCTGACATCGTCAGTCTCCCGAGACTTAAATTAAAACAGCATCATTATAAAAAGTAGTTCACAAAAAGTTTTTTAAGACCGGTTGAATTCGGTACACTCTAGGCTGTTGTAGCACTTCCAGTAGGTACAAACGCAATAGTTTCAAGTGAACTATTGCTGCTCCTGTACATAGCAAGAAGTTTCCAATGAAAAAATGTTCAAATATTTCAAAACAACATGCAAACCTTAGCACATTTTGAAGCAACGGTGAAGCCTTTTACACAAACATTGAAGCAGTTTATGGCCAGTTTGTCATGAGAAACACTAGTCTGATGAACAGAAAATCATGGCTATTTTTGCATTCAATTAAAAGTTAGCTGAAATTAATTTGTTTCAAACCATCCACATCTGAATGAAAAAGCCCTGTAAAAAAAGTGCATGCTTTATAGCAAACCAGACTGCAATTTATGAAATTGAAATAACCACATCCTGTGGAGTTTGAGTTTTGTGTTTATTCAAATACAATTGAGGTTTCAGCAAACAGTTGTACAAAAGGCTGGGGAATCTACAACACAGGCAGGGAGGGGAAAAGGGACATGGACTCGAGGCAACTGGCTGATCATCTAGGACCGAAATGAGCAGACACTTCATCCAGTGTTGTGAATTCCACCCCCCCCCCCCCCCCCCCCTTTTGGGGTGTGGACACTCCATCATTGAGGATACTCAAAGCCGAGATAGAGCTTTTGGTCTCTCAGGAAATCAAGGGATTATGAAGATTGAGATTGAGGCATATTATCTCTGATCATAATGGAATGATGGAGCAGGTTTGAGGCGCCGTATGGCCTACTCTTGCTTTTTTAAAAAAATGTCTTTCTTATGTTCTAACATGGAAGCCAGGTTGAAAAGTTGGGTGGTCAGCAGCTTAGTGAGAATGGGGGTCAGGAGTGCAAGAAATGCTTATCATGGGCATCATGTAGTCAATGGAGTTTTGAAGGATGAGGGAGGATTGCATTGAAACTTACAGAATATTGAAAGACCTGGATAGAGTGGACATGGGGAAGATGTTTCCATTAGTAGGAGAGACTAGGATCTGAGGGCACAGCCTCAGGGTAAAGGAACAACCCTTTAGAACTGAGATGAGGAGGAATTGTTTCAACCAGTGTGTGGTGAATCTATGAAATTCATTGCCACAGAAGGCTTGGAGGCCAGGTCATTGAGTGTATTTAAGACAGAGATAGAAATGTTCTCGATTGGTAAAAGGATCAAAGGCTACGGGGAAAAAGTGGAAGAAAGGGGTTGAGAAACTTATTAGCCATGATTGAATGGTGGAGCAAACCCGATGGGCCGAATGGCCTAACACTGCTCCAATATATCTTATAGTCCAAGATAAACTGAGAACAGTTATGGCGGGAAGTCATAGAGAAACTGCAACTTCAGGATTAGAGTAAGGGGAAATCAT
This sequence comes from Mustelus asterias, assembly GCF_964213995.1. Classification (NCBI taxonomy): domain Eukaryota; kingdom Metazoa; phylum Chordata; class Chondrichthyes; order Carcharhiniformes; family Triakidae; genus Mustelus; species Mustelus asterias. Next base: position 53,506,921 of record NC_135807.1, on the reverse strand, counting down.
TGCGCAAGTGTGGCTTGGATTAGGGGAAGGGAGAGAAGTGGCGGAAACAGCTAATTGGATGATCTTAACCACTGTGAAAAAATTCTGAGAACTCCTTACATTTCTTGCTCAAATTGAAGGTGGAAACGACAATGGGGTAGAATGTCGTGGAGAAACGAAATGGGGTTATATTTACATTCCAGGATGATCCTAGAATAGTGAGTGGTTTTTACAAAGTGAGAATAGTGCTTCATGTGTTCCAGCCAAACCTGGCAGTGAATGGTTAAACCATATTTGTTGGATTTATTCCTACTGCCTTCCTGCTCAGTGAAGATTACCACCTGATACAGATGAATGACAGTTTATTACTGTTAGCAAACAAAAAGAAACAAAGTCCAGCTAACATACAGGACAGGTGATCCCAGTGTTCCTGGCATTAAATAATTCCAGAAATCCAACATTATTAGCCACTGATATAGCACCAGTAGATTGAAGAAGCAGTTACATTATGAATAAAACATTCCGCCCCAAAAGACAGAAATCCATTCATTCTAGTTCACGTCAAAAGTACCTGTTCAACAATGTCCAAAACCCTAATATCCACGTGAATGATTTTCAATGAAGTCCTTGGGTATAAAAACTAGGAGGTAAATGGCGGTCATCTGCACTTACAGAATCCTGTATTGATATATAGTCTCTCAATAGCCCAAAACTTACCACTCCAACACCTGAAAACCTTCATGATCATGGTTCACGATATTATTGTTCAATAATGATTGCCTTTTACTGTATCCAAGTAAACACAACTATTTCAATAACTTAATACATAGCTGTAAATAGTAGCAAACCAGTTTCAGAGTGAACCAATGTCTATGAAATTCTAACTCAGGCATATTCCAATTCACAAGCAATGTTTTTCGTTGCCCTTCAATCACAATTATGCTGACAATTGCCCATTAAGTGATGCAAAACGACACTGTAATTATGGTTTCCAATTCATTATCTTCTCCTTTCTGCAAGCACTTGTGTAGGCGGAAATATAAAGTTCCAAAAAGGAATAGACCAATCAAGTGCACATGGCAAGATGGAGGAGTGCAATGTGTTGGGCTTTACACGATCCAGCCAGACCCAGCAACAAATGGCTAAACCAGCGCACTTCAGATCCAAGATGGACAAATCAAAATATTTTCTTAATGGCAATAGATAAGAAATTATGGAGGAGCAAAGGGATTTAAATGTTCATGCACACCAATTGCTAGAAGCTCGGACAAAGCTACAAAAAGTAATCACAAAGGCAAGAGGTAAGTCAGATGGGGAACAAGGATGGTGGTGAGCAATTCTTCAGTTGCACAGAATCTTTCACCTCCATCTGGAATAACTTGGTTCGGTTTTGGATATAAGACATTAGGAAATATATACTGGGTCGGAAGAGGGATGGTGGTATTGAGATTCACACCACAATTACATCAGGAATTAAAAAGTTAAATTATGAATCCTATATTGATATACGGTCTCTCAATAGCCTAAAACTTACCACCCCAACACGTGAAAACCTTCATGGTCATAGTCATTTGTATAAATTTAGTAGGAATTCCCTTGAGCTTACAAGGTTGAGCGGCGAGTGAATTGCGGTGTTTAAAACAAATCAAGGACATAGATAGGGTACATTCAGGAGATAGAACCCAGAGCAAAGGGGTACAATCCTAAAAACTGATCAGGAAGCACTTTTTCATGGCAATGGTAGTAAAACATAAAAATCTCCCTCCCCAAAAGGATATCAGGTCAAATAAAATTTACAAGGCAGATTCTGTTGCGAAAGCACATCAAGGGATATGGAGTAAACAGAAAAATGGAGATACTGATCATGATCTGATTTCTGGCAGAACTGGCTTGAAGGACTGAATAGCTGATTAACTACACCATCTATATCATAAAGTTTTATAACCTTATAGTTACTTAAAACTTTTCAGGTTTTGTTAATGTACATTGCGCCATTCGACACTCCAACCCACACTAGAAAAACCTCTGGAGCTGAACATTAAGTTAAGAAAAGGTCACAGATCCACCTCTCCCTTACCATCGCCACTAAATGCTCGAGTAGTTTTATCTCCCCATTAAATGTGCAAGTAGTTATATCAGGCTTCATAAACTCACCCAGAGCCAGGACCTTCCAGAGCTGTTATCTTCACTTTCACTGCTACTTTCTCCCAAAGAATCAAAATCCTCTTTGGAGAAAGACATATTTTAAAAAGTATTTTCCCCTCAAAACTTCAGAACACCTGGTTTATTTGACATGTTTTCCAATAGTCAGTGCTCACAGGGAAACAGTCAACATTCAAGGAATCCAAGTTTACCAAATGTACTATTACAAAGTACATCTATTGATAAATAGTTGTTTATTTGCCAGCATGAAAAATAATTCAACCAATAGAAATCGCAAATCTGTCCCAACCTCTCATCAGAAAGATAAAGATAAAGCTATATGGTCAAAGGCTGACGAGTTTGGACTGATAGCAACAAACAGATCTCCATTAGCAAGAGCACACAGTCCAACGTAGGAAATCAACAAGAACTCGTTAATAATTAGATTAAGTCGCATGTCTTTCACAGGAGCTGTAAAACAAATGCCACCAAGGAGCCATTGTTGATGCTTCTGACTAGTTTTGAAATCATGTTTACTGTTGACGTATTTGTTTTCTCCCTCACAGGTACACACACTTATCAAACCACCCATGGGCAGGGTGAGTGGAAAGTGCTACGCTGCTCTCGCAGAAAGCCTCATGGACATGACAGGTCAAATGACCTGCTCTGTGCCTTCAGAATTCGATGACGAAATAAGAGCTTTCTATGAAGAATTTTGTAAAAACTGTTCACCAAGATTTGCTTTGATTGGAACAAAAAGAGATTGAAAAAGAGTTTTTAAAAAAAGGAAAAAGTCGAAGTGAAAGAAACATCGTCTTGAAGTACGAGTGAACACAATCTTAAAATGAAGTAAACAATCCACAGTTCTATACTCCACACAGAATAATCACTATTGGGAAGTATCTACCAAGAAAGATTAAGACCAAATGTATGGATTGGATAAGCTTACCAAATTGAACAAGCACCAGTTTGGTTCAGCATTCAACTGTCAGAAACGTTAGCTCAAGCTCCGCTGCAGAACTTGGGCACCAAGAATACAAGAACTAGGAGTAGGCAAGCAGCTCCTCAAGCCTGCCATGCCATTTAATATGATCATGGCGGATCTCATCTCGGCCTCAACTCCACTTCTCTATCCATGCACCATAGCCCTTCACACCCTTACTAATTAAAAATCTGTCCACCTCTCCCTTAAAATTACTCAAAGTCCCGACATCCACCACACTTTGGGATAGCGAATTCTACCATTCTAGTGGACACTTTAATGAGGGAATGTGACATTACCAGAGTTGTTGGGTTGGATTTTGCAGTCAGTGGTGTAGCAACAGCACTTGTAGTGACTTCAAAGAAGATGTTCACAAAGATCTAGCGAGCTCTGTCGCACAGGCTTCCCCTTTCTCAACAACAGTTTAAATCTAGGACCATGTCAAGGGGGATCTCCAGGCACCCAACAGCAGCAATGTCAACAAGCAAGGCAAGTGGCCATACATAGTTAAGTATTCTCACAGTCAACTATACGGACATACAAATTAGGAGTAGGGCACTCAAGCCTGTTCCATAAGGTCATCGTTGATCTATTTGTAACTTCAACCCCACATTCCTGCCTAAGCAGCATCCATTTATTTTAAAATTTACATTCTCAAGTTCGCAAAATATAAACAATGATTGGATTAAAAAGTCAAAATAAAGATAAACAAACTTTTTAAAATTTCAAATCTTCAAGGTAATTTACAATGGAGTAGCGAAACATTTACAAGTATAAAACTAACTTTTCAGAGCCAGTGAGGTTTGAAGTAACTTTATATCTAGTCGGTTTAAAAATTCACCCCATTCAACAAAATCAATAAGATTTTCATAGGTTTTTTTCAGCAAGACGAACAGCATAAACAGGAAGCTTTCCCCAATTTGCTGATTGCTTACAAATTGTATTCTGGGTTCCTCAACAGCACACTTGCTGGAGTGCAGAAACTTTGGTGTTTCCATGTTATGCTGCACGTGTGCAGACTCCCAAAGTTGCCTTCGGTTTCGGTGAAGTAATGATGGTGAATGTTGAGTTTCACTATCAATGCAAAACCCAGGCCGTTGTTTAATACTCATCCAAAAAAAGAATCCTGTCGCCTGCCAAAGTGAATGCAAAGATCCAAAACATTTTTAAAAAGGAGCTCCCCCCCCCAGTTTATTGGGCTGTGATGCTAATACATTCATCTCATTTTCTGCACAAAAATTAGATGCCATGTTCCCTGCAAAACAGTGACTTTTCCTAATTGATTGGTTGCAAGTTGTCCCAAAATAAATAGCATGAAAGATAAGTTAATTTATCATCTTCAAATCAACACCATTTCATTAAAATTACTCAAAAAACGTTAAAGTTGTGCATTCTGACTTTTTTGTCCTAACACACAGCTGCCATTTTGCATTTTTAACTTGATTGTTCAAGTCTAGGTCAGAAATGGCTTGGGGAAATTACATCAAACCAGAAACTATCGCTCATTCACATGAATCTTTTTCTAAAGGGCATGAGGCTTCTGTAAGATCTAACCTCTACGCATACCTCGCTTCACTTTGTACTTGGGTGCAGATATCTTTGCTTTAGAATTTCTGCAATTCTAACTGAACATTTCAATGTTTTTAAGCTGGTAGTTTCAAGAATACACGTAACCCATTTTGATTCCTTTATGGTCCACACGTTCACTCTCATGTATTCAAACTTAGGGAAGCATGGATCACAACAGATGGCAAAAATGTCCCTTTTGTTTAGCAAAGTGGAGGGAAAAAATTGGCCCTGGTTTTAATCAATCACTTCCTCACATCTAACCAGCAATGTGGAAAACACCTGGGGCTGTACGCAGAAAGTAGCACAAATCCAACTCATATAATTTCTGCCCTGACAGTAAAGTGATGGAAGAGAGGTCATCAAGTGCCATCAAGCAGCAATTGCTTTACAATAACCTAGTCACTGACACTTCGTTTGGGTTCCGCCAGGGTTACTTAGCTCCTGACCTAATTACAGCCTTGTTTCAAACATGGACAAGAGAGCTGAACTCCAGAGGCAAGGTGAGAATGACTTCCCTTGACATCAAAGCTGCATTTGGCTGTGTGGGGCATCAAGGGGCCCAAGCAAAACTGGAGTCAATGGGAATCGGGGGGGGGATAGTCAACTTGTTGGAGTCATATCTGGCACAGAGAAAGACGACTGTGGTTGGATGTGACCATCTTAGTTCCAGAACATCACTGCAGGAATTCATCTGGGTAATGTCTTAGGTCCACCCATCTTTAGCTACTTCAAAGACCTTCCCTCCATCATAAGGTCAGAAATGGGGCTGTTTGCTCAATGTTCAGTACCATCCACAACTCAGATACTGAAGCAGTCCATGTCCAAATGTAGCATGACCTGAATTTATACAGACTTGGCTGACAAGTGGCAAGTAACATTTGTGCCACACAAGTGCCAGGCAATGACGAGCACTGACAGGGGTCACCACTGATCAGAAACTGAAGTAGACTAGCCATATGAATACTGTGGCTACAACAGCCGGTTAGAGGCTAAGAATCCAGTGGCAAATAACTTGTCTCCTGACTCCCCAAAGCCCATCCACCATCAACAAAGCACAAATCAGGAGTGTGATGGAAGACTCTCCACTTGCCAGGATGAGTGCAGCTCCAACAACACTTAGCTCAACACGATCCAGGACAAAGCAGCCACTTGATTGGAACCCCATCCACAAACAGGTAGAAAATCCTGGAAAATCGCCCCTAACAGCACAATGGATGTACTTGCATCACATGGAATGCAACGGTTCAAGGCAGCAGCTCAGCAACACATTGAGCAATAAATGCTGGCCTAGCCAGAGAAGTGGCATGATGGCACAGTGGTTAGCACTGCTGCCTCTCAGCGCCAGGGACCCGGGTTCGATTCCCAGCTTGGGTCACTGTTTGTGTGGAGTTTGCACATTCTCCCCATGTCTGCGTGGGTTTCCTCCGGATGTTCCAGTTTCCTCCCACAGTCCAAAGATGTATGCGTTAGATGGACTGCCATACTAAAATGCCCCTTAGTGTCAGGGGGACTAGCTAGGATAAATGCATGGGGTTATGGGGATAGGGCCTGGACGGGATTGTGGTCTGTGCAGACTCGATGGGCCGATTGGCCTCCTTTGGCACAGTAGGAATACTATTAAGCCTAAATTCGGTGAACAAATAAACAACATTTTCATTTACAATTTTTCTGCCTGCTTCCCACAACCATCATTAATTCAAGACCAGTATCAAAGAACTAAATCAAAAGCCCTGACAAATCCTGAACACTGTAGTGAGGCTCCTGGAGTTTTGTGGTTTTGTATGGGGTGAATGCCTTCAGCAGAACTGAGTGTTTCCTGAGCTTGAATCAATCAGCCCAAAACAGGTCGAACATATTCACTTGAATCCCTCAACAGAATCAAGGCCGACTGGCCTATAATGCAGCCATCACTGGAAGGGATAGAGGGGAGGAGAAAAATTGACAATTTGAGGCAAAAGGGACAGCAACCAGACTTCCGCAACAGAAGGCAAATACCCTAATTTAATGAGCAACGAGTCAGAGAATAAAATGTGTGCATGCATTTAGTCTTCTTGCATAAACACTGTATTCTTACAATTCTTCAGATTGCAATGCTGCAAGGGTTAAATTTAGCAAGCTGCAGCAAGTCAAAATGTGCTGGTTAATGTTATCATTGTTAAGAACAGTGTATACTCTGTAAAAATGCCTGATCTGTTAAGTGATTGTAATATTGTGATGTGCATTCTGCATGATTAGAACGTAGCCCAACGGAGGCAAAATGCACCATGGATAGATGGGAAGGGGGGGGGGAAATCATCCTGAACATGGCATTTATTTAACCTATATGCAATCTAACATAAGATGCGCAGAGTATATGGTGGGAAATTATCACAATCATTGGCAAAACATAAACTGGTGCCTTCAGAGCCAGAAAACAAAATAATTTCCAAGCTTGTTACTTTTCATGTTACTTCATGCAGATTGTCACAACTATGTCATAGAATGTAGACAGTGATAGACAATTTTATTACTTGTGTTGATGCAAAATCATTTTTGTGCTATTTACCATGCTAGATAACAAGACACCTAGAGCTGGCAAGCAGAGATTATTTTCTAGCTTATTTAGGAGTGAAACACTGGTATTTTAAACCAAGGTCCTACCCAGGATGTGTAACTCTGGCTGCAAGATAGTGAATTTGTGACTTTGTAGTACAGGGCTGGAGCGTTGATGAAAGAAGAGACAGGCCTTTGTAGCTTTGCATCTTGCTACACATCAGGACAGATGCAAGGATGTCAATTCTCAAAGGGAATAACAAATTAAACTATGAGAAAAGGGTGCCAATTGACTGGCTGGCAACTGGACTATGATTGGTGGCGGTGTTGCAATGGAGAATGCACCAGGGAAGAACAAACAGCCAAGCTTTACTTTAAATTCAAACCAGGCATCACCATGGCTTTTGTTTAGTTCGAAAGGTTGCAATGCGTGGACAAGTTCTTCCTGCAGGATAAATTGTTGCTCCCTTTGAGATTTGATATTCTTTCTTCTGTCCAGGTGAGTGCAAGACAAAAAACTTCTACAGCACAAATCTTTTTCAGCAATCCAACAGCATTTTTAAAATGCCATTTTTAAAAAAAAAACAGAAATTCTGACAAATACCAAACAGAGCTAGGCAAGACACTCAAGTTTAGGTCTCAATGCCAAAGCTCTGTAGAACACAAGTTCTACTAAACATTACACTTTAAAATGGTCATGAGAACCTTCAGCATAAACATGGAAATCTTCAACTTAAACATATTCATTTGTTCCCAATACATGCCTTTAATACTGTATAGTAACTCTGGGTAACTAATAATTTGCAGACTGGGCATATAATATGAAACAGAGATAAAGCCAGACTGCGAGACACAGAACTTGCAATCTTAGATTCAATGCCACAAATCAGTTGTTAGACTTGTCAGGAGTTCAAACTTTCAAAAGGAGCCAAAACAAACACTTCCAGATCAGTGGTAATAATTTATTTCTTTATAAAGTGTTTTTTTTTTAATCCTGCAAACATATCCTACCCCAGCTTACTCAGGAACTTGAGACAAACCTATGGTCAATCCTATCAAAATCTCCTTTCGAAACAATATCAAGAGAAAACAAAAATCAGAAAATGACGAGATAGTTACAATATTGCAACACATTTCCACATATAATGACACATTCCGTCTTTATCACAAGACGTTTAAGTATTTTTAAAATCTCAACAAATTGGTGTAATGAGATACCAGATACCTACAGAATAGTCTGAAGTTATAGGTTCAGGCAGAATGGGAGTGATAAAATCTAAATTAACTTTCACTTATTTCCATGCAAAGCAACCACACACTGGCTACTCTTGTGGATCCCGGCAAGGCGGCTGCAGCCTCCTCTTTAGTATCAATAATTATCCATCTGCAAATCATCCAATAGAAATTATGCACACGTGGTCAGAGCCCAAAGCAGATGGGGTCTTTTGTTCGTTCAGGCCAGTGCTGGAAAGGCAGTAATTTGGGTGGAATTACTTTAATTCCCTTCAATTATGGCTGCTATCCCAAATTTAAAACCAGTATAAAAGTTCAATTTAATGCCAAAAATCAAAAAATCATTTGGGCAATGAGTGAACATAAATACAAATAATTTGGAAATTGAACAATAGCCCATAATGGTAAGTTTCGTTTCTCATTTTGATTTCCTTAATTGCACTTCATAGTGTGATTTGCCAAAATAGCACAATGCAACTGACCATTTGATCAGTCTAAATTGAACTAAATCAGTAATTAACAGCTTGTGCAGGACATAAATGACAAATTCTGAAGCTGATCGGTCATGGTACTTCTCTTAAAAAGGTTTCGCCTAGTTTATGATATGCTGAAGAGCAGCACTTGATACTTGAAAACTTTAGTGCCTAACTTAAAGTAACTCAAGGTCAGTAACTTACAAGCAAGGACATTTTTTACTGCAGTGTAACTAATCACTGATGAGAATTAGCTGATCTTTTATGCAGTGATGTAATGTGGTGTAGACCTCTAAGCAGCAACGGATAATATTCAATGTTGTGTTGTTTGGTAACTTGGCTCCATATTTCCCAGGTAAATACTATGCCAACTATGTCTATACTGTTAAGTGCGATATTAAAATGTACTTCAAAATGCAAATACTGTACATCAAGCTTTAAAAAAAATACATTCAGCATTCAACTGGAAGATCCACTGAAACTAGCACACAAATCAGAAATGACAAGAAACTTGCTATTGCCAGTATTTTAGACATGCGTGCGCTGTATGCTCCATTTTAAAATGGAATTCTCCAATTAAACATCTACACTAAAGAGACAGCAAGTTCTGATGCATTACATTCTGATTTTACAGAATAATTAAAAACTAATATAATAGTGTTTTTAAACAAAGTCAGGATGTCCTGAAGTGCTTCACAACCAACAAGTGCTCCTGAAGTATAGTTTATTGCATGAAAATGCAAGATAATGCAGTCTTGAATTAAAATATTTCTCCACTCCAGAAATAAAATGAGCTGTGAGAAAAGTGGAATTGTAAACTATACACCTTTGAAAGTTGTTGAACTTCCGCAGAGTTGAATGGACAGAAATGTCAAATTGGGTCCAATTTCCAAAGGCAGAAATTATTTTCTTTGAAATGCTTCAAGAACAGTGGCAGAATTTAACATAGGCAAATTGTAATGTCAAGCTTGAATACATTTTTTTAAAACTCCATTAGTAATGAAGGTATAAATAGACTTGTTAAAATCCAATTAAATCTCTTAATTTAATTAGAGAACGAGTCAGCGCTTGGGTACAGAGTAGAATTTCCAAGTTGTCAAGTATCAAAGGAATCCCAAATGACCATCCTTTATGAGGAGCCTCAAACAGCAAGATTCAAAGCATTAATGAGTGGCAAAAATCTCAGTCATGCCAAACTCAATTCTATCTTCAAGCCTCAATGATTACACACAAAACACAATGATTTTCCAGCAAGAGTCACTAGACAGCAATCAGGATTCTGAACATTAGCAGATTCTTCCAAGTGCATCAAGACTGGCGAGCTCAGCGACACCACAATGCACATATTTAATACAAGGCTACTGAAGTGACACAAATGTCAAAGCGAGAAGATTTACAGGTAGATGCACAATTATTAAATATTTACTGTGATTTGTGTTTGAAACAAACCCAATAAAATATCTTAATGGGTCCCTGTCAAATTCTGGTAACTTGCCAAGAGTCCTTTCTCTGCTTGCCAGTTTAATTAATTTTGGCAGGCTAAACGGCAAAGACAAATCTGATCCCGTCTTCATTCAGCACAACAGTAGCAGCAATACTTCTAACAATTTAATACTAGCAAATGTAGTGAACATCACACAACTCATGCTTGACTCCTCAAACTGAACTATGCTCCCTTAGGTCATCTCAAACAGTCTTGCGCGACGAAGGAAAAATTCAGTCAGGATTCAAGCTCTTGATTGCAATCCAGTGATCCCTGCTGTAAAGGGTGTTTGCGTGGAAAGGATTAAAATAACCAGCACTACAACAAGGTTGGTGGTCTCATTATGCTGGAAATAGGCAACCTTTCTTTCCTCCTCTAATCCGCTGTGGAAACTAGGCAAGACCCAGTGCTTGGTACAATGAACATGGCTCTTTTTCATTCAAGTTTGGAAAACTTTACTGTCTAATCATGCAGTCTTGAAAGAGTTAGATTTGCTAGTGTCATTCTTGCTCCTGAACTGACCACCACAATCTAGAGACTTAATTACTGGTTTGAAAAAAATAACGGAAATGTTCAATCTAGCAGCACCGAAGTGTACTGAAAACTTTCAACAATCTCAGCTAGAGATGTAACCTACTACCCAGTTTCAATGCCAACGTACAATTCCCCAAATTCCTCTTTAACTCTTGCGAAGCTGAAACTTATATTTTTGCCTGCAAGACATTATTTCAGTATATTTATAAGGAATCACACATTCCATTCCAAAAGACCATAAGAAATAGGAACAGGATAGGCCGTTCAGTCCTTTGAGCCTCCTCCTACATTCAATAGGATCATGGCTGATCTGACGTTCCTACATACTTCTGTAACAAAGTGGAAAAAAATTAAATTCTTGTTTAAAGGCCATAGAAATAGAAACATAGAAAAACTACAGCACAAAACAGGCCCTTCAGCCCCACAAGTTGGGCCGAACATATCCCTACCTTTTAGGCCTACCTATAACACTCCATCCTATTAAGTCCCATGTACTCATCCAGGAGGCTCTTAAAAGACCCTATTGAGTTTGCCTCCACCACCACTGACGGCAGCCGATTCCACTCGCCCACCACCCTGTGTGAGAAAAACTTCCCCAAACATTTCCCCTGTACCTACCCCCCAGCACCTTAAACCTGTGTCCTCTCGTAGCAGCCATTTCCACCCTGGGAAAAAGCCCCTGAGAGTCCACCCGATCTATGCCTCTCAACATCTTATATACCTCTATTAGGTCTCCTCTCATCCTACGTCTCTCCAAGGAGAAAAGACTGAGCTTCCTCACCCTATCCTCTTAAGGCATGCCACTCAATCCAGGCAACATCCTTGTAAATCTCCTCTGCACCCTTTCAATCTTTTCCACATCCTTCCTGTAATGAGGTGACCAGAACGGAGCACAGTACTCCAAGTGGGGTCTGACGAGGGTCTTATATAGCTGCATCATTATCCCCGGACTCCTAAACTCAATCCCTCGATTGATAAAGGCCAGCACACCATACGCCTTCTTAACCACCTCCTCCACCTGCGGGGCCAATTTTAGAGTCCTATGGACCCAGACCCCAAGGTCCTTCTGATCCTCTACAGTACTAAGAGTCTTTCCCTTTATATTGTACTCCTTCATCCCATTTGACCTGCCAAAATGGACCACTACGCATTTATCTGGGTTGAAGTCCATCTGCCACTTCTCCGCCCAGTCTTGCATCCTATCTATGTCCCTCTGTAACTTCTGACATCCCTCCAGACTATCCACAACCCCACCAACCTTCGTGTCAAAGAACAAAGAACAAAGAACAGTACAGCACAGGAAACAGGCCCTTCGACCCTCCAAGCCTGTGCCGCTCCTTGGTCCAACTAGACCAATCGTTTGTATCCCTCCATTCCCAGGCTGCTCATGTGACTATCCAGGTAAGTCTTAAACGATGTCAGCGTGCCTGCCTCCACCACCCTACTTGGCAGCGCATTCCAGGCCCCCACCACCCTCTGTGTAAAAAATGTCCCTCTGATATCTGAGTTATACTTCGCCCCTCTCAGCTTGAGCCCGTGACCCCTCATGATTGTCACCTCCGACCTGGGAAAAAGCTTCCCACTGTTCACCCTATCTATACCCTTCATAATCTTGTACACCTCTATTAGATCTCCCCTCATTTTCCGTCTTTCCAAGGAGAACAACCCCAGTCTACCCAATCTCTCCTCATAGCTAAGACCCTCCATACCAGGCAACATCCTGGTAAACCTTCTCTGCACTCTCTCTAACGCCTCTGGTAGTGCGGCGACCAGAACTGGACGCAGTACTCCAAATGTGGCCTAACCAGCGTTCTATACAGCTGCATCATCAGACTCCAGCTTTTATACTCTATACCCCGTCCTATAAAGGCAAGCATACCATATGCCTTCTTCACCACCTTCTCCACCTGTGTTGCCACCTTCAAGGATTTGTGGACTTGCACACCTAGGTCCCTCTGTGTTTCTATACTCCTGATGACTCTGCCATTTATTGTATAACTCCTCCCTACATTATTTCTTCCAAAATGCATCACTTCGCATTTATCCGGATTAAACTCCATCTGCCACCTCTCCGCCCAATTTTCCAGCCTATGTATATCCTGCTGTATTGCCCGACAATGCTCTTCACTATCCGCAAGTCCAGCCATCTTCATGTCATCCGCAAACTTGCTGATTACACCAGTTACACCTTCTTCCAAATCATTTATATATATCACAAATAGCAGAGGTCCCAGTACAGAGCCCTGCGCAACACCACTGGTCACACACCTCCAGCCGGAAAAAGACCCTTCGACCACTACCCTCTGTCTCCTATGGCCAAGCCAGTTCTCCACCCATCTAGCCACTTCTCCTTGTATCCCATGAGCCTTAACCTTCTTAACCAACCTGCCATGTGGGACTTTGTCAAATGCCTTACTGAAATCCATATAGACGACATCCACGGCCCTTCCTTCATCAACCGTTTTTGTCACTTCCTCAAAAAACTCCACCAAATTTGTAAGGCACGACCTCCCTCTTACAAAACCATGCTGTCTGTCACTAATGAGATTGTTCCGTTCTAAATGCACTACATCCTGTCTCTAAGAATCCTCTCCAACAACTTCCCTACCACGGACGTCAAGCTCACCGGCCTATAATTTCCTGGGTTATCCCTGCTACCCTTCTTAAACAACGGGACCACATTCGCTCTCCTCCAATCCTCAGGGACCTCACCCGTGTCCAAAGAAGCGACAAAGCTTTCCGTCAGAGGCCCAGCAATTTCATCTCTCGTCTCCCTGAGCAGTCGAGGATAGATGCAATCAGGCCCTGGGGGTTTGTCAGTTTTAATGTTCCCTAAAAAACCTAACACTTCCTCTCTTGTAATGGAGATTTTCTCTAACGGGTCAACACCTCCCTCCGAGACACTCCCGGTTAACACGCCCCTCTCCTTCGTGAATACCGATGCAAAGTATTCATTTAGGATCTCCCCTATTCCCTTGGGTTCTAAGCATAATTCCCCTCCTTTGTCCCCGAGAGGTCCGATTTTCTCCCTGACAACTCTTTTGTTCCTAACGTATGAATAGAATGCCTTAGGATTCTCCTTAATCCTGCCTGCCAAGAACATCTCGTGACCTCTTTTTGCCCTTCTAACTCCCCGTTTGAGTTCTTTCCTACTCTCTCTGTATTCCTCCAGAGCTCCATCTGTTTTCAGTTGCCTGGACTTAACGTACGCCTCCCTTTTCATTTTAATCAGATCCTCAATTTCCCTGGTTATCCACGGCTCTCGAATCCTACCTTTCCTATCTTTCCTTTTTACAGGCACATGCCTATCCTGCAGCCTTATCAATAGTTCCTTAAAAGACTCCCACATGCCAGACGCGGACTTACCCTCGAACATCCTCTCCCAATCAACATCCACCAAATCCTGCCTAATCCGGCTATAGTCAGCCTTCCCCCAATTTAGCACCCTGCCCATGTCGTCGGCAAACTTACCAATCCATCCCTCCACTTCCTCATCCAGGTCATTTATGAAAATGACAAACAGCAAGGGTCCCAAAACAGATCCCTGGGGCACTCCACTGGTGACCGACCTCCATTTAGAAAAAGACCCCTCTATACCCACTCTCTGCCACCTTTGGGCAAGCCAGTTCTGGATCCACAGGGCAGCAGCCCCTTGGATCCCATGCCCTCTCACTTTTTCTAGAAGCCTTGCATGGGGGACCTTACCAAACGCCTTGCTAAAATCCATATAAACCACATCTACTGCTTTCCCTTAGTCAATGTGTTTAGTCACATTTTCGAAGAACTCCACCAGGCTCGTAAGGCACGATCTGCCTTTGACAAAGCCATGCTGAGTATTCTTGAGCATACTAAACCTCTCTAAATGCTCATAAATCTTGTCCCTCAGGATCTTCATCAGCTTACCAACCACTGAGGTTAGACTCACCGGTCGGTAATTTCCTGGGCAATTTCCATGTGGACAAAGTTCACAACTGTTCTTAAGAAAATATGCAAAGACTAATTTTCTGCTATTTCTCCAGCATGTTTTTTTTTTCTATTATCACATATGTAATAAGAAATGCCTTAATTCACAATGTTGCTGGAAAAAACGGATTGCAGTTTATCCGTTACTCTACTACATGTTTTCTATCCTGTGCTTTACTTTGTTTCATTTAGAAATATACTTGCAATGCCCTACTTCAAGAATTTAAATCCTTTGACCCAGCAAAGTATAAATAAGAGATTGACAACCTGTAGCCACTCCAGCAATTTGCTAATATTATACCCAATCTAAAATATGTTACAGACTTAAAGCGAAGTTCAATATCAGAAGTTCCTTTTTAATTTTTTAAAAATGCTTCAACTTGGCACCTATTTTGAAATTTGCTATTTTAAACTCAATATTGGTGACATAAGTGAGGTGGAGTTACTAAATGTCCACTATCATGGTGAAAATGGGGAAGGGTTGGGGAATAAAAACGCAAACAGTGGAAGTTAAGTCAGTGCACTTTAAGTCAGGCACTTTTTTCAGGCCAACAGAACTGAATTGAAGCACAAATAATCAGACAGAAGAGGGAATATTTTAAAAAGCTTGGGAGTTTAAATCTTCAAGAGTTTACTGCATGCAGGAATAAGACCCAATAGTTTAAACTGCTCCCTTTCTGGGGCGGAAAGATTGTTTGGCATTCATTAACAATGACCATGTCTTTAAAAGGGTGCTAGTGATGTTATTAAGCTCTAACTTTCTATTGCAAATTACATTTAATGGTCAATTAATGTGCAAATCCAACAAGCTCTTAAAAATAACCTGATGGCCAAGGGCAAGATTCTGCTTCTACAAAGCAAACACTGGGAGACATGTAAACAGACATCCTAAAGGGGCTGTCTTCAGAGGAGACCATAAACAGGGACTGCTGCTCTCCTGAAAATTCTAAATATCAGCCACGCAAAGACTCTACAGATGCTCATTTACATTCACACAATCTAAGAGCTTTACTTTTGGGGAACGCACACTAGTTCAGGTTCCTATTTAGACAGAATACCACAACCTTGCCCACAATCCATAGGAAATGAGATTGGTGGATGAACTAAAAATAGATTTCCTAGCAATCCGACACATTTTGTGATGATGCAAAGCAGAAATTATCAATACTGACTATCTCGCAATCAAATTGCTAAACTCATAGCATTTCAGATTGAGAATATCTCCCGGTTGGAAAATACTTGAAGTATGACTGGAATCCATGCAAAACAAAGTACAAGGTTCAAGAATGTTAGAGTTCTTTAAGATCCCTTTTTTCCACAGAGGCATAGGGCCACTAACCCTAATTGAGATGCAAAACCAGAAAGAAACTCCACATCAAGCTGATCAGGTATCAACACCTGCAAAACATCAGCAACCCAATCAATGCCTGACGTCAGAACTGCTTCACTTTTGTGCAAACTGCTCACAAGTCACTTGTTACAACACATTACTGTGACATATGTAAATAGCAGCACATTTGAAATACTATTCATAATTGCAAACATTGCAACTTCACATAGAATTAAAACAAATTTATGGCATGGAAACGAGCAAGTAAACTTAGACCAACAGAACACAACTCATACAATATTTCACATTTGAGTTTCCTTTAAATCCAAAGGACAACAGCTACGTTGGGAACTCTTCATATATAAAACACTTGGGCCAGTTTGCTTCAATCCTTAGAATAATTATACTTATTTACTAATTCCTCGGGGAGATGTTGGCTCATAAGTTTTGCAAGTAATTCCTCGACTACATTTTCCTCCTCCAATTATCTTAGTTTATCTTTCTCTTGAAGACAGCAGGGCATACTTAAGTATCATTCCATCGTTAACAGCAAGCCTCTGTTGCCGCAAGCAGATGGCAATTCCTTAGGTGGACAGCAACCACTGTTCTGAAAGCCTTTCTAATTGAGAGAGTTCACTGAGGCTGCCCTGCCTGGCATCTGTAAACAAGTACTTCCATCTGGGACTGCTGAATAGCAACTGATGCTTGGAATCCTGCTGCTTCCACCCCACAGCCAGTCTAGCCACACACACACACACGATCAACTCTAATGGCCCGCTGTGACTCTAGCCGATCACCAACACAATAGTGGCAAACGGTTCTTTCTTAATAAAGAGCTGGAAAAAGTCAAGTACAAGAATTTTGTGTATGAACGTGCAGGAATGCTATAATTGGACGAACTACTGATACAGTCAGGGAACGTGTTTCTCTGCTTATCTGCACAGCCCTAAATATTCTATTTGCGGTCATTTAACTATTTGGTACAACCAAAAGTCAATGTAACTCATGATCGCGGTGGATCCAAAATGATCAAGACACGTGTCATCTGTAATAGTGCCATATCTCATTAACACAACTATCAAAATAGGCTGCGGGTCAAACGACCCAATTAAGATATAAAAGGTGAATTTGAAAAGCAGAAATTACAACTTCACTGTAACACATGCATCACTGCGTTTTCCGAACAGCGAACCATGCACTGTGAATAGGTGCCATCTTAACAACGCAGAAGAAAGTAATAAGCAGTGTGTGTGTGAGTGTACATTGACTGGGGAGCCCTGTTACACACAGCAGACACTTGTGTGTGTGTGTGCATCCTGGAGACGGACTCTGGATGGGTGAGGTGGCAACCGCCAACAGCCCAGGGAAGGGGAAAGAAAGACAGCTAACTCACACAACCCACACCTTCTTTAAAGAGAAAACAGGTTGAAAACGTTGAGAAGTGAAGTGAATGAAAAGCATAAGTACGCAAGATTTAAAATTTTTCAAAAGTAGTGGTGGTGGGGAGGGGTAAGAGCTGGCGTTGCCAGGGGTGGGGGAGTGGTGATGGGAACCGTTAGCCCGGGCACTGAGGGTGGATTAGGGGGACAGCAGGGTGCCTCTTACCTTGGCTGTGTGTGAGGGAGAAGGCAGAGTGCTGAAACTTGTCCGCTCAGCGCTGTCAGTGAGCCGCGGCCACTCCGACACAAGCGAAAGTGATACATTGGCTTTGGAACCTTCTGTTTCCTGTTCGCCTTCCCAGGGCCACGTGACCCGCTCTGCTCGCGCACTGGCTCCGTGCGCGTGCGCGTGCGCGTGCCCGGCCGGCTGAGGCAGGGGGCGCGCGGCGGGCTGGGCTGGGGAATGTTGTCCCAGCTCTTCCAACCCAGCAAGAAATATTACTCTCGACTTTTGCACAGCTTCAGCCTGGGGCTGGGGAATGATTATTTAATATTGTGTGTGCGACAGCAGGTCTGTTTTTCCTATCCCAGCGCCCCCCCCCCTCAAAGACAATCATCTCTCCCTCAATGCCAGTAAAACTAAGGAGATAGTCATCCACTTCAGAAAAACATGCCCCTTGTCTGCATCAATGGGGATGATATGGAAATGCTCCAATAGTTTCAAGTTTCTAGATGTCCAGATCACCAACAACCTGTCCTGGTCCCTCCATGTCGATGCTATAGTTAAGAAAGCCCACCAATGCCTCTACTTTCTCAGGAGACTAAGGAAATTTAGCACGTTTGCTACAATTCTCAACAGTTTTTACAGGTGCACCATTAGAAAGCATCCTTTCCAGATGTATCACAGCTTGGTATGGCTCCTGCTCTGACCAAGACCGCAAGAACAATAAACTATAAAAGGTTGTCAACATAGTCCAGTCCATCACTCAAACCAGCCTCCCATTCATTGACTCCGTCTACACTTCCTGCTGCCTCGGAAAAGTAGCCAGCATAATTAGCCCCAAGCACCCTGGACATACTCTCTTCTACCTCCTATCAGAAAAGAGAGACAAAAGTCTGAGATCACACGCCAACTGTCTCAAGAACAGCTTCTTCCCTGCTTCCCTTTGAGTGGTCCTACCTTATATTAAGTTGACCGTTCTCTACACCCTGGCTATGACTGTAACACAAAATTCTGCACCCTCCTTTCCTTCTACCCTATGTACTGTATGAACGATATGCTTTGTCTGTATAACACACAAGAAACAATACTTTTCACTGTATACCAATACATGTGACAATACTAAATGAAATCAATAAACGCATCCTATATTAGCATCCCCCCACCCTAACAGTATAAATCTCATCCTATTTTCTTTGTCTTCAGCTCTGACAAAGGGTCATCCAGAGTAAAAATGTTGGCTCCATTCTCTCTCCACAGATGCTGTCAGACCTGCTGAGATTTTCCAGCATTTTCTGTTTTTGTTTCTGATTCCAGCATCTGCAGTAATTTGCTTTTATTCAATAATAAACAGCTCAACTTTCTATCGGGAAAGTTCTACAATTAAAAATTACCAAGGGTGAATGAGGGTGTGTCATTTGGCAATGTTAAATCCTTGTTCACTCACTCTCTGTGATGATCAAAATACATGAGATAGGTGGGAGGATAACAATTTGCATAACACTTTAGTTTGGCATCAGCAAGAGTATCTCATGACTTTAGGAAAGACTGAAGAGAGAGTGCAGAAGAGATTAATCAGGGTGGTTCCTAGGATAAGGAAGTTCATTTATGAGATAAATTGGAGGCTGAGAGGCAGTGGTGTTGTGGAAAATTTTGAGGTGCAGGAGCGCTAAGAAAATATGCCACCATTTCATTTCTAAATCTACTATTACATTGTTTTCCTATGTATTAATAATTTCAGTCCCCCAAAATCAATAAACTATGCTTTTTGAGTAAATGATATTAATTCTGGTGGGCAGTAGGTATCTTATTCTGAACTGCGTGGGATTTGGAGTCATTAGTTTTAGAGTAACTAAAATTTCATTATGCAACGTTTTACAGGGAAAGTATCCGTTATCCAAAATCCTCGGGGTTGATCACATCTTGGATTTCAGATACTTTCAATTTTTGGATACATCATACAGGACAAGGCCGACTTACATTACAGTAGCCTAAGCCTAGGCAGGGTATAGTGTAAAGTCAATAAAATGGCTGGAAAATCAAGATGTTTCACTGAGTAATAAATGCAGGGCACCTGTAATGATTTGCAACCCATGACACCATCTGCAATTCTGCTTGTAGGAGAGGGTTCAGACTTAGCGTATTGATGTACTGTGCTGGGAGGCATTCTTGATTGGTTCTTCTGGGGGCTGGGGGGTAAACAGTGAAAACATTGTTCTTTACCAAGAATTTAGCAATGGGAAATACTTAGTATTTGTCCAGGAGCAATATAAATTTACAGTTTTCTTCAAGTCTAACTATCCAAGTTCAACTACTGTTGAAGAACAGATATGTAAGCAGATTCTGGATAGATGTAGAAATAATAGGGTTGTTGTAGTGGGAGACTTTAATTTTCCTCATATTGACTGGAAATCCCTTAGGGCTAGGGGTCCGGATGGAGGAATTTGTTAAGTGTGTCCAGAAAAGGTTTTTTGTAACAATATGTAGATAGTTGGACTAGAGAGGGGGCTATACTGGACCTGGTACTATGAAATGAGTCCGGCCAGGTCATCAAAGTTGCAGTGGGGGAACATGTGGTGAACAGTGACCACAATTCCATAAGTTTTCGGATACTCATGGAAAAGTACAAGTGTTGTCCGAGGGTTAAGGTGCTAAATTAGGGGAAGGCTAACTACAACCGGATTAGGAAGGATTTGGGGGCTGTTATTTGGGAGAGACTGAGGGTAAATCCACATCTGTCATGAGGAAGCCTTTTAAGGAGCAGTTGATTGGAATGCAGGATAGGCATGTGCCTGTGAAAAGGAAGGATAGGAAAGGCAGGATTCAGGAGCCGTGGATGACCAGGAAAATTGCAAGCCTGGTCAAAAAGAAGAAGGATGTATACATAAAGTCGAGGCAACTAAAAGCAGATGAAGAACTTGAAGAATACAGGGAAAGTAGAAATAACTCAAACAGGGAGTTAGGAGGGCAAAAAGGGATCATCAAATGTCCTTGACAGGCAGGATTAAGGAGAATCCCAGGGCATTCCATACATATATTAGGAACAAGAGGGTAGCTAGAGAAAGAGTTGGTCCACTCAAGGACAAAGGAGGGAAATTATGCGTAGAACCAAAGGAAGTGGATGCGATTCTTAATGAATACTTTGCATTGGTACTCACAGACGAGAGGGACACGTTGATTGATGGTATCTCAGAGGGGTGTGTAAACCTTCTAGAGCAAGTCATCATTACTTGGGAAGAAATGTTAAGTGTATTAAAAAGCATTAAGGTAAACAAATCCCCAGGGCCTGATGGCATCTATCCCAGATTACTGAGGGAGACAAGGGAGGAAATTGCTGGGCATCTAACAGAAATCTTTGTTTCCTTGTTGGCTACAGGTGAGGTCCCAGAGGATTGGAGGATGCCAATGTTATCCCATTATTTAAGAAAGGTAGCAAGGATAACCCGGGTAATTATAGGCCAGTGATCTTGATGTCAGTGATAGTGAAATTGTTGGAGAAGATTCTTAGGGATAGAATCTATACACATTTGGAATGGAATGGTCTTATTAGTGACAGACAGCGTGGTTTTGTATGAGGGAGGTCTTGTCTCATTAATTTGATTGAGTTTTTTGAGGAGGTGACAAAAATGATTGACAAGGGAAGGGCTGTGGTTGTTGTCTACATAGGCTTTAGTATAACATTTGAGAAGGTCCCTCATGGCAGGCTGGTGCAAAAGGGTAATTCACACGGGATCAAGGGTGAACGAGCTAGATGGATTCAGAACTGCCTTGGCCATAGAAGACAGAGGGTAGCGGTGGAAGGGAGTTTTTCTGAACGGAGGTCTGTAATTAGTGGTGTTCCACAGGGATCAGTGCTGGAACCTTTGTTGTTTGTAATATATATAAATGACTTTTCTGATTAGCAAGTTCGTGGAATATACTAAGATTGCTGGAGTTGTGGATAGTGATGAAGATTGTCAGAGGATACAGCAGGATATAGAGAGACTGGAAAATTGGGGGGGGAAATGGCAGATGGAATTTAATCTGGACAATGCAAGGTGATGCATTTTGGTAGATCCAATTCAGGTGGGAGCTATAAAATAAATGGCAGAACCACCAGGAGCATAGACACACACACACATCTGAAGCACAGGTCCACAGATCCTTAAAGGTAGCAGCACAGGTGGAAAAGGTGGTGAAGAAAGCATATGGTATGCTTGCCTTCATCTGCCGGGACATTGAGTATAAATATTGGCAAATTATGTTACAGTTAGATAAAACGTTGGTTAGACCACATTTGGAATACTGTGTTCAGTTCTGGTCACCACACTACCAGAAGGACGTGGAGGCTTTGGAGGGAGTACAGAAAAGGTTTACCAGGAGGCTGGCTAGTATGGAGAGTATTAGTTTTGAGGAGAGATTGAATAAACTGGGATTGTTCTCCCTGGAAAGATGGAGGCTGAGGGACGACCTGATACAAGTTTATAAAATAATGAGGGGCATAGATAAGGTGAACAGTTGCCAGGGCAACTGGAATCTTTCCCAGGGCAGAAATGACAATTACAAGGCGGCACAAGTTCAAGGTAAGGGGGGAAGAGATGTGCAAGGGAGGTTTTTTTACATAGCGGTGATGGGGGCCTGGAATGCACTACCAAGTGAGGTGGTTGAGGCAGACACGTTAGCAACATTTAAGACTTATCTGGATATACCTGCTAACAGGTGGGGAATAGAGGGATACAGGCGGTTGGTCTAGATAGGGCAACGTGATCGGCACAGGCTTGGTGGGCCAAAGGGCCTGTTTCTGTGCTGTACTGTTCTTTGTACCCAATAATGCACACATGCCTCTGGTATAAAGTGGTTGTGAAACCAATCAGAAAACATGTCCCTGGTTGCCCAGGCTCTGTTATTGGCAAAATAGTGAACAGGTAATGTCTGAATACCGTAGAGGCTCCTTTGGTATTTGCTCTTCCCAATTACAGCCAATTTACATTGTGTGTGCCAGCACAATGGCACAACCAAGGACAGTTGACCTATCCTTAGCACCCTTAACACCATTTGGTGCAATCTCCTCAGCTGTTGCTTGTGTTTTCTTAGAGGCGCATCACTAGAACAGACTCATTTCATCAGCATTGTCAATTCTCTCAGGCAAAAGGCTTCTCTCATCTGAAGCTAGCATAGCAAACTCATCAATAGCTTTTCCAACAGCCTCATGATCTGTATAGGTTATTTCACCTCAAACTTTGAAATGCTTGATTCCATGACATTTCTTGAATTTCTGCAACCAACACTTCGCAATCGTGACTCTTGTCTTTGAGTCCTCTGCCAATTGGTGACATTGCAGTCATATGGATTGTGACATATGGTCTTGGACCCCAAAGTGTCGGGGTAGGGGGGGGAGTGTCAATATAGACTGTCAGAATGAGTGCTGATATCCTGCTTCTGAAAATTCTTGAGCGTGTTGATGTTATAATTACGTTCATTTGATTGAATCCTCACTCACATTCTACAATACCGCTTGGAATTACTTGTGTGCAATTTATTGGGCATAAATTGTGAGGAATGTGTTGTCCAGCTTCCCCCACATTGAATGCAGAAGTAAATGGCAATTTATACTGCTTGCAGAAACAAGCTGTTGTCAATTCTTCATAACCACGTGGCATTTCAGCTGGCCAATATCCTTTGTCAAAAACACGCAATTGATTGATCAGAGATGCATAAATAGATTGGGCTGCAGAGGCTGAACAAGAGCCTTTCAATGACCTGGTTGTGAACGTGTGATTTTCTAAATTATTAACACGACCGATAAGAAACTGCTGATAGTTGAAGCTGATAATCTTGCTGTTGCTCCTGATTGGGACCATTCTAAACTTTTCCTGTGCAGCTGCAACTTTGGCCTCAAGAGTTTTTTGTGCCAGGTTGTTCTTTCAGTCTGCGCAAAAAGAGTGTGCTGCAAAGGATCTGCATACACAATCATTGTCGTGCAAGCACTCCGAGACCATGCCAAGTTCAAGTGATTGTCACACATCGGAGCTAAGTCTAAGAGAAACTGTTCTGAGGAAATTCTCTTGAACAGACAGACCCTCATAGGTTTCCCTGTCATATGCAGACCTTGTTTCATTTTCCATTGCCAGTTTAAAATAAGTGCATAATGTTTCATAGTTGCACCACACTGTCGACACTGTTCAAAATGAACTTGCTACCCATCTGGTGGTTAAAATGCAGCCTATTTTGGAAATGTGTTGTTTTATTTCAGCAGCGCATTCTGCCAGTTGGCTCTGATTGAGAGGTGATCTGTTGTACACAGAATCTAATTTGTCCATAAAGGAATGGAAATGGTTCATTCCACTAACTTCTGTCAGCGAATCGCCCATTCTAATCTATGGTTCAGGCAATGCCAAATAATAAGATCTGGGCATTCCTCCATAAATCTGTTAGCGACACCTGATTTGGTGCCCACCACAACACTCATTCCGTCACTTGCAAATGTTACAAATGCTGCTTCAGGTAGGAGTCATTAAAACCATGTTTCAAACAGATACTTAACTATGTATCAGATTTTTGATCTGGAAGTTCAATCAGATCTAAAAGCATGAAGCGTGGATCATCCTTCTTATCACTTTTACATGTCAGGTAAACAACTCAAGTGTCATGTTACTTAGGCTTGTACATTCATCAATAAGAATCAAAAGGCAACCTAATAGAATGTTATAATTTATTGCAAGGGGAATTAAGTACAAAAGTAGGGAGGTAATGTTTTCATTATACAGACCACTAGTGAGACCACATCTAGAGCATCATGTACAGTACTGATTGAAGGATGTAAATGCATTGGAAGCAGTTTAGAGATGGTTTACCAGACTAATATCTGGAATAAACGTGTTATCTTATGAGGAAAGGTTGGAAAGTTTAGGGTTGTATTTGCTGGAATTTAGGCGACTTGATTGCAACATATAAGATCTGGTGAAATATTTTCTGTAAGAGTTTTAACAACACCAGGTTAAATAAAGTCCAACAGGTTTATTTGCTACCAAATAAACCTGTTGGACTTTAACCTGGTGTTGTTAAAACTCTTACTGTGTTCACCCCAGTACAATGCCGGCATCTCCACATCAGAAATATTTTCTCTCAGAGGGTGGTGAATCTTTGGAATGCTCACCCTGAAAAGGCGATGCAAGCAGAGTCTTTGAATATTTTTAAGGCCGGGGTGGATAGATTCTTGCCAAGCAAGCGGATGATAGATTATCGGGAGTAGGTGGGATGCAGATTTGAGGTTACTATCAGATGAGCAATGATCTTATTAAATGGTGGAGCACGTTCGAGGGACCGAATAGCCTACTCCTGTTTCTTGTTCATATGAAATTTTACCCTTGATTAATCTGCTATGTTGGAAAAGTTTCTTTCTCATCTAGATAGCTATATGGTCAATAATGTTTGCAGCACTTTAGCGGGAATACAACTCAGTTTCCATATCAACATCATTTGCACTTTGAAGATGCAGCAAGCCAGGTAGTAAGCAGAATGGAAAAGTGCACAAATCACTTTTAGATCAGATGTGTTGAGGTTGTCACAAATTTTTCCAAGAATGTCTTCCTCTGCCTTTTCAGTGACTTGTTGAACAGTGATGGGAGCTTTCAACAGTTTTGCAATTTTTTTCTGAGTAGAGCTCTACCCTCCAGCATCAGTCAGTGTGGCAGTTCTTGAACGTTCTCTACTGTCCTCACTTTCTCTACGAAAGGAGGACATTATGCTTTTTTGTTTTGTGGTCATTGTGTTGCTGTCAGGCAGATTTGAAGTTTTGTTTAACGTTTTTCTGCAAGTAATGTGCATACCTGATTCCTGGGCTTGGAGATTTTAAAAATGGTCTTGTTTCCTGTGGGCAGTTGTTAGCAATTCTGATTGAGGCCTTTCTCACTTCAGACTGGCAGTTTCATAACTCTTATCTTAAAACCAACTGTTCCAAAACAATAAGTCTCCCTGCTGATATGAGTGCAATGTTTTACGTTCAATAATTTCCAATGGTTTTTAGCCTTGAGCAGTATCGTGTTCTCTGTATATTAATGTTCTCAGTCACTTCCTAGTTTGAAGGCCAGCCACAGTGTTTCTAGTGCATACCTGAGAGTATGATTAATTTCTCCTCTTTAGTATTCTGTCACATTAAGGGTGGTACTGGTTACAGTAGTTTATATAGAGCTGCCCTGATGTTACCCTACACCTTTTGCTTTTGAATCACAAGGTTCTAGGTTCAAGTCTAATTCCAGGGCTTAAGCACAATCAAGACTGACACTCCAGTGCAGTGCTGAGGGAGTGCTGCAGTTTCCGAGATGCTGTCTTTCAGATGAGATGCAAAACCGAGGCCCTATCTGCCTGTTCAGGTAAACACTGTAACTCCCACCAGTGCAAGATGGTTACTGCCAGCACACGCATGCACAAAGACTAATGACGGCATTTGCAGGGGACACAAATAAACAGTGACAGCTTCTTTTCGGCAGCCTTCACACTTTTAATAAATTTATTTCATTGCCCATATATCCCCAAAATGATTTATGCCAGTAAAACAAATGTAACGCAACCAGGTTGTTCATCTCTCTGAACTAAATTAGATGGGTGGTCTGAAATTTCAAGCAATTCCACATTTCCTGCAGTGGGTACACTAGACACGCTGAGCATGGCCATTTCACTGTCTCTGTCTCTCCTGCTTTATCTCTTCCCAGCCATTTCTTTTGATATTTCATCTCTTAAGATATTTCTGGAAAGACACCGTGATGCATTATTTTAATTGGTGGTGAGGATAGGCGGATGGAGTGGGTCCCATTTTCCAGTTGCTCTGGATGTTCTGTGGATGGAGGATATTATTAAAAATGTTATCCTGATGCTGCTGATTCTGTAATGTGTGCAATTCCCTGCTATGCATTGCCCCCTATAAAAATGGCAACCTCACAAACAACCACACATGTATGATGTTGGCAGCACACGCACCTGGATGTAAAAGATCACAGGGCTGTATTTCGAAGGAGAGCAGGGGAGTTATCGCTGGTGTCCTGGCTAAGATATTTATCCTCCAGTGAACATCACAAAAAAGAGATTGCCTGGTTATCATCACATTGTTGTTCGTGAAATTTTGGTGACTGCAAATTAGCTGTTGGATTTCACACTAACCCACAGACCACAATCAATAAGGATAGGCAACAACACCTCCTCCATGATCATCCTCAACACCAGTGTCTCACAAGGCTGTGTTCTCAGACCCCTACTATACTCCTTATACACCTATGACTGTGTGGCCAAATTCCCCTCCAACTCAATTTTCAAGTTTGCTGACGACACCACCGTAGTGGGTCAGATCTCAAACAATGATGAGACAGAGTACAAGAATGAGATAGATAATCTAGTGAACTGGTGCGGCAACAATAATCTCTCCCTCAATGTCAACAAAATGAAGAAGATTGTCATTGACTTCAGGAAGCGTAAAGGAGAACATGCCCCTGTCTACATCAATGGGGACGAAGTAGAAAGGGTTGAGAGCTTCAAGTTTTTGGGTGTCCAGATCACCAAAAACCCACCAACGCCTCTACTATCTCAGAAGACTAAGGAAATTTGGCATGTCAGCTACGACTCTCACCAACTTTTACAGATGCACCATAGAAAGCATTCTTTCTGGTTGTATCACGGGTTGGTATGGCTCCTGCTCTGCCCAAGACTGCAAGAAACTACAGAAGGTCATGAATGTAGCCCAATCCATCATGCAAACCAGCCTCCCATCCACTGACTCTGTCTTCACTTCCCGCTGCCTCGGCAAAGCAGCCAGCATAATTAAAGACCCCACGCACCCCGGACATTCTCTCTTCCACCTTCTTCCTTCGGGAAAAAGATACAAAAGTCTGAGGTCACGTACCAACCAACTCAAGAACAGCTTCTTCTCCGCTGCTGTCAGACTTTTGAATGGACTTACCTTGCATCTTTCTCTACACCTTAGCTCTGACTGTAACACTACATTCTGCACTCTCTCGTTTCCTTCACTTTGAATGGTATGTTTTGTCTGTATAGCGCAAGAAACAATACTTTTCAATGTATGTTAATACATGTGACAATAATAAATCAAATCAAACTTCACAAAGTACCTCATTGGCTGTAAGTGCTTTGAAATATCCAGTGGTCATGAAAAAGACTATACATTTTTTTTAACTGAGACAATCTTACCAATACTGTGAGATGGACTCAGTTAACTAGTTTAGTAGCGATCTGACTGCCTAGCACAGGGGTGTACCCCTGGGTGTACACAAGACAAGGTATGTGGGTTTAAATTGTCTAATGCTGGATTTATGAGCTCACCAAATCACAGAATCCTACAGTGCAGAAGAGGCCCTTCGGCCCATCGAGTCTGCACCCAAGCATGAAAGGCCCTGACCTGCCCGCCTAATCTCACTTGCCAGCACTTGGCCCATAGCCTTGAATGTTATGGCGTGCCAAATACTCATCCAGGTACTACTTTAAAGGATGTGAGGCATCCCGCCTCCACCACCCCCCAAAACAGTGCCTTCCAGAACGTCACCACCCTCTGGGTAAAAAAGATTTTCCTCAAATCCCCCCTAAACCTCCTACCCCTCATTTTTAACTTGTGTCCCCTAGTAACTGATTCTTCAACTTAGGGGAATAGCTGCTCCCTATCCACCCTGTCCATGCCCCTCATAATCTTGAACACATCAATCAGGTCGCCCCTCAGTCTTCTCTGCTCCAGAGAAAACAACCCAAGCCTATCCAACCTCTCTTTATAACTTAAATGTTCCACCCCAGGCAACATCCTGCTGAATCTCCTCTGCACCCGTTCCAGTGCATTCACGTCCTTCCTATAATGTGGCGACCAGAACTGCACACAGTACTCCAGCAGTGACCTCACCAAAGTTCTTTGCAACTCCATCATGACCTCTCTGCTTTTGTAATCTATACCCCGATTGATAAAGGCGAGTGTGCCATATGCCTTTTTCACCACCCTATTAACCTGCCTTTCCGCCTTCAGAAATCTATGGACAAACACACCAAGGTCCCTTTGTTCTTCAGAACTTCCCAGTGTCAGATCTTTCATAGTTCCTTATCAAATTACTCCTTCCAAAGTGCATCACCTCACACTTTTTAAAATTCCATCTGCCACTTATCCGTCCATTTGACCACCTCGTCTATATCTTTCTCACGCACCATTCTTTCCGCTTTCCTTTTAATTGATTAGCTTTTCATTGCATGTGTGTGCAAAGAGACAAATGTTAGGACATTCTGGTGAATATTTGCTTCATCTGTTATATCTTTTCCAAATGCAAGGGCTCACACCATGGCCATAGAGATAGGCTATCCTGGTCTTTGATCTCTGTACCATTTGGCCAAAGGCAACACTGGGTGGCACAGTGGTTGGCACTGCTACCTCACAGCGCCAGGGACCCGGGTTCAATTCCAGCTTCGGGTGACTGTCTGTGTGAAGTTTGCACATTCATCCCGTGTCTGCAAGGGTTTCCTCTGGGTGCTCTGGTTTTCTCCCACACTGTGGGTTAGGTGGTTTGGCCATGATAAATTGCCCCTTAGTGTCAGGGGGATTAGCAGGGTAAAAACGTGGGGTTACGGGGATGAGGCCTGGGTGGGATTGTTGTCGGTGCAGGCCTGGTCTGAATGACCTCCTTCTGTACTGTAGGGTTTCTAAGATTCTAAGCCCATTCTTTGACCTTTCGAGTGTGGGTCAGAGGTCGGACTTCTCCACAGACAACTCATCTTCTTCCAAACTGCTTGGAACCAACAATGTCACCTGGAATATGCACCATCTGGGAAAAGGAGACCATCACCCACACTTACGTGTTCTTGTATCTGAGAAATGAGTCGATGCACCAACTGTTGGAAGTTTCCTCAGGTTCCAGAGCCCTCACCTCACGATCGACTAAATGGTTTGGAGGAGTGGGGTGTCAACTGCTCCACCCACTGACCTAGGGAAGTAAAGAGGGCTTTCAACTAACCAAGTGGAGGGGGGTGGAAATCAAGCTTGGGTAGCCTTTACAAATCACGGGGTTTGGGGCAATTGATGTCAGTTACATTACTTGCAATGTTAAATGATAGCTACATGAGTGCTTTTGAGTGCAGTCAGTGTCAAATTAATGCTGTTGAATGGAAATTATGTCAAAATGTGTGTGTTATGTGATAGAGATAGGGTGCAGCAAGACCATGTATAGTAAGAAGGAGCAATTAGGATTTTAGCATTTTGTGACACAGGCTAGTGTAGATCAATGATAGGTGAATAGGACTTAGAATATAGAACATAGAACATAGAAAAACTACAGCACAAACAGGCCCTTCGGCCCACAAGTTGTGCCGAACACATCCCTACCTTCTAGACCTACCTATAACACTCCATCCTATTAAGCTCCATGTACTCATCCAGGAGTCTCTTAAAAGACCCTATTGAGTTCGCCTCCACCACCACTGACGGCAGCCGATTCCACTCACCCACCACCCTCTGTGTGAAAAACTTACCCCTAACATCTCCCCTGTACCTACCCCCCAGCACCTTAAACCTGTGTCCTCTCGTAGCAGACATTTCCACCCTGGGAAAAAGCCTCTGAGAGTCCACCCGATCTATGCCTCTCAACATCTTACACACCTCTATTAGGTCTCCTCTCATCCTTCGTCTCTCCAAGGAGAAAAGACCGAGCTCCCTCAGCCTATCCTCATAAGGCATGCCACTCAATCCAGGCAACATCCTTGTAAATCTCCTCTGCACCCTTTCAATCTTTTCCACATCCTTCCTATAGTGAGGCGACCAGAACTGAGCACAGTACTCCAAGTGGGGTTTGACGAGGGTCTTATATAGCTGCATCATTATCCCCGGACTCCTAAACTCAATCCCTCGATTGATAAAGGCCAGCACACCATACGCCTTCTTAACCACCTCCTCCACCTGTGGGGCCGATTTCAGAGTCCTATGGACCCAGACCCCAAGGTCCTGCTGATCCTCTACAGTACTAAGAGTCTTTCCCTTTATATTGTACTCCTTCATCCCATTTGACCTACCAAAATGGACCACTACGCATTTATCTGGGTTGAAGTCCATCTGCCACTTGTCCGCCCAGTCTTGCATCCTATCTATGTCCCTCTGTAACTTCTGACATCCCTCCAGACTATCCACAACCCCACCAACCTTCATGTCGTCGGCAAACTTACCAACCCATCCCTCTGCTTCCTCATCCAGGTCATTTATGAAAATGACAAACAGCAAGGGTCCCAGAACAGATCCCTGGGGCACACCACTGGTGACCGACCTCCATTTAGAAAAAGACCCATCTATACCCACTCTCTACCTCCTTTGGGCAAGCCAGTTCTGGATCCACCGGGCAGCAGCCCCTTGGATCCCATGCCCTCTCACTTTTTCTAGAAGCCTTGCATGGGGGACCTTACCGAACGCCTTGCTAAAATCCATATAAACCACATCTACCGCTTTCCCTTAGTCAATGTGTTTAGTCACATTTTCGAAGAACTCCACCAGGCTCGTAAGGCACGATCTGCCCTTGACAAAGCCATGCTGAGTATTCTTGAGCATATTAAACCTCTCTAAATGCTCATATATCCTGTCCCTCAGGATCTTCTCCATCAGTTTACCAACCACTGAGGTTAGACTCACCGGTCGGTAATTAACTCACTTGGTGCAGAATAGAATCTAGGTTGCTGTGTTTGAACAAGTGGATGTTTGTGGAAGATGGGAAGACTTTGGAATAATCACGTTTAGAGGTGATGAAGGATGGATAAGGGTTTCAATGACAGAAAGCAGCAATGTTGCACAGGTGGAAATGGGTCATGTTGAAGGTGGTTTGGATATGGGATTTAAATCAGAACTCAGTGCGGAATTTTCCCATCCCGCCCGCCATGGGAATCATAGCAGGCAGGGGCGGACCATGCAAAGGTCCGTTGACCTCAGGTGGGGTTTTCCAGTCTTGGGGCGAGTGCGGTCGGAATACCCCGCCCTCAGTGTCGGAATGTAAAGAATTCAAACAGTTTGTTTCAATGTGAGTGAGTGGCTGGGAAGTGGATGAAATCAATGCTTGGAGAAGCACGGTTTAATAAGGGTCAGCCAGTATGGTGCAATTAATTTATTTGATCAGTTAGCCTGAGGAATAATGAAGATGGTTCATATATACAACATTTATTACACTTTCAAAAGGCATTTAATAAAGTACTACACACAGAATTATTTGTAAAATAGAAACACTTGGAATTGAAAGGATGGCACTAACTTGAGTAGATAATTGACTAAATGACTCGGAGTCAGAGTGTGGTAGTGTACAGATATTTTTACTGAGTAGGGAGAACAATGCCATGGGGCCCCAAGGGTTTGGTATTGGGAACATTGTATTATATACACGTAATATATATATATATACATATGTATAAAACAAGAAATGCAATGTGGATTTGTGTACAATCTATTTCCATGCATTAAGATTCCAACAGTCGAAGGGAGTGGCGTGTACAATGCCATTTTCAGCTTTATCTGTCCCCACAGTCTGGAGTCCAATTGGCAACAAACCAATAACTAAAAACTATAATTGAAAGAAGCTAAATAGGAAGGAGAGTTCCGGGGTGGGAAAAGGCCGGTGCAGAGTGTTAACAAAATTATAGTTCAACTAATTGCAGAACGTATAAAGATTTGCCTTTAGGCTCCAGAATCCAATTCACTGAACAATTTATCACGCAACACTATTAACTATCAATCAAACAGTATGCACTTACGCTCAAACAAACAACCTCATCCATCATAATACTGTTGTCTGAGTTCGATGTTTGGACTATAATTTATATATTTTGTGCAATGCTTTGGTATAAAAGGGATTAAAATATTAAACCTTTTTGCTGACGGGGGTACACTGGCAGCAGGAGAGCTGGAAAGGGGATGGAATAATTCAGGTGTGAATCTCTGCACCAAGAAATAGGAGTCGGGTTGCACTGGTGAATTGATATTTTTCAGAATTGTAGAGAACGATGCTGTGGGGTCTTCCAGGGTTCTGTATTCTGGTCAGGTCATTCCTTGTTTTGTATAAACTACATGGATTTGTGTATTACCTCCTTCTGTGCTGTAAGGGAGGGGCATGAGTGAGAAGCACTTTCATTTTTATCTATCTCCACAGCATGGTGTGCGGTGGTAGCAGAAAGTATTCCCAGGCATTGTCAGACCATTGTCAACAATTCAAAATACCGACTGAAAGAATTTAAAGATGAGGGTTGTGGGATGTGGGGGAGGGTGTGGATGCAAAGGCTTAACAAAAATATTATTCACCCAACTGCAGAATGCACAAAAAATTGCTATTAGGCTTCAGGAATCAATTTATTGAACATCTTATAACTATCACTGCAAACAGTATGTGCCTATGCTCCAACAAACAACCTCATCCATTGTAGGAATGGTGAAAAATACTATTAGACATTGTGTTAGTTGTATTAGTGCAATATAATTCACACATGTTGTATAATGTTTTCGGCATTGAAAGGGTTAAAATATTTAACCTGTATGTCAGTAGGGGCACAGAAACAGCTGGTGGATTTAGAAATGGGTGCACAATAAATAACTTTTGTGAACTTCTGATCTTGCCCCTTACGATTTTGTACGCCCTCAGCCTCTTCGTTTCCAACACAAACTACCCCAGCATATTCAATCTTTCCTCAGAGCTAAAATTCTCCATTCTTGGTAACATCCTCACAAATCTCCTCTGTACCCTCACTAATGTGATCACATTCTTCCTGTATGCAATGACCAGAACATTATAGTGGTGGTCTACTTGTGTTTTATATGGTTACGAACATAGGAAATATGAGCAGGAGTAGGTCATTCTACCCCTCAAGCCTGCTGGGCCATTTAATTAGATCATGGCTGATCTTCTACATCAATGCCATTTCCCCACACTATCTCCATATCTCTTAATGTCTTTACTATCTAGAATTCTATCAATCTGTCTTGAACATACTCAGTGACTGAGCCTTCACAGCCATCTGGAGATAGAGATAAAAATTTACCACCCTCTCAGTGAAGAAAATCCTTCTCATCTTAGTCCTAAATGGTCCACCACTTTTCTGAGATTGTGTTCCTTCATTCTAGGGAAAATATTTTTTCTGCATCTACCTAATCGAGCCCTGTAAGAACTTTTATGCTTCAATTGGATTGTTTTTCATTCTTTGAAACTCCAGAAACTATAGGCCCAGTCTCCTGAATCTCTCCTTACTAGGACAATCCCACCATGCCAGTATGGTGAACCTTTGTTGCACTCCCTCTATGCCAAGTACATTCTTCCTTCGGTAAGGAAACTGTACACAGTACTCCAGGGATGGTGTCACCAAGGCTCCATGCAGCAAGACATCTTTACTCCTGCACTCAAAGCTCCAAGCAATAAAGGCCAACATATCATTTGCCTTTCTAATTGTTTGCTGCACCTGCATGCTGGTTTTCAATGACTTACGAACAGGGAACTTACGAGATCCCTTTGGACATCAACATTTCCCAATCTCTCACCATTTAAAATATGCTCTGCACTTTTATTTTTCCTACCAAAGTGGATAACTTTAATTATTTTTACAATTTTGTTCCATCTGCCATGTTAATGCTCAATCTCTTGTCTAATTCCCCTTGAAGCCTTTTTGCACCCTCTTAAACTCACTTCCCACCCTAGTTTTGTATCATCAGCAAACTTGGAAATATTTACATTCAGGACCTAATTGTATGATTTAAGACGATGACAATTGTTAGACTGATTTCTGAGAACTGATCTAAAAGGGACCCGCAGTTCCGACTAGTTACAAACCATGCTGGGTATAAGTATGTTGTCACAGGTTTCACAGAATTTATTAAGTTAATTACAATAAGTACAAAGATGCAATACCTGGTAAAGGCAATGGAAACATTTAGCTCACTTGGGAACACCAACTTTAGACTTCTGGTTGACTGTGGCACTGGAGTAATTCTACTGGGCCAATCAGCCCAGCCGGAATTCCCAATTGTGTTAAGGAGAGAGCGAGGGAGGAGGGAACCCACTCGAGTCTTCTCTCATCAGCATCTCAGCTGCTTGTTCTCTTACAACATGGACACAGTGGTTCGCACTGCTGCCTCACAGCTCCAGGGACCTGGGTTTCATTCCCGGCTTGGTTCACTGTCTGTGTGGAGTTTGCACATTCTCCCCGTGTCTGCATGGATTTCCTCCGGATGTTCCGGTTTCCTCCCAAAGTCTAAAGATGTGCGGGTTTTGTTGATTGGCCATGCTAAATTGCCCATTAGTGTCCCAGGATGTGTAGGTTAGAGAGATTAGTGGGATAATTATGGGGACAGGGCCTGGCTGGGATTGTTGTCGGTGCAGACTCGATGGGCCAAATGGCCTCCTTCTGCACTGTAGTGATTCTACTGCAGACAGAGCAGAGGCTTAAACACAAAGGGTTGGCCTCTTGCTTGACTACCACGCAGGGATTTAAACTTGGTTGTTGCTAGTATTTCCCCTTGTGACTTAATCTGTTGATGTCTGGGAATTCCCTGTTGAATATCTCAGGTGATTGCCTTGATGCCTTCTCAATGGAGATAGGATATGCGCCTCACTCATATTCTCCTGAGGTCATTGTTCTTAATGGATCTTTGCAGGTGTGTCTCCTTCTCAGTGGATTGGAATGTGCAGGATACAGCATGAAAATTGGACAGCCATCATTGGCTGCATGCTCAAATCACACATTGGGCGCGCCCTTACCATCTGTTCACACCCTGTTCCTGCTGCAGCGAGGATGGAGAATTTGGCACCTGGCGAAATCTCCATTCACTGCAGCGGGATCAAAAAATTCCGCCGGTGTAAATGGAGGTAAGATTCTGGCCATTGTCTCTATTCTAAGAAGCCTCTGTTTTTTAAAAAAGTTTCTGTTTCTAAAAGTTCAATTCAGATTTCCAGTTGGTGGATAAAAAGATCATTAATTAGTATAAAGCATATTTTTGTGACAGAGAGAGGATAGAGCTGATTAATGTGGCTGGAGAGACAGCTCAGGAGGGAGGAGCTTAGATTGTTGGGATATCGGGATCAGTTCTGGTGATGACGGGACCTGCACAGGTCAGATAGGTTGCACCTGTACAGACCCGGGAGCAATTTCCTCTGAGGGAGATTTGCTTGTACTTTTGGGGAGGGCTTAGATTAACTTGGCAGGGATGTGGGACAGGCCTCTGGAGTTAACAATGCAACAGATGTTCAATCCGCAGCATGAGGTGTATGAGGATCTGATGGAACATCCATAGGCCTGATGGGATGCAACCAGGAACACTGGGGGACCTTGAGTTTGCTGAAACAAATACCTTTTTTGTTGAAGCTTTTCATCTTGCACTCATCAGGATATTTGCAAGAATACAATGTAAGGGAAATCAACTAATTTATACTGTATGGGTGCTGATTGGTTGACAGGTAGATTCTGATTAGTAGAGACATTGCCAGGGTGAATGCACCAATTGATGGTGACTGACAGTTAACCATCCTTCCACATCCTTCCTATAATGCGGCGACCAGAACTGTACGCAATGATCGTTTGAAATCAAAGGCATCCTGCAGGTTAATGGCTACCCTTATCAGACAATTTCACGCTGTATATCATGCAAACCTATGAATCAGCCATAATTTTCCAGTCTTTCTTAGACTCAGAGGTGCTGCCAGAGAACCGGACAATTTCAAATATTATACCATTGTTCGAAAACTAATGTCAAGATAAACCCAGCAATGACAAGCCAATTAGTTTAATCTTAACATAGAACATAGAACATTACAACGCAGTACAGGCCCTTCGGCCCTCGATGTTGCGCCGACCAGTGAAACCAATCTAAAGCCCATCTAACCTACACTATTCCAATATCATCCATATGTTTATCCAATAACCATTTGAATGCTCTTAATGTTGACGAGTCCACTACTGCTGCAGGCAGGGCATTCCACGCCCTTACTACTCTGAGTAAAGAACCTACCTCTAACATCTGTCCTATATCTATCAACCCTCAATTTAAAGCTATGTCCCCTCGTGTTAGCCATCACCATCCGAGGAAAAAGGCTCTCACTATCCACCCTATCTAATCCTCTGATCATCTTGTATGCCTCTATTAAGTCACCTCTTAACCTTCTTCTCTCTAACGAAAACAACCTCAAGTCCCTCAGCCTTTCCTCATATGATTTTCCCACCATACCAGGCAACATCCTGGTAAATCTCCTCTGCACCCTTTCCAACACTTCCACATCCTTCCTATAATGCGGCGACCAGAACTGTACGCAATACCCCAAGTGCGACCGCACCAGAGTTTTGTACAGTTGCAACATGACCTCCTGGCTCCGAAACTCAATCCCTCTACCAATAAAAGCTAACACACCGTACGCCTTCTTAACAACCCTATCAACCTGGGTGCCAACTTTCAGGGATCTATGCACATAGACACCCAGATCCCTCTGTTCATCCACACTACCAAGTATCTTACCATTAGCCCAGTACTCTGTATTCCTGTTACTCGTTCCAAAGTGAATCACTTCGCACTTTTCCACATTAAACTCCATTTGCCACCTCTCAGCCCAGCTCTGCAGCTTATCTATGTCCCTCTGTAACCTGCCACTTCCCTCTGCACTGTCTACAACTCCACCAACTTTAGTGTCATCCGCAAATTTACTAACCCATCCTTCTATGCCCTCATCCAGGTCATTAATAAAAATGACAAACAGCAGTGGCCCTAAAACAGATCCTTGCAGTACACCACTAGTAACTGAACTCCAGGATGAATATTTCCCATCACCCACCACCCTCTGTTTTCTTACAGCTAGCCAATTCCTGATCCAAACCACTAAATCACCCTCAATCCCATGTGTCCGTATTTTCTGCAAAAGCTTACCATGGGGAACCTTATCAAACGCTTTGCTGAAATCCATATACACCACATCAACCGCTTTACCCTCATCCACCTCTTTGGTCACCTTCTCAAAGAACTCAATAAGGTTTGTGAGGCATGACCTACCCTTCACAAAACGGTGCTGACTATCCGTAATCAAATTATTCATTTCCAGGTGATTATAAATCCTATCTCTTATAATCCTTTCCAATACTTCGCCCACAACAGAAGTAAGGCTCACCGGTCTATAATTACCAGGGTTGTCCCTTCTCCCCTTTTTGAACAAGGGGACAACATTTGCTATCCTCCAGTCTTCTGGCACTGTTCCTGTAGACAATGACGACCCAAAGATCAAAGCCAAAGGCTCTGCAATCTCCTCTCTAGCCTCCCAGAGAATCCTAGGATAAATCCCATCCGGCCCAGGGGACTTATCTATTTTTACCCTTTCCAGAATTGCTAACATCTCCTCCTTATGAACCTCAATCCCATCCAGTCCAACAGCCTGCATCTCAGTACTCCCCTCGACACTGTCCCTCTCCAGTGTGAATACTGACGAAAAATATTCATTTCGTGCCTCTCCTATCTCTTCAGACTCCACGCACAACTTCCCACTCCTGTCCTTGACTGGCCCTAATCTTACCCTCGTCATTCTTTTACTCCTGACATACCTATAGAAAGCTTTAGGGTTTTCCTTGATCCTACCTGCCAAGGACTTCTCATGTCCCCTCCTGGCTCTTCTTAACTCTTTCTTTAGGTCCTTCCTGGCTAACTTGTAACAGCGCGTAGTAGCTGTTCCTTGAACAAGTTCCACATTTCAATTGTGCCCATCCCCTGCAGTTTCCCTTCCCTACCTATGCCAGCTAAATCTCGCCTAATCGCATCATAATTTCCTTTCCCCAGCTATAACTCTTACCCTTTGGTATATACCTATCCTTTTCCATAGCTAAGGTAAACATAATCGAATTGTGGTCACTATCACCAAAGTGCTCACCTACCTCCAAATCTAACACCTGGCCTGGTTCATTACCCAGTACCAAATCCAATGTGGCCTCGCCTCTTGTTGGTCTATCTACATACTGTGTCAGGAAGCCTTCCTGCACACATTGGACAAAAACTGACCCCTCCAAAGTACTCGAACTATCGCTTTTCCAGTCAATATTTGTAAAGTTAAAGTCCCCCAGAACAACTACCCTGTTACTTTCACTCCTATCCAGAATCATCTTTGCAATCTTTTCCTCTACATCTCTGGAACTTTTCAGTAGGGAATTTTTTAGAAACAATGTTCAGGGCAAAATTAATAATAACTCAGGCAATTGCGGGTTAATCAAGGGAAACCATCATGGATTTGTTAAGAACAAATTGTGTTCACTCAATCTGTTTGTTTTGAAGAGGTAACAGAGTGTTGGTGAGGATAATGCTGTTGATGTGGTGTACTTGGACTTTCAAAAGGCATTTGATACATACTTGCACAACAGACTTGTGAGGAAAGTTAGAGATCATGGAATAAAATGAACAGTGGTAATATGGATGCTAAATTTATTGAGTAATAGGAACCAAAGAATAGTGGTGAACTGTTATTTTCTGGACTGGAAGAAGGTTTATTGTGGAATTCCCAGGAGTTGATGTTGGGTTACCTGCGCTTCCTGGTACAAATGAACAATCCTTGTGAATAAGGCATAATTTCATAATTTGTGGATGGTGAGATACTTGAAAGTATTGTCAAGCATGGGGAGAATAGTGTAGAACTTCAAGGACATAGGTATATTGGTGGAATTAGCAGACAAGTGGCAGATGAAATTTAATGTAGAGAAATGTGAAGTGATTCATTTTGGTATGAAGAATACAGAAAAACAATAAAAAAAGATAAAATTCTAAAGTGGGTGCCGGAGCAGAGGGACCTGGGTATATATGTGCATAAACTACTGAAGGTGGGAGAGCAGAAAGTGTGGTTAATAAAGCATACAGCCACTTGGACTTTATCAATAGGGGAATGGAGTACAAAAGTAAGAAAGTTATGTTAAACCTGTACAAGGTGTTGGTTCAGCTTGAATGTAGTATTGCAATCAGTTTGGGCACCACACTTGTGGTGTGAAGGCATCAGAGAGTGCAGAAAAGATTCACGAGAATGGTTCCAGGGTTGAGGCACTTCAGTAACAGAGAAGGATTGGAAAAGTTGAAACTGTTCTCCTTGAAGAAGAAAAGTTTGAGAGAAGATTTGATAGAGGTTTTCAAACTTATGAGGGATCTGGACAGAGTAGGTTTGGAGAAACTGTTCCATTGGTGGAAGGATTGAGAACCAAAGGCTACAGATTTGAGGTCATTGACAAAAGTAGCAATGGCAACATGCGGAAAAAATGTTTTGCACGAGTGGTTAGAATCTGGAATGTAGATTCAATTAGCACGGGAAGTCTAGTTATTTGTTTGCTCTGTTAACCTTGTGATTTTTGTGGTAAACGTGTCAAAAAGAAACTTATTATAGTTACCCTGTTTTCATTATTCAGTGATACTTACTTCTCTAGCCATTTTATTTCATTTTCATTGCAGCTAGTCTGGACTTAGACTATTGAAATGTAAATTTGCATGTCATATTCAAAAACTGACATAATCTGAAATCCAAAATTTAATTGGCCCCAAGTGTTTTGGATAACGGAGACTCGACCTGTAGAGACAGAGGATGTGGGTAAAGTACTAAATTACTACTTTATATTTATCCTCAATATGTAAGGAGATCATGTGAAGGTTACACTGAAAGGGGAGTGGAGAGTTATGGACAGGATAATAATTGAGAGAGAAGATGTACCAAAAAGATCTTCATTACTGAAAGTTGCTAAGTCACCTGGTCCAGATTTTGGAGTATTATAACTCTTGTATCAAGTTAATATTGTGCTTTTAAACTTTACTTTCAAATAACTTGCTATTTTGGTGAAATATTTGAAGGTCAAATAACTTGAATGTGCACCAATATCACTGCAAACGTTTAATAAAGTATCACACAGTATAGGTGTATCAACCAGTATTACAAAAAATCTGCATTAACCTGAATGCATCAAATATAAGGACCTAGATTTTTCCACTCAGTTGCACTAGCTTTCTCATTGCAATTCACCCGAAATCAGGGAAACCAGCTCAAAAGATCGCAGAATGTCAAGTGTAAATACTATTCAGCATAAATTGAGTATCCACGATCTTATTGTAATGACCTCAGCGAGGGCCATGAGGTGGGCCTCTTGGAGTATGAGCTCCCTGATTGAGGTAATGATTGCCTGCGCAATCAGGGAGTCTGACCTGTGTATATAATGAGGAGTGTCAGATCTTCTGGCACTCCGGATTCTAACATCTTACCTGAAACACTTTTACGAGTGGAGATAAGTTTGTAAGTAAAGGGAACTTGGTGAAGGGACACTGGCTTCTGAGGAATTATTTCTCTTATGTGTTAGTTTAAAAAGCGTTAAGCTAGAAGCCCATTTTAAACTTTAAAGGAAACTCATAAAATAAGCTTTTTTAGGCACGGGGCATATACAGACACAGTTTGAAAGATTTGAACATAATTAATTTTTAATCTATGAAAAACATGACTACAGTACATGAATGTAACTAATAACGACTCTATATTGTGCTTTAAAGTTATTTTCACTTATTTGGGTTCGTCAAAATAGGTTACTTGCAGGTGATAAACTCAACATTGATTAAAATGCTTGTTTTTGTGATTAAAGCATTTTCAGCTGTATTAGGCTATCATGTCAGCACTCTTAAATATATCACAGAATACTTAAAAACATTACATTCTAAAATATTGCCCAATTATGTAAATGGAGTAAAAGAAAACAGAAGGATAAAAAGGCATTCCTGAAAACTAGTGCAATATCAGGCACAATTTAGCAGAAACTCCACCTCAACATGTGTATCTGTTTTAATATATGTGTAAAACAGATTGTCTGTGGTACATTAAAAAAAGAAAGAGCTTGCACTTATAACAGCAACAGCTTGCATTTATATAACATACTTAACATAGGCAGATATCCCAAGATGTTTCACAAGAGTGTTATCAGGCAAATATTGACACCAAACCACATATGAAGATACTATGCAGATGACCAAAGCTTGGAATAATTTGAGCATTAGGATGAGAATTTTAAATTTAAGGCATTTCCAGACTGGGAAAGTAGGTCAGCAAGTACAGGGACGATGGGTGAAAGAGTCTTGTTTGTATGGATTTCAGAGGAGTCTTTGACAAGATCCCACATGGGAGACATATAATGAAGGCAAATACACATGGGATACAGAGTAATTTGAGAAGATAGATTAAAAACTGGCTTAGTTGTCGGAGACAAAGGGTGATGACAGAAAGCTGCTTTAGTGACTGGAAGCCAGTTTCCAGTTGCGTACCACAGGGATCCGTGCTGGGCCCCCTATTATTTGTCATTTATATAAACAACATAGGTGACTATGTGGGGGGTAGGATTAGTATGTTTATTATGTGGATTACACAAAGATTGGTCGGGTGGTTAACAGTGAGGTTGAATATCCTGGGCTACAGGGAGATAAAGGCAGGATGGTCAAATGGGTGGATAAGTCGCAGATGGAATTTAACCCTGAAAAGTGTGAGGTGATGCACTTTGGAAGGAGTAATTTGGCAAGGAAGTACTCAATGAATGGCATGACACTAGGATGTTCTGAGGAACAAAGGGATCTTGGTTTGTTTGTCCACAGATCTCTGAAAGCGGAAGGGCATGTTGGTAGGGTGGTGAAAAAGGCATATGGGACATTTGCCTTTATCAGTCGAGGCATAGATTACAAAAGCAGGAAAGTCATGTTGGAGTTGCATAGAACTTTGGTCACAGCTAGAGTACTGTGTGCAGTTCTGGTCGCCACATTATAGGAAGGATGTGATTGCATTGGAGGGGGTGCAGAGGAGATTCACTAGGATGTTGCTGGGGATGGAACATTTAGGTTATGAAAAGAGGTTGGATAGGCTTGGGTTATTTTCATTGGAGCAGGAAAGATTCAGGGGTGACCTGATTGAGGTGTACAAGATTATGAGGGACATGAACAGGGTGGATAGGAAGCAGGTGTTCCGATTATTTGAAGATTTAGTGATGAGGTCTCATAGGTTCAAGGTGAGGGGCAGGAGGTTTAGAGGGGATGTGAGGAAAAACTTCTTTCACCCAGAGGGTGGTGACAGTCTGGAATGTGCTGCCTGGGAGGGTGGTAGAGGCGAGTTGCCTCACATCCTTTAGAAAGTACTTGGATGAACATTTGGCACGTCATAACATTCAAGGCTTTGGGCCAAGTGCTGGTACATGAGATTAGGTAGGTCAGGTGTTTCTCATATATTGGAGCAGACTCGATGGGCCAAAGGGTCTCTTCTGCACTGTGTGATTCTGTGAATTAGCAACAGAGTTTTGAATGCATTGAAGTTTATTAAGGGTGGAAGGCAAGTCAGGTGACCATTGGAATAATTGTGTCTCGAAATAGCAAAAGCAATAACAACTTGCATTAATATAAGACCTTAAATGTAGGAAAAGATCACAGGGCATTCTACAGAAGCGTGATCAGCAAAGATATTGATACCAAGCCAGAAAAGAGGGCAAAAGGAGTGAGTGGATGGCACAGTGGTAGCACTGCTGTCCTACAGCGCCAGAGACCTGGGTTCAATTCTGGCCTGGGTGATTGTCTGTGCTGAGTTTGCACATTCTCCCTGTGCCTGCATGGGTTTCCTCCAGGTGCTCCGGTTTCCTCCTAGAGTCCAAAAACGTGCAGGTTAGGTTGATTGGCCATGGTAAATTGCCCCTTCATGTCCTAAGATGTGTAGGTTAGGGGGATTAGTGGGATAAGTACTTGGGGTCACGGGGATAGGGCCTGGGTGCTCAATTGGCGAGTTGGTGCAGACTGGATGGGCTGAATGACCTCCTTCTGCACTGGAGGGATCCTTTGACTCTATGATTTCATAGAAATGCAAGCTCCGAGCTCGGGCAGAGGGATGAATCATGCAAAAGCAGCTGAACAATTGGTCCACACCTTGGTGGTGATGAAGATAGTGAGCCTCTCTCTGTTGTTATTTGAGAGCTGGGGAGAAGTGATTAAGAAGACAGTTGGAGAAAAGGAAGGGGTTATCTCTGCTTTCTAAGATTGTTGAATGAGTTCATGCTTATCGAGTTGGAAAACAAGAAATCATTCAACTCCACTGGAATAATCGAGCCTGGAAGTCAGAAAAGCGTGGATGATGGTTTCTGTGGCAAATGGATTGAGGCGTGGATGGAGAAGTGAGAAATTCTGACAGAAAGCAGGGCCAACTCTGATGAAGAATGACTAAACACGTTGTGAGTGATTAAAAATTCAAGCCTGCATTACTTGAATGCATGGGTTCAAGGGTTTGGTTGGAGTTTCGAGTTTCAGCAATCAAGGGTGAGGGATTGTGGATTGGGGTTCTAGGTCTGGGTTGGGGTAGGAGATTGCGGGAGGTGATGTCGCACTTTGGGGCTGGGAATAACAAATTAGATAAGGAACAGAGGGAAATTTGGATTATGGATCAGGAGGGGAATAGAAGTGATAAGGGAGAGGTCAGATGGTGGTTGTGCTCTTGAATATGGAAGCTGGCGGAGCATTTTTCTTTCTGATCCCATGTTCAGGTAAGTTACTTGGTTTGGTTAGAGTGGAGCTCAAGTAGCTTCCATAGCAATTTATGGGGGCGAATCTCTGAGGGGTTGGCCTGATCACTTATTGAAACTTCAATAGACAGTCAGGAAAAATCCTGTAGGTACAGAATGTACCATTTTTCCAGGAATTCTATTGGTCTTCCGTTAAATCGCCAAGTAATTCCGACAGAAATTCCAGTACCATCTGTACAGTAAGATGGTTTTTCAGCAGGTGTAGGTATGTTGTGAATACATATTGTGGATATCTTATAACAGTTGAATAAACAGCGCAATTTATCATGCAATAATAAATGAAGAGGGTAATTTGACATCATTGCACTGCTTCTAGGAACCTTGCTAGCTGAGAATACAAGTCTTGAAACCAAGACATTTGATCAGTGGGTCAGA
The DNA here is from genome assembly GCF_964213995.1 of Mustelus asterias. Classification (NCBI taxonomy): domain Eukaryota; kingdom Metazoa; phylum Chordata; class Chondrichthyes; order Carcharhiniformes; family Triakidae; genus Mustelus; species Mustelus asterias. The sequence continues at coordinate 53,462,189 of NC_135807.1, read as the reverse complement.
CTCACCAGTAAAAAGGTGATATTCTAAAATTACCTTCATGCAGTATACTTTAACACGCAGTGAATTAACGCCCAATAATGCTATCGTTCAGGTTACATGGCACAACGAGACTCTAGATCATGATTTAATTATGGGAATCAGTGACTGAGCGGTCAGCTATCAAGGAAGAAATAAAGAGGCCAAATTTCATAATGGAGTCGGACTTTGTGGAAACGAGTGCAGACTGGAGATAGTGTTATAAATCTACAGCCCTGATTCTCTGTTCAGTCTCACTGGACTTGACCTAAAATCACCACTTCCACCTTCACATGCTCATTATAAAAGCGTCTGTCTCAAGAATGTAGCACAGCTGAGAATTCAGATGACATGATAAACTGTTTGAAATTTATCTTAATGGTGTTAGACTCGTGCGGGGGGGGAGAATCCTTTAATACATTTTGTACCATAATCCAATTATGGTGGGTGAGGGTGGGTGGAGATATGTTTTCTTCATCCTGTTAATCTGTTTTCTGTGAACTACACCTTAAAACTAATGGACAGATTTCAACGAAACTTGGTTTATGGGACTGGTCCAAGAAAGAAGTGATTAGTTTTGGTAAAGATGCAGACACAGATCTGGATCCTAAAATTTATGAAAGGATCACTTAATTTTAGGTGATGGGGAGAATTGATACTTTAATTAGAATGTGGTGGGTTGTTTTACAGTGAAGGGGCCATTCAGCAGGGGTTACGATCCTGCAAAAACTTGCAAATGGTGAAATTGTAAATGACAAACATATTTTACAATTAGATAGCTTGCAGCCATCCTAAAATTTTACATGTAGAAAGGATCAAAGGCAATAAAAACTAGGACTGGGATTCTCCCAAAAAATTCGAAGTGCCGAATTCACTTAAAAACGGGAGTAATGCCTGCTGGGTTTTTTTAGCGGGATTTTCAATATGAAACTCCCACACTCTGTGCATCACAGAATGCTACCAAATAAACCTGTTGGACTTTAACCTGGTGTTGTGAGACTTCTTACTGTGTTCACAGAATGCCCCAGTGAGATTCACGTTGAAAATCAGGAGCAGAACCTATTCTCACCCGAGAGGCCGACAGCATAGTGCTGAGCGGGCCACTGTACAGGCATCAATCTGTCAGAGCAGAGACTGGCACATGTGCAGCAGCCCCGCACTGCTGGACTCCTGATCATTGGCCAGCTCTATCGCTGGCCAGCCCCGCGACCCCCCCATCGCTGCCCCTCTGAACCTCCCCCCACCCCTCCGATTGCTGGCTTCCTGGACTTCTGAGCCAGCCCCGACTGCACCCCCTAACGCCCCCCCCCCCAGCCCGCCTCGATCTCCATCCCATCCCATCGGCAGCCCTGACCACACCCCCTGCCCCCCCAGTTCTGCCCCTCCCCCCACCCCCGGCAGCCCTGACCCGCCCCCACCCTGATGGCCAGCCCGAATGCTGTAGTCCCTTCCTCTGTTACCTACTCCAAGAAGTCTCACAACACCAGGTTAAAGTCCAACAGGTTTATTTGGTAGCAAATACCATAAGCTTTCGGAGCGCTGCTCCTTCGTCAGATGGAGTGGAAATGTGTCTCCACATCACTGACTCCAAGTGCAGAGTGACAGCGGGACTCCCAACCCACCAATTGGCTCCACCCCTTTGGCACTGCCCGATGCTCAATGGCAATGCCAGGGTGCCCCTTGGCCATTGCCAGTTTGCCCCTTGGGCAGTGCCAGGGGACCAGGCTGGCACTGCCAGGCTGACAATTTCTGGGGGCACCTCCCCTTACCCCCGACCTTCTGGGGAGCCTCCATAGCCTCCTTTCACTCCAGCGGGGTCAGGTTGCCAGCTCCTCATTCGTTGGGAGCTGTAGTAAGCCCCGCTGGGGTGAACCATTCCTGGTGGAGGGGGGAGAGGGAAGTGGGCCCAGAGACTTCAGTCAGGGCTGCTCATGAAATGTAAAACCCGATTTAAATATTTTAATCAGCTCCGCACCGCTTTCCAGCCTGAAACTGACCTTGCCAGAAATCCGGGGCCCAGAGACATGCGGAGGCCACTACCAGGGTAGCGCAGTGGGCTGGGAGAATCGCCCCGAGGTTTTTTAATAAATTTCAAGAGAAATTTACTGGAGAAATTATTTAATGAAACAAGAAAAATGTAATATTTATCACATTCACAGTGCTTTACTTGAAAGTGGAGGTGAACTGTGATTAGGAATTTAATTACAGCAGCCAGGAAACACCTACGTGCAAACAATAGCAGGTTTTGCAACATGCGGTGTGCACTTTCTACTGCAGGAAATATGAAATGAACTTTTTACAGCTTTATTTAGGTGGGGGTTTTTTTTCCCCTAGCATTCTCTAATGATGGCTATCTTTAAAACTGTAGATAAGTGAACATCTGAGCCCACAATGTGTGAACTGGTGTATAAAGACTTCTGCATAAATAAGCAAACTCATAAAAGAGGAAGTTGCAAATGGCGAGACTTAACAACGGTGGGACTGTATTTTGAATTTTGTTGATTGTTTTAGAATGTTATGGATTGTCTCAGCTGTTGTGGTGGAATTTGTCAAAATGTGACCAGAGTTTTCGGGGTCAATTGTTGAATATTGATTGGCCTGAAGCCTGCTCTGAGAAGGAAGATCTTAATAAAAGTTATTTTCTCAACTATGTGGTTACAGAGCATTGACCAGGCAGGGAAAAGCCTAAAGGAAGAACTGCACTGAGTTACAACAGAGTGGCAGAGTATGCACTCTACTGAGTACCCCTTTCACTTGTTCTATATATGTACTATGTACCCAATATTTTACACTGATGCATGACACATAATTTCTGTCTGTCATGAAATCTTGATCAGATAATTCTTGAGTGAATTAGGTTTCTTCATTTTTAAATATATGTTTTTTAAAATATTTTTGTAACATCATCTCTTTATTCCCTCAGTCATTTGGATTTTGCAACAGCTGCTCAGTCTTCACGGAGGTGTTGATTTCACCAACTGTTTCTTTGTTTGTAGTTGAGCTTGGCGCTGTCTCCTCAGGCAATTCAGGAATTAATATTGGATCAGGAGTTTCTTCAGTTGCAATAAACTCTTCCACGCATGGCTTTCTCAAATCTGTAGGCATTACAGATCAACAACATAGTCAATGATGAAGCCAAAACCAGGTGGGATGCAAAAGTGTAAAATAATCTTCCTTAAACTCACCAACATCTAGTTTAAATGGAGGTAGGGGAGGATGATGATCAACCGCTCCCATGAGGTGGATCCCTTATTTAAATATTTTAATGAGGCTGTGTTGCTCAGATTTTTTCCCCCTCTTCCAGCTTGAGTTCTGGCTGACCAGATTTTATGGGTTTTGGGAAACGCCGTAATTAAAGAGACATGAGGACTGCTGCATCACTTAGATAAGTGTTTTAAAGCACTGCTTGTGGGTCAGGAAGTGTGCTTTCTCTGGCCCACCAAGTAGCACCATGTCAATGATTGGACTCATCGCTGCCACACCCCAATGATCTGATGCCCTTCCAAAGTTGTTCACATCATTTGATCTACCACCACTCTCCAATTTTTCCAACCTTCCATATCCTTCTCCCATCCTCTCTTTGCTCTTTGTGTTCTTATCCTCATCGTCCATTGATACCCCATCAATGTTTCCCATGATTCTCCCTCCCCGCCCCTCTCCAACTCTATTCCCCCTCCTCTTTGTGCCCGAGCTGGGTGCTAGAGGCTTGATCCTACCATCCTACAGGCAGTCAGCCTCTCAATCTTACTGGTTATGGCTGGGAAACAGATTGCAAAAATGGCAATTGGATCCTGTCAGTAAATTTGGCAAGACCTGAAGTCATAACTCCCAACCATAAAACTGGTCTCCAGCCCCTTCACCGCCTCCCAGTTAATACCGAAGCCTAAATGTTCATTCATATTTTCTGGAACAGCATCTTTGGATTAATTGTTTGAAAACAATTAATGCAAAATTATATATAGCAGTTTACACTGGGATCATTTGTTCAAAAAAATAGCTTCTCATAAAAATCCAACAATAATATAATAGTTTATGATTGTTTTATGGTTGATTTAGTATTAATAACCATAAAAAGATGATAGCAGTCATGGAATAATCATTTGCTGTAGGGTGCTGCAATGTCAGAAGAACGTCAAGAGATGACAGATTGAGAACAAAAGGTTTAATTAATTCCTCCTTTTCTGATCACTTTAAATAGATTTATAAATAAAGTGAAAATGACTTGTATTATGCTTTATGATTGATTAGATTTTCTGATTGCTAATTTAAGAACTCTTCGGTAGGATTAGTTGTTCGATAATGATATCTAAGGTAGATAAGAGGGGTAAAAGTGACAACTCCATTCTTCAAGTTTCTAACAGTTGACAGTAGATTCATGAGGCAGTGTTAATCAGGCTATTAAATTAATATTTGTTAATATGCCACTCAAAACAGTCTATAAACCTTATCACATTTTGGAATTTCCAATTTTACTGCCATCAGGGACCCTTGCATAATATATGCTTGATGTATGAGGAACGGTTGAGGACACTGGGTCTGTACTTGGAGTTTAGAAGGATGAGGGTAGAAGTTATTGAAACTTATAGGATACTGCGAAGCCTGGATAGAGTGGACATGAAGAGGATGTTTCCACTAGTCAGAAAAACTAGAACCAGAGGACACAACCTCAGACTAAAGGGATGATCCTTTAATTTCTTCAGCCAGAGAGTGGTGAATCTGTGGAACTCTTTGCCGCAGAAGGCTGTGGAGGCCAGGTCATTGAGTGTCTTTAAGACAGAGATAGATAGGTTCTTGATTAATAAGGGGATCAGGGGTTATGGAGAAAAGGCAAAAGAATGGGGATGAGAAAAATATCAGCCATGATTGAATGGCGGAGCAGACTTGATGGGCCGAGTGGTCTAATTCTGCTCCTATAGGGGGGTTATTGTGTTGGCAAATTAATTCAAATGACATTTGCGGCGTCACTGGCGGGGAGGAGACAATCGTATCACACATTCATGTCAACGTGAAACGCGATTTAGCTGCTCTTTTGCCATTTCCTGCTCCCGTTGCCAAAACCCACCTGATGTGATCAGGAGTGGAAATTCCCGACCATCATGAACATTCCATCTGCTGTCTGCGATTGTATATTGTGCTTTTGTTCTTTTGTGTTTTTAGGAAAAGCATTGCAAAATAAATTCTTAAAAGTGCTGGTCTACAACCTGTTCGGGGTCAGTGATCCAATATATAATATAAATATTAAAGATGGACGGTGCAGAGCCTCAATGCTGATAGAGTCATAGCGGTTGACAGCATGGAAACAGGCCCTTCGACCCAACTTGTCCATGCCACCCCTTTTTTTAACCCCTCAGCTGGTCTCAATTGCCTGCGTTTGGTCCATATGCCTCTATACCCATCTTACCCATGTAACTGTCTAAACGCTTTTTAAAAGACAAAATTGTACCTGCCTCTACTATTACCTCTGGCAGCTTGTTCCAGACATTCACCACCCTCTGTGTGAAAAAATTACCCCTCTGGACACTTTTGTATCTCTCCCCTCACACCTTAAACCTATGCCCTCTAGTTTTAGACTCCCCTACCTTGGGAAAAGATATTGACTTTCTAGCTGATCTATGCCCCTCGTTATTTTATAGACCTCTATAAGATCACCCCTCAGCCTTCTACGCTCCAAAGAAAAATGTCCCAGTCTATCCGGCTTCTCCTTATAACTCAAACCAACAAATCCCAGTAGCATCCAAGTAAATCTTTTCTGCACTCTTTCTAGTTTAATAATATCCTTTCTATAATAGGGTGACCAGAACTGTGCACAGTATTCCAAGAGTGGCTTTACCAATGTCTTGTACAACTTCAACAAGACATCCCAACTCCTGTATTCAATGTTCTGACCAATGAAACCAAGCATGCCGAATGCCTTCTTCACCACTCTGTCCAACTGTGACTCCACTTTCAAGGAGCTATGAACCTGTACCCCTAGATCACTTTGTTCTATAACTCTCCCCAACCATTAACTGAGTAAGTCCTGCCCTGGTTCGATCGACCAAGATGCATCACCTCGGATTTATCTAAATTAAACTCCATCTGCCATTCGTCAGCTCACTGGTGCATGGACGTCTGAACATGTTTGCTGGCATGGCATCAAAAGGTCACAACTGATGTTGTGAAGTTGAAACAGGGGGTGTCAATTTATAAATTTGTAAGTTTGTTTCAATTTGTAAGTTCCGTTTGCTGTAACTCAAACGTCATCAAGTCGAGGACTGTCTGTGGTTGTATAAGTCAAGCTGTGCCAGTGCCATTGTAGAGTACACTGCCAAACTTCTTTCCAGCAAACAGAAACAACAGGTGTACTCACCTACATCTGTATCAACAGTAAGTTTTCTTCCAGTTGTGGTTTTTGCTACATCTTTGGTTAACGTTTCCTGAACATTTCCAGCAGCATCAGCAATGTACATAGCTACACAAAGTTCTCCACAGGATTTGGAAATCATCACCTAGTCAGAAAAATCATCAATTGGTTATGAGAAAATATCTTACCTAGCACAAAGGCAATGAAATTTAGAGATGAAGCAAAACTTTAATAATCATTTTGCATCTCCCTCGCCCCACCAAGAGATTATTGTAATTACCCACTTATTGCCACTATGAGGCAGGTTTCATAGAATTTACAGTGCAGAAAAGGCCATTTGGCCCATCGAGTATGCACCAACTTTCTGACAGAGTATCTTTCCCAGTTCCTCTCTCTCACCCTATCCCCATAACCCCACACATTTGCCATGGCTAATCCATCTCACCTACACATCTTTGGACACTAAGGGGCAGTTTAGCATGGCGAATCCACCTAACCTGCACATCTTTGGACTGTGTGTGGAGCTTGCGCATTCTCCTGTGTCTGCGTAGGTTTCCCCCCAGTCACCCAAGGCTGGAACTGAATCTGAGTCTCTGGCACTATGAGGCACGTGTCTCTCGTTTGGAGGTGATGAGGCATTTAATTGGCTGAGATGTCACTCAGTACCTCATCAAGGGACCCAGCATTGTGAATGTGGGGGTCCATTGAGAGTTACCCCCTGCCATTTGATCTGACCCTTCCTGCCCCCACCTCCAGCAGCCAACGATGCCCACATCCCATCCTCCTTCACCTGTGACTTCAGTTCCTCGCTGATCCTGGGCCTCTGGTGGGTCAATTGCCAACAAGTATCTCCGCTCCCCTCATGACTTTAATGAGGAGCTGCTGGACTCTGAATGGCTAGCAGCTATCGAAGGGAGGGATTTCTGCCTCCAGGGTCTCTGATCCTGGGGAATGCCTGTTACTAGACACTTATGTGCTTGATTAGTATTTAATAAGGCAGACTTGCTCCAAAGTAGGAAATGCAGGGTTCTAGCCTGCTCTCTCATTGGCGGAAGAGACTCCTATCACCTGGAATAAATTCTGCCTTGAGTTATCACTTGACATAATGAAAAAAAGCTACCTCAAAAAATTAACAAATGTCAATGTATAAACGTTGTTGGCAATTTGAAGGAATGGTATTATCTCTGTATTGAGCCATTAAAAAGGACTATACAAGAGAGCACACTCATTCCACAAATTATGTTTATAAATAAACAGTTTCATGGCAGGTACATCTCTCTATTGATAAGTAAAACATCAAATTATTAAGGCTATCAGCCTGGTTTCATGTCTTCCAGTGAATGCTGATTGATAAATGCTGCATTTAACATTGTAAGTGGCATTATGTACTAACAATATTCTGGGCAGCAATACTGTTACAACTCACAAAGCTGTAAACATCTTGGATTGGTGCATTACCTTAAAGCTAAAGTACAAGTGTTAATTGTTGTCGCCATCCAACAATAAGACACAAGCTAGTGGGGTGGCTCGTATTATATGCTCTGTTCTTATTTCTAGGAGTGGTGATGGACCAGCTTAATGAAATCAAAAGAAAATAAAATTGGGTGGAGTGCAAAATGGGCCCAACTGGTTTGAAAGTGATCTTTTCCATCTGGTCGCAAGCTGAGCTTAAACAAAGACATATTTCAATCGGGCCTTTCAGAACCTCAACACATCACAGGCACTTTGAAGTATAGTCACTATTGTGATTTGCCATTGCCTGTTTGCAGTACCACCCAGGACAAATTTATACTTCCTAATATTTTTATGAAGTTATAGCAGCAATAAATACTCATACTAAAAACAGCATGGGACAACATTTGATCTTATTGAATTTGAACTGGTCTTTGAAATTATCCAGGGTATCAAACATGTCCACAGCATTAAATTTGGTCAAAATGTACAAGAATGTTCTTCATAAACTCCTTTTAAACTATGTAAATACTTTTCATTAATAAACAAAGATGAAGGGTACTATTTTACCATTTTGATTCTAAGTACTGGGCGGGCTTGAAACTGGGAGTGTTTCAGATCTGACTTTTAGACTCGTTCTCAGGGGCCCCTGCCTGAAAAAATATCAGCGATTCCAAATCGCTCTATAGAAGCCTGTGGATGGGGCTTAACGGCCCAAAATCCTGCAGCTCCCATCGGCGGCTCCAACTGCGCATGTGCAGAAAAAAATGATAGAATGTGGCTCCCCTGCCACATCCCTCCCCGGCCGGATAATGCCTCCTCCTGGCCCCCACAGACATTGCCCCACCCCCACAACATTACTGACCCCCTTATCTCCTCACACCCCTGCCACCCCAGACTGAGTGCAAGCTCCTCCACCCTTTACCCCCCCACCGATCTCAGACAAAGTGGCTGCGGACCTCCTTTCACCCCCGCTGATCACAGGCAAATTGGCAGGGGACTTCCCCCCCCCCCCCACCCCCCCACCACTCCCACTGATCTCAGGCAGAGTGGCAGCAGACCCCCCTTCCCCCCCCCCCCCCCCCCTCCATCGATCTCAAGCAGAGAGCCATCAGACGCTAGGCATTTACCTCCTCACTAACTGGAGCGCCCGAATCGGACTTCTATGGAGCATGTGGACATTGATAAGTAAAACAATGAAAGGGTGGAGGAGCTTGCACTCAGTCTGGGGTGGCAGGGGTGTGAGGAGATAAGGGGGTCAGTAATGTTGTGGGGGTGGGGCAATGTCTGTGGGCGGCACGGTAGCACAGTGGTTAGCACTGCTGCTTCACAGCTCCAGGGTCCCGGGTTCGATTCCCGGCTCGGGTCAATGTCTGTGTGGAGTTTGCACATTCTCCTCGTGTCTGCGTGGGTTTCCTCCGGGTGCTCCGGTTTCCTCCCACAGTCCAGAGATGTGCGGATTAGGTTGATTGGCCAGGTTAAAAAATTGCCCCTTAGAGTCCTGGGATGTGTAGGTTGGAGGGATTAGTGGGTAAAATATGTGGGGGTAGGGCCTGGGTGGGATTGTGGTCGGTGCAGACTCGATGGGCCGAATGGCCTCCTTCTGCACCGTAGGGTTTCTATGATTTCTATGATTTCTATGTCTGTTTCGTGCCAATTCTGGATGGGCGAACGTAGTGGTAAAGGGAGAAGTGCCAGTAAAGTTGGGCATGCAGCCCATTAAGTCAATTTAAATGCTTGCAAATGCATTTAAGTGGCCATCATGCCCATTCCGGGCGCAGTCCCGATTGCAGCCATTTTCGGGCCTTGGTCAAGGGGGAACCGGCGCAGGGGCAGGTGCAGATCATGCTACTCGCCTCACGCCCGACCTTACCAAGTTTCTGTGCCCGAAAATGGGCGCAACGCGATGGTAAAATCAGGCCCGAAGTGTCCATGTCCTCGCAGGGCTGACAATGAAAACAATCCATCAATACTTACTCTTTATAATCGTAAACATCGCTATTCCAACCTCCTTGGCTACCATAAAGAATGCTCCAAGTTTACAAGTTTCAGTCGTGTGCTTTCTTTGTGGGATAAACTTGGACACTCTGCACATTAGCCACAACTTAATTTCATATAAATATTTTATGGTGCTTCACAAGAGTTCTACCAAATAAATGATCACATTGGACCACATAAGGGGATGTTAAGGCAGGTGATCAAAGGGTAGGTTTAAAGGAATGTCTTAATAAAGGGGAGAAAGTTGGAAAGGGAGGGAATTCCAGAGCTTGATGCCTAGGCAGCTGAAGGCAGGGCCTCCAGAGGAGGGGTCGCACAAGAATCCAGAATTGGTTGCGTGCAAAGACCTTGGAGGTTTGCTGAATTAGAACAGATTACACAGATAGTGAGCAGTAAGGCCTTGGAGAGATTTGAATAAAGAGATAAGAATTTGATAACCATTGCTGGGCCAGCAGCTAATGCAGGTCAGTGCACAGGGGATGGTTGTGGGAATGATAATATAGAATCATAGAATCCTACAGTGCAGAAGGAGGCCACTCAGCCCATCGAGTCTGCACTGACCACAATCCCACCCAGGCCTTATCCGCATAACCCCATACATTTACCCTAGCTAGTCCCCCTGACACTAAGAGGCAATTTAGCATGGCCAATCCACCTAACCCGAACATCTTTGGACTGTGGGAAGAAACCAGAGCACCCGGAGGAAACCCACGCAAGCACGGGGAGAACGTGCAAACTCCACACAGACAGTGACCCAAACTGGGAATCGAACCCGGGTCCCTGGCGCTGTGAGGCAGAATGCAAACTGCTGTGCCACCAACACTTTGAAAGGTTTTGAGAATAAATAGTGACAGATTACTTTGAATGTGATGTGGTTCTGTGGACCCAACCCTGATTCTGTCCTCCGAGCACGCAGCCCCGTGTTGGGGATGTTAATTGGTAACATCAACCCATTGATATTTTCCTTCTATAAATAGATCTGATGCTATTCTACACATTCAATGCAAGATTTTCAATTCTAATAGTGATTTCAAGGTCTAATGCTCTCAGTGGGGAGTAAGACTCACAGGGAGCATATCCAAGGAAATGACAAACACACACTCTGTCGCTTCCAGGAGAAAGCAATCACAGACAATGAACTGACCATTACCAGCGATACAGCAGGTTTTGCTCCCCACCTGGAGAGCAACAGAATTATCTTTTATATGGGTAGCTTAAAAGAAAATTAAATATCGCAGAGTTAATATCCAAAAAATGTCAGATATTGCCACTTGAGATTTAAGCAGGAGATAGAAATGAACACAGGACAAATGAAAAGAAACTGCAAATTTGTGCATGAATGATCTACAAAGTCAAAACAGAAACATTCGCTATTCAGAGGGACGGTGGCGGTGTAGTGGTACAGTGGAGCCCCGATTTTACACGCCCTGATTTAGCGCGAAAACGGATATTACGCGATTGCACGACGGACCCTTTTTTTAAACTATTTCTGGTTTAGTGAATTAGCGCGACCCCGATAACATTTGCGATCACATTTTATGGACCCCAACCATCGCGTTAAAATGGGGCTCCACTGTATTGTCGAATAATCTGGACTAATAATCCAGACACCCAGGGTAATGCCCCAGGGTACCAGGTTCGAACTCCACCACAGCAGATGGTGAAATTTGAATTCTGTAGAAATCTAGAACTAAAGGTCTAATGATGATTGTTGATGATAGTAATCATTGTTGCTAACGAATCTGCCATCCACTCTGAAACGGCCTAGAAATTTCAGTTCAGCAATTAGGGATGGGCAATAAATGCTGGCCTAGCCAATGACACCCACATCCCATGAGTAGAGAAAGTCAATGCTTGCACAGAGGAAACAGTGACGAGAAAAGAATACTGTTATCGTATCACTGTTTTTAAAAGGACTGCAAGGTATTTATGCAAACAATATGTTAGTCATCCCTATTTTTGGATTTACCAACCATTTGGACTTATGAACCCACTCAAGAACATCTTGCTGCTATCAGACTTTTGAATGGTCCTATCACACATTAAGCTGATCATTCTTTTCACCCTATGGGAAACTGTAACACTACATTCTGCACCTTCTCCCTTCCTTCTCCCCTATGTACTCTATTTTTCAACATGCTTTGTCTGTATAGCATGCAAGAAACAATACTTTTCACTGTATCCCAGTATATGTGACAATAATAAATCAATCAATTCAATTCAATGATGAGAATTCATCGGCTGAAAGATCTGTTAGAGTCCTCTTGAGTAACAGCAATCTAAAGGCACTCAGACGACTCCTTACACAAACAGCGCTGGACACCATGCATCCAATGCAAGGTCTTCAATTACTTGTGCACAAGGAGAACTCTCCATGGCCAAATCGGATTGACCGGAGCAGTTCTGAGGTTACAGAGAATCAGCTCAGCAGTTATAGTCAATGACAGCAAATCAGGAACAAGAGATTTTTCACATCTTTCATTGACATACACATTTGCCAATTAAATCCTGACTTTTCGCCCTCGATAAAAAATTGACTTCTGCTAATCCTTCATTTGCATAGCATATCCCCATATCTTGCCTTTGGTATTTGTTATGGAAAAAATCTGATCTTGTTCACCCTCTGGTGAAGGCGAAAAAAGGAAACTGTTATGGGGGCCTGTGAAGAAATAGCAGAGATTGACTCCTTTTGAAGGTCAGTAAGCTGATAAACATTTTGCACTACTGTACAGAGAAAGCATGATTTTTAAAATTTGAACACTTTAACTTCCGCACAATTTAACTTCCAAACTATGAAACTTCAATCTGGACTTTTTAACTTCCACAGGTCTTCCACACTATATCCTGACTTTCTGGCTCACTTGAGGCGATGCCCATGATGTGGAGATGCCAGCATTGGACTGAGGTGGGCACAGTAAGAAGTCTCACAACACCAGGTTCAAGTCCAGCAGGTTTATTTGGTATCATGAGCTTTCGGAGTGCTGTTCCTTCATCAGGTGAGTGATGAAGTGATTCACCTGATGAAGGAGCAGCGCTCCTAAAGCTCATGATACCAAATAAACCTGTTGGACTTTAACCTGGTGTTGTGAGACTTCTTGAGGTGGGATGGGGGGGGGGGGGGGGGGGCGGCGGGGGGGGGGGGGGTGAAGGGGGTCAAGGGTGGTAGCAGCACCTCATCTGCAACTGGGAAGTTCCAGAAACAAGTCTGACAGTTGGTTTTTAACTCAAACACAGCATTTGCATCTCACTTCTGGATTGACTAACCAACTAGAGCAAGTAGGCATGGTGATGTCCCACAGTAATCTGTTTCAGCTCCACTAATTAGAACTATCATGAGAGGGTCAGAGTGGAAACATTGTCAAAGTATCAAAACAGACCCAACAACTGGAGAGATGGACAACATGCAAAGGCAACACCACACTTTCCAGATGCATCTCTGAACTTCATGTTGCGGCTGTAAAGCAACTGCAGGGAGATTTGCTTGCCCATGGATGGGAGGAAGAAGCTTACTGCAGAGAACAAACAGACGCAGCTGAGGAAGTCAATAGCATGAGTGTGTGTCGCGCAATTGGATATTGGATATGTTTAGGGCATGTCATTATTCCAGTACAAACCCTCTCACTCTGCCCTACATAGCGATCTGTACATTACCTCTCCAGCCAACAAACTTTACATGTGCATCCATCCTTTTCTGTTACGGCACATCCTCATTTTCCCATCTGACCAGCTGCCACTGATGTGCAACCATCCTCATCTGATGGCCATGCTGCACCCATCCCTCACAGTGACCTTCCACAATAATGTCCTCCATCCCCTCACAACATTCCACTTCTCACACTCATAGCTTCCCTCTACCCTCTCTTTCGGGAAGGAGTGGTCACCTGCAAGGAACATTACACCTTGAATGCATGCTGATCCTCATCAATGGACTACATACTCATGCTCATCTTAAGCAGGATTGAGGAAATCCTTGCCTCGGCCATTCAATGTCTTATTAAAATCTTGCAAAGTGTTTCCCAGGTTTGTTTAGTTGGAAAGTGAGGATGGGGCACAAGAGGGAAGATGGAGATAGGGCATAGAGAAATAGTGATTCAGCTTGCAGCCCTGACTCTTTGCCCACTCTTCTCCCCCATCACCTCACCAGTCAGAGTCCTACATTCTGCCTCCTTTCCCACTGGTTGAGTTTACCCCTACACATGGGCAGGTGGGATAGTCTTTGGCAGGGCCCTGATAAGCTCAAGAACCCAGAGGACATCAGCCAAGAGCAATTGGGTGGCCAGAATAGGGATCTGAGCAGTCTGCCTCCAGCTATGCAGGGGCTGCACCATATTGGAGTTCCAGAAAAAGGCAAGAAAGAAACTTGCATTTCTACAACACATTTCATGACCGCCTGATATCTCAAAATGCTTTATAGCCAAGTAAGTACTTTTTGAAATGCTGTCACTGTGTGGGATACACGGTAGACAAGATGTGCACATCAAATTTCCAGAAACAGCATTGTGATAATGACCAGTTTTCAGTGATGTTGATGGAGGAATAAGCATAGGTTGAAGGTGACTTCCCCACTCTTCCCAATAGTACCGTGGGACCTTTCACATCCACCCAAACAGGCAGATGGGGCCATGATTAACTGTCTCTTCTCAAAGACAGCACCTCCAACAGTGCAGTGCTCACTCAGTACTGTACTCGAGTGTCAGCCTTGATTTTTGTACTCAAGCCCTGAGAGTGAGCCTTGAACATGGAATCTTGGGACTCAGAGACAAGATTGCTACCAACTGAGTCACAGTCAACACTAAAAATAAAAAGGATTTGTAGTCGCACAAGAGTATTCACTTTGGTGTTTAACACCATGCAAAAGTGTTACAATTCTGTTTAATGTTCATGGAATCGTAGAATCCCTACAGTACAGAAGGAGGCCATTCAGCCCATCGAGTCTGTACCAATCACAATCCCACTCAGGCCCTCTTCCTGTAACCCCACACATTTACCCTGCTAATCCCCCTGACACTAGGGTCAATTTAGCATGGGTAATCAACCTAACCTGCACATCTTTGGACTGTGAGAGGAAACCGGAGCACCCGGAGGAAACCCATGCTGATCCGGGAGAATGTGCAAACTCCACACAGACTGTGACCTGAGGCCAGGATTGAACCCGGGTCCCTGGCACTGTGAGGCAGCAGCGCTAACCACTGTGCCACCATGCCACCCCAGTTTTTCAGTCATAAACTTTAATTCAAAGCTCTACTGTCCTGTCTTGCCCATTTTTGCCTGATGGCTGCCAAGTGGCCTTCTGCCTTGTGAAGAATTGTATGATATGAGTTAAAGACAAGCAATGTGCTTGAGAGGCACAAATTGAGACTGGTAGAACTGCTTTGTGCTATGGGCTTGTGGAGGGGTGGGGTTGAAGAGGTTCACATTTAGCGTTCAAACGAACTGAAATGTGTCTTAATCAGTCCTTTCCTGGCATACCTGGCAGTTAACTGTGTGCTGCAAGTTCCTTCGGTACATCAGGTTCCTCCTCCTCTGTAGATGCAGAGCACTTATCACCATCCTTCTCCCGGAGCTCCTGCATCACTGCTGAGTAACGTTGTGCAAGGAGCAACAGAACACTATGACTGGGGACATCCTATTTATGGTGTGCTTGCTACTGGCATGAGACCAAGAGGTCACCCACATCTGCAATGCAAGGACATCTGTCGGTGAGACCTCAAGTTGACTGGAATTGGAGTTGATGCATGGGAAGGCCTTGCTGCCGACCCGAACGCCTGGAGACAAGCAATCAGGAAGGGCATTGACAAAAAACAAGATGAAAGAAATTACCAGATGGTGGAAAAGAGAGGCCACCGGAAGAAAAACAACATCAGTCAACCTCGAGCCAACACTATTCAGCTGTGCCAGCTATGGAAGAGACTGCCACTCACTAACTGGACTCTACAGCCACAGAAACATTGATCACTCCAAAAACAACACATACCCCGAGAGCTGTCATTCATCTCCTGACATGGTGCACACTCAAGGGCATCCACAGATCTGTTCAGACACCTGGATCGAAAATTCAGCATCAATAGTTTTCTCAATGACAACTCTGGTGCTTAACTGACTTTACCAGTGTTCTTTCCTGGGTATCTGTGATCAGGTTCCTCCAAGGTGTCATTAACCAGGTCTCCAAGGAATCATTCACAGACTTTGCTGGAGATGCAGAGATCTGTGGGAGACTTGACTGGTGCAGGATGAAGACATTATGCAGCTCCCAAGGCATTTTGCACAGATATGCATGCTGAGCTTTCAGTGGTACTAAACATTGATGAAGTGGATTCCTTTTTAATAGAATCACAGAATCCCTACAGTGCAGACGGAGGCCATTCAACCCATCAAGTCTGCATCGACCACAATCCCACCCAGGCCCTATTCCCATAACCCCATGTATTTATCCTCAGCTAGTTCCCCTGACACTAAGGGGCAATTTAGCATGGTCAATTCACCTAACCCGCACATCTTTGGACTGTGGGAGGAAACCAGAACACTCGGAGGAAACCCATGCAGACATGGGGAGAACGTGTAAACTCCACATGGACAGTGACCCAAGCCGGAAATCGAACCCTGGTCTCTGGCGCTGTGAGGCAGCAGTGCTAACCACTGTGCCACCGTGCCACCCATTTATTGATGAATACTGCTCAGTGATCTGTGGGCATCTTGATTGCCAAATGTGAGCAATCTACAGCTCCTTACATCAGTGGGAACCGAGCCAGCACAGGTCAATCCATGGGTCTTTCAAGCTGACTGGCCACATCAATAGCAAAGTGCGCAAAAGCCAAATATGACGTCCATCATCTGAAAGACGCACTTGCAAACAAATATTACCAGCAGATCCTTGGGAGGAGCCATGGTGAATGAAAGGAAGTTTTCTTCAGGAAGCTACACACCAGGAACTAGGTGGCACAAAGGTCTGAAGCGCCTGAGGTGCTGTTTCTCAGGCTTGTCAAACAAGCTAATCTCCTATCTGAATACCCCAGGCTGGAAGTCTTGCCCTCTTGGAGCTGAGCTCTTTGTCCGTCCCCTCTTCAGTGGAGCAGCAGGAGGTTGAAGTGAAGGCAGCCGCTGCTCTTGCTGCTGGTGTTGCTCCTCTTGCTCATCATCAGGGGTGTAAGGTAGAGCTGCACAAGTGGCTCTCACGTTAATCTGAAGGTTGACAGCTGGAAATGCAAGTCAAAGGCAAATAATCTCCAAGGTAACAGAAATGACGTGGAAAGTGTTGGAAATCGCCTCCAAAGCAGTGAATGCACACTCTCAGAACACGCCCTGTGAGCAAAAACCTTTCACTTAGCCAAGGAAGCAACTGGCATATCTCAGTCTTCAAAGCCATCCTTGAATTTCAATTGCTCAGACCCAGCAATCTCTGCTGTCCTCCATCTATTTGTATCTAGTGAGCTCCCGGAAGCCCAGGACACCCTTGTGATCAGAGTTAATCTGGGTTAAAACAGCATTTAAATGCCATTTAAATCCCAGACCCGCCAATTGCATGGGGGTATTTCACGTGTACTAACAATGCACTCAGGCTAAATGCGAAAGGCATCTGTTTCCTGCCTGCTTCCCAACACTTTGATCACTTAACCTATCACCTGCCCGCCCATCCTAACAGGCTAAAATTCTCCTCAGGATGTGTTGCCTCTCATATCCATGCTTGTCTTTCCCAGAGCTCTATATTTCACATCTTCCAGTCAGGTTTCTGCCCATCACAGGACCAATGACTATGAGAGCGGTAAATGATTCTTTCTCAATCTGTCTGCAGCCTTTGACACCATTGCCTAAACCATCCTCCTCCAACATCTCTTCAGTGTTCTGCTGGCAGTACTGCACTTACCTGGTTCCATTCATACCTATCCAGACATAGCAGAGAATCACTTGCAATTGTTTTCCTTCCTGCTCCTGCACCATTTCTTCTGGAGTCCACTAAAAGTCTAACCTTGCCGCCGCCCGCCCCCCTCCCCCCCCCCCCCCCCCCCCCCACACACACACACACCCATCTCCCCCATACATTTCTCATCGATGTGCTGCCCCTCAGCAACATCATCTGAAAATACAGCATCACTTTCCACATCTGTGCTGATGATGCACAGGTCTATCCCACCACCACCACCACCTCTCCCCATCTCTCCACTCTTTCTAAATTGTGAAAATGTTTGTCTGATATCTGGTAGCAGATGAGCAGAAATTTCCTCAAGCTAAATTCTGGGAGGACCAAAGCCATTGACTTCAATCCTCATTACAAATTCCATTCCCTAGCCAACGTCTCCAACCCTCTCCCTGAAAACCGTCAGAGGCTGAGTCACGTTGTTGGTAATTTGGGTGCCATATTTGACCGTGAGATGAATTTCTGACCATGTTTCCATATCACTGCTAAGGACACCCACTCCCACCTCTGTAACATTGTCCAACTCTATACCTGCTTTACCTCAGCTGGTGCTGAACTCCTCTCTGTGCCTTTGTTAGCTCAAGACCATTCCAACGCACTCCTGGCTGGCTTCCCATCTCCCACCCTCCATGACCTTCTGCTCATCTGAAAATCTAAGTGCCATTCATCCATCACCCACCTGCTCACTGACAAGGTCCTGAATTCTGATTCTCTTCCTAAACTTCTCAACTTAGGCATAAATTGGCTGATATGTTTCCTATTTTATAACAGTGACCACACTTCATAAGAACTTAATTGGTTGTAAAATGCTTAGAAATTATGTGGTCATGAAAGGCGCTATATGAATGCAAGTCTTTCCTTTTTTAAGTTAGGAGCTGTGCCAAGGCAGGACACAATGAATGGACTGTGTGTTAATAAAGCACTACAGTCTTGTCTCCTTATTATACTCCTGAGACTTTGGGAATGCACTTTCCCCCAGTGGAACAATTTAAAGCATTGAGTAAATTAAGATATGATTAGACTCGTCTGTGCTTCTCTGGGTCTATTGTTCATTTATTATATTTCAGTTTCCTTTAAATCACTGACTTTGGATCATTAAACCTTTTCTCCGTTGCCCTCCTACATCCGTTAACTTTCTCATGTATCACATCTTCGTGCATTTGCTTATCTTTTTTGGGATGGATTTGTCACTTTTGTTTTAAAGAATGCATATTTGTCTTTCAGTACATTTCCCATAACTGCTTGGTTCCCTTCACCTTGTGATTATTCCAAAGCCAGCATGCAATGCAGTAAATTCTCATTGCAATGCTTTATTTTTGCAGGGCTTCATACACTGAGAGCATAGCAGAAATCTGAGCACATGGTACCTGCAATTTTCTAGCCATTACATGAATGTCATGCAGTCCATTTAATCAGCCATGATCAAAATGAATGGCGGAGCAGGCTCGATGGGCCGCAAGGCCTCCTCTGCTTCTATTTTCAATGTTTCTAACTCATGCTCCTGGTTAAGGGAGCTCTTCAACCCCAATGGAGCATCAGAATATTTATCCAATAGTGCAGTTTGTTCATATTCATTGATTCTAAATTCTAATTCATTTGGAGATCTGATGCACATTAGCATTTTCTATCCATAATTCTGTACATAATAGTGAAGTGAACGCTGCAGTTTCGAGTATACTCATGGCTAAAAATCAGTCCTCTTGAGGGGGTAACTGGGAATTGTGATAATTTTCAACTGCAATCATGGATAGGTCACAGATGTGCCCACTTCTCTAAACGTGCTATCCATGTAATTCTCTGCCTTGTGGATGTACCACTGTGACTCCAGTCACCACCTGAGTTCTGAAACCCAGAGCTCAAGCTTGTGTAGTGGGTGACACTTCCTGCAGATGTGTTTCTCCATGACTCCCCACATGCCACAGGCTGTACATTCCACTCAGCCAAACTTCTCTGCCATTCCTTAACTTTACAGACACTTTATTATAAGTAGAATAGCTTACCAGTTACTCACCAACCAGCTCCTTCCAGTGCACTAAAGTAAGGAAAACATTATAAGGAGCACCTCCTCCCACTTCACTGAATCCCTTCCTTACCAAACCCCATATCTAATTCAAGGGTAGCATGGTGGCACAATGGTTGGCACTGCTGCCTCACAGCGCCAGGGACCCAGGTTCGATTCCCGGCTTAGGTCACTGTCTGTGTGGAGTTTGCACTTTCTCCCCGTGTCTGCATGGGTTTCCTCTGGGTGCTCCGGTTTCCTCCCACAGTCCAAAGATGTGCAGGTTAGGTGGATTGGCCATGCTAAATTGCCCTTTAATGTCAGGGGGATTAGCTAGGGTAAATGCTTGGGGTTATAGGAGCAGGGCCTGGGTGGGATTGTGGTCACTGCAGACCCGATGGGCCGAATGGCCTCCTTCTGCACTGTAGGATTCTACGATTCTATAATTACTCTGCTTACAAGCTACGCTCTGTTTTACTGCATATATATGGATATAGTTATAAGAAGCTAATAAAGATTTGCTATTGACATACAGAAAACTAAAAGACTTATTTAACAGATATGTTCTGAGGATGGCAGGATTCTTGTATCAGGAGAGATTGGGTTGACTAGACCCATATGCACTGAAATTTGGAAGAGTGAAAGGTGATCTGAGTGAAACATTTAAATTTCTGACAGCATTGGACAGATTGGATGCAGGGGTGTCATTTATTCTGGCTCAGGGGTCTAGAACAAGAAGTCACAGTCTCAGAATATGGGATAGGCTATTTAGGACTGGGATGAGGAGAAACCTCTTTACTCAGAATGGGGGTGAACCTGTGGAATTCTCTATCACAGTAGGCAGTGAATGCCAAGTCACCAAATATATTTACAAAGGAAATAGATTTCTAGACTCTAAAGGCATCAAGAGGTATGGGGAGAGAACAAGAGATTTGGCATTAAGATAGAGAATCAGCCATGATCATATTTGGGAGGTGCTGGGGTAGCAGTATTGTCACTAGACTAGTAACCCAGAGACCCAGGATAATGCTCTGGGGAACTGGGTTTGAATCCCACAATGGTAGATGGTGAAATTTAAATTTATTAAGTCTTGAATTGAAAGTCTAATGATGACTGTGAAACCATTGTTGATTGTCTTAAAAACCCATCTGGTTCAATAACCTCCTTTAGCGAAGGAAAGCTGCCATCCTTACCTGGTCTGGTCTACATGTGACTCCAGACCCACAGCAATGTGGTTGACTTTCAAATCCCCTCTGAATTGGAGGGTGGTTATGGATAGGCAATAAATGCTGGCCCAACCAGCAACGCCCAGATCCCGCAAATTATTTTTAAAAAAATGAATGGCAGAGCATGCTTGAAGGGCCAAAAGGCCTACTCCTGCTTTTATTTTTATGTTTCTTTGTTTTTCTATTTCTATGTAACCAACATCACCCCAACATGGTGACAGTTTGGGATCAAAAACACTCAACCTCACAAAAAGAAAACCTTCAATGGAAATTCTGACCTGAAAGAAGTTCCCAATTGAAGCTGAAGATACTGAGAAAATTTTCCAGAAACAGTTCCAGAAAAAAGAGCCTGGAAGCTAAAGGCAGATATTTTGCTGCAGCTGAAGATTCCATAGAACTTCCCTTGCAAGTCCAGTTTCAGCATGCAGAGTCTACATTCTGCAAAGGTGAGCTAAATCTTTATACGTTTCTGGCTGCAGCTAGTTTAGAGAGCCCCTTCTAATAATCCAGAGTCAGAAGCACCATTTGCACAAGAGCCATTGCTAAACCTGACCCAGAACTCCAAGCCTCAGCGCATGACCTTTGGGTTCCAAATAGAAAAAGAGCATTATTAATTAAATTACTCAGCTTTCAGGGATGTCACAACTGTCGATTCATTAAACAGCAAGCCTGAGTTAAATTTGAATGCCTCCCTACTCACAACAGTAATTCACTGAACTAAAAAAAAGCAGACAGCTAAACACACTTCTTTATTCGATAGGACCAATAGCAGACAATATCATGGCACAACGGAATATTAATGAGTCATCTGTCAAGTTTGTTGAGCTTTAAAAATCCTTTGACATTTATTACAAATTGTGATCCAACAAAATACTGGAGAATACTGAATTCAGTGAGAGTCTGTTAAACCTATGGATTCCTTCATAAATGATCACTAGAGAATGGCAGAGGGGTGTGAATATGTAAAGTCTAAACTTATCAGAGATAGAATTGTAGTGGGTGTGGCAGATGATTCACTCTCTGACCTCCGACAAGCTAAAGATGATCTTACCCTAGGCAAGGCAATCCGGCTAGTCAGACTGTCTGAGATACCCGATCAGCTCAGAACAATCCCATGCAAGGACAATCTGCAGAAGGACTTGGACAGGCTAGGAGGGCAAAGAAGTGGCAGATGGATTACAATGTGGAAAAGTGTGAGGTTATGCACTTTGGAAGGAGAAATGGAAGCATAGACTATTTTCTAAATGGGAAAATGCTTCGAAAATCAGAAGCACAAAGGGACTTGGGAGTCATTGTTCAAGATTTTCTTAAGGTTAACATGCAGGTTCAGTCGGCAGTTAGGAAGGCAAATGCAATGTTAGCATTCATGTCGAGAGGGCTTGAATACAAGAGCAGGGATGTACTTTTGAGGCTGTAAAAGGCTCTGGTCAGAACTCATTTGGAGTATTGTGAGCAGTTTTGGGCCCCATATTTAAGGAAGGATGTGCTCGCCTTGGAAAGGGTCCAGAGGAGGTTCACAAGATTGATCCCTGGAATGAAGAGCTTGTCGTATGAGGAATGGTGGAGGACACTGGGTCTATACTCGTTGGAGTTTAGAAGGATTAGAGGGGATGTTATTGAAACTTACAGGATACTGCGAGGCCTGAATAGAGTGGATGTGGAGAGGATGTTTCCACTAGTAGGAAAAACTAGAACCAGAGGGCACAACCTCAGACTAAAGGGACGATCCTTTAAAACAGAAATGAGGAGAAATTTCTTCAGCCAGAGAGTGATGAATCTGTGGAACTCTTTGCCGCAGGAGGCTGTGGAGGCCAGGTCATTGAGTGTCTTTAAGACAGATATAGATAGGTTCTTGCTTAATAAGGGGATCAGTGGTTATGGGGAAAAGACAGGAGAATGGGGATTAGAAAAATATCAGCCATGATTGAATGGCAGAGCGGACTTGATGGGCCAAGTGGCCTAATTCTGCTCCGATGTCGTATGGTCTTATGTGGAAAAAAACAACATGGAGGTGGAAACCAACCTTCAGTCCAGCTTATCAGGTCATAAAGACACAGGGACAATCCAAGTCAGAGAAAGCAATTACTGAATCACCCAGTGGAGAGACCTCGCCAGTGCTGCTGTGTGAAGTGCCCTCACAGGAGAGAGTCCTGGAAGTACAGCCCAATGCTTCCACTGCAACAGAGAGACAACGATATCTTGTCAAACTGTGCAAGTCAAAACCCCAGCACCACACAGTTAGCCAAAGGGTAAATCCCAGGGTTGAGGGCAAAAACCCTGATGCCATGCTTCTTGGGTGAGGTCAAATATTGTGGTTCTTCATTTTGGAACAGTAACATCCTGGTAAATGCATCTCATAAATTTTATATTAGATTCTAATGCCAGCATCACAGTCCTGACAGATGAGGAACCATCGCTCAACGACATTTGGCTTCATACAACAGACACTCTATTATACAGAGTGGGGGACTCCAACTCCCAGTCATTGTCACCATCCTCTAACCACTGAGATATGACAGCAAACAGATCTTTGAGCTGATGTATGTCATCCCTAACCAGCCTTTCTTTCTCCTGAGCAGGGATGCCATTGTCACCCTGGATCTCCTCCAGATGGCAGAGGATTTGATTTGATTTATTATTGTCACGTATTAGTATACAGTATTGTTTCATGCACACGATATAGACAAAGCATACTGTTCATAGAGAAGGAAAGGAGAGGGTGCAGAATGTAACCAGAGTAAAAGATAGAATTAGAGGATATGCTGGGCACAGCTAGCAAGAAGTCCGGTGCCATCTATCACCGTTGTTAACCAGCCAGAACAGCATGGTTCTCAAAACTAATGAGTATTCAGACTCAGAATTCACCTTCGATCTCCCTTCACTCTGTGCGGAGCAGGTTTGTCCATTCTCATTCCAAGGCCTGGAAAGTCCCCAATGGTCAGACCAGTCTACTGCCCCTCTGAGATTACCACGATGCCTTCAGTGGAAGCAGTACCAGAGAATGATCTGCACTCTGAGAACCCTCCACCTCCAGCTCTGATGATGGTACAGTTGGTCAATATAACAATCACTGTGCGCACACTACAACTTCCAGCTGGCATGCCACAACCACAAGCGATGCTGGAACCTGATCATAATCGACAACAAAGTGCAGAGGTGAGCGTACCCCTAAATCAAATTCTCACCACAGGAACATTTTTTTCTCAGCTTCAGAGGGCTTTAAGATGGCCCACACAGAGAAAGGAGAAGAGCAAGCAGCATCAAGAAGATAAATATCTTGTTTGTCCACAATGCAAGAAATAAATGAGGGTAACAGTAATCATGGATCAATGCAACAGCTGACCAAATGTAGGGTGGCACAGTGATTGGTATTGCTGCCTCATAGTACCAGGGACCCAGGTTCAATTCCCAGCTTGTGTCACTGTCTGTGTGGAGTTTACACATTCTCCCCATGTCTGTGTGAGTTTCCTCTGGATGCTCCGGTTTCCCCCCACAGTCCAAAGATGTGCAGGTTAGGTGGATTGGCCATGCTAAATTGCCCCTTAGTGTCAAGGGGACTTGCTAGGGTAAATGCATGGGGAAAAAGAGTGAAAGCATATCCAAATGCCCAGTTTAACCTCCAAGCCAACAGAGCCATCCACTCTGCTGATAGGACAGCAAATGAGATGTGGAAGTGTTATAAGGCCTCCAGACTGCCTGAACCTATAATTCATGGACTTGAAAGGGGAAGATGGGGAATGGACTAGTGAGAATGTTGTTAATGCTATTACAGTAATAGCAATAATCTTGGAATAGCATTTAGACAGCAACAACAAGATAAATACAGAAGACTAATAACAATGTATCACATGAAGTAAGATAGTGTAACTCATATCTATGGGACAAAGACTTGAGGGGATGTGTAGTATAAAAGTCTGGAACACACATGGTTAATGTGGGACTGAGTACAGTATCACCTACACAATGTTGGAAGAATGCACATGACCCAGACCTAGTGCAGTGTGGCGTTGCACAAATACATGTTAAGACTGAGATAGCTCCTTGCCTGTACCCTTTACTGCATATCTGTATATAATTACAAATAGGTAATAAATAATTGCTGTCAACATACAGAAGGCTATGAAGTTTTCCTGAACAGACACATTCTGTAATCAACACCATCCCGACAATCCATATTTTGTAGCAGTGTTTGAAATGAATGTTCAAATGGAGTGTAATGTGTCGATATCTTTCAGACCTCAAAGGACACCCCAATAGACTAATATACCCATTACCATTCTCTCCACTCCTGTGCCACAGACTGTGTTTTGTCTTGGTCTAATCTTGCAGCAGAAGGCTCTATTACACCACAGTAAATACACTTGGCAGCTTCTCTTTCTGCGTATACTCAGCATGTTGGAAGGTATAATGTTCTTTAGAATCTACTTTAAATAAATTGGAATGCTGAACATTTAAAAGCACTTCAAAAAAAAAGCAGGTCATCATTTTGTGGCCTATAAAAAAACTTCAATGGACTCCAATTACTGCCAATGTACTCTGTAGCTGATCTAGAGAAGACCAACAGTCACATTATAACGATGGGAAGTTTTCCACTCTGAAATGCCAATAAGTGACCTGTGCCGTAAAGTTTTCACTTGTGGGTATTGAGGGAGGACAGATAGTAATGTCTCCATGGTGCAGTCAGCTGCTGATACTCACAGCTTGTACATGAATAATAATCACCAGGGCAATGCTGGATATCCGTGTGTCCATTCTCCAGCAGATGACAGCCTTCTCTCCTGAGAAAGCTCCAAAAACTGATACGTAATAACCAGGAAACTTAGTTGATTACTGGTGCCCATCTGTATGTTTTTTTCATATTGTCAGGTATAGTCTTACTCTTTTCACAGGTTGGGTAAATGTACCATCAAGCTTTTAAATTATTTTCTCTATGAAATCGATGATAGAATATTGTTCTTCCAGTCATTGCACACTCTGAACCTTGCCAACATAGAGTCATAGAGCCATAGGATGCACTGTGGCACAGTGGTTAGCACTGCTGCCTCACAATGCCAGGGACCCAGGTTCAATTCCAGCCTTGGGTGATTGTCTGTATGGAGTTTGCACATTCTCCCCATGCCTGCGTGGGTTTCCTCCAGGTGCTCCAGTTTCCTCCCACAATCCAAAAATGTGTAGGTTAGGTGGATTGGCCATGGGAAACAAGGTTATAGGGGTAGGATGGCAGAAAGATGCTCTCTCAGAGAGGTGGTGCAGACTCGATGGGCTGAATGGCCTTCTTCTGCAATGTAGGGATTCTATGATTCTAAGTTATCAAGGATATGGGACAAGTGCTGGAAAATGGGATTAGCGGGCCTTTATTGGTAGATATTGTCGGTGCAAACTAGATGAGCCGAAGGGCCTTTTTCTGTGTTATATTCATCATTGGTCAATATCACAATTTTCAACATTGATAGGAACGTAAATCTGGTGGCATCACATTAGCCATGAGTTGTATACTCTGCTTGGATTTTCCATTTCCCAAGTGGGAAACTTTCACCTCTGGGCAAGAAGATGGCAAGATTCAATGGCCACAATTCAACCCCTCCCAAAAGCTGCAGTGGAGGCTAGCTCCTTGTTAATGGCCAGGTCTCATCAAGATCCCATTGCCAACTCTGTGCCCAAAATGGATGAAACAAGGCAGCCCACCATCTTTAGGTTTCCGAAAATCAGGTGACACAGAGTTTGCCAGGCTGGCAATTGGGTAAATTGTAAGCTGGGAGGGCTTTCAGGATGTTTTGCAGATGGAAAGTAGAGAAGCGCTTTTTTAATTCATTCATGGGACATGGACGTTGCTGGCTGACCAGCATTTATTTCCCATCCCTAGTTGCCCAGGGCAGTTGAGAGTCAACCATTGCTGTGACTCTGGAGTCACGTGTAGGCCAGATCAGGTAAAGACAGCAAATTTCCTTCCCTAAAGGACATTATTGAACCAGATGGGTTTTTCCAACAATTGACAATGGTTTCATGGTCATCAGTAGATTCTTAATTTCAGATTTTTTTATTAAATTCAAGTTCTACCATCTGCTGTGCCAGGATTTGAACCTGGGTCCCCAGAACATTAGCTGAGTTTCTGGATTAATAGTCTAACGATAATACCACTAAACCATCGCCTCCTGTCTGCCGGAGTAGACAATTAAAGTTACACGTGGGTTCCAGCTAAGCATATTCATACAGTTCCAGTCTGATTCAAGCAGGTGCCTCAACCAAAGCAAGCAGCCACATAATGGGCCCTAGATCGTGTTCTTTCTGGAAGAAGCTGTAGTTTCTCATATCGACAATAACAGAAAGCAAAACCTGAGAGGCTAGATCATGGGGATCTGCATCCAACTCCATGAGTCTTATCCCTGTAGCCCACCCCAGAAACTGAAAGCTACCCTTTAATGTTAACACGACAGCGAGAGCTGGATTGTGTATCAGTGACATACAAGAGTGCCAGAGAAATTCCATCAGTAATTCCTCCGTTGATTCCTGCTGCCTCACAATGCCAGGTACCCGGGTTCAATTCCCGGCTTGGGTAACTGTCTGTGCGGAGTCTGCATGTTCTCCCGTGTCTGTGTGGGTTTCCTCTGGGTGCTCCAGTTTCCTCCCACAAGCATTGGCCATGCTAAATTCTCCCTCAGTATACCCAAACAAGTGGCGCACTGTGGCGACTAGGGGATTTTCATCGTTGCAGTGTTAACGTAAGCCTACTTGTGACACTAATAAAACTTAAAACTTAAACTCCGGATTCAATAAGAGGACCGTTGAACAAAAGCCTTGGTAAAACTGGGACTTTATGGATTTTGGATCTGATGGTCTATCTCCTTATCCAATGAAACTTAAGGACATAGAAAGAAACAGAATGAATAATGGAGGAGAAACAAAGGTGAATTAGAGTCCAGACAGATAAAGAAAGAGAAACAAAGGGAGGCAATGGAGGATTAAGGGAAATAAAAGAGATAGAAAGAATAATTAAGAAAAAAAAATGTAAACATTTTAACTTTGAACAATCCCTGGGAATAATTTACTTGTCTTCTGTTTTAATTGTTCTCCAAAGTTCAGTGGCTTGTTAGGACCACAAATCACTTTACCAGAGCACTTGCAACATGAAATACTAACCCTAAATGTCTGCAATGAGATTACTTTGTGGTTATCAACAATTCTTTGATATTCCTGAGAAGTTTGACAGCATGGTCGTGATTTTATGAAGTTCAGAGCAAGTGTGCGGATTTGCAATTCATCGTGTGTCTCTCCCTTGCCAAGAATTGTTATTTCCACACTAATTTAATGGCCTTGGTGCTGGTCCTGTTCTCCAGTGAACACCGGCGACAACCCAGCCACAGCCATGATGGAGGCCCCAGTAGGCACATGAGCGGGACAGCCTTGATGGGGCAAGTCAGGCAGATCCCAATGAGGAGAGGTGGTGCAGTTATGAATGTTGGGGGGGCTCGTTCAGCAGGGGCAGCCTTTGCTGCCAGTAAGGTGGGGGTGGTCCTCCGAGGGGCACACAATGTCCATTCAGGAAGGCACATCCCCTCAAGCCTGCAGGGAGGCCACCAGGGTACATCTGGTGACCTTGCCACTAAAAGAGTAGCAATAGCAGAGGGACAAGGGTCATAACTGCCCATAAATTGACTGCCTCGATCTTCACCACACCAGACTTAATTGGTGGGGAGCTGGGAAGGCCTTCCTTCCTGATTTTATTTTTCTAGCAAGTTCTGGGCCATTAATGCTAAATAAAACAAGTAATCGGTGAATAAACACTGATCATTCTGTTCTCATGAAAGCATTCCCCTGGTTGAGTCTTAGATCCGTTAATTATTGTAATCACATCCTTTTACACCTAAGTTTCACGACTCAAATACAATAGGATAGGCCAAGGCCAATTCTGTCTGATCCCATCATCACGTCTCAAGGTAACAACAGTTTCCCAAGGTGTGTGTATATCATATAAATATTACTTAGTATAACTCTGAAATTATTTTGCTTACCTTTTACTAATAATTCTTGTCAGGATTCATTAAGGCAAATCTAGGTAATCATCACTGCCTTATTCCTTTAATTATTTTTTTCTAAATCTTGTCAAAAGTTACTTTCCACATCTTGTATTTAGTCCACATTCAAAATCATGTGTATTGAAGTTTTACTCATGAGCAATGAAGAAACATTTGTGCATGTATGTGAAAATGTCAAAAAAGTATGTGTTTCATAATCAATAAAGGATGGGTTTAGTAAGGTGTTCACATCCAGAAGTTGCTGTGCTTCACTGTGGCAGGAATAAATCATTGCTGTCGTGATAGGAGTGAAGTCAGTAATGGGTTTAATAATCAAGGGATGAGTTAATGTAACAAACACTAATGTTTTCTCTCTTGAAATCTTAAAGCTAAGCTTTCACCTTGCCAAAGGAATGCTCTCAATTCAGTGTGACTTACATGAAACACCCATGCAAGTGAGTCAAACCACATTTACCACATGAAACCACTGGAGGATAAATACCATTGCGTAAATTTATTCATACAAAGAATTACCAGTGACAAACATGTGTTAACTCAAATAAGTTTGTGCACATTGCTAATCCCATGTTGAACAAGTTAAAATCACAGTGTCTCTTCTGGGCATTTGTATTAATCTATTACTGAAATACAGAATCAATTTGCATTTTGAATCTCTTGCTTTCATGAGTTATTCTTCTTGTAACAGTGATGCTCTTTTGGTTGCAGGAGCCGAGTGTGTAGTTTCTCAAATTATTCAGAGTCACTCAGCAAGCTGTCTCTAGGAACTAACTCACTGTCTGGAGCTTGGATATGACGATGTTGAAGAATGTGGAGATTTAATTGCAAAGAATCCATCAAAGATGGCAGAGTAGTGACTCCAACTCACCAAACTGGAACTGTCTCGACACAGGTGAAACAGGACCTATCTATCGCATGACCGTACTACAATCGAGTTACCCTTGAATAGCAACCATCCAAGATTCATTCCAATATGGGCCCGGCATTAGGTGTATCAATTTGAATGGATAAAGTTGAGTTGGGCAAGAGACACTGTAATTTTAAATACAACACAGGAGCTGATGAATTAGAAAGAAGTGGTGAACAAACGTGACTACATTCCTCGAAAGAAGACACAGTGGAACAAGGTGGAGGTAAGTGTGAAAGATATGTGTACCTTTTATTCATGTATTGCTATGGGATTTTATTGATTACAGCATCATTCGGTGTTCACATTGAAAGTTGGGACACAAAAAGAAACAATTGGCTAACAACTTATCTATAGGGATTCTACTTCTCTAACTCAATGCTTCAGATGCACTCAGTGACTAGTTTAGTAGAGCCAATGAAAGTCTGAAAAACTGCTGCTTGAAATTCAATCCTCCAGCCTCACCTTCATTCTTCAAGTTACAATAATCTACCCTCCACAACAAAACGTACACACTGCTGATAATATATGTTAGCCTGAGCTTGCTCTTTCTCAGTACAACTGCCTCACTTTTTCTTTACTTCTTGTTGTTGTTCAGCTTGCAGCTCTTCGTCCTCAGGGATGAACACACTTACAGTAAAGTCACCCGTCTCGGTGCCGTATTTGTTTTTCACCAGGATGCTGTATTTGCCGGAGTCCGTGGTCCTGACATCGGTGATAGTGAAGGAAGCGAACTTTCCCGACTCGAACTTCAGTATCAGATGAGCATCTCCCACCAGTTCCCTGTCATTCTTCAGCCAGGAGACTGTAGGAACAGGCTCTCCCCAGACATTGCAAGTAAGGTTAAGTGACTAAAATAGAAATTTTAAAAAATCATTTTTCAATGGTAAAATGCAATTACTTCAAACTCCAACATATCTTATTCATTTCAGTGTATGGTTTCACCCGCTTGAACAAGGATTAGATTTTAAAACTAGTTCCCACATTTTTCTGCTGATCATTCAAAAGCTTGATGTGGAGGTGCCGGTGTTGGACTGGGGTAAGCACAAGAAGTCTCACAACGCCAGGTTAAAGTTCAACAGGAAAAGTCCTGTTGGACTTTAACCTGGTGTTGTGAGACTTCTTACCATTCAAAGGCTAACAGGGGTTTGTTTAGTTCAGTTAGTTAGGCAATGGTTTGTGATGTAGAATGATATCAACAGCGTGGGTTCAATTCCTGTACCGGCTGAGGTTGTTCATGAAGGCCTGCCTCCTCAACTTGCCCCACACCTGAGGTGTGGTGATCCTCAGGTTAAATCATGACTAGTCAGCTCTCCCCCTCAAAGAGGAGAGCAATCTATGGTCATCTGGGACTTTGGTAACTTTACCTTTACCTAAGGAGGCGAAACATCTTCGATGATGAGTGATTATGAATACCAACCAAACTCCTTAATGTAATGCAAAATTTCTGCACTCCAATTGTTTCATCGTATTTTGCTCTAAAAGGCCACAATTAAAATATAGAACAGAGTTGGACTTGTCAGCCAGCAGTTTGACAACATGTACCCTCCCTTAAAAAAAGGAAAATATTGCAGGTGTTGCATTTCCAGCATTTTTCTGCTTTTATTTACCTTTCCTTCCTGGATTGTAACAACATCAGGCAAACCGCCGATAACACGAGCACGATCTAACAGGAAAGAAAGTTCTCTTAGGCATGACAATATGAAGGGACATCTTAATGTACAGATTTCCTGATACAAGATGACACAGTTATTAATAAGTGCCACAGTAACCCAATATAGTCAGAACCAGACAGTGGAAAAAAGCAAATTTAATTCCCCACTTTTAACATGATCACTCTGGGGATAACCCGGGTGGGAATTCTGTGTTTTGATGATGTGGGGCTGAGAAATATTGGAGGGTAAATCAATCATCATACATTCCTGCATGGGTATCTCAGAAAGGAATTGCAAAGCTGTGGGTTTGTAATTGAAATAGTCTAATTGGATAGGCTCAAAGGGCTAAATGACCTCCTTGGTCTCCTCCGGTCCATAAGTTCCTATGTATTGCCAGGAAAATTATGAAATTTTCAGAGAAAATATTGAATTTAGACCCTCACAAAACAATTTTAAGTACAACCATTGCCAGTTACCTGAATAATCAATTTATTAAAACAGCCATTTAACTTTATAAAATTACTTATGTTACCTTTATAAAATATCTGTAAATATGATACTCACTTTTTTCAGCGATTGCAGCCTGTCTGTTTATTAAAAAATCAAAAAGAAAGTTAAAAAAAATTAAAGCATAAAGTGTTACTCTGCATATGAAGCAATTCTATGCACACATAGTGAGAATTATGAAGTTATTTTGATATTGCCAGAAAAGGGATGCCATAAAAAATCGACTTTGCTTGATTTTTCTATTGGTGGTAAAAATAGAAATCCATTAAAAAAGAGAAATGGGAAGCAATCAGTGTGCTGATGTTAGCTGTTCTTTGTGACTGACTGAATCCAAAGATGTGTTGGTTAGGTTGATTGGCCATGCTAAAATTGCCCTTAGTGTCCTGAGATGCACAGGTTAGAGGGATTAGTGGGTAAATATGTAGGGATATGGGGGTAGGGCCTGGGTGAGATTGTGGTCGGTGCAGACTCGATGGGCTGATTGGCCTCTTTCTGTGCTCTAGGGTTTCTATGATTCTATGACTAAATGTAAAAACTTTTACAAAAACAAGATACAAATACAATGTATTGATAACTGATGACAATTCTGTGGACGAAATATAATTGTCTACAAATGCTTTACTTTCTTACAGTTATTACTGGTTTACTGTTACTGCAAGGTCTGTGAAAAACCAATGCAAAAGAACAGTGCAGTACTTCCCAAATGATCGTACAAGAAGAAGGTCCTAAATAGTACATTGTTGTGGCTGTTGTAATCTCCTGAAATTATTATAATCGCATAAAAGAATCACAAATATTCCAGACCTTTCTTTCCCCTAATTGCTTGTCTGCTTTACACTTCTCCCAAGAGACTACACAGCACTCAAGGGGTGTGGGTTCTCTTGATGTGATACACAACAAACTAGATAAGCCGATAATCTTTTTCAATCTGACGGTTTGTTATGTTCGTATGAGAAGATCATTCAAACAGACCCAGGACATCCCAGGATTAATCTCCAGCATGTGTTTTATTTGCTTATTTGGGCATGGGCATTAGTGCAAGTGCTAAGATTTGGAAATGAAAAATTGAACATAAGGCTGCTTCAAACTACCATCTAACAACAATTGTTGAAAATGCATACACACGGACAACAGACTGAATGAACTCTTGAATGATCTAATTTGAGGGTTGGAGATTGCAGGTTTACTCAGTTGTGTCAAATGCCACCTGATCCCACAACCAATCCCCACTGCCATCCGCCCCACCGACCCCACCCCAATATCCCAATGAACCCACTGCCCACCCATTGTTGGGAACATTTCTAAAGTAGTCAAAGGACATCCCTCTTTCCTCACTCCAAATTATACACTGAAAATTGATACATTACAATTAATTTCAAAACAGTTTTTTTCCTTCATTTTTTTAATTCTAGAAGCAGGGAAAATAAATGGCATATAAGTTTAACAGTTTTCAACAAACCTCCAAATTATTGTTTGGTTTAAAGTTGCCTGCGTTGTCACTCCCAGCCTGCCTCCTTCCCCAAAGGTGCTCTCCCCTTCAATCTGACCCATTGCCTACAGTAAAAAGGCTGACTCTGTCTTAACTCGTCTTTGTTTCTCGCTGATCCTTTCCAGCACATTCTGGTTCCATTACAGAGGTAACTATTTGAATATGCATCAGACATAACTAAATTTAGAAAGCTTGTTTAAAACAGCAGACCAATCTGACAGTACGGTTTTAACGAGACTCACAACTGAAATCTGCTGTCAGTTTTGGCAATTTAAATATACTTGAATTTATATTCTACCGGACATGTGTTTGTTTGAAACCATTATGTTATCAGACTTATCTACAAGTGGCCACTTGGGTGGAGACTGAGTAACATTTAGTTTATTGCTAATTTTCTTATTCAGCTTTATTCATCACACTTTCAGTAATTGGGCCTTTCTTCTGTTAACTCTCAAACTAAGGGCAGCACGGTGGCGTAGCGGTTAGCACTGGTGCGTCGCAGCGCCTGGGACATGGGTTCTATTCCCGACTTGGGTCACTGTCTGTGTGGAGTCTGCACTTTTTCCTGATGTCTGCGTGGGTTTCCTCCGGGCGCTCCGGTTTCTTCCCACTGTCCGAAAGGTGTGCTGGTTAGATGCATTAGCCATGCTCAATTCTCTTTCAGTGTATCGGAACAGGCGTCAGAGTGTGGTGACTTGGGGATTTTCACAGTAATTTCATTGCAGTGTAAATGTAAGTATACTTGTGACACTAATAACTAGAATGGGCATGTAATTCCTTGCTTATATTTTTTATAGTGTTTACTTGCCATAAGTTTTGTTAAAATATGGAGAATTGACGCATACATAGATCAAACAGGAGAAAACGTTACCAGCAAAAGAGCACAAGTTGTGAATGTATTCACTTTTGCACCTAGTTGTTTTAATCCACTTTACAGAATGAAGAATGTGGGACAATTGCAGGAATAACTAAAGTTCCCTTTGTTGATGGATAGAGAACTGGCCTCTTCCTAAATGGATTTTCCTGGATGAGCACAGTAGTTTTCATGCCTCTGTTTTAGTTATACTCGGGCTCATATTTTACCTTCACTGCTTTGGTGGTAATCTGACGAAACGGACCACAATTTCAATATAAGAAAAATTGAGCACATTTTACAATGTCTTTTATGATTTCTTTCTTCACTATCAGTAGGCCATTAGAATGTGCATAGTTCTTTAAATTAGTAACTGATTTGATATAAATATAAAAGGCAAAATTATTAAGCCAGCAGCATTGAAAAAATATTGCTAAATCACCTATGGCATTTCAAAGAGAGGGTGCAATTCTCCCGTGTCGGGGTCAGAAATATGAAATGTTTCCCACTGCAGACCTCATTAATGATGCGCCTGGGTGTGGCGGGATGGTGTGTACTCCACCGTTGTCCGGGTGCCATATTGAAAAGGTGCCTCAACATCACCGAAGGCATTGAAGAAAAAAGCTGGATCTCCTGACAACAAAGATGGATCTCCAGTAACATTCTGAGGCTGGAAGATGGGCCCCCTTCAGGGGCAGCCCCAGGTGTTGTTCAGATGAATTCTGACATCTGCACGCCATGTTATTCTGAATGTGTTTCGCACTGACTTGTTTTCCCGCTGGCATCGCGGAGAATATGGGGGGGGCAGGGGAAGCGGAGGAGAAGGGGTTGGGCCTTCATCTGCATCCCATTAAAGGGATGCAAATGAGGTTGATGTCAAGGTTGCTCTACTGTTGAATGAGTGTGAGGTGCAGGAACACAAAAGGTATCCCATTGCTGTGAGTGAGAATGACTAATATCCCAAGGGAATAGCCAGTTGGGTACTTGGTGAAGTTGAAAGGATGGCTGAGGGTGGGCATAGTTACTTTCAGAGATTTACGAATTGATGGAATGGTTTAACAGCTTCAAAAAACATTTAGATGTTCTGAAATCTGGCAAAAAAAGAGTTCAAAAACTGCTGCAGGCCCAAGCCTATGACAGTGAGATGTTCCTAATATTCACAAGTAGCATTGCAAAAGCAATGTCATAGCACCACCTACAGGAAAAATGAGTGCTGCTGGTAAATTTAAAACCCTAGCATTTGATATGATTTCAATGCATTAAGAAATGGAATACAGTAATTCACTTAACATTTTAAAATGATGCTAGATGTTAACTTAAACTCTATAAAATGTTAAGTTTGCATACAGAGCATATGGCTGTCATCCCCTGTCAAAGATCATATAAAGAATGAAGTTATGAAGGAAACCACCTGTGGAGTCCCACTCCAAGTCCCACTCCAGCAAGGAATCAAAGTCTTTGGGAGTGGAGAGAAATAAAAATCAACTTAAAAAATACAGACAAGTAGTTTTTCGTAAAATTGGTATACTTACTTCAGCCTCTGGAATTCTGCAAAGGCTTCATCAAATACTTTAAGAAGAAGAGAGATAGTAGGGTTGTTAAATGAGTATATAACACATTAGTTCACCAATTACATTGCAATGAAAATCATTTCCATTTCATGCTCGGTAAAGAACTGGCTTTGCAGATCAGCTGCCTGTCACAGAAACTGTCTGATTTCTACCTGACTCAAGTGAGCTGTCAATTGGCAACGCCAAATTCACACCGAGACGTCCATCTGAAAATCCACCCAATATGCTTACTTTATCACTCCTGCTGCTGTCAGATTTCACTTGTTTTCACAGGTCACAACTCTCTTTAGATAACAGAAAGTATAGTCCAGTGAGGTTCAATGCCGCTGCACTAATGTCCGCATGATATGAGATCAAGGGAAAGCTGAAGTCACCAAACTGAAGACTAAGCACTCCGCTGATGAATAAATAACCATTGTAATCGGAGACCATCTCCTCATGCAGCTGATGCCTTAAAATAGGACATTTACCTGTCCTAATCTGGTGGAGAGCCAGATGTTATGGAAAGATCTAAATGAAGGCAAGTGCTTTAGTGTATATGGTCAATAAAGCGGTGGAGCAGGTTCAATTAGCTGAATTATCTACTCCTGGTTTTGACAGTCCCCGTTTGGTTAAGACCTGCTAATAAGCCTCATGTACTGAGGAATTTCAAAGGCATGGCACAATGTGTAGCAGACAGGAATCAGCAAATGGTTCAATCAAACCTATAAGTAGCTTTCATTCTGGTGTTTTACCGTACTTGTCAGAAGCAAGTAAACACCCACCAATAGAAATAAAACTAATAATAGAAGAAAAATATTTTCATACGTAAACAACTATGGTTTGAACGATACCTTCTATAAGCAAAGTAGCTTTAACACAGTGTCTGGGTGTTATAACTGGATGATAACAGTCAGATGGCATCAATACTATAACTAGTATTTATGATTCCATCATCACCCAGGAGTCAGCTTCATATACCTCTGCATAATATCTTTATTCTTGTAGCCAACTGACACAGGTTAACTTTTTCATTCGCTCATAATTAGTAGATGAAATTCTAGGAATTTCACAGTAACCTCATTGCAGTGTTAATGTAAACCTTACTTGTGACTAATAAATAAACTTAACTTATTCTATTGATGGATGGAACCATTATGCGTTATGAATAAGCCCATGCATCAAGAAAGTTTACATAACGTTTGTTGTACTTGTATTTGCCACTATCATTTTTATTTTGTTTTTAATGTTAGGAATTGTTCCTACTTATAATGAAGAGCAATGTCAGTCAGAGGAATGGAATGTCCACCTTTTCTCCACCTTTTCTCCACCTTTGGCCATACTAATATTGTACACACTCAACTCAATATACAGTGCGGAAAGCTTCCTCAACAGCTTCACTATCAACATCCTGGGGTTAACCATTGACCAGAAACTGAACTCCTGCAGCCAGTATCACTTTCTGACAAAGATAACTTACCACCACATTCTCAAGGGTAATTAGGGACGGGCAATAAATACTGGTTCACATCCCTTGATTGAATATAAAAGCACAGACCAGAATCCCAAATCTGCCTATTCTTGTACCTATGGTGATGATATTTAGGTTTATTGTCTTTCTAAGTGAAATGTCCACCAGAGAAACATTGAGATTCCAACACATTTTCCTTAGGAAATCTGCAATGATCAGAAGAGGGAACTGTTCCCTTTAACAACAGAATTCAAGTTGCAGAAAAGAAAAGTTGTCAGTGTCATTTTAACTGTCATGACAGCATGGTTCATATATTAAGACAAAAGTGGCATGGATGCCAGCAATGTGTAAAGTTTCCTGAACACATATGTGTGTGAGGAATGTGCTACATCCATGTGGGAACTGTGGTTTTTCCCAGAGCTGCTGCCAAAGGTCCTCCCCCAGAACTGCTGGGTCCGTATCAACAAGTGGATGGATCAACAGTAATATTTTATTACAATATTAACTAAACGCGATTGGAAGTAGATCTGTTTTTCTTACCTGTCCCTGATAGTTCAACTGATTTTTTGTGTCCTGCTTTTCCATCAAAGAGTTCAAGAGTGTAGGTGCCTTTATCCTTCTCGGTGGGTTCATTGATCTGAAGCCAGAGCTGCTCTCCTGTAACACCGTTCTTCACTCGGTCTGTGGATGCAAGCTTTGTGTCTCTGGGGAAAGACAGCAGGTGTTAGAAATCAACCTAACATTTATGATGTGTTTTATTTCTAGCTTCCCCGCAATCTAGTAAGATGAAAGTTCCAATAATAGGCACAAAACCTCCACATCTGTCAACTCTTTCCCTTGTAAAAATATAATAAAGAGGGGTAAGTTTTGTGAGTCTCACTTGTGGGGATCATGGGCTGGTGAATTGGAAATGGAGGTCAGTTTCCTCCAGCTTACACTGCTTCCAATTTTCCAATGCCAAATGTACTGAGGAAAGTAATTTCTTACCTGTAGTACCAGATGATCTTCAAATCGTCCAAGTAGTAAGAAACAAAAGAGTAGATTCTGATACCATGTTCTGTACTCTGTACCTTCAGATCTGTTGCAGTCTGAGCTGTATTGTTAACAGAAACATAGTTTTTACATCCAATTTATAAGCACCGGAAAGTGATGGCAAGGCTTCTTCTGAGAACACTTACCAGCCGCACGGCAAACTTCACTTATCACATCATTGAAAGCTGTAAAATTAAGATTAAACAAGTTGAATATGGCAGATTTCACAATACAATGAAATTCTTTACATCACAGTTACCCTAAATTTCATGATTGTATTGGTACATTTAAATTTACAGTATTGTGCTCTGCTTCACATTCTGCATCTTGATATTAACTTCTCCCTCTCCACCCAGCCTCTGTATCATCATTAGATACATTAGTGCTGATCCGTTTCTGGGCATTTCAAGTGTGGAACAACATTTGCAGAGGGCACTTTTCAGAAAATTGCAGGCTTATAGATCAAGATTTTACATTGATTTCAATTAATTATTTCAATTAATTATTTGTGCCAATTGTCCTTTTTTTTCAGACTACCTGTCTTCCCGGGATCTCCTTATGACATGTTCACCACACCAAGAAAGAAATTCCCTCTGAAAGCCTGTCTGTCTTTTTAAGCCTGTATTCCTTTGGGTTTAAGGTTTTTTACAACCTCAAATATATAATGGTGCTGAGCAGATTTCTACAAGGATAATTTTCCTGTAATTTAAGCTCTCTGGAGGCCCTTATGTTTTGTGTCACTGAGCATAGATGCTATACCAACTCCCTCCTGGCCTGGGGATGTAGGAACTCCCTGCTTACACATTCTCTGCTTCAGAACTCTGTATTTCTATATAAATGATCTTGTAAAGTGTGGGTTTCTTACACAGTCAAGTGGGAATTCCAGAATGTAGGAAAAGCAGAATCGAAGCTTTGCAATTGTTCTGTCTCTTCGATCTATTTCATTTGATCTACACCATCTTTCTGTGATGATTTAGTCCATTATCAGTCAGAAACTTTGTAGTTGCACTTGTTTTATCCTATCCATTTCTTTCTGATTCTCCCTATAAGAACCCTTTTGTCTTTACAATGTATTATCATCTTGCTAAATGGGAGCGACACTCTTGAAATGGGATTGTTGAGATCAAGTTATTCCGAATCTTATTTTGCTTATTATCTAAAATAACGGG
This sequence comes from Mustelus asterias, assembly GCF_964213995.1. Taxonomy (NCBI): domain Eukaryota; kingdom Metazoa; phylum Chordata; class Chondrichthyes; order Carcharhiniformes; family Triakidae; genus Mustelus; species Mustelus asterias. Next base: position 53,422,581 of record NC_135807.1, on the reverse strand, counting down.
CAGGATTTTATGGCCCTTCCTGCTGATGGGATCTTCCAGTCCCACCAAAGGTGACCCCCATTGCAGGTTCCTTGGCAGAAGGGTGGGTGAGCCACGCAAAATGCCATAGGTACTATCAGAAATGAAAGATCCCACCCGCAGCCAATGGCGAGTCACCTCTTCCACCGGAAAACATGCCACGAGAGTACGGAAAATCCTGCCCAATGTATTTAAAAGCCCCACAAGCCTGACTCCCAATTTTAAATTCTACTCCATTCTACACCTCTCTCAAATTCCACAGAACAACCCCATTAGAACTCATAAACATGCATCGTGAAGACACCTGATAATTTTTGTTTATGATATCAAAATAAAACATTGCGGTATCTGGCTTTAGTGAAAAAGTCACCTATTTTCAGCAAAAGAGATCTCACCAAAAAAATACCATCGCCTCGAAGCTTCATTCAGGCCACAAAAACAGAAACATTTCTCTCTGAAAAATATTGCGGTGCAGAATAGCTTTTATGTTCAACAATCTACACTCCCATGAATATGTGATTAGAAGAGCTAAAAATGGTTAATGATTTTCCAGTAGTGAGAGAATCCACTCTTACATCTGTGTCACCTAGTCACTCTTTAAAGTCCCTAGCAACTAATCTAGCAGCTAACATTGCTTTGGCCTTATATGCCCCACCTACAAGAACGTTTTCAGTAGAAATCTACTTCAGTGACCCTTAACCGGCATCTCAGAATAAACACCAAACTCTTTCCAACTAGCTAACTCCCTTTTTATTTATTTCCCTTATTAATTTATTCTCAGGTTTATTGGCAACCACCAAAACCACCTGGTCATGAGGACTTCAGCTTCTTGCTCTATTGTGAGACTGTTCTGTGACTTTTATTTCATTTTCTAAACAATTCAAGCCACGGCCTCAACTTTCATTATGGCCGGGATTCTCCGACTTCACTCCCTGCTGGGATTCTCTGGTCCCGCTGCAGTGAATGGAGTTTTGGCTGAGCGCTAAATTGTCTGTTCTCGCTGGCAGTTGTGGCGGGGCGACCGATGTCGGAGAATTCCAGCCTATGGCCGGGATTTTACGACCTCGCTTCGGCGAGGTTCATAAAATCCCACCCAGCCCGAGGCCAACAGAGAATTCCACTCTGCGAGCCTAATGAGGTGGTAAAATTCCAGCCTATATGTCTGTTAGAATCACTCCTCTTGCACTATCGGAAGTTCTTTAGGCCGTTTGTGATCTTTTTTCCAATACAAACATCTTCAATTCTTAAAACGTGCACTGTCCATTCTCTCACTTAATTTCCACATGTCCATGTAACTTCCTTCCTGGTCATCATCCAGAACATTCAAGCAATATTTATATTTGCCATTAGCTTTTCCAGCACATCCCAAAATAGTTATATCCTTCCAATCATTAAATCCCTCTGGAATTGTCATCATAGAATCATAGAATCATAGAAACCCTTCAGTACAGAAAGAGGCCATTCGGCCCATTGAGTCTGCACCGACCACAATCCCACCCAGGCCCTACCCCCATATCCCTACACATTTACCCACTAATCCCTCTAACCTACGCATCTCAGGACACTAAGGGCAATTTTTAGCATGGCCAATCAACCTAACCCGCACATCTTTGGACTGAGAACTCATTGGGACAAGTGATGTTTGGATGTGATAGCTCTGTCATGTGTGTCTCAAGCATTTACATTACCATTATCCAACTCTTAATCTACAGCATTCTGTTCCTCAGAACCCTCATCACAAACACATGAATATTTGACATATGTGTATTTACTTCTGTCAGCTATTCCAAAGTCCATAATTTAGTAATTAATTCCAGTTAATTGTGAGGAATGAACCTTAACGGTTTGATTGCCATGTTTAAGAAGTACTGCCTTACCATCATGACCTTAAGCAGGGCCTTTCCATTCCCTATGACCCTCCCTTTTACGATGCACCAAATCTCTTGAATTAATTTCTGTCTCAGATGGATTTATATGGTACCTCAATGCTCTTTAAATTTTCTGTGAGACCTCATCTTGTAAACTCATCTTCCTGAATATGAAGCTTTCTAATGTGCAGAAAAATGGGATGAAGTGTAGTACCTTCTCGAGCAGGAAGACTTTTGCATATAAGGTAATTTGGGATTTCACCCATTGACTAATTGACCCTTTAATGATCTTGAATGAGTTCTTTGCATGAATTGCCCATGTTGCCAAATTGCAACTTGGTTGCTCAACTAACATTTTACACAGCATTTTCTCAATCACCACATGAATCCTTTCACAAGTCCTTTGCTGAAAGGACTTTCAACTGCGGTATTCATGACTATGATGTTTATATTTTCGCAAATCATATGATAGGACATAGTGGCATTATAGAAATTATAGCAACCCTATAGTGCACAAGGAGGCCATTTGGCCCATCGAGTCTGCACCGACACATCCTCAGCGAATTCCCCTCCATTATCAGTCAGAAGCTTTGTTGTTGTACTTGTTTTGTCCTATCCATTCCTCTACCATTTTGTCCTTATTTTGTATTATTGTAGAAAGATTAAATCTGGTCATCAGGACGACAAAATGCAGAATGAGAATATTTTTGCCTTTGTTTAGACTCACGGTAACCATATCATTAAAGTCACAAGCTAATGGAGGGCTTATGATAGGACATAGTGGCATTATAGAAATTATAGCAACCCTATAGTGCACAAGGAGACCATTTGGCCCATCGAGTCTGCACCGACAACAATCTCACCTAGGCTCTATTCCATATATTTACCCCGCTAATTCCTCTGACCTATGCATCCTGGGACACTAAGAGGCAATTTAGCATGGCCAATGCACCTAACTCATACATCTTTGGACTGTGGGAGGAAACCGGAGCACCCAGAGGAAATCCATGCAGACGCGGGGAGAATGTGCAAACTCCACACAGACAGTGACTCAAGCCGGGAATCGAACCCAGATTCCTGGAGCTGTGAAGCAGCAGTGCTAATCACTGTGCCACTGTGCCGCCCCAATATGCAATACTATTTAGACATTTCACATTCTCATTTTCTCTCCTCCTGAGTGGACACGGTTAAATTTGGGCCTAAGATCTATCTAATTGCTCTGATGAAAATGTAAACAAATTTCAACCCCATGCCTTTTCACCTTAGGTTATGTTTAATGGACTTTTTCTGTTTTATTGAAGCTTGTCCAACATTGCTGAGACATTGTTAACTCTGCGAAATGTACCTTTTTCAAGCAGTCGGAGCACACTTGAATCTCTTCCCCTGTCATCCTTCAGCACGATTTCATAAACACCCGCATCCTTCTTTGAAAACTGTTGGCATATTTAAAATATTTTAGTGGAACGATGGTGTCTGTTTACGCATATCATAATCACACTTACATCTCAGAAACCATTTGGAATTATGGGCTATATTTTCTGATGTCCAATGTTCCCACATGAACAATTAATTGCTCATATTGGATTCCACAGTGCATTAACTTTTCTGAGGAAGTTTATATAAGCTTGTTAAACATTGCTAAAGGATTGCTGATTGAAAGATATACCTGGATGACATTTGGTGGTACAATTTCTGTGCCAACACTTTGGCATATACCTTGATTTTTCTGCCACTATAGAAGTCTGTTTTTTATCACTCTCCTGTCCTCTATATAACACACACATCTACAGTCAAAAAAATGGACAAGTATAGAATCATAGAATCTACAGTGCAGAAGGAGGCCATTCTGCCCATGAAACTGCACCGACAACAATCTCACCCAGGTCCTGTCCCTGTAACCCCACTTATTTACCCTCCTAATTCCCTTGGCATTGAGGGGCAATTTATCGTGGCCAATCAACCTAACCCGCACATCTTTGGACTGTGTGAGGAAACCGGAGCACCCAGAGGAAATCCACGCAGAGAATGTGCAACTCCACACAGTCACCCGAGGCCGATATTGAACCCCGGTCCCTGGCGCTGTGAGGCAGCAGTGCTAGCCACTGTGCCACGCTGGTTAGCTTAGTTGGCTAGAGTGGGGTGCAGAATGGCGTCAATAGCATGGGTTCAATCCCTGTATCGGCCAAGCTAGCTCATGGAGGCCTGCCTCCTTGTCTGCTCCATGCTTTATGTGGAGTGGTGCCCCTCATATTAACTAACCAATTTCCTCTCTCTCTTTCTCTCTGATGGATGGAGATACCTGTGGTTCTTTGTGGGCTATGGTTAATCACTGATTTGATTCCACTGCCATTGCTGTTTGTGACCAGTCACAAGGAGGCAAATATGAGCAGTCTTGAGCACCTGCTTAATTTCCCTTCTTCACTGTAGGAAAGGGCCTGGCCCCCACTCAGCATGTCCTCACAATGATGCAGTTAGCAACAAGAATTCAGTGATATAGTCACAATGGGAACAAATCAAATGTGATAAAAATGAAGGATTTTTTCTGTATAACGTATCATGCTTCTGTCCGTGATAAAAATGGGGCAAAACCAAGTTCACTTATGGAAAGTGGCCCAGCTAGTTTTGATACAATGGACAGGATGGGGTTTATTTTGACTCCTGGGAGTAATGCAGCATTGGGAGTGCCTGGGGGAACAGAAGCAGGAAGGCTTGGCCAGGTGTCATTAACATCTTGCTTACTGACTTCCCAACAAAATGCCAGGTGGCCAACTGGAAGTGGTAGTGCAGCTGATAAAAAACAGGCAGCTCAGAGGATGCAACTAAAGACCCCAAGGAGAAGGCCCCTGACACAAGATAAGTGCATTGGAGGACTCGGGGATGGGAGGTGGATGCCTTGGGCAGGGGAAATCACACAAGAAAACCTGAAATAAATATTTACACATTTTTGACACACTTCTGGTCCTGAATCCAGATCCCAGAAACTGTCGTCTGTTGGGGAAGCCATCACTGCTCCCCAAATATGATAAAAATTGATGTTGAATCAGTCTATATAATTTGAATGCAAACTATCCAGTTAGAGAGCTGGGATGGCTGTTTGTACTGTCTGCAATTTAGAATTACAAATGACCGCATTAGGTTGGGAACTGAATGGATAAATTCCCCTTTGTATCTTAACTGCATTTCTTCTCACTCAGATTCCAGCAGCTTGTGCTGGTTAGGAATAACTCCATAGCTTCTGTGAATTCCCTCCATAATTCCCTACAGGATTAGTGATACAGTGAAAAAGTGTAAAAGTCTGAAAAAAGTCTTTTACGTTTTTCATTGGGGATTACCACAGGGATTACAGCAAGAGACCAGGAAATCCCCAATGGAATTATGGGCTTGATATCTGGTCAGTTGTCTGAGGGAGAGGGCAAACTATTGGATTCAAATATAAGCATTTTGTGGGTTTTCTCTGTATTTATGCTTGATTAGCAATTTCTTTCCAAGTGTCACTGTGTAAGGGATGAGGGAGGTGACAAACAAGTCGTACTTCTAAACTGTTTGATGGACATTTAAATGACCATTGCTAACTGTTAATTGGGCCTGTTTTGGATGGCCAGTTAAATGCTTCTGGGCCTGGAGACTCCTTTTGATGCCATTTCTACCTATCTATTGATAATGGACACAAATAATTTGCTGACACTCAGGCTTCCTGGTATAAAGAAGTCAACAGGTTCAAGACATCCCATCAACTATGTCTCCTTTCAGCATCATGACCTTCAAAGGGATGGACAGAACCTCAATCCACTTCAGGTCACAGCAGGAATTAGCCCCATCTACTCTTCTGCACGGAGATCAGTGTTTCCAGGCCCCATCCAATTTTTAGTCTCTGCCAAACCTTCCCATTGTTCCCTCGGCCTTAGTTCCCACCGCTTACTGATGATCTTGTGCTAGATTTTGTTAACGAGTGGTAATACCATTTATTTCGTTAAACAATTTGCAGTCCCAAAGTCATTTACTAAGACAGAGCTCAGCGATGTAGTTAAACATTATTTCTGTACCTGTTGAACCAGCAAAGTACACACACCATCCTTGAAGTCATGCTTCTCATCAAACATTATTTCTCTATCATCCTTGTACCAGATGATGGATGTTTCTTTTTTGATGTTAGCCACCTAAGTAGAAAGAAAAGAGAAGTTAGATCACAGGATGGTTTGGCTCTTGTTTTATTCTGAACCTTTCGACAAAAATAACATTTGACTTCTCTATTTGTTTTTGTTCCTTGATCCAAATTTCCAAACAACCCTTTTTTAAAAATTAACCCTTGGTACTGACCCATTTTGAGTTATTAACCTCTAATACTCGTATTGCATGATGGTTCTATATACCTTGGCTATCTCCTGTAACCATGTAAGTTCCTATTTTATGTATACCGGCCTTGGCAATGAGGGGCTGAAATTACATGGTAATTTTAATGGACTCCCATTGGACTTACCTGATGAAGGAGCAGCACTCCGAAAGCTCATGATTCCAAATAAACCTGTTGGACTTTAACCTGGCGTTGTGAGGCTTCTTACGATGCCCATCCCAGTCCAACACCAAGATAAAGGAGGCACACTAGCCTCAGGACTGTCAGGAGTTTTAAAAAATTCATTCATGGGAGTCACTGGCTGGCCAGCATTTATTGCCTATCCCTAGTTGCCCAAGGGCATTTGAGAGTCAACCACATTGCTGTGGCTCTGGAGTCACATGTAGGCCAGATCAGGTAAGGATGGCAGATTTTGGTCCCTAAAGGACATTTAGTGAATCAGATGGGTTTTGCTGACAATCGACAATGGTTTCATGGTCATCAGTAGATTCTTAATTCCAGATATTTTTTATTGAATTCAAATTCCCCCATCTGCTGTGGTGAGATTTGAACCCGGATCCCCAGAACATTAGCTGAGTTTGTGGATTAATAATTTAGTGACAATACCACTAAGCCATCACCAAGAGCAATATATCTCAGGTTTCAGACCTGAGTCATAGCTCAAACTCTTGAGCAATGGAAATTAATTTTGCTTTAATTGCTTGCATTAATTGCCCACTTAAAGACAGTGGACCAGGAAGGCCATCCATGTAAATTGCAAATAGTGGCAGTTAAATCAGCAGTTTTAAAGTTTCTGTGCTCTAGGGAGCTATGGGGATCAATGGACATATCCCTGCAGCATGGGGAATTTGATCTACTGACTAAATCACAAATGCAAACAAACAGGCATCCTGTTGATTTGATTGAAACTACTAAAGCCTTTAAAACTCCCTTAGTGTTCGGCACTTCCGTATTATTCCACACTTCGAAACATAGATTTCCCTCTTGGCAGGATCGCTGGCAATAAGTTGATATTATAGTTTAGCATCTAGATGTTTCACCCATCATTGACCCTATCTCTCGGACTCTGAACCATGGATATTTTTGGGTGGTCTCCCAGTGTTTTGGTCTAAATTTGGAGTTCACCAAAGGAAGTGGGGGATTGTGTTGGAAATTATTGCTGCTGCAGGGGACAGGAGCTTGCAGTAACTCAAACAATGAAGGTTAGAAAAACAATTGGCCAGAATCTTCCGATATGCAGAACAGCGAATGACTCAACTTAAGGCACTGATGTGCCTCTGGACCCTGAGGAAGTCTTGAACATGCACACGCATGCTGAGATTTTTGGTGAAGACGTAATTAAAAACAGATGCAAGCTGCAGAGTTGCAGTGAGCCATGACCTGGTCTGGGAGCTGTGACTTGAAGCTTCCTGTGTTCACCAAACATGGGGAGTTGTTTAACTGGAGCTAGACTCTGTGGCATCGAGATTTGTGGGTTAGGTTCTGTGTCCTACATGCAGGCTTGGGTGGCGTTGAAACTGCCGACCCCAGTGGCAGCTTTCTCAGCCGTATTTCTTGGTTGATTGATAAAAACCTGCAAGGGGTGGGTCCCACGACATCACAGTGCTGGGGTGAGCTTAGTATTTTTTAAATCTTAAGGCACATTTTTAAAGGCCACCCTGATACTCAGGAAGTTTCCATTTCTGATTGCTATTGTTACTCCTGGCTGGACGGCTGTATGATTCGCTATAACAGAGGGATGAGATGGCTGTATCCACATATACTTGGGCTATTCATGCTTTCCTTATCTGGGTTTTCACACAGACTTACTTAGAGCAGGTGTAAAGCCTGCCCAGGAGGTTAACTCTTCAGCAAATCAGCTGGTGTGTCACTGCCTTCAGTCACGGCAGATTTCAAAAGGAACAATTGTGCTTTACATTTCTCACACAAATCTCTATAATGGTAACACGCACGGTGGATGGGGGAAGATACTGTAGAACCGTTATGTTGTTGTGTCCACAACAGCTATACCACATACAATATAACATTTTACAAGTGTAACTAGCTTCAAGCATTATTAAGGCATAATGAGAAAAAACATGATATTTAACCTTATCATTACATCATTTAAATGTGCCAAAACAGATTTCCATGGACACACCCTTCCAATTTTCTGTCCCCAACAAAGAGTGAGGTTCCCTACCTACAGTGTTCTTAATATCTTGAATACTTGTAAGTGGAAATTTATAAGCAACGTTTTTAAGACGATGGGCAGAATTTTCCCTAAAATATGCAGTGTCACAGCGAGCAGTGTAGACGGAGAAAGAATGACTACAGCAATGATTTTAACTATAATAATGGCAATATTAGCATTAAAAAGCAATGGCGACTGAGAGTTAAGCATGCTGGGATTTTTGGTGAAGATGTAATTAAAAACAGATGCAAGCTGCAGAGTTGCAGTGAGCCATGACCTGGTCTGGGAGCTGTGACTTGAAGCTTCCTGTGTTCACCAAACATGGAGAGTTGTTTAGCTGGAGCTAGACTCTGTGGCATCGAGATTTGTGGGTTAGGCTCTGTGTCCTACATGCAGGCTTGGGTGGCGTTGAAACTGCCGACCCCAGTGGCAGCTTTCTCAGCCGTATTTCTTGGTTGATTGATAAAAACCTGCAAGGGGTGGGTCCCACGACATCACAGTGCTGGGGTGAGTTTAGTATTTTTTAAAGCTTAAGGCACATTGTTAAAGGCCACCCTAATACAAAAATTAAAAATAGAACCCCCCCCCCATACACAAGAGCCCATCACCTCCTACCTCCCCCCCTACTGCACTTCCCCCTGTCACTGCTCAGGCACTATCTTCTAGTGCTGCCCTCAGCACTTTCCCTGGCACTGCCCTGGCATGACCCTCTTCCCTCTGCATGATGCACTCACCTGGACTCCTCTGGCAGGTTGTACTTGCCAGGCGCACGTTGTGGGTGCCTTCAAGTCAACATGGATGGATAATGTAACATGGGGAGACTATCAGGATGAGAAGTCTGATAATTAGATGCTAATTTATTGTAATGGGTTTACCGATGTTGAACGTCGGGATTCCCATTACGTCACTGGTGGTGGAGGGGGGGCAGGGACAATTGTGTCCTGCCTTTACATCGGCCTGAAATGTGATTTGGGTCTTTTGCTGGATTTTCCATTCCCGTCACCGGGATTCCCATCTGAGGAAAATGGGAGCGGAGAATTCCCCGCTATGGTGTTCTTTCCATTCAGACCAAGATATCCAGCTCTAACAACTTAAATATGAACTATTTTTTTAAATACTTTTCCGTAGCAACAAAAGCATATTTAAGAATTGTTCCTTTTACCTTGCATTTCAAAAGTACACTGCAGTCATTATTAACTTCCCATCCAAGATACTCAACAAAGTGAGGACCTGTTAGCACAGGAGATATATCGTTACAAATAGAAAAAAAAAATCACATTTTTATCGCACAGTAATGGTAACTATGGAATTCATTGATCCAAGTTTAAATTCTGGCTTAACCTTTGAGGAAAATCCTTTAATGATTTTATTCAAATTGTTTTTCGCTGGTGTACAAAGTATTGCATTCGAAGCAATGATGTTATATTAAGTGGTTTCACTTAAAACTGGTATTGTACCAGATTTGAAGAGTTGGGATAATCATCTCAATTTTGCCTCATGGTAGTCATGAAAGTGGGCACCGAGGCAAACAGCAAGCCATCCTGTGCTGGGCTTCAGCTGTGTAGACTCAGTGAGGTTCTCACAGGAGGTTGCAGCTGGTCAGTGGGCAGCAGAAGAAAATCAGGCAACAGGAGGGAGCTGCTAGATACTGAGAGGAGCTCCTTGGCACTCTACTATGTAGCTAGTAAAGCAATTGCGAGGACCTTGTGATCAACAGAGCGGGGTGTCCTGGGGAAGGGGATGTCTAACCTTAAACAGAAGTAAAATACTGCAGATGCTGGAAATCTGAAACAAAAGTCAAGCGCTGGAAAAAGGCAGCAGGTCTGGCAGCATCCATGGAGCGAGAAACTGAAGAGTTAATGTTTCGAGTTGAATATGTCATCTTTTGAAGAAGAATCATATTTGACTCTATTTCTCTCCGCAGATGCTACCGGACCTCCTGAGGGGTAACCTTTCTTTGTGCAGACAAGAGAGGCACACTTGCTCTTCCAATTTACCTTTTGGTGTTTCTTCTAACCTACATCCTTCTGCACAGCTAGGTTGGCACAATGGAAAAGCCACAATGGCTACAGGCCTCTTATTAAAATCACAGTCAGGCTCCAGTGATATCATGGGAGCCAATCTGCATGCTTAAAGACCCAACCATTTCCGGCAGCTGTCCTTTCTGCCTGCTCGGTAGGACAGGTTAAAATTGAAGACCGCAGTGAATAAGGGGGTCAGCGTCAGATAAATTCTAAAGCAACTCTAACCACCTGCCCAGCTGCTTCGCACGGAAAACACAGAGTTAATATTGTCTCTATTCTGTCTTACTTTATTGATTAAAACAAGGAAATATTAACTGCTGTGCAATATATTACTCCGATTGTGCCATTACCTTGTTTCCTGATCCATTCGCCTCTCTGGAATTCCGCTTCTTTCTTCAGTTCCTTAAACACTGAAAAGAAAGATAAAGACTTAGACAGCAGGACAGTTGAACATTGTATGAAATCAACTTTCTTGAAGCTAAAATTAATCAATGTGAAATCTGATAATTATGCATAAGCGTGCTTTCAAATTTTGCAAGTGGTTTTGTTATTATGCATCCATTTCCATCCCACTTACATTTGTGTTACTGAAGGCTTTTACAGAGTTGCTCAAACGTTTGATAATTTTTGAAATAGATTGTTGTTAATTTGACAAATATAGTCAAAATGACCTGTGTTTTCCTGATGATGTGAACAGTTACCATACAAGTGCAAAGCTGTTTGGTAAATTCTCTTTACACTGCATTGATTCCCTCACATTTGCAAAGCATTGCAGTGCAAACATTGAAAAAAAAGAGAAGGAAAAGCCTGTTAAGAATTCGTTAATGTTCAGACCATTTATTTCTGTTAAAGCAGTGGGAACATTATTCAACTTAAAATAATTCGAAGGGGATAATGCCAATGTCTAGTCAGACCTGCTATTTATTTACTGTCTGCTAAAATCCATTGAAATATGGCCAGAACTTGGTTCTGCTGGACTGCTGCCAATGCTGCTCACATCCCCTTGTCCAAGATAAGTGATGTCAGGATGGAGAAGGATGTGAGTGCAGCCAGAGTCAGGATCTCCTACACTGGACGCCCACATTTTCCAGGCACAGTCGGTGACTGCCGTAGTACTGGAGGTTGGAACGCTAAATCAGATGAGATGTGCAGGCTTCCACGGGAGCATAGATGTGATGATTGAGGGTCCAGGAGAAGGAATTGGATTGGACACCAACAAGAAAAGGTTACATAAAAAAATTGGACCAGCCAGGTGTGCATGGGCAAGATGGGGATACAATGAAAGGCCCCATGAGGATCTTTGGGGAATGGGCACTTTGGAGATGGTAGGGTGGATGGAATCATTTGCTGCTTTGTTCTGCTTCATTTTCTCCTCTGTAAAAGTGAACCCATTTTCATGCCATGCATTAACTCTAAGGCTATGGGCCTCAAAGGAAAGAGGCAGGGAAAATTGAACCAAGTGGTGTTTACTGAGAACCAAGAACTATTCTTCAGGCCATATACTGTAGAGGTAAATGACATGCTGGAGTCATCTGCATTTGATCAATAATTGGGCATTGCAAGCTTTAGAAAAAGACTTGGAGGTGATGCAGGTTGCATTGCTAATAGCTGCACTTAAAACTAGACGCTTCATTCACACTTAGAGCATCCATTGTGACCCAACTCTACTGTTTATGATTTATTTTCGTGAAGACAAAAGCAGTAAAAGGACTCACCATCTCCAATCAGAACCAGGCTAGATTGGTTACTTGCTTTACCATCCTGGAGCTGTACAGTGTAAGTGCCTTCATCAATATCCTCCAGTTTCTCCATTGTCATTTCCACTAAACCAGTTTTTGGATCCACCTTTATCTTATATTTCTGAAAAGCAAAAAGGGAGCTTGAAACAAAATAAAAAGCAGCTTTACGTAAGGTTTCCTTATTCTGTGAACTATTTTGCAACTACACAAGGAATTCAGATTTCTGCCAGGCTGCTCTGGTTCCTCTTTCTCCCTCTGCTTGGAGCCTTCCTCAGTTCCTCAGTTAAAACTGAAAGCTCAATGTGTGGAAACTACTCGAATCAATCTGTATCTCACCATTTTGTGGCATTGGCTTTTGACCCTGTTTTGACCTCCAGGTTTTCAGGGCTGTGTTTTCTGTTTGAGATTTCTCTTGTATCTCCAGCAGATGCAGGAAGAAATTCACCAGAAAATACTGTGCTGGCCCTCTGTTTTCCTTCACCTCTTCACCAAGATTTTGCGCGGTAAGTAACAGGGAAGGTATGACGAGTTTAAGGCTGATTAGTGGGCATGGGAATCACAATGTGTGTTATAGATCCATAGAGGTTTACAGCCCAACTTGTCCATGCTGCCCTTTTTTTAAACCACTAAGCTAGTCCCAATTGCCTGCGTTTGGCCCATATCCCTCTATACTCTCATATCCCTCATGTTTAATGAGCATCTATTGAAAGTAATGCAGGCAACATGCAAGCTTAGTGCTGGTTGCTCATGATGGTGGCATTCAGTCCAGCACTAACTGTGCTCCTGAATGGCTCCATGCTCAGCTGGAGGGCCCCAAGTCTGTATGAAGTTAGTACCAATTAAAACTAAAGTCTGCAGCTCCGAAAGCTAGCCTGCGTTATTTTAAGGGAAGGAGGAGGAGCAGGAGCTCATTCCACCTGCAGGAAAACACATTCGGAGCAGGAAGAAACCTGAGGATGACACATCAGGCCAGAGAGTGGGTTTCTTTCTCCCTCTTCCCACCTGACTCTGCCCCATTACCCATACCGCAGCAACTCAAAGGGAATTGCAACTGTAATCTCCATGACTGGGAGAAAGAGAGTGGCCTGTCTAAACAACGCAACTCCTTCTTCCGAGGGTCCCAGCACTAATCCCTTCTGACTGAAAAAGTTTCTGTCACCTCCCCCGACAACACAATATTTCCACTAATTGTGCAGCGGCAAATAGATAGCCAAAACCACCTCACCTGAACAGTGAATGGTGATCCCTTTAAATAGCACTCATCGGTGGGCTGATGGAGTGGGGGGAGAAGGGGGTTCATGGAGTTTGGCTCTGCATGGTTACAAGAAACATCAACAGGGGTCGCGATGTCCAAATGACAAGGAGGGCATTTACACACTAACTTATCTGTCTCCTCTGCATGCTTCTGATGCTTGCATGAGACGTCCCTGCTATCGCCCTTCACAACATGGTGATCAGCACGGCAAGTGGACAATCCGCCATTTTTGAGGAGAACAGACTCCCACGGTGTCAGCACTACTTGCACTATGCAATCCACTTTTACAATGCACATCTCTACCCATAGGCTAGTGTCTTGCAAGGACAGTCAGCTGACTGAGATACATCATCCAGAACATTGCCTTTATTTGCACTTTAACAACATTAGATGACAGGAATATGTGTATTCCTAGCCACTAATGCGCATATTCCTGTCATCTAGTGTTGCTATGGAGCGGAATGAAATTTTAAAAAGTTAAAGGTCCATCTGGGCCAATGCAGTTGATTGCAGCGTGATCTATTGCACAGGCGAAGGTGTTTTTTAAATAGCCAGCTTTGTGGTTGCTTACTAAGTTATACGACAGTAAAGGCCAAACATTCACTGCAGCATTCCTCACTTGCCTAACATTTTCAAAAAACAAGCTGACCTCAGAAAATTAGCCTGAATTTGAACTTTTGGTCCCAAACAAGATGGATTCCACCAAATCCCAACCTTATTATCTTATGTGATAAGCCACAATTAAAAACATTAAAATACTTTTCCAGTATTAATTAATATTGGTGTCATTTACTGGCTCTCTTCCTGCTTCAATAATACTTTAAATATCAACTCGGCAATGTAATTTTCCAAAAATAAGCGGACTTGTAACAGAGTCTGCTGGTTTGAATACCAGGGCTGGCGGTCATTCCATAGTTTGCAGCTATTGCTGGAAAGAGATTTGGCTTGTATTTACTTGGCTGCTGAATGGAGTGGGTGGGGAGGTAATAACTGATATTTTGCACTTGTCCACTGCATCTTCTTTTCTTGATAGTCACTCACAGTCATCATGCTGAAGTCTGGCCTTACAGCTGAAAAACAAATTCTGGGAATTTCCTCAGGATCCAAACAAAGAACTACTGCAACTTCCCAAAGATTAGTGAAAATCTCAGATAGTTGCAAAACTGGATTGCCACTGAACCTCCGTCAACGTGGAAACTCCTCGCAGAACATTCCAGAGACAGGAAGGCCATAATACATGGCCATAATTAGATCACCAATGAGGTGAATGCATGCTTTCACTGAATCACTTGAGAATAAAACCCTTATCAACACTAGACTCACACTAATCCTGTAGGTTGGCTAAAAATGGAATAAAAATGAACTCATTTTAAAAAAGAAGGTTCATATTGACTTTCATCATTTCGTGAATAAGCTCTCTTATGGCTCACTGAGTAAATGCACTATGTAATAGTACTGAATTGTACAGGCCAGGGAGTACCAGATATGCTCACAGGTTTGCACTGATTGAGCTACCCGATATCAGGTCCACATTGAAAAGAGATAGAGAATCTGGTAAAATGGCGCAACAACAATAATCTCTCCCTCAATGTCACTAAAATGAAGGAGATAGTCATCGACTTCAGGAAACGTAGTGGAGGACATGCCTCTGTCTACATCAATGGTGATGAAGTGGAGATAGTCGAGAGCTTCAAGTTTCTAGGTGTTCAGGTCACCAACAGCCTGTCCTGGTCTCTCCATGCCGACACTATAGTTAAGAAAGCCCACCAACACCTCTACTTTCTCAGGAGGCTAAGGAAATTTGGCATGTCCGATACGACTCTCACCAATTTTTACAGATGCACCATAGAAAGCATTATATCCAGATGTATCACAGCTTGGTAGGGCTCCTGCTCTGACCAAGACTGCAAGAAAGTGCAAAGGTTCTGAACATAGCCCAGTCCATCACGCAAACCAGCCTCCCATCCATTGACTCCGTCTACACTTCCCGCTGCCTTGGAGAAGCAGCCAGCATAATCAAGGACCCCACACACCCTGGACATACTCTCTTAGACCTTCTTCCATCGGGAAAAAGATACAAGAGTCTGAGATCACGTACCAACCGACTCAAGAACAGCTTTTTCCCTGCTACCATCAGACTTTTGAATGGTCCTATCATACATTAAGTTGATCTTTCTGTATACCCCTAGCTATGACTATATTATATTCTGCACCCTATCCTCTCCTTCTCCCCGATGTACTTTATGAATAGTATGTTTTGTCTGTATGGTGCACAAGAAACAATACTTTCTGTATCCAGTACATGTGACAATAATAAATCAAATCAAATAATTGACAGGGACAGCACAATTTGTTTAAATATGTCAGAACAGGAAGGTGGCAGAAATCAGACCGGGTTCCCACTGCTGAGAATTATCCAGTTTTGGTGCTGACAGCTCAGTGTAGAACATAGAACATAGAACAGTACAGCACAGAACAGGCCCTTTGGCCCACGATGTTGTGCCGAGCTTTATCTGAAACCAAGATCAAGCTATCCCACTCCCTATCATCCTGGTGTGCTCCATGTGCCTATCCAATAACCGCTTAAATGTTCCTAAAGTGTCTGACTCCACTATCACTGCAGGCAGTCCATTCCACACCCCAACCACTCTCTGCGTAAAGAACCTACCTCTGATATCCTTCCTATATCTCCCACCACGAACCCTATAGTTATGCCCCCTTGTAATAGCTCCATCCACCCGAGGAAATAGTCTTTGAACATTCACTCTATCTATCCCCTTCATCATTTTATAAACCTCTATTAAGTCTCCCCTCAGCCTCCTCCGCTCCAGAGAGAACAGCCCTAGCTCCCTCAACCTTTCCTCATAAGACCTACCCTCCAAACCAGGCAGCATCCTGGTAAATCTCCTCTGCACTCTTTCCAGCGCTTCCACATCCTTCTTATAGTGAGGTGACCAGAACTGCACACAATATTCCAAATGTGGTCTCACCAAGGTCCTGTACAGTTGCAGCATAACCCCACGGCTCTTAAACTCCAACCCCCTGTTAATAAAAATTAACACACTATAGGCCTTCTTCACAGCTCTATCCACTTGAGTGGCAACCTTTAGAGATCTGTGGATATGGACCCCAAGATCTCTCTGTCCCTCCACAGTCTTCAGAACCCTACCTTTGACCCTGTAATCCACATTTAAATTAGTCCTACCAAAATGAATCCCCCTATTGCTATTGTTGAGAAACATAAGTGAAAGTCCAAGTTTCATAGTGCAGGTACACAAAGTTGAAAATGTAGATCTAAAATAGAAAGTGCTGGAAAATCTCAGCAGGTCTGACAGTATCTGAGGAGAGAGAATAGAGCCTTCCATAGATGCTGTCGGACTTGCTGAGATATTCCAGCATTTTCTGTTTATGTTTCAGATTCTAGCATCTGCAATAATTTGCTTGAAAATGTAGATGTTCGATGAGGAGAGGGTGAAGCTGAGTAGTTATATCCCACTGTCAAATAGCCTGCCTCGGTTCACACATGCTGAATAGCTATTTATGTGAGGTACCAGAGCTGCAAAGAAGTTTCAGCCCAACAGAGCTCCCTTCTTGCATTCGAGAGGAAGGCAGCAAAAGGAAAAACAAATCCAATTAACTTCTTCTCCTACATCCCCAAAAAATACATCTCGATTCTTTAGTATCATGACTGACAATCAAGTCTGCATCTTCCCCAGCTTGGCCTTGAAGCTTATGAAATGTGAACCTCCGCCAGCCTAATCGAGCTTATGGCTGCATTTACTGGCCCTGCCCACTGCCGGGATCATCCACTCCCATCGAAAATCAACGGACTTCTGGTTGTGCTGCCGAATTTCCCGCGCTGGGTCATAGAGTCATAGAGGTTTACAGCATGGAAACAGGCCCTTCGACCCAACTTGTCCATGCCGCCCTTTTTTTAAAAACCCCTAAGCTAATCCCAATTGCCCGCATTTGGCCCATATCCCTCGATACCATCGTACCCACGTAACTATCTAAATGCTTTTTAAAAGATAAAATTGTACCCGCCTCCACTACTACCTCGGGCAGCTTGTTCCAAACACTCACCACCCTCTGTGTGAAAAAATTGCCCCTCTGGACACTTTTGTATCTCTCCCCTCTCACCTTAAACCTATGCCCTCTAGTTTTAGACTCCCCTATCTTTGGCAAAAGATATTGACTATCTACCTTGTCTATGGCCCTCATTATTTTCTAGACCTCTATAAGAACATAATAAATAGGAGCAGGAGTAGGCCATCTAGCCCCTTGAGCCTGCCCCGCCATTCAATAAGATCATGGCTGATCTGAAGTGGATCAGTTCCACTTACCCGCCTGATCCCTATAACCCCTAATTCCCTTACCGATCAAGAATCCATCTATCCGTGATTTAAACATATTCAACGAGGTAGCCTCCACCACTTCAGTGGGCAGAGAATTCCAGAGATTCACCACCCTCTGAGAGAAGAAGTTCCTCCTCAACTCTGTCCTAAACTGACCCCCCTTTATTTTGAGGCTGTGCCCTCTAGTTCTAGCTTCCTTTCTAAGTGGAAAGAATCTCTCCACCTCTACCCTATCAAGCCCCTTCATTATCTTATAGGTCTCTATAAGATCCCCCCTCAGCCTTCTAAATTCCAATGAGTACAAACCCAATCTGCTCAGTCTCTCCTCATAATCAACACCCCTCATCTCTGGTATCAACCTGGTGAACCTTCTCTGCACTCCCTCCAAGGCCAATATATCCTTCCGCAAATAAGGGGACCAATACTGCACACAGTATTCCAGCTGCGGCCTCACCAATGCCCTGTACAGATGCAGCAAGACATCTCTGCGTTTATATTCTATCCCCCTTGCGATATAGGCCAACATCCCATTTGCCTTCTTGATCACCTGTTGCACCTGCAGACTGGGTTTTTGCGTCTCATGCACAAGGACCCCCAGGTCCCTCTGCACAGTAGCATGTTGTAATTTTTTTCCATTTAGATAATAATCCAATTTACTATTATTTCCTCCAAAGTGAATAACCTCGCATTTGTCAACATTATACTCCATCTGCCAGATCCTCGCCCACTCACTCAGCCTGTCCAAATCTCTCTGCAGACCTTCTACGCCCTCCACACGATTCACTTTTCCACTTATCTTTGTGTCGTCTGCAAACTTTGTTACCCTACACTCAGTCCCCTCCTCCAGATCGTCTATATAAATGGTAAATAGTTGAGGCCCCAGTACCGATCCCTGCGGCATGCCACTAGTTACCATCCGCCAACCAGAAAAGCACCCATTTATTCCGACTCTCTGCTTCCTGTCAGATAGCCAATCCCCAATCCACGCTAACACCCTACCCCCAACTCCGTGGTCACCCCTCAGCCTTCTACGCTCCAGAGAAAAAAGTCCCAGTCTATTCAGCCTCTCCTTATAACTCAATCCATCAAGTCCCGGTAGCATCCTCGTAAATCTTTTCTGCACTCTTTCTTGTTTAATAATATCCTTTCTATAATAGGGTGACCAGAATTGCACACAGTATTCCAAGTGTGGCCTTACCAATGTCTTGTACAACTTCAACAAGACGTCTCAACTCCTGTATTCAATGTTCTGACCGATGAAACCAAGCATGCTGAATGCCTTCTTCACCACTCTGTCCACCTGTGACTCCACTTTCAAGGAGCTATGAACATGTACCCCTAGATCTCTTTGTTCTGTAACTCTCCCCAATGCCCTACCATTAACTGAGTAAGTCCTGCCCTGGTTCAATCTACCAAAATGCACCACCTCACATTTGTCCAAATTAAACTCCATCTGCTATTTGTCAGCTTACTGGCCCAATTGATCAAGATCCCGTTGCAATTGGAGATAACTTTCTTCACTGTCCACTATGCCACCAATCTTGGTGTCATCTGCAAACTTACTAACCATGCCCCCTATATTCTCATCCAAATCATTAATATAAATGACAAATAACAGTGGGCCCAGCTCTGATCCCTGAGGCACACCGCTGGTCACAGGCCTCCAGTTTGAAAAACAACTCTCTACAACCACCCTCTCTCATGGCAGGGGTCCTGCCACGACAGGGCCAGAAAATCCTGACCTCAGTTACTGTGACTGCCTGAATAGTTCAACGTTAGCATGGTGGTACAGTGGTTAGCGCTGCTACCTTATAGCGCCAGGGATCCAGGTTCAATTCCAGCCTCGGATCACTGTCTGTGTGGAGTTTGCACATTCTCCCCGTGTCTGTGTGGGTTTCCTCCGGGTGCTCTGGTTTCCTTCCGCAGTCCAAAGATGTGCAGGTTAGGTGGATTGGCCATTCTAATTTGTCCCTTAGTGTCGGGGAATTAACAGGGTAAATACGTGGGGTTCCGGGATAGGGCCTGGGTGGGATTGTTGTTGGTGCAGGCTCGATGGGCCAGATGGCTTCTTTCTGCACTGTGGGAATCCTACGATTCTCTGACCACTCCTTTATTTTTTAAAAATCCATCTCAACAGCTAGGTCAAGGAAAGGCTATTTTACAATCAATCCATTATTTTGAGCAAGATTGAGGGTTGATGAGCAGGTTGTCTGTGCCAATAATGTTGCATTGCGATTAAAGCACCACACTCTACATTGTTTCTAAGTTAGACAACAACATGGAAGTAGGTCTGCTGATATCATGCAATACTGTGTTTCGAGCACCCAAAATGCTGGAAATGCCCAGCAGGACAGGCAGCATCAGCGAAGAGGGAAAGACAGTGAACATTTCACGTTGATCACCTTTCATCAAAACTCTGTTGTCTTGAGAGCAGCTCCTACCAACTAAACCACGGGTGGAGGAAAGGATGAAAAAATCCAAAATACACTTGTTTCCTATCCTCACTGATGAATGGCTGTGTAATCAATGTGAGGGAAAGGGGGGCTGGCAGAGGATATTAACTTTAAGAAGACATATCTGGAGTAAAATACGCTTACTATGATTTGAAAATTCAAAATAGTTATGCTAACTGGATGATGTTTCTACTCCATTCCTGGGCCACATTTGAAACCTCAAGAATTTCTCCATTCCAGATATCCCAGAATTGTAAATGTGTTGGTGACAATTTCCTGTGTTTACTAATTCTACTGGAACTGTTAACATATTCCTTCAAAATCCATTTTCAGTACTGCTATCCTTAACTCTGGTGATACAGAGTCGACAAATAAGTACACATTCTTGTTAAATAAATTCTGAGCTTCAAGTATTCGCAAGAAACCCACCTCGTCATTTTTAATCTCCTTGTCATTAAATACAAATTTACATTGTCCATTTGGAGAGAGATGTTCGGCCTCCAACCAGAACCGCACTTGTCCCTTCTCCAGTAGCTCAACTGCTAGTTCTGACTTCAGAGGTACAACTGTTAACACAAGCAATATGATCATTTATCACTCTGTCAACTTTATGTTACATTAAATAGAGTTCTGACATTAAATCACAAGTATTACAACAAGCATAACTCCAGGAGATGACGAGGTTTAGAATGCTTACCTGGGAATTTATGTTCGTGACTAAGTTCAAGCAGACGCAGTAGCTCTGCAAAGACAAGAGAAAAACAAGTTTTAACAATTTTAATAATTTCTGGAAAGCTACATGAAGATCTTCCTCCCAAGTTGTTAACTTAAATATAAAACCATAAAATCAGGTTGCAATCTATTGAAATGGATTCAGTGACACAATAACAACGAGTTGCATTTGGGAACTCCAAACTCACTGGGGGGAATCTTACAAAAAATGGCAGTGTTGTTTCCAGCGCGCAAACCGACATGTTTCTCAGAGAAACACATCGGGTTTCTCCCCAGAATCTACCACACTCTGTCAAAAAAAAGCAAGGAGGGATGTTTCACTCCGTCGGGAGCGGAGCCTCAATTTGCGCAAAGCCCGGCTGCACTGAGATTGGATCGCCATCTTTAAAGGGCGCCTTGATCTAAACGTGAATAAATCTTCCTGCCAGCCCACCACGGAGGTCTCAGCAGCTCCCATCCCCACCCCCAAACAAAGTTGGCACTTCTCTTACCATCATGCCCACCCTTTGGCCCCCCCATCATCAACCTGTTCTCTCCCCCAGATCATCGGCCCCTTCTCTCCCTCCTCCCCTCTGCCCCCACAGACAGTCAGTGTCAAATTTTCATGTCCATATATGGAAAGGAGCCACGCTAAGCCTTTAAATCATTTTCAACAACAAATTATTTGGTTGCAATAAGCTGCAACCATTTGCCAGACCTTTACCAGGAATGCACAGTCCACATTTCAGATACAGACCACAGAGGTTACTGCTGAAAAGGTTCTGAATTTAACACTATTTCCTACTTTTTAAGAATATTGCATCTTATTCAGGAGCAATACTTTATTAAAAGGAGACATAGAAGATATTTGGTGACAAGGTAAATCTCAAAGAGCAAGTTCTAGAAAACCTTGCAACCAGGAGTGGGGGAGCCAGGGACCACAGGTGGCCTGAAGTTTCCTTCTGGAGATGAAGGAGCAGTCTGGCTCCTCCTAGTCCCACCAGTTTTAAGAAAAGATATAAAAAAACATATATCTTCAGGAGTCATCCCTAACTCCTGTTCCCAATTCCTTCGCTTGGCACTTGGCAAGAAAGGCACAGTACCCTTGCCACTCAGACCACTTTTTCAAATTGCAATCAGGCCTGATTGATGTCATTGGACCCAATCTTCACATTTAAAAAAGGAGGCTGCCTGGTCTGAAGATGTGCCCTTCCTGCCCGTTTAAAACTGAGATGAGAAATCCAACTTCTGCATAGAGCGCCTTCGTTTTTTATATTCTCCATGATGGTCAAAAATGCAGCGGGAACCGTAGCTCTAGGCCTGATTTCATTCAGCATTGTCTTAAAAATCTATTAGCAGTATCTGTAAATTGGATTGGTAAATACAATTTAATATACCTGCTTCATCTATGGTATAGCTGGAAGAAACTCCATCTGTCCCAGTGACAACACAAGAGTATATACCCAAATCATCCTTCCCTGGGTCATTGAAAATCATTTTAGTCCTATTTGAGAAAGAAAGAATTCACGATATTTGAACACATTGTATATATGTTGTTGAGTAGCATATTCGATGTAAAGTTTTGTATTAGTTGTGTTATTTCCTTTTGTTTTCCTTCTCTCTATTTAACAAATGACTTTTCCATGAAACATTGTTAGTATAATGATTAAACTTCGATATGGTGCAACACAGTGTGACAAAGCTTGTTGAAGTATGCAGCACTAGATATCAAACTAATAATAGTACATCTGTCAGCGTGCGCATTGGACAATCAGATAAATCAAGTTGCACGCTCTCCAGGCCAAAACACTGATGAATTAACAAATGCTTCAATAATCTTTTATCTTATTAATGTTCTGATGTAATTAATAAATACATAGCCCTGGAAATAATGTGGATGACAGGGATCTCGCCTCCCAATGGTCGCTTTTCTCTTGTTGACCCGACTCAATTACATTCCAATCGGGCAGTGTTGGGCCTCCCATCCAATTAAGCCCCGAGTAGAACGGAAATACCACCCTGAGAGCTGCTGGCCAATCAGAGCAGATCTTCAGTATCAAGGAACACCCCCCCCCCAACCTCTCCTGACACTCCAGGAGTGGTGGCCTCTGCCGATATTAAACCAGGCCTTAACCAGGGATTACCATCGAATCACTGGAAAGAGGTGAGTTTGAGTGGGATGGGGATCAGGGGAAAGGTGTCGCTGGCAATGGTTGGAAGGGAGTCAGAAGCAGGGGCAGACATGTAACTCATTGCACCGCCCCTTAACCTGCATCATCCCCTTCCCCCACACCCCACCACCCCGATACCAGGTCTCTCGATTAGACACAGAGTGCCCATGAATGAGGGAATCCCCTGGAAAACCTAAGAAGATTTGCTGGGCGACTTCCCCAGATGGTAAGTCCCCCACCCTCCTTTGGTTAAATACCAGCAATGGCAGGATGAGCGAGGTCTGTAAGTGGCCACTAAAGGGCCTGAATTGACCTCTGAATGGAAAATCTGCCCAAATATTGTGCCCTGGATTTAACTGGAGGGAGGCGGGGACGACCAGATCTCCACCCGACATTCTCCTGCTTGATCAACATCCCAATTACCCAGCTCCAAATTCAACTGAACGTGGGCGGGTGGAGAGGTGGGGGGAACATTACATTCTGCCCATTGGCAAACACAGGAGAGTCAAATACACTGATGCAGAATGGAGCCTACTTAAACATTTTTGATTTCACATATTTTCAATTATCTCCAAGCATAGAACATCTTTTCCTTGGTTGATGCCATTCTTTTCTCTGCCTACATAAACTGCTTTTTATTTCACCAATTGTATCCAGCACTACAAATAAAATAACAGGATCTCCCTGAAAGAAACAGTGTAGGTTGGCAGCAGGTTTCAACATAACAACAGAAAAATATAATTACTTTCCGCCTTTTGTCTCCGCAGTAACTCTTGATGAGTCAATGAGTTCTTCATAATTCTTAGACCAAACAAACTTCGAACCATCAGGCATGTCGGCACACTCAAAGTTCAGAGAAATAACTCCATCGTCATCCACATTGACAGCAATCTCCTTAGTATCTGAAAAAAGACAGAAAGGATTATTTGCAGAATTCTAATTTTCCTTATACATCAGGGGGGGACTGATCAATCTGACTGTCAGTACTTGTGAAAAAGAACTTTTCCCACATATCCTGACTTGCCTGCAGAACAGTGTGTTTGGTGGGAGTCTCACATGATTTCACTTCTTGCAATCCCACATCTATTCAGGAGAACCCCTTTCCCCATGGCACAGAGCTAAACAGACAGGCCTTCTTGGTCATGTGATCTTTTCTGCTGTGTGACAAATGCAATTTGGAGTTGCAGACCAAAGGAAGTAAAAAGCAATGTGGATAAAGGGGAACCTGCAGATGTGCCGCAATCAAAAAGCATTTGATAAGGTGCCACATCAAGTGTTACGATGCAAAGTAAGGTGTAGGGGTAACATATTTGCATGGACAGAAGATTGGTTTGCTAATAGGAAATAGAGATTTGACATAAGTGGATAAAAGCAAATTACTGCAGATGCTGGAATCTGAAACCAAAAGAAAAAAATGTTGGAAAATCTCAGCAGGTCTGGCAGCATCTGTAAGAAGGGAAAAGAGCTGATGTTTCGAGTCCAGATGACCCTTTGTCAAAGCTGACAAAGCTGACCCCTCCAGCTTTGACAAAGGGTCATCTGGACTCGAAACGTCAGCTCTTTTCTCTCCTTATAGATGCTGCCAGACCTGCTGAGATTTTCCAGCATTTTCTCTTTTGGTTTGGCATAAGTGGGTCATTTTCAAGTTGGCAAGTTGTGATGAATGGAACGCTACAGGGATCAGTGCTGAGGCCTCAACTATTTACAAATGATATCAATGACTTGGATGAAGGGACAGAATGTATGATTGCAAAATTTGCTGTTTCAAAGATAGGTAGAAAAGTAAGTTGTGAAGAGGATATAAGGAGTCTGCAAATGGACATAGATGTGTTCAGTGAGTGGACAAAAAACTGTCAGATGGAGTAAAATGTGGGACAACATGAACTTGTCACTATGGCAGGAAGAATAGAAAATCAGCATCTTATTTAAACAGAGAGATTCCAAAACTGCAGAACTCTGTACATGGGGATCTGGTACACAAATTGGGAAAAGCAAGGGTGCAGTTACAGCAAGTGATTGGAAAGGCAAATGGAATGTTGTTGTTTATTGCAAGGGGAATGGAGTATAAAAGTAGGAATTTTTCTTACGGTTATACAGGACACTGGTGAGATCACATTTGGAATATTGTTCACAGTTTTGGTCTCCTTATTTAAGAAAGGATATAAATGTAGTTCAGAGAAGGCTCCCGTGTCTGATAACTGGGATGGGGGGCTTATCTTATGAGGAAAGTTTGGACTGAGCCTGCATCCACTGGAGTTTAAAAGAATGAGAGGTGATCTTATTGAAACATATGGGCTGGAATCTTGCCACCGTTCATGCCGGTGGGATTTTCCCATCCCGCTGCAGTGAACGCAAATTTGGCTGGCCGCCAAATTCTCCAACTTCGCTGCAGCAGGAGTGTGGCGTAAACAGCAGGTAAGATGGCGCCCATGGGAACCTAAGAGGACTTGACAGGGTGGATGCAGAATGGATGTTTCTCCTTGTGGGAGTGACTAGAACTAGGGGACACAGTTTAAAAATAAGATGGAGATGAGGAGACATTTATTTTCTCTCAGGGGGTTGTGAGTCTTTGGAGCTCGCTTCCCTGGAGGCAAGGTCATTGTATATTAATGCAAAGGCAAATAGATTATTGACTAACAAGGGAGTCAAAGGTTTTCAGAAGTAGACTGAAAGTGGGATTGAGCACAGAATCTGATCAGCCATGAATTTATTTAACAGCAGAGCAGATTTGAAGGGCCACGTAACCTACTCCTGCTCCTAATTTATATGTTCTTATGTTTATATATATATATATATATATTCAGGGGTTGGAGCGGTTTTTTGAAAACAGAAGCTCAAGTCTCAATGCTGCCATTGTTTCTTCTTAACTGGTATCTGGGTTCCAATGTTATAGTTACCTCTTTCTACCCACCCAGATTCTATGGCTTGCTGCCTCTCTCTACCCACTCTGAGGTAATTTTCAGGAGTACTGACTCTTTGAACACACTGTTTGTGTGATTTACCATTAGATTTGTGTGAGAAAGGTTTTACATGTCGTAACAATTCCCCCAATGTTGTGCACAGGAGTTAGTGAAATCCTAAGTATGTTTGTCAGGCAGGTTTTTGCAACAAAAATTACTATCCACATTACAATTATCTACATTTTAGATTACCTCTCTGGGTAGCATAAGAAAAAGCCTTACACAAAACATTGCCTTTATTTGTAGAATAGTTTATTTCTAGAATTTTTTTAAAAAGTCATTTATGGGATGTGGGCCAGCATTTATTGCACAGGAGAATGGCTTACTAGGCCATTTCAGAGGGCATTTAAGAGTCAGCCACATTGCTGTGGGTCTGGAGCCCCAAAGAGGCCATACGTCTGGAGTCACATATAGGTCAGACCAGGTAAGGACAGCAGATTTCCGAAGGAAATTAGTAAACCTAATGGGTTTTTATGACCATCGTTTCACGGTCATCATTAGACTTGGGATCTTCCAGCCGCGTTCGCCCCAAAACTGGAAAACCCCATCTGAGGTCAACGGCTCTTTGCACGGTCTGCCCCCGCCCACTCCGATTCGCATGGCAGCCGGGACAGGAAAATTCCGGTCCTAATGTTTTATTAAATTTAAATTCCACCATCTGCCATGGGTGGAATTTGAACCCGGGTCCCCAGAGCAATACCCTAGGTTTCTGGATTATAATATATATTTCTAATTGTCCTTTTTCATTGCTATATTGTACTACCATACATATAAGACCAACAATTGGGAGTCCAAATTATCCACTAATTTCCATGATCCTCCAATCTGACAGACAATAAACTTTTTGTATAAAAAGAAAACTTGAGAATTTTATTGCTCCTCTCTGATATTTTTGGAAAGAGATTAGCAAAGAGGTTGTTTAGTTCTCTAATGAACACATGATGATCTTTGAAACCATCTTTATGGCTTTTTTATGGATAGTTCCCAAGGGAGACAACTCAAAATTGAAAGTTAAACTCCAGGAATTATCCAAAGTTGATAACCCTGCAGTCAGTATTAATAGCAGGATAAGCAAAGAATGGAAAATATGTAATTAAAAACAGAACATGCGGAAACCTTGCTCATTAGCTGGGTTGGTAATAACAACCTGAGTTATACAAACCAGCAAATATAAGATTTAATTCTGGGAACAGGATGTTCAAAGGCCAGTAGGGATGGGAACTAAGGTAGGTGGGTGTAATTTTATGCTGTTGGCCATTGTTCTAGTTTTCAACACTGTCTCACAATCGAGTTATTTCCAAGAATCTATTAATCAGAGGCTGACAGCACCCCAGACCCCACCAAGCCAGTTTTGGGAGCATTGCAGTTGTCCGGAGGTGGTCTCCCAGTAGCAGACTGAGAAACAAGTGCTTTGTAGCGTATTGAAATTGCATTGTGCATTTTGTCCATGTAAGGCAACGATACATTCATATACCAGGACAGGGAGTCTAGAAGGAGAATAAAGGAATCTTGGTTTGAACAGCATTTGTAGTTTTGATTCTGAATGTTTCTTACTGAATCTTACTGTTTCTACCCAAGAACGTCACATGCTCCAGGATGCCTTTGAGGTCCCCCCAACCCCAGTCCTTCCACGTAATTAGCCACAGATATGGCTCTAGGCCATCCTGTGGGAGGACCCTCTCCATAACAGCGGTCCAGGAGCTGTGGCCATTTCTTATTTCAAATATTTTAAGAGTACTGAGAGGACGTGCACAGATGGAGGTGCCCCCTCACTCACTTACCCACAAAAGCAGGCTCCAGCTGCTTCTGTGCCTCCTACAGGGCCATGTAGCTTCAAAAGTCCATCTGTCACCATCTTTAACTGAAGGCGAGCTTGCCCTCTGTCAGAATTGGCCTAACAATGTCGAGTTGTGCTCTTAACAAGGTGCAAGGTTGGGACTCGCACATGATGCCAAAGTTGGGATCCTAACCCAAAATGGAAAATCCTGCCCTAGAGTTGTGCTAACCAAGATAACCCGAGTTAGAGCAGAATGCCTTGGTGCTTTTGGACTAAGCAGGGAAATATCAACTCATTAAGACGTTTGATTCATGCTTGGCTCAATGCCAGACGTCCCAGGCACCCTCTAATACCTTACCTAAGTATACATTCTTCACGTGGGAGACTGGATAATATCAGTGAGCTATGTAACCTCACAGTGCATCAGAGCTGAGCCTGGCTCGCACACAGAATAATTTCAGCTGGATCACTATCAGGTGGAGAACCCTGGTCAAATTTCTTCTCTCTCAGGGGCATTCGGGTTAATTGCAATATCTAATTGCTGTCACAGCTGGGAATCAGCTAACTCAACACAGACAGGGTGTTATAATTTTTGGATTTGTGTTAGATATTTTCTTAGGTTTAGTGGTGCCAGTCAGTCTGCAGAATATATTAAGGAATATGTAGGCTCAATATCAAATCATACAGCAATTGAACCCAGGGCACGAAATGGATGGTAAACTCTTGGTGTCTGAATTGAATATTGTGTCTTCCCCATTTGTTTTCAACTACACTTCTTTAAGCAGCAAGGCAATAGCACCTGAATGAGATGAGGGCAGGTCCAAGTCAATAATCTGCTTTATTTAACTCAGCAAGTGCAGAGTGAGTTAAAATCAAAACTCACTTACTTATTTAACTTCAATCAGGCTCTTGGGTTGAGGGTGGCAGGTGGGGACCTTATCGATTCAGTCCATGGTGGGAAGGCCCATGGATGGCCATCCCACCCCAATGCCAACTAATGCCCTTAAGTGGCCAATTAATGGTTACTTAAGAGTTTCATCCCTTAATGGCTACTGGTATAAAAACAGCAGCAGACAGAGAGTTTGCCATGCAAGGAGCACAAGCAAACCCTGGCAGGTTTGTCTGCAGCTCCCAGAGGGGAACCCCTCATTCAAAGGTACTCAGTGCATAGTCGAGGGACCTGGCATCAGGAAGGAGCAGGCCACTGACCTGCCCTTGTTTCCAATCCTCATCCACACCCCTCCCCCATGACCCCTACCCTGCTGTTACTCGTCTTGATCTGGCATCGAGTGGGGCTTCAGGTGGGTGTCATACAGTGCTGGATTTAAGCATAAGCTAAACAAGCTACAGCTTAGGGCCTCACAATCCGCAGGGGCCTCACAAAATTTCAGAAGGTTTACAATGAAGAGAACATTTAAGAGCGGATACCAGAAAAGAAAAAGAAAGCACCAGCTTGAAGAGCAAAAGAGCAACTCAAAAAATTACCAAAAGTTGACAGTTACTTTACTCCAGAAACAGATAAGGATCCACAAACCCAAGGTGATCAGCAAAGTCCAAAACAACCACAGCCTAGTGCCTCTGCTACTGAGACAACAGAGTCTGGAATCTCAGCTGAGGAAAACACTGGAAGTGGTGCAAATGTGAGCATTGCAGAGCCGACATCCACAGTTGAAACAACAAAATTCATGAAACTCAATGATGTAGGTCAATGGGGTGTCTTAACCGAGGATGAACTCCTCGGTTATCAGTAAATGCATTCATTTGAAAATAATTTGTATTTTTCACTTTAAATACCTTGCTATTAAATAATTAAAAGGCATAATTATGTTTTCAATTTTTTTGTGGCGACCCAAGGTCCTGTTTTGGTACACACCTTTGTGAGACCTTTTGGTGTAACTTTTTAACAAGGGGCCTCCAAGCTTTATATAGCTTAGGGCCTCACCAAGTCTAAATCCGGCACTGGTGTCATACCAACAGCAGCCACTGCCTTCCCCATGGCACTGCTGTTCAATAGAACGAATACTTTCTGATTGGCCAACATTTCCTGGCAGGTGGACTTTCATCCCTGGCATCTTTGATCCTGGGCAAGGCCCACTGCTGGCCTATCAAGTGCCTGATTGGTGCATAATGCAGTGGATCTTCCCGAAGAGGGGCAATGTAAACTCATCAGCTCTCCAGCCAAGATGGCTGAGAACCTGATTGCCTCCACAAGATGCCGCCCCCTTGTCAATAAGATAATTTCTCTATTGTCACTTGTTTCTGCAAACTGGCAAAACAAACCTGGGGGTGTTTCTGCGGTGACTGGCTCTGTTAAATCAGATGGTTTTCCAACCCCTGCCCTGTTCACAGCTCGCACACGGAAAACATAGATCACGCCTTCTTTCAGCCCTTGTACCTGTTGGCGATATTAAGGTATGAGTGAGACTTTGAAATGATTTAAAATTTAATTTGTCAGTGGCTTTTGATCAACATTTCACCAATGTATATGATAGAGAACATCAAGCTGCTTGCCAACTTTCACATGCAATTAAATACCCATCTCCTTCCACATCCTTCAGCTCAGGGCCTTGTAGTAAACAATCTGCATCAAAGGAAGAAGTCTAACATCCTTGCAGTGGAGCCCTCAAACAAATGTGGCGCCTCCTGTTCACAAATGCAAAGATCCTGACTGTTGTCTCAGGCGTGGGCACTGCACACCGATTTTTTGGCTTTTACAAATATGGTGCTTATTGAACACGCACTCGTGATCTGCCAAACTGACAGCCAGTGAGGCCAGTTAGCACCTTTCTGGATAAACAGTAAATGCCATATGGATCAGACTTTGCTAAAATAACTGAAATGTCAACCTCAGAAGAGGACTAGATGGTCTGCCTTTGATAATTGATATGTAGTCCCCTTTGTAAAATTGGAATGTCGACATGATGCAAATTGTGTACATTTCATCAAACAAACGTAACCTGAAAAATTGTGTTCATCAAATTAATTTAAGAGAATGGGAATTCCAATTTTTTTTTACCTTTATATATCTCTTTGATGTCTCTGTTTCGTTGACGCTTCTCCACTTTTCGTCATCTGCGTCTGCCTCCCGAATGTCAGCATAATACCCAGTCACCTCACTACGACCCGTATAGATTGGAGCTTTCCAGAGGAGTACCAGTGAATTCTTCCTGACCTCAGTGTACATAACGTCATGAGGTGGCCCTGCATTAGTTTGTAAGATACATAACTTCACATAAAATATAGCCAGGGCAGGATGGTAATGATAGCTTACTTATGGTAAATCTTTTAAGCATTACCAATTGGTGTCCTCTCTAAACATTATATGCTGCAATTCAATAAATTATATTAGATCTGAATAAATAATCCCTAAGAATATCCCCATTACATTGTGCTGGATATTTCTAGTGTAAATGTAAACACGTTCTTCTAGAAATAGGGACCAGAGGAATTTTAATGAGATCTTATGTTATCAATTGTTGCCACAATATTTTAATCACATGGTTAGCACTGTGCCCCATCTGTGATATGTTTGGCAGTGTTGCGGATAATTAAGAGGCTCAGCACATGCAAACAATATCGTATAACACAAAGTATGAAGAGAAATTTGCTATTATGTTCCCGCATACAGTGCACAGGAGACTGAGGAGAAGAAGTTCATCTGTTGGCTACTCCCTGAAAATGGACGACCAACAATTTAAAATTTAGGGAACACCTTGTGAGTCTATTTTTCCACCTGAGGCAATTTTCAGGCACCCTTTAAGTGAAGGCTGTTTAGTTATGAAAATCAAGCCCCTTCGCCTCTTATAAAAGCCTGATAACCCTGATTGCAACTTATGAAGAGAAATGGGTAGAGAATGCATAAGGACATAAGAACTAGGAGCAGGAGTAGGCCATCTGGCCCCTCGAGCCTGCTCCACCATTCAATAAGATCATGGCTGATCTTTTTGTGGACTCAGCTCCACTTACCTGCCCGCTCACCATAACCCTTAATTCCTTTACTGTTCAAAAATGTATCTATCCTTGCCTTAAAAACATTCAATGAGATAGCCTCAACTGCTTCACTGGGCAGGGAATTCCACAGATTCACAACCCTTTGTGTAAAGAAGTTCCTCCTCAACTCAGTCCTAAATCTGTTTCCCCTTATTTTGAGGTCATGCCCTCTAGTTCTAGTTTCACCCGCCAGTGGAAACAACTTCCCTGCTTCTATCTTATCTATTCCCTTCATAATCTTATATGTTTCTATAAGATCTCCCCTCATTCTTCTGAATTCCAATGAGTATAGCCTTAGTCTACTCAGTCTCTCCTCATAAGCCAACCCTCTCAACTCCGGAATCAACCTAGTGAATCTCCTCTGCACCCCCTCCAGTGCCAGTATATCCTTTCTCAAGTAAGGAGACTAAAACTGTAGACAGTACTCCAGGTGTGCCTCACCAGCACTTTATACAGCTGCAACATATCCTCACTGTTTTTAAACTCCATCCCTCTCGCAATGAAGGACAAAATTCCATTTGCCTTCTTAATTACCTGCTGCACCTGCAAACCAACTCCTTGAGATTCCTGCACAAGGACACCCAGGTCCCTCTGCACAGCAGCATGTTGCAATTTTTACCATTTAAATAGTAGTCCATTTTGCTGTTATTCCTACCAAAATGATGACCACACATTTACCAACATTGTACTCCATCTGCCAAACCCTCGCCCACTCACTTAAACTATCTATATCCCTTTGCAGACTTCCAGCGTCCTCTGCACACTTTGCTCTGCCACCCATCTTAGTGTCATCTGCGAATTTTGACACACTACACTTGGTCCCCGAATCATCTATGTAAAGTGTAAACAATTGCGGCCCCAACACTGATTCCTGAGGCACACCACTAGTCACTGATCGCCAACCAGAAAAACACCCATGGCATATACCAGTTGAGGGCGGGGATGAGGGGGAGGGGGAGTAGGAGGGAGAGGCGCTGATTGTTTTGGAAATTTTGTGGGACCACAAACAGCAGGGCAGTTCCTCTCGGCCCACAAAAATCTACTGGCTGACTTCCAGTCTGTTCTTGTGCCCTGATCGCAAGCACATTTTCTTCCCTAATGAACATGTGTCCCTTATTGTTGCTCTAACTGTTTGCATCACCCTTGTAAGCATATTATTTCAAAAAGCAGGTAGACCTGCCTGGAACAGCGATAGTCCATTCTTCACACTTAAACTTGTCACTCGGCAGGGATGGAAGGCCAACTCCTGCCATGTTCACTGCACGGACTTGGAACTGGTATACCATGTTTTCCTTCAGGTCATGGATCTGTAATAAGTAAGTAGTCAGATCAAACATTAGAGGAAGATGGGACAGATACTTCACCAGATACATTGATTATTATTAAAACAATAGCAAAATACTTTGGATGCTGGAAATCAGAAATAAAAATGGAAAGTGGTGGAAACACTCAGCAGGTCAACATCTGTGGAGAAAGGGACAGAGTTAACCGCCGGAATTCTACCGCCTCACCTGTCACAGAATCGGGGTGGGCAAGGGATGCACAACAGAAATGTCTGTTGACCTCAGGCGGGAATTTCCTGTCTTGCTCAAATGAGGCTATAAAATCCCACCCAACGTTTCATGTTCCAGTCCAGAGCAACCCTCTTTGCTGCCAGATTTTCCATACTTTCTCCCGGCTTTACTATTCTACTGTAACCAAAAACAATTCCTCTGGATGCATTTTGTTCTACCTGTCCCAATATCACCCCCATTGCCTGACACCCTCATCCCTTCTGACATTTAATCACACTTTTCCTACATCCGATCACAGACCCTTTTGTGCTTTCCCAGCCCTCATTTGTCGTTTGCTTTGTTTCTGCT
This sequence comes from Mustelus asterias, assembly GCF_964213995.1. Taxonomy (NCBI): domain Eukaryota; kingdom Metazoa; phylum Chordata; class Chondrichthyes; order Carcharhiniformes; family Triakidae; genus Mustelus; species Mustelus asterias. Next base: position 53,388,874 of record NC_135807.1, on the reverse strand, counting down.
AAAAATCTGTTCATCTCTACCATCTCAGTTCTGATGAAAGGCCACCACTCTGAAATACTGGGCTGGCTTTCATGTCTCTGGTGATGGGTTAGCCCACCTGCTACAGAACTAGCGGTAATCCTGCCATTTCCAGGAGACCTAACGCAATAAAAAGCCAATCAGGTACCTACAGATTGATGTGATGGTTTCTGGGCCTAAGCCATGGATGTCCCAAAATCAGAGGCTGGCAGCTCTTCAATAGCAACACACCATGGGAAAAGTAAAGTTAAAAGTTTATTTATTAGTTGCCAGTAAGGCTTACATTAACACTGCAATGAAGTTACTGTGAAATTCCCCTAGTCGTCACACTCCGGCGCCTGATGATGGCTACTGCCAGTACTGCAATGGACACTGGGATGAGGAGCAGTTATCACGCCTCGGAACACAGATAAGAGAAAGACCTCATCAGAGTCAGTCAGGTAGGTCCCATCAAGGAGAGGAGGGGATTTGATTAAAGAGCTATGGGTCTTCCTGTAGAGACAGCATTTGCTGCCAGGATATACCTGGTGGCCTGCCCTCATGGCATGGCCTCCCGTGCCCCGCCTTCAGGTTGCAGGTTGAGGCCCTGAATTGGCCACTTAGGGCAACCTTGACCCTTCCCACCCCAAACTTCATTGGGTTGGGAAGTTGACAGCTCACTCCTAGCCCCGGGGTGTTGATATTGACTAAATTCCACCCTCTGTTTCTCCAGCGATGCTGCCTGACCTGCTGAGTATTTCCAGCTTTCCAGTTTTTATTTCACATTGATTAACTTATTCCAGAAAAGTTATAGTCCATTTAATTCTATGCAGGCATATTTCAAACACATTCCAGCATCAGGGTACTGGACTCTGCAGTTGTATGTGTATGTTAATTATGTAACAGTATCCAATTGCAATCTATTTCTATGGCAGCTAGTATCTCTTGCACAACTGATGCAAGTCGAGTGTAATAAAGGAGACCCGAAATAGTGGGGAACAAAATCTAACTTATTTCAATAACTATATTATATGTTTTCTTACATTTAGATAGACATTTGAGAAGAATATTGAACTGAGAGTTCTCCCTTACAATTTCTAAACACATGTTCAGGAAATGAGTCTTCTTTCACTTACTCTGTAGGCCCGATCAGTGATGGCTTTGATATGGGCTTCTTTCCATTTTCCAGGGATACCATCAATTACTTCAAGATAATCCACAAAGTAGCCAGTAATGTCAGAACCACCTTGGAATTGAGGTTGCTTCCATCCGAGCACCATAGAGTCATGGACACTTTCAAGAACTGTAATTCCATAAGGTGGGGTTGGAGGAGCTGTTTGAAGATAGAGTACATTAAGTTGATATTTAATTCCACTTAACTGTTCAACCTTTTCAGAGCAAGTCTGGCCATGTGAAACATTTTGAAAGAAAGGAAGTCTACTGTATATTTTACAAGGAATGAGTGAAGTAAACTTGGGTCTAATCAGTACAGTGAGTTTTCCATGTAATGTATTGCTTATGACTTTCTATCGGGGTGGAATCTTAAGAAGGAATGCCAGTGAAACTTGAAACTTGAACAAGTGTCTCTTACTCATCTTTTACTGAAACAGAAATAATGGCTTGGCAGTGGCTCTTTCTTGAAGTTTCAACCTGGAATACCATTACAATTCATTTCCTGCAAAAAGATAATAATATTTCCACACAAATAGATTGAAATCTTGATGTGCAATATTAATAATGAATATGTTAGCACCTTTGTCAAGAGTGTGCATACAAATGAATTAACACATTCATTACCAATATCAGGTAGTGTAATATCACGCAAATATTTCTCAGTGTAGTGTGAAAAAGGATGGAAGGCATTGTATAAAGTATACTGTGCAGTTATTGGTGCATGGTAGAACATAAACAAAAAACAAATGTACCACACCTTGGGCTGCCTGGAATGGGCTGGTAAATGCAATATGTAACTGAGCTATATAAACCACTAGAAAGTCACAGGTTTCTCTGTGATCCTCAGTATGTGCTCAGTAAGCTGAACTTAACCAGGGCAACCATTGGAACATTAAAACTGGTGTTGGTGCCCTATGTTAGTGCAAGGAACATCAGCTAAGGTGCCATTTCTTGATCAATGTCCTGTGACATTTGCTGGAAAGCACCTGTGTGCCAATGTCAGATGAAAATAAGATCATACTGGGTTTAGATTCTCCAATGCTCAGAAGCTTGCTGACATTCATTGGACCCGATCTTACCATCAAGTTGCGCCTGTTTTCGGGCATGAAAACTTGGTAAAGTCGGGCGTGAGGCGAGTTGCGCAATCCGCACCCGCCTCTGCACCGGTTCCCCCTTTACCAAGGCCCGAAAATGGCCGCGATCGGGACCGTGCCCGAAATGGGCGGGACGGCCATTTAAATGCATTTGCATGCATTTAAAATGACTTAATAGGTTGCACCCCCAACCTTACCGGCACTTCCCCCTTTACCACCACGTTCACCCATCCAAAAGTCTCGTTCGGGCGCTCCACTTAGTGAGGAGGTAAGTGCCGAGCGTCTGATGGCTCTGTGCTTGAGATCAGTGGGGGGGTCCGCTGCCACTCTGCCTGAGATCAGTGAGGGGGAAGGGGAGGTCTGCTGCCACTCTGCCTGAGATCGGTGAGGGGAGAAGGAGGAGGGGCCCGGGATCAGTCTGGCAGAGGGAATGGGGGGATAAGGGGGTCAGTAATGTTGTGGGGGTGGGGCAATGTCTGTGGGGGTCAGGGGGAGGCATTACCTGGCCCGGGCGCGATGTGGCAGGGGAGCCGCGTTCTATAATTGTTTTCTGCGCATGCGCAGTTGGAGGCTCCGATCGGAGCTGCAGGGTTTCGGGTGCATTAAGCCCCGCCCACAGGCTTGTGCAGTGCGATACGGAATCGCTGATATTTTTTCAGGTAGAGTGCGTATGGGGGCGCCCAAGAACGGGTCTAAAAGTCGGATCTGAAACACTCCCAGTTTCAAGTCTGCCCAGCACTTAGAATCAAAATGGTAAAATAGGGCCCTTTGTATCCGTTTACACATGAATTTATGTTTCACAAATTGAAAGAGGGCTGGCTGGCAGTGTCTTGAGCATAACTTGAGCAGAAGTCAATGACTTCAGAAGAGAGGGAAAGAAAAGTGGGAAAAATGACTGCAAAAAATAATCTATAATTCTCCAAGAATCAGGCTTCACAAGCTCAGATTCATCTTGCTGCCGGTTAGTCATACCATTTGAATAAAAATGTTTAAGTTGAATAACTAACTATGTAACTTGAGAGAAACCAATGTTTGTGATAATTCAATTAGCTGTTAAACCATGGAGTGCCCCTGCTTACTGTCATCACTCAGATAGCATTCATTTCTCTTACATTTAATAATCATTATAAACCCCATAATACTTCACTAGATCACATAGGGAATCAAATTCCACTTAACCTTCAGTTTAGAAATTAAATGTATCAGGGCAGTTGGAATCTGTTATCACAATATTAGCTACAGAATGCTTAGCAGGTTCTGATATCATTGCTCTGTCCAGTGTTTTAAAGGAGGCTCAAACCCATTTTAAAATAAGAGCTAATACCACATAAGAGTTCACACCCATGGCTCAAATTAATGTGGATTTTCCAGTTCAAAAATGCCAGTGTGTCAGGGTGGAGCCTATGTATGTCTCCACAGAGCAAGAGGGAATATTATATTGTGAAACATCCAGGGTTATTCAATCTCATCTCTCACCAGCCAGTCACTGAGTGCCAGAGCCCTGGTTGGAAGTTAGAGAGTGGCAAAATACAAAAAAGGGTACTGAAAGAAGAAAAATTGGCATTTTTCAGATTGGAGGAAGACAAGCATGTTCAAGAAAAATCAACAGATTTGAAAACATGACATATTTTCATCAAGTATCATACTGGTGAGAGTGTATTAGAATCATTTGCTTAAAAGTACCAAATAACAATATTGTGTTTATGAGTTCAAAGGTGTTTCACACAAGTGAAAGGACATCTATAATGCATTGTTAATACTGCAGTACTTGGCACGTTCCATGAAGAACTGGACTAAACTTTGAAACATATTGGTAAACTACCACATTGCTAGATAGTGAAACTAACTATTCACACTATCTACATATATTATATATATTTATTCACTCGCAGAACTACACAGTTACAAAAAATAATCCAACTAACATTACTGCCTTTTTATTTAGCTGTACCACCTTCAAATAGTTTTATTTAAACTGTGGGTCTTAAAGAATTATTAGGAGTTTTATATTGCTAATTCTGACATATTTGAAGGAAATGAATTAACATGCATAGCCAATGGTGAATAATTCCTAGTTGCACCGTTGTATATTCATTAGACTGTTTATTTAGTTCTTCAACTGCCTTCCTTCATGCTTTAAGTCAAAAATCCCACAATAAAATTGATTCTATATGCTAGAACAAAACAAAAATGCTATTTTATCACTATAACAACATCTTTAATGTATTAAAACATCCAAAGATGCTTCACAGGATTGTCATCAGATATTTAAAAATTGCCAGTGAGTCAAAGAAGGAGCCATTGGGACAGGGAACTAAAAACTCTATCAGAAGGGTAGGTTTAAAGACAGTGTTAAAGGAGGACAGATAAGTGGAGAGGTGGAAATGCTCAGGGATGGAATTCCATTGCATGGAGCTTGGGCAGTTGAAAGCACGGACATCAGTGGGGGATCAAAAGAAGCCAGAAATGCTCAAGTGACCATAATTGGAGGGATCTAAGTTCTTGGAGGGTTATACATCGGAAAGGCTTCAGAATGGGGAAATGGTGGGGCCATGGAGGAATTTGAAATCAAGGATGAGAACTTTAAATGTGAGTCATTGTTGGATCGGGACACATTAGCGAGCACAGGAGTGATGATGGAAGAATTAAGTAATCAAAAGATAACACAAACAGAATTTGAAATTATCCCTAAGATGAGAAGCTGAACCTATTTGATTAATATTTATTACATGTATGAATCTTCAATCTGTAATTTTAGCCATGATCAGGATTTAGACCCACAATTAAATGTAAAATGAAGTAGCTGGCTTTACATTTCTTCGTTGAACTGAGTAAATTACGGAAACTGCGTTCCTGGAAGTGGATCGTACTAATCCATATCATTAGGTTAAAAGGAAAATTATTTATTAGCATTTACTCTTTAGGTACAATTAGTTTCAATGATTAGAAAACATTTTTTTTATTTATTAAAAATAATAGATGAATTTTCACTTTTTATGCCTAAAGTTGTATACATAACTTTAATTGTGTTGAGCTAATGTTTGTAAAATAAAAAATCATTATTACTTTGTTACGCTTGTGTGCCGTGCCCCTATCTATAAAATTCAAAATTCAACTGCCTTTTCCGCAGACTTTAACCTTCTTCACTAACACTTGTAAAGATCTATCTGGTCATTCACATCCTTCCGTGTCTTTGTATTAAGCATATATTCCTATTCTTTGTTTTTTTTAGATCACGAAATGTATTACTTCACACTTAGCCACATTAAATTGTTCCATTGTTACCTGCTCACCCATTCTGCTAATCTGTCTACATCTTCCTTAAATCTTATACAGTTCTCACTGTTTACATATAATTATTCTCTTAGGGAACCGAGGCACATACAATGAGTACTGCTTTTCCCACATCCAAACAAATAAAAATATTTATCACTGGACATTAAATGATTCTTATCAAATGAAGTGCTAAAGTATCTTTCATATAGCTTTATTTTTAGTGGAATTTTGAAAGTAATGTCATGAGGAATAGTAATACCTTACAGAGAATGACGACTGAAGTTTGTTGTGCTCGTGAATAGCAATGATTGCCTAGTGGCACAAAGTGAAGAAATAATCTGTTCAACTGTTGTTCTGGTTGAACTGTTCAATTCACAAGGTCATTCCCAACAAAGCATCTATCAGCACATTATGATTTTGCTCCTTTTCTTCCTGAGCCGCCACACACACACCTTTCTGCTATTAAACTTTACTCCTTGAAATGCTGTATAAAAACAATTAACTGATATGTATCTCCCTCTTCCTTTTGAAACCTTCTTAAACCATGTTTTGGTTCTACCATCAATCTGCTCAAAGTGCTTCTTGCCCTTTGTAAAGTATTTGAACACTTCCTTCGATGTGAGAGGTTTTTATAAGGTATGTAGCTTTTTGTTACAATTGATACAACCTCCTTAACAATTAAACATTAATCACATTCACTGAGACTAAATAAATTCTTCTCAGAATATTATTCTACCTCTTTATGTGTTTAACTTTAATATTGTTTCCCTGATTTCTCACCTAGGTTATCCTTGTTCTCGTGCATATCTTGTACTTTAGGGCCCTTCACATGTTTATCTTGTACCTTAGAACCCTTCTTGTGCATATCTTGTACCTCGTGGCCCTTCTCATGCTTATCTTCTATCTGTGGACCCTCCTCATGTCTGTCTTGTACCTTTGGGCCCTTTTCGTGCATATCTTGTACCTCTGGGCCCTTCTCATGCTTATCTTTGGTCTTTGGGACCTCCTCGTACATGTCTTGTACCTTTTGACTTCTGAGATTAGACTTGCTTGTCCGTTCTGCATTTACCTCCTTTGGTGTATCTCGTTCTACGCATGGCAAATTATCATAGCCAGTGGGTAGCAGGTGTCTGTTAAGCACTGCATCACAACTTAGTAAAGTGTCACGTGCGGGCTGAGATGCCTCATGCTTGCCATCCCAGCGTGCACCTCTTTCTGTTAGTCCACCAATGTTACCACTTTGTTCAGGAAACACACCATGAGGTACTCCTCCTCCTAGAGTTAAATAAAGTAATTAATCAGGCATTCATGAACAGATCTGATTGTGCAACAAGATATACTCCATTTTTTCAAGGATGAAGAAATGAAGACAAACAAGTCACACAAAGAACAAGGAAAGAGATACAAAAGCATGTTTTGCCCAACATTTAATATGGCAGCAAGCAAAGCTCAAAATAATGAATAAGATGCACCTATTCCTGTAATGGACAGAAACACAATGCTCTGACCATCAACATATATCATTACACATTCGAATGTAGACGAGAATAAGATTTTATGTCGGCAATAGTTTTATACTGACATGTGTTAAATAGAGTAATGTTTGTTTTGAAGAGTCTAATAACATTCAATAATAACATTTCAATAATGATATTGTAATTATGAGAATCCATAAACATGGGGGGAGTTCTCCAGCCTCCCAGCCGCGTGTTTCTCCTTGTTCACCGGCGATGGGATTCTCTGGTCCTGCCACTGTCAATGGGATTTCCCACTGACGTCACCCCATGCCACCACGAAACCCACAGGAGGGGCACTGCCAGTGGGATCAGAGAATCCCGATGGGCCAAGTGGTCTAATTCTGCTCCTATATCTTATGGCTTATGGTCTTATCCCGCCGATGTGAACAGCTGGAGCATTCCCCCCTATGTCTTTCTTTTTATAAAATGAAAAGGTTTGTGTCAACAGTAAATATCATGACTCCAGTTCATCTTCTGGATCTAGTATCTATCATGAACAGCATTTAACATACAATTGTTTGAATGTCCATCAGTTTACTTTTTCCTCATTGGATAAATGACTGGGATTTCTCCTTTCCAAATGTGTTTCTACTCTCATGCTTCATCAATATTATTGCACAGAACTTTTCCCTTTCCAAAAGAACTTCTGTTCAATTGTTCTGCAACATAAACGTAAACAATTCCCGAAGATGCATCTATCGACATAGCTTCTCCTCCATCCCACAGCAAATCTATAAAAACACACCACCACAGAATCACAAAAACAATAATTGACAAAAATAAGTTTCCCGCTTACACATAATGCTGCCACAACCCCTTCACCCAGTGCCTTCCCCTATTTTCCACACAAAATCAACAACCTTTACTGTAGATACAACTACCCCCCCCCCCCCCGCCCCACCCCGCCCCCATCCCCAGTTAGTAAACATGACAACTTCCTACACTTGTGTAATTCATTCCCTGTCATCCTTCGGCCAACATGAAGAATATATTTGCTGCAGCAACAACAACTTGTGCTTATAATGTCTCTAATGTGGGAAAACATTATAATGTACTCCCCATCTGCATAACCTGACAAAAGCCTAAAGGCATGCTCACTTTAATACTTTGTTGGTTCCCCACCTTCCAGGGCTATCTCTGATTCTCCACGCTCTCCTCATCGCTCTCCACAAAACTCTGAGTCTGGCTGTGCCGCACTCTCTTGCTCGATCACTACTCCAGATCCCATCATCATAGATCACCAGAGGAACAATCGGGAATCGCAGTTTAGTGAAAGCAAAAAGAATGCAATTCACCATGACGACTGGAATAATGGGGGAAAGCACCAGGTACGATGGGACAATAACAGTGAGATAAATCCATCGAGAAAAGATCACTGTTTGGAGACACATCAAGAAAATAGCAAATAGAGAAACTCAGAAGAATCAAAGTAACACAGAAACAGATAAGTAGCCGGAAGAAAAGAATCAAAAAAGAGAATGAATCGCAAAAACTCAGTTTGCAGGTGATCAAGAAGGCAAATGGAATGTTGGCCTTTATCACGAAGGGGATGGAGTATAAAAGCAGGGAGGTCTTGCTGCAATTGTACAAGGTACTGGTGAGGCTGCAACTGGAGTACTGTGTGCAATTTTGGTCCCCTTATTTGCGGAAGGATGTATTGGCCTTGGAGGGAGTACAGAGAAGGTTCACCAGGTTGATACCGGAGATGAGGGGGTTAGCTTATGAGGAGAGATTGATTAGATTGGTCCTGTACTCGTTGGAGTTTAGAAGGCTGAGGGGAGATCTTATAGAGACATACAAGATAATGAAGGGGCTAGACAGGGTAGAGGCAGAGAGATTCTTTCCACTTGGAAAGGAAACAAGAACTAGAGGACACAGCCTCAAAATAAGGGGGAGTCAGTTTAGGACAGAGTTGAGGAGGAACTTCTTCTCTCTGAGGGTAGTGAATCTCTGGAATTCTCTGCCCATTGAAGCAGTGGAGGCGACCTCATTAAATATGTTTAAGTCACAGGTAGATAGATTTCTGAACAATAAGGGAATTAAGGGTTATGGGGAGCGGGCGGGTAAGTGGAACTAAACCACTATCAGATCAGCCATGATCTTATTGAATGGCGGGGCAGGCTCGAGGGGCTAGATGGCCTACTCCTGCTCCTATTTCTTATGTTCTTAGGTTCTTCGAAGGGAAAGGTATGGGTAGATTAATGAAGAATATTGGAGATGTGACCATGAGGGAGAAACACGCGCTGAAAATCTCTGTCCTTGTATGAGGCTGGGATTCTCTGGTGCCACTGGAAGTAGGGGGATCAGGATATTGAATTTGATGATCGGTCATGATCAAAATGAATGGCGGAGCAGGCTCGAAGGGCTGAATGGCCTATTCCTGCTTCTAGTTTCTACATTTCTAAGTGAATGGAATTTTGGCTGGATCACCAAATTCTCCGTTCTCACCTACAGCGGGGTAACCATGGATGAGACTGGAGAATCCCACCCAGGGTCTGAAATTTGTCTTTGTCAGTAAACATAATGCGCTCAATGAATAGGCAGTCTATTTTCTACCAAACTCCACTTTTGTTTCCATCAACTCAGTGGGAAAGCAAATCAGATACCATATAAAAAGACTCCTAATTTGCTCACAAACACACAGCTGACAAGGATAAGTTTCATCCAGAGGAGGAGGGAAAGTGACAGTGGGAGATACAAGTGAAAAATAACGGGCTGAATTTGGCCTTTTTTTGGTCAGGTGTCAACTCAGGTGGGAAAAGTGCACTGTAGCCCACCGCTGCACCACCTGGCTTTGTAAATGCTTTGACACTTAGTAAAAAAAAAGGTGGGTTCCAGGTGGGGTAGGTTCTGGAAAAACCTGCGCTGCCACTTAGGCTCGTGAAAGATTGGGCGCCATTTCAAAAGGGGCGCCAATAGAGAAAATTTATTTTTAAAAGGAACCACTGCCCCCCACCACCCCCCCCCACCACCCCCCCCCCCCCCCCCCCCCCCCCCCTGCCCACCATCAGAACCCCCGCTATGGACACAGAATACCCAGCACCTAGCCCACAGAACTCCCTGGCATTGCCCCCTGGCAGTGCCCCCCCCCGCCAGTGCCAGGGTACTGCCCAGGCATGAGCCTCTCCCCCTTAGGTGCTGTACTTACCTGTGCGCCTCTGGCATGTTCTGGTGTACGTCATGGAGGACCTGTTGTGATTGCATGCCAATGTGAATGGACAGCCCGACATGGGGGGGTGTGAACCAGACATAAACACCTGATCTGCACTGTTAATCACATGTAAATCGGGATCCCCGTTATGTCATTGTCAGGGGGTGGGGAAAATCGAGCAAGGATAATCCTGCTGGCGTAAAAGCCACTTCGAATCTCCCGCTCAATTCTCTGTCCCCTCTGCAATTTCCACCTGCAAAACACCCCACAACAGAGAAAGAGAGAGGGAGAACGATAGAGAGGAAAGATGGATTATCAGGAAGAAAGATGTAGGAAGAAAAGGAGAACTAGAGTACACAGTCATGCGCTGCAATTCCACTGGGTCCTAAATCTCTTGAGATGGACCAAAAAATCCAACAATAGGCTCCCAAACTCTCATATGCTTTCCTTCTAAAATAGTGTTAAGTGCCCCACGAGCAGCACCAGTAAAACCTGCCTGACCTTTAGCTTCTTGGCCCTGAAATTCACCCCAAACTATTCCTAGTCCAACTTCTGTCCTGACAAATGTCTTTAAAGATAACTACAACACCTGAGTGAAAAATAAATCAGTTCAGTACAGTTAATATGTACGGAGTCCGACGTGGCAGAACTCTTCATGAGCAACGCTCTGGAAGATCTATTAGCATTGTTACATATTTGGCCACTGAAGAAAATAACTTACATCTGTAATGTGTTTTATTAAATAGCTGCATTTATTACAACAAAGCTACTTAATCTGATCATCACAACATACTATTGTATCTAATGCCCAACAAAGACCTCACAATTTACTCAGTAAACTAATTGCTGATTGAACTGGAACTGGGTTGAAAGGCTACAATGCTCATTAATCATTAAATACATCTCCTTATATTTATTACCACTTTAATTGATTGATTTAAACCGAACATGAAAATGCGAAATGATAATAAGAGGTGCATGGATTAGTTTTTGACAAATGCAGGATTTTGCGGATGGAGCATTTCATAGACTTAATGGAGCTTGGACAATGCTTGCTTACACAAGGTGAAACAATCTGTTAAAGCAGGCATCAGCAGTCGTGGGAGCAGGCATTAATTGTGCTCTTGCGCTGTTAAACAGGCAGCAAGCAAAAACTGTCGTAAATGCAGATCAGAAAAGAAGTTAGATGATTTTATGTATAAGATATGCACATGGTGGTGTTTATGGGATACATTACATTACGCTGGAGCAAGGTTGGTAATCCATAGTTCAGGTAAGCTTTGTGACGTATGATTGTGAAGCAGACTCAAGTGAGATTTCTTACAGTGGCTAATGGATAGGCTGAATGAAAGAGAATACGCTTTCCATGTGATACAGGCACAGTGCATGAGCAGAACAACGATTTATGGCATCATGGATGGTAAAGTGATACAGATGGCACTGTGAAAATAGTGTGTCATTAATTAAAAAGCAGACTCAAAAATCAATAAATGCACTTCCAAAAGTAAATTATTTCATTTCTGGAAATAAATAAACACACTTTCAAAAATAAATAGATGAATTTTCAAACTAAATCCGATTCAAAAATAAATAAGTGTATTTTCAAAAATAAGTAAATGCACTTTTAAAGACACAGCTGCAAATGGCAACAGTTTAAATGTTACAACTTACCTAAAGCAGCTTTGACTTCCAGTGCCTCAGACTCAGGTGAGAATTGACTAAGTCCGGCTGCATTGACAGCCCTAACTTGAAACTTGTATAACTGTCCAGTTTGTAGCCCATGACAAATAAACCTGTAAAACAAAATACTTCATTTCCAACACCAATTATTGTTTTTATAGATTTATAAAGATGTGTCACGGTAGTTATTTATTCATGTTTCAGTTAATATTTTTCTTACTTTCTTTTGGCTGCAAGTGCCTGAATACGTAAATGTTTTCATTCAATGGATAACTATATTACAAAACAATGCTATTTTCATTGGGTGTTTTCCCATTTTCTGTACAGGTGGCACAGTGCCACAGTGGATAGCACTGCTGCCTCACAGCGCCAGGGACCCAGGTTCGATTCCCGGCTTGGGACGTTGTGCGGACTCTGCACATTCTCCCCGTGTCTGCATGGGATTCCTCCGGGTGCTCCGGTTTCATCCCACAGCCTAAAAGACGTGCTGGTTAGGTGCATTGGCTATGCTAAATTCTCCCTCGGTGTATCTGAACAGGTGCCGGAGTGTGATGACTAAGGGATTTTCACAGTAACTTTACTGCAGTGTTAATGTAAGCCTACTTGTATTCTTTAAAAACGGTAAAATGAGTATTACATAAATAAGATGAAGCAAAACTGTGTGGTACTAGCTTATTATCAAGGGTTATCAATTCTGGTTGGATGCATTCCTGCAGGTCAAATCATGTGACATTTGCCCATAGTTTGCAAATGTTATCTCACCATACTTTATTGGAGTGGATATCTTGTGGTATGCCCCGCTACTTAGGCATGTTCATGCATATTTGGGTTTTAGCCCTGTTTTGGCTGAATGGCTGGAATTTTACCATTCCGCCCGCCACGGGAATCGGGTCGGGTGAGGGGTGGACCACGGAAAGGTCTGTTGACCTCAGGCAGGATTTTACGGTTTTGGGACGAGTGAGGCCATAAAATCCTGCCCAATGTGTTTTGTGCATTGATTCCTCTTTGGTTAAATTTTGTAACCTCAGGCATGCTGCCCATACCAATTCCCTGATGTTGAGTGTTCCGTGCAGCTGAGTTCTCTTTCCTGACACATGGAGTGGACAGGGTACAAGGCTGGAATTTGAAGCTGTCATATGATTTTTCTTGCAAGCGCAAACTATTGGCAAGATGCATACTGGCAGAAATCACAAATTCTTCTGGATTTTTGCCCAGTATCCAGGAGATTAATCTTCTATTGCTGGAGACTCGATAATTGGGTAAGGTTGCCAACCTCGCATGTTGATACTTTTGTATGAAATTAATTTGTCTTTAGCAAAGCCATTAACCAACCTAAAATAATGGACCAAAATTCCTGGGTTGGAACAGGTTGGCAAAGTTGACTGGGTGAGGCATGGGATTTTGCGTGGAATCTAGATCGAGCAGATTTCGAATCTGTCTGTGCTGCAGCCAAAATGGAGGGGTGGGGATGGGGGGAGGGGCGGGGGGGGGGGGGGACAGTTGAAAGGGGCCATGATTTTATTCATAAACTAAAAGAAAAATCCATCCCTTGAAGGTTTACATAGAAATCAAAAGTGAGGTGGAATACTTTCTGTTCAAATTATTCCACCACCATTTTTTTTAAAAAAAGGTATGAAATGAAAAAATTCAAACTTGCTGCCCAAAAAAACACGCACGTTTTATGTTCCCTTTTCCGGGAGCCACTGGTCATGTCACTGATATTGAGGACTTATACACTGGTCTACTCCTTATAATGGAGGTCGCAGCTTTGAAACAATCAGAGACCAATCTCAAACTGTCTGAACCTGCCTGCTGATCCCAATGTGCTTTCAATCTCGACTGACAAGGTGAATGTGTTCCATTTGTTCGATCGCAGCCTGTTGATTTCCTATTACGGTGGCAGAAAGGACATTTGATGAGGACTCGTCTACTGAGGTAGATTGGGCTGAGGTTAGAAACAGGAAAGGAGAGGTCACCCTGTTGGGGGTTTTTTATAGACCTCCGAAAAGTTCCAGAGATGTAGAGGAAAAGATTGCAAAGATGATTCTGGATCGGAGCGAAAGTAACAGGGTAGTTGTTCTGGGGGACTTTAACTTTACAAATATTGACTGGAAAAGCTATAGTTCGAGTACTTTGGAGGGGTCAGTTTTTGTCCAATGTGTGCAGGAAGGCTTCCTGACACAGTATGTAGATAGACCAAAAAGAGGCGAGGCCACATTGAATTTGGTACTGGGTAATGAACCAGGCCAGGTGTTAGATTTGGAGGTAGGTGAGCACTTTGGTGACAGTGACCACAATTCGATTATGTTTACCTTAGCAATGGAAAGGGATAGGTATATACCAAAGGGCAAGAGTTATAGCTGGGGGAAAGGAAATTATGATGCGATTAGGTGAGATTTAGCTGGCATAGGTTGGGGAAGGAAACTGCAGGGGATAGGCACAATTGTAATGTGGAACTTGTTCAAGAAACAGCTACTACGCGTCCTTGATAAATATGTACCTGTCAGGCAGTGAGGAAGCAGACGTGTGAGGGAACAGTGGTTTACTAAGGAGGTTGAATCTCTTGTGAAGAGGAAGAAGGAGACTTATGTTAAGTTGAGACGTGAAGGCTCAGTTAGGGCACTTGAGAGTTACAAGTTAGCCACGAAGGACCTAAAGAAAGAGTTAAGAAGAGCCAGGAGGGGACATGAGAAGACTTTGGCAGGTAGGATCAAGGAAAACCCTAAAGCTTTCTATAGGAATGTCAGGAGTAAAAGAATGACTAGAGTAGGATTAGGGCCAGTCAAGGACAGGAGTGGGAAGTTGTGTGTGGAGTCTGAAGAGATAGGAGAGGCATTAAATGAATATTTTTTGTCGGTATTCACACAGAAGAGGGACAGTGTTGTTGAGGGGAGTACTGAGATGCAGGCTGTTGGACTGGATGGGATTGAGGTTCATAAGGAGGAGGTGTTAGCAATTCTGGAAAGGGTAAAAATAGATATGTCCCCTGGGCCGGATGGGATTTATCCTAGGATTCTCTGGGAGGCTAGAGAGGAGATTGCAGAGCCTTTGACTTTGATCTTTGTGTCGTCATTGTCTACAGGAATGGTGCCAGAAGACTGGAGGATAGCAAATGTTGTCCCCTTGTTCAAGAAGGGGAGAAGGGACAACCCTGGTAATTATAGACCAGTGAGCCTTACTTCTGTTGTGCGCAAAGTTTTGGAAAGGATTATAAGAGATAGGATTTATAATCACCTAGAAAGGAATAATTTGATTAGGGATAACCTTATTGAGTTCTTTGAGAAGGTGACCAAAGTGGTGGATGATGGTAAAGCGGTTGATGTGGTGTATATGGATTTCAGCAAAGTGTTTGATAAGGTTTGGTAAGCTTTTGCAAAAAATACGGACACATGCGATTGAAGGTGATTTAGTGGTTTGGATCAGGAATTGGCGAGTTGTAAGAAAACAGAGGGTGGTGGTTGATGGGAAATATTCATCCTGGAGTTCAGTTACTAGTGGTGTACCGCAAGGATCTGTTTTGGGGCCACTGCTGTTTGTCATTTTTATTAATGACCTGGATGAGGGCGTAGAAAGATGGATTAGTAAATTTGCGGATGACACTAAAGTCGGTGGAGTTGTAGACAGGGCGGAGGGAAGTGGCAGGTTACAGAGGGACATAGATAAGCTGCAGAGCTGGGCTGAGAGGTGGCAAATGGAGTTTAATGTGGAAAAGTGTGAGGTGATTCACGTTGGAAGGAGTAACAGGCATACAGATTACTGGGCTAATGGTAAGATACTTGGTAGTGTGGATGAACAGAAGGATCTGGGTGTCCATGTGCATAGATCCCTGAAAGTTGGCACCCAGGTTGATAGGGTTGTTAAGAAGGCGTACGGTGTGTTAGCTTTTATTGGTAGAGGGATTGAGTTTCGGAGCCAGGAGATCATGCTGCAACTGTACAAAACTCTGGTGCAGCCGCACTTGGAGTATTGTGTATAGTTCTGGTCGCCGCATTATAGGAAAGATGTGGAAGTGTTGGAAAGGGTGCAGAGGAGATTTACCAGGATGTTGCCTGGTATGGTGGGAAGATCGTATGAGGAAAGGCTGAGGGATTTGAGGTTGTTTTCGTTAGAGAGAAGAAGTTTCAGAGGTGGCTTGATAGAGGCATACAAGATGATCAGAGGATTAGATAGGGTGGATAGTGAGAGCCTTTTTCCTCGGATGGTGATGGCTAACATGAAGGGACATAGCTTTAAATTGAGGGGTGAGAGATATAGGACAGATGTTAAAGGTAGGTTCTTTACTCAGAGAGTATTAAGAGCGTGGAATGCCCTGCCTGCAGCAGTAGTGGACTCGTCAACATTAAGAGCATTCAAATGGTCATTGGATAAACATATGGATGATATTGGAATAGTATCGATTAGAGGGGCTTTAGATTGGTTTCACTGATTGGCACAAAATCGAGGGCCGAAGGGCCTGTACTGCGCTGTAATGTTCTATGTTCTATTCTTTCAAAATGTAGGAATATTAAATGAAATATGAGAAAAATATCAAACAAATAGACTGCATTATGAGGAACCAGTCATGAAGACAAATAGAATGGGTTTGGTGTAATCATAGGCATTTTCTCAGTGTCTAGCATGGGTATGTGCTATACAGAAGAGCAGTAGCTGAAACAATAAAAATATGGAAAACCAGAAGGTTTTCCTACCTCACTCCTCTCTTTAATTCACACACAAGCATCTATTAGACATAAATTACATCAGCATCTCTAGGCAAGACCATCAAAACATCTTTTTTCCTTTCTTGGGATGTGGGCGCCACTGGCTGGGCCAGCATTTATTGCCCTTCATTTCAGAGGGTGTTTGAGAGTCCACTCCATTACTGTGGATGTACAGGTACATATAGATCAGACCAGGTAAGAATGGTAGATTTCTTGAAACAACATTAGTGAGCCAGAGGTTTTTTTTTTGACAATTGACCATGGCTTCATGGTCATTTATAATTCCAGATTTTTATTGAATTCAAACTTCATCATCTGCTGTGCTGAGATTTGAACCCTGGTCTCCAGAGAATTACCCTGGGTCTATGCAGTGAAAATAACACTACGCCACCTCCTCCCCATTAATGTTTACTGACAAATTATGAATCAAACACTCTTTTCACTCATTCTCCCTCTACCTCATTCATTTTGATCTGTTTGTGTTAGACTCTCTGATAGCCTTCATCACTACCTTTTCCCTTTCACTGGCTTGTTGTTGCATGGTTCCCATTTTCCAGATCCATCAATGCTTGCTTCAATGTAGTATCCTACCAACTCTTTCGCATCTTTTGACTCTTCCCAAGTGACAACCATAGAAGTGTCTGTGTTCCTTGAAGGAATAACATGCTGCGGAGGTTTTGGAATATCTGAAAGAAGAAAGACAAAAAGATTTAGAAAGTACGAAAACGAATGTGACTGTTTCAATCGTACAGCACGGTGGCACAATGGTTAACACTGCTGCCTCATAGTACCGGGGACCCGGGTTCAATTCCGGCCTTGGGAGACTGTCTATGTGAAGTTTGCATATTCTCCCCGTGTCTGGGTGGGTTTCCTCCAGGTGCTCCGGTTTCCTCCCACAGTCGAAAGATGTACAGGTTAGGTGGATTGGCCGTGCTAAATTGCCCCTTAGTATCAGGGAGATTAGCAGGGTAAATATGTGGGGTTGCGGGGATAGGGCCTGGGTGGGATTGTTGGCTTGATGGGCCAAATGGCCTGCTTCTATACTGTAGGGATTTTATGATTCCATGACTCATCTCAGAGGCCTTGTAGGCTGTATAATTGAATGTTGACTAAAGATAATTGCCAACTGTATTTTTTTGCATTTAGTAGAAAAGGAATTCTCTGGAACAGAGTACTTTTTAAAGCTTCATCCTTCAGAATTTGAGGGGCATGTCCAGTCTCATTATTCTGTTTTTGAGGAGGTAGTGCCACATGGAAAAGCATGTGCAATCGCAGTAAAGAGAAGAACAAACAAGATTTAGGCCGTGATTCTCCCACCCTGCTGCGCTAATTTTTCAGCAGAGCAGGCCGGGAGAATCGCACGTCAGTTGATTCACGGGGAAATCGGCTGGGAGGCGGGGTCAGCATTTAAATAGTATTTTGCATACTATTTAAATGCTATTAGCGGGCCTGGACTGAATTCTGCCTGGGAGAGGGGATCTGCCTGTGGGGGTCTGGGGAGGATTGGCAATTTGGGTGAGGAGTGGAGCTGGATATTGGGTCGGTCTGGGACAGGAGGGGCTCGAGACTGGCCAGGGAATGGTGGGGGGGCCATGATCGGGCACCTCCCCCCCCGCCCCCCCCCCCCCCCCCCCCCGGTCGGGCAGAATATACAAACTCCACGCAGACAGTCTCCCAAGGCCGGAATTGAACCCGGGTCCCTGGCACTGTGAACACCGTGCTGTGCCACCAAAACAGTCACGTTTATTTCAGTGGGGGAGTTGGGGGGGGGCAGCACTGCGGGGTTCCCGGGCTGGCCAGTGACTGAGCTGGCCAGCAATTGGAAGGCTGACAGTTTGGGGCCACTGCGCATGCGCAGAGGCCCACTGGTTTCAGTCTCCTGGGCAGGAACAGGCCCCGCCCCCGATTACTAATGATATTCATGCTCATGGTCTCTGCATTGCAGAGTGTGGGAGATTCTTGTCTGAACTCCCACTGAAAAAACCAGTGTGAATTACTCCAGTTTTCCCACAAATTCAACACTTAGAATTTTTGGGGGAGAATTCTGTCCTTAGACCGCACACGCGGGCAGATAGAGCATTAATCACGGGAAGCGACAGTTAACAAAGTACAAAGCATTTGATCCAATCCCTACCTGGAATACTGTGTACAGTTCTGACCAGGGAACAACAATGATCGGAAGGTAGCCGGGTGAGTTAAGGTGCATGTATTGTTCACACTTACCAAGTTTGTCTGTTACTTCAGTAAATTCTGTTGCCTCAGAAGGCTCACCAATGCCAGCAGAGTTTGCGGAGCGGACACGGAAACGGTATGATTTACCCTCAGCCAGATCAAACAGTGCGAACCGTGGAGACTTCACAGGGATTTCTGGGTTAACCCTCTGCCAGTCCTCGGTGCCTGCAACACACTAACGCAAGCAAGGGCAAACAAGCTTAGAAATTCAGGAGTAAGAAAGACAAATTCAGAATACTTAAAACAGCTACCAGTTGGGAAGCAGAGTACTTTCAATGGAACCAGTTGCTCACTTGGAGCTGGATTTTCCCTGTGAGCATCGCCACAGGTGAATCTGCTGGGGTCGGACTAATTTACTTGTGACTGGGGAAATTCCTAGAAGTATTTGCATTGTCACTGGGTTTCCTCCTTTGGGTGGCCCCATCAGGAAAATTGTTTGTAGAAAGATGAAAGGACTGAAGAGTCGAATATTAGGGGGAGGCACGGTGGCATAGTGGGTTAGCACTGCTGCCTTACAGCGCCAGGGATCCAGGTTCAATTCCCAGCTTGGGTCACTGTCTGTGTGGAGTGTGCACATTCTCCCCGTGTCTGCATGGGTTTCCTCCGGATGCTCCGGTTTCCTCCCACATTCTGAAAGACGTGCTGGTTAGGTGCTTTGAGCCGAACAAGCGCCAGATTATAGCGACTAGGGGAATTTCACAGTAATTTCCTTGCAGTGTTAATGTGAGCATTACTTGTGACTAATAAATAAACATTTTACTTTAAGAATGTTATGTCACATTGATGTTGTCAGGCACAGTGACACAATGATATCTGATGCAACACTTAGCATCATGTCATTTATCTGTAAATAATTATGAGTAATTGCCAATATTTCAGAGATGCCCTTTGATGCTGAATCAAAGCTGTAGTAATGCATCCAAATTGGAATGTTACGTATTTGTCCATAATTCATTTTATCAGTCTAAAAAGGGGGTTGAAAATTGGCTTGGTATGGATAATACAGCACTCTCTTCACATCAATACTCTTTATAAAAGCAATTTTAGAAAAGGTGGCAATTCATTTCATCAAATACACTGAGAAAATAGTGATGTGTATCTACACAGTCACATTTAAATTTTGCATCAGTAAAATTTGACTCAATTTTTCTTAAATAGCTTAATTCCTGTGTTTTAAAAAACCATAGCCAAAGGAATTTCATGCAAATGTAATTTGATGATCATTGGCTAATATTCCACATCACAATTTTACCCGTGCATGTTTAAACAGGTTTGGGAAGGGTGTTACTTTTTTGCACATGCATCTTGAGGTATTTACCTTTTCTACATAATACATGATTCCTTCGTGGCCACGTTGACCAGGGGGTTTCCAGCTGAGGACAACATAACTCTTGGTGGCTTCAGTCACAGTAAGTTCTCTAGGTTGTCCAGGCACCACACCCTCTGTTGGGACAGGAATGAGACAACAACCCTTTACTTTGGAGGTGAAAAATTGTCCAGAGATTTCCCCTCCTGATCAGTGTGCAGAGAAAGGCTCTGATGCTGCTAGGCTCAAAATACATACAGATACTCTGATTTGATTTTAATTATTATTGACACATGTATTAGTATGCAGTGAAAAGTATTGTTTCTTGCGTGCTATACAAAGCATACCATACATAGGGAAGGAAAGGAGAGAGTGCAGAATGTAGTGTTACAGTCATAGCTAGGGTATAGAGAAAGATCAACTTAATGTGAGGTAGGTTCATTCAAAAGTGTTCCAAAACATTTAGGTCTAAATGTTCATACTCAGGTTCTGTGGAGGTTTGGCACATGGGACTTCTATCCACACCTTGCCTGCATATCCCTGACTCTGAACAATTTCCTGAACTCAAGTGTACTTACATATGAAAGGCAGATGTTAGACCCATTTATAGTGCAACTGGGATACGCCAGGTTGGGATGAAGTGGGGATTGGGGGCAGGTGTGGGGAGGGCTGGTGGAGGTGGGGGGATGGGGGCTGGATGGGAGAGAGTTTGAAAATTGGAATGGTCATGGAAGGAAGATCTTATGAGCTTCATTAAGTTTTTGCAATTACTGCGAAGATAATTGGTTGAGTGCAACCAACTGAACTTGTCAAAATGGGCCTGCCTTCAAATTTTAAAAGTCTCCTATACTCTTCCTCAGCATTGCCAGTTGCAGGAATGTCCCTTTAGGCCCAACAAAAACTACAGTGGTACTGTTGGCCTTTGGCACCTACTCTTATTGTCACAACCTTCCCCAGGATTTACTTTGATAACAGCCAACTTTGCCCCAGCCAGAACTAAACAAGCTTCATGGTGGGGGGGGGGGGGGGGGGGGGGGGGGGGTAGGAGGAGGAGGAGGAGGAGGGGGATGGGGGAGGGGCCACTTGGTGCCCATTTGGCATCTACAGCTTTTTGGTTCTAGCTAAATGAGGCTTGAACTTCAAAATAGTTCTGGTTTCCTTGTCACTGGAATGGGCACTGACTGGCTCCATGAGTCACCTACCCAAAGTTAAAATTTCCATCAGTTATGACAGATAATACCCATTCTCAAAAGTTTAATAAACGCTGTTGAGAGAAAGAAAATGGAAAATACAGGTTATGGGGAATAAATGTTTTGATTGATCCCACATTGTTACAGGTCTAATCTTACAGATTAGAAAAAGGCATATTTACCTGCTGGTTCTTCTTCCGTTACAATAATCTGTCCTGTCCATGGGGCTAATGGAAGTCCTGAAATTAAATAACACAAAAAGATAAAACAGTGTTTTGAACAAATCTTAGGAAGAACTTTCAAAGCCTTTATATTGTGCAGGAAAAGAGTTAAACAAACTCAGAAAAATGTGCATACATATAGCATTACTTATAGGCTGAGATTCTCCAGTCCCGCTGCAGTGAATGGGGATTTGGCTGAGCGCCAAATTCTCCTTTCTCACTGGCAGCGGTGGCAGGGCACATGACATCCCAGCATTTTGGCCCATGATCTTTTTAAAATATATAACCATGGGTGAAATCTTGCCAAAAAATGGCAAAGTGTTGGTTCCAGCGTGAACACGGAGTGATTCCCACTGATGGCTTTCTGGCCAAATCTTCTGTCTTTTTACAAATACATTTTCTGCCCATGAGAATCACGCTGCTCCAGTGGCAAGTTCCCTCTGATTTGCCCAACCTGCAACAACTTAACTGCTGCAAGCACTGGGGAGCTCCATATAAACAGCTCCCCAGCATTTGTTCCACTGCAGAGGATAGCAGGCAAGAAGGCAGCACCGTGCTTTTCGGGAGCAGGGCGGGGGGGTCTCACCCGAATACTGGATGGAGTACAGCAGAGGCAGAACACACTCCATCCCTGCTCCAGGAGATGGCCTTTCAGCAGAGTCATCACCTCCACCTGGGATGCAGTGGCAGCCCTGGCCGGTGCAAGTGCACTACAGAAGAGGGTAAGGCAGCAATGTCGGAAGAAGGTGAATGATTTCTTCGCCCAGCCAGGGTAAGCGAACCACCCTGTCTCCGACTGGACCCCTTGCATACCCCTTGCACCCCCAACCCTTTCTCTCACTCAGCCACCTTGACCTTTGACAATACCAGGCACCACGTTCCCCCCCTCTCTCCCACAATCACCATGTTTCCCCAGTAACTGCTATGCTCCTCACTAACACTCCAGCTCCCACCCATTTTGAGCTAATATGTAGGTGAAGGCAACAAGTAGGCAGGAAGACATCTTAATTCAAGACAGATACGAATATAGGATTTAGGAAGAATGTGTGCAGTTGACTGATGCCTTTGTGAGACCGCACATAGATTTGTTTGGCCTGCTCATCCCCCTACTAAACGCAGCTGTAGATCTCTCATAACGGGTTTGCAATCAACATGCACGGGACCTCATTGAAGGATCAGGTTTTAGTGCATGAGATGTGGGAGAGTAGAATGGGCCTGTGTGCTATTCATCTGAAGCGTTAGAAGCCCCAATAGGTCCCTGCAGGGTCCAGACAGGAAAGATGCTAACCTTGGCTCAGATATATTCAAGAGGTCGCTAGATGTAGCATGTGGGGCAAATGGGATCAAAGGTTATGGGGAGAAAGCAGGATTAAGCTATTGAGTTGGATGATGAGCCATGATCTTGATGAATGGTGGAGCAGGCTCGAAGGGTCAAATGGCCTCCTCCTGCTCCTATCTTCTATGTTTCTATGTATCCACAATGATGGATCAGTCTTGAACTAATGCTAAGGAGTCCCTGTGATCAAAGGGTCCAGAGTGGTTGCAACTCAGCAACCTGTAGTGTAGGTGAGGCACTCTCTGAGAGTGGACTGCAAAGAAACCTTGAAACTTCTCATCATGATGAAATTGTCCAGGGATATCTGTTTAATGTGGAAAAGCGATGATCAGGGCAGGAACACGATTTTTTCTGATCAATCTGTCTGGTGGAGTGATGCCGAGAGGCTAAATGGTGTTCTCATTCTGCTCCTCCCTGTGGACCCCTATTTCTGGCTCCAGCTGAAAGAGCTCTCTGCAAGGTCTGCCCCACACTGGGAACAGGTGTGAGGATGGACATGAGTGTATCCCTGCTCTGATCAAATTAGATAGTGCTTCCAAGTTGTCAGGCTCCCAGGCTTTGTGAGGTCACGGATAAAATCGCAATTCCACTTACAGGTGCCTGAGGTCGTAAGAGAACGGAGTGCTGTGCAGATTTTAATGCGAGCATTTGGCACATGCAAACCACCAGAAGAGCAGACAGTGCAATTTAATTCAGCTGTCATAAATAGAGGTATATTCAAACAAAGTATATTGTTTCCAAACAAAAAGAAACTGGAGCCTTCCAGTCAGTGGAGGATAGCAAACTATAACGTTAAAGAATGTGTCAGCAGTCTACACTGCCTGGAATCTGGTAGCTATCATATTGACACGGGCCTGTTGCCCTGATAAGAGCTCTGCACAAGACTCTTTGCCACATGTATGCAGTTCATTGTGCCTTGCACTTGTGGTAAACCCGAGGTTGCTGAAAATCCTAGTGGTCTTACAGCCTGGCTATTCAGAACCAGGTGAACCTGGACAAGGTATCTGTCACCTTCCAGGTGCATTTGTGTGTTGCTGACTGGGAGGTGCCAAACAGGTTCCCAGTGGAGGCCGGAAGGAGCAACTGGCAAAGGAATTTAAGGTGGTAACGACCTTCACTGCTACAAGAATGAGATTTCCCCCAGTCCTTATAGACATAGAATCCGCAGCCCAACCCTTCCAGGTACAGGATCTCCTGGAGGAGCAGAGATGAGTGTTATTCCCATTCAGACCTGACTATGCATGGAGATATTGCCTTCTAATCAAGGTGATGACAACCATGTGCGAGAAGCCATCCTCTAACACTATTCAGCTTGCCTCCGCTACCCTCGAGACTCCATCGAGAAACCATTGCCTTGGCAGCATAGAAAAATGAACCACATGAGCCCTTGTCAGACATGATCAATCCCCAGAGGATGGAGATTTGGAGTCAGGAGTTTGCTGCTCAGAGGTATCCACCTCCCTCCCTCCCTTCATTGCTGCCTCTGGCTGCAGCCAATGGTCAATGGCACAGAATGAACAGCAGCTCCGCACATCACTGAGATCTCAAGGTTGTGAGACCCATCCGTCAGGAACAAACTTTGCGGGAACTCACAAAGGCTCCTTGGGCAGCACCTTTCAAATCCATGACCACAACCATCTAGAATGGCAAGGGTAGCAGATACATGGGAACACCATCACCTGGACGCTAGCCTCCAAATCACACACCATTCTGACTTGGAAATATTTCGCTGCTCCTTGGGTCAAAATCATGGAACTCCCTCCCGAACAGCACTGTGGGCGTACCTACACCACATGGAGTGCTGTGGTTCAAGGAGACAGCAATAAATGCTGGCCTACCCAACGAAGCCCATATCCTTTGAATGAATTTTTTAAAACCTGCTGCAGCGCAGGCTTCACCATAAAGAGGCGAACATTACTGAGCAGTGTTGACATCCAGTTGCCTCATGATTATTATGGTGTCTTTATAGTTGACCAATTGTGCTGGTCTTTGACACCAACCACCCAAAAAGATACTCCCCCCTATTTCGAGATCTCACAGTTTTTACATCGCTGCATAGTTGTTACTTGAAAAGTGGTGCGTGTTTGTTTTCAGACTCACTCCACTACCATCTACCCTTCCCCTGTCACCCATCAACTTCCCCTCATCACCCTTGATCCACCCAATCTCACCACTTCTCTCTCCTCTGTCACCCGTGAACCTCCCCCCGTTACCCTGGACCCTATCATGATCCACCACCACAACCCTTCCCTTCCCTTAGAGCGAATGCCTGTTACTGTATCCATGCCCACCCTGACCCCTCCCAATATCTGAGCCACCTGTGCAGTCTGCTCCCATTACCTCCCCCCCACCACCCCCGACCCCCCGCCACTTCTCGCCTGCCCTCCCATCCTGTCCATCTAATTTGGACGAGCAATTTAATTCTGGTGTGCTAGTCTTTCAATCAGCATGTATGATATGCTAATGTATGCAAAAGGGCTTCTGGACATTGTTTGCCAGGAAGCTCAGCCCACCTTCAGTCCACCGTTAAAGTCCCAAGAACAGAATTCCAAAGGTTCATTCTGACGTTGGCAAACTGATTTTTGGCCTCAGGCTAAGTGAAGTTCCCCAGCCTGCCAAGCTTCCTGCTGTTGGCAGGGACTGAAAGATTCTGCCCACTGACAGAAATGCAGTGGCTGGAGTGTAAATAAACTTTCAGAAACCCTTTGACAAAGTTACACACTGATTGGAGAAAGTTAAAGGGGAGGACTTAGCAGAACAGAAGGAAATTGGATTAAAACAGTTCAGAAGAGAATAAATAAAGAGCAGAAGTTTAGAGTGGCTTATTTGAACTTCCTTGACTGGCTTTAATGGGGAGGCAATGGCTTCAAAACGGGGCCAGTATACTTGTGATGTGCATTGGCCCCTGGATTCTGTTTCAGGAAGAGCAGGTCAGAGCATTCACTTCCTCTCCCATAGAGATGGGAATGAGCCTGACTCAATGAAATTCATCCTTACTCACATTACTGTGAAGAAAATGGGCCTGACCCATTGCACCTTCTTCCAGAGAGAATAAAATCAACCTTGGCCAAAGTACCTAACCCTTCCTTGTATCTTGACTGCGCTGTGCAGCTTAAGATGGATCAACTAGCACTGATAGGCACAATATTTGCGTACGTTTGAGATTTAAGATAAGGAACCAGGTATAGTTCCAACACTGCTCTGGACCAGAGACCAGGTCCACATGAATTCTTCATCCTCTTTGCTTTCCATCTATCTCGAAGGAGATCCTACCTTCGGCTGATTCACCTGATTTGGGAACTCATTCCCAATGGTAGTTCAAATCTTTGAATGGGATTTTATGGCCTCACTCGTGCCAAAACCATAAAATCCTGCCCGAGATCAATGGTCCTTCCCATGCTCCACCCCTCGCCCACTCCAATTCTCGAGGCGGGCAGTTCGGTAAAATTCCGGCCTGTGTCTCACCTTTTCAATAGCACCAGGTCTTGGTGCTCTAATGTACTTTGCTCCCATAAACACAAAGGATTGCCACAGCTTTGGTGTGTTTTAGTTTCTCTTTCTATCACATTGCATGCAGCACAAATTTATTCTGAGTAGCAAACGTCGAATTTACTATTTGGCCTGTTGTCCTTCATACTAAGAGTGTAGCCAAACATGAACTCTTAAAGAAGATATCAAAGGAGTCACTCTTTCTCAGAGTGAGTAGTCAAAAAAAAGACATACCTTTCAGCCTCGCTTTATCAGAGGGATCCAAGGCTGCAACAGGTTCAGATATACGGGATGGCCTGCTAATTCCAACGTGATTGACAGCACGCACACGGAAGATGTAAGAACGACCTTCTACCAACCCGGTGACAGGGAAGCGGGCAAACTTCACTGGGGTGTCATTGCACTGAACCCAGTGACCGGTTCGTACTTCACATCTGTAGACAAAGGAATTGAGTTGTTTGTTAGAGCAAACAGGAAATCTAGTCAATTACCATTCTGAAACTCATTCTGCCATCACTACTATACAAAAACATCACAGATTATATGTAAGGGCATTTATTTACTGTTTAAACACTTTCTTTAGTGCTACTTGCACATTTTCTCCTATTTATTCTTCTCTCCTGAAGGTTATGGATAAAAAGTATACAGCTCCTTGGTTACCTCAAACAGATGCACATTTTCATGTGGAAGCTCAGATGGAAAAGGATCATTCTGGAAGGTTCCGCTGTTGGGCAAAGTTTAGTTAGCACCAGCAAGCGTAGAAAATTCAGACTGTAGTAACAGCCCTATCACTGATGGCACATTATAACAAGGATGGAGGTGAGGGAGTATTATTAGGCAGCTCGTCTAAGATGCACAAGTCTGATTTTCTACTCACCACAAGCGCACACTCAAAAATTGATACTTTGGAAATATTTTTAAAATCACTTCAAGTTCCTACTGTTACTCCTGCAGGTGATGCTATGATAAGTATTATCCATGGTGCCTTTATGGTGAAAGTCTATAATCCTTTGGCTGCATAATCCAGCCATCGCTTCCAGTGAGTTGCTAATATGTTCTCTGAAATTATTTTTATTGCCATTTTTTTCTTATTAAAATTCTAAATTTTGTTTTATCATTTGTAGAACTCACATACCCAAAGCAGCCTGGAGCCATGAGTGACTCTTTTATCTGCTACATCACCAGGATACTGCCTACCTCCCACCCAAAAGGAAAGTACAGTAAGACAAAGAGCAACAGGATATGACAGAAAAAAAGCAAAGAGCTAAAGGGAGGGAAGAAGAAGAGATATTATCAATGACTTAGATGAGTGTACTGAGTGTAACACATTCAATGATGCTGAAGATGTAAGTTGCAAGGATGAACCAAAGAGGTTGCAAAGAAATATAGACAGGTTAAATGAATGGGCAGGAATATAAGGTGGGAAAGTGTGAAGTTCTCCACTTTGGAGGAAAAAATTGGAAAAGCAGAATATTTTTCAATAGTGAGAGACTGCAAATGTTGGCATTCAGAGGGACCTGGATGTCCTTGCAAATTAATCACAGGACACGAACATACAAGTATAGCAAGTAATTAGGAAAATAAATTATTTCAATTTTTTAAAATTTTGATTTGATTTATTATTGTCACATGTATAATTATACAATGAAAAGTATTGTTTCTTGCATGCCTACACAAAACATACTGTTCATAGTGAAAGAAAGGAGAGAGTGCAGAATGTAGTGTTACAGTCATAGCTAGGGTGTAGGGGAAGATCAACTTAGTGCGAGGTAGGTCCATTCAAAAGTCTGATGGCAGCAGGGAAGAAGCTGTAATGAAATGGTATGTTTGCCTTTGTTATTAACAGATTGGAGGATAAGAATAAAGAAGTCTTTCTACAATTGTATAAGGCCTTGATGAGACCACACCTATGGAAATATGTACAGCTTTGATCTCCTTTCCTAAAGAAGGATACACAAGCCTTAGAGTGAGTGCAACAAAGGTTCACTAGATTGATTCCTGTGAAGAGGGGATTGTTCTCTGAGGCGAGATTAGGTAGACAAAGCCTTTGTTACCTGGAATTTAGAAGAATAAGAGGCATAAAACCTTTAACATTCTTAAGAGTTTCGATGGGGTAGATGCTGGGAGGATGTTTCCCTGGCTGAGGAGTCCAGAATGGGGTGACCATTTAGGATTGAGCTGAAGAGAAATTTTTTGACTCAAACAGTTGTGGATCTTTTTAATTCTCGACCCCAGAGAACAGTGGATGCTCAGTCAGTCAAAATTCAACTTGGTGATCAATAGATTTTTTGGGTACTGAGGAAATTAAGGGATTTGGAGATAGTGCGGAAAAGTGGGATTGAAGGAACAGATTGTCTTGATTGTATTGAATAGCAGAACAGGCTACAAGGGCCAAGTGACCTATGCCTGCTTTTACTTTTTACAGTCTTGATGAGAACAGAGAAATAGAAGAAAAAGAGGTAAGACAAAGAGAGAAATAGCCCCACAGAGACAATAAAGACAGGTTACAGAGTGCAATATCCTCCAACTGACCATGAGCAGTAGCATGAGAGATCAACAAGAATACTATAAATATAAATTTAAATGTTTACAGAGTTTCTCTGTTCATTCTTAGGGCAGATGACTTCATGCATCACTGCACAGTATTACACTTAATACCTTTCATGTCGTGCGATCAGCTGCCTGAGTACTGTCACTGTGTATGAGACCTTCTGAATAGAATGAAAATGCGGGTGTTTGCCCACCAAATCAATCTGAAGATATTGCCAGACAAACTGGGGACTTGAATATCAAACACACTCCTAACACTCTCCCGGAGCCCGCCATTATTCAAATGTAAGGAAAGAGCGTTTGATTAGGGTTGTGGAAGAACGACAGCACCCAGGGAAATGTACTCTGACACGAATCCAAACTTTTAGGAGAGGAGGGAAGAAACAAAAAAAAATGTAACAGGATCCACTTTTTCAGAATTCCTGTTTATTCAATCAGAACCCAAAGTATCCAGAAATGAATATCGTGAGAAATATCCCAGCCATCAATTTCTTTTATCACTCACCTGTCAACAAAGTAACCAACGATGGAGCTACCACCATCCACTGCCGGCTGCTTCCAGCTTACAATCACATAATCCTTATTGGCATCCAAGCAATAGACATCTAAAGGAGCTGCCGGGGCACCTGCAACTTCTGCATCAGCATCTGTAAACGAGGCGCAAACTCATTGATTACAATGGCTACATTATAGTTTCTCTCATTCCTGGGAAATGCAGCAGCAATATAGAATTATAGAATCCCTACAGTGCAGCAGAAGGCCATTCGGCCCATCGAGCCTGCACTGACAACACTCCCGCCCTGGCCCTAACCCCATAACCCCACATATTTACTCTGCTAATCCCCCTGACACTAAGGAGCAATTTAGCATGGTTATCAGGGGCGGCACAGTGGTTAGCACTGCTGCCTCACAGCGCCCAGGGCCCCGGTTCGGTTCCCGGTTTAGGTCACTGTTTGTGTGGATTTTACATGTTCTCCTTGTGTCTACGCGGGTGCTCCGGTTTCCTCCCACAATCCAAAGATGAGCAGGTTGGGTGAATTGGCCATGCTAAATTCTCCCTCAGTGTACCCGAACAGGCACTGGAGTGTGGCGGCTAGGGGATTTTCACAGTAACTTCATTGCAGTGTTGAAACTAATAAATAAACTTTAACTTTAATCAACCTAACTGCACATTTTTGGAGTGTTGGAGGAAACCGGAGCACCCGGAGGAAACCCACGCAGACACAGGGGGAATGTGCAAACTCCACACAGACAGCGACCCAAGCCAGGAATCGAACCCGGGTCCCTGGCGCTGTGAGGCAGCAGTACTAACCACTGTGCCACTGTGCCGGTGTCAGCACCTTGGTCACTGATAACTGAAAAGCAGGATATGGTGCATTCTACTCACCCTGAGGCAGACTCACAGCTGGCATGTCATCATCCAAGGAGATGATGACCAGCTCACAAGGGAAAATTTCTTCACACAGAGGGATGTGAATCTTTGGAATTCTCTACCCCAGAGGGCTGTGGAAGCTCAGTCATTGAGTATGTTTAAGGCAGCGATTGACAGATTTCTACATACTCATGACATAAAGCGATATAGAGAATGTGTGGGGAAAAGGCATTGAAGTGATGATCAGCTGTGATCGTGTTGAATGACAGACCAGGCTCAATGGGCTGAATGGCCAACTCCTGCTCCTATGCTCCAGTGTTCCTCTCTGACAGTATCCAAGTCATTTCTCTCACAAAGACCAAGTATCTACAGGCAAACTGTGCTCTCTTGTGCTTTTACAGCTCAATGTAGCCAATATAGCAGATACCCAAAGCCTGCTCAGTCATTAAATGCACACTTACTATGGCACAGCTCCCTATCATTAGAAAATAACAACTAGGAGCAGGAGTAGGCCATCTGGCCCCTCGAGCCTGCTCCGCCATTCAATAAGATCATGGCTGATCTTTTCGTGGACTCAGCTCCATTTACCCACCCGCTCACCATAACCTTAATTCCTTTACTGTTCAAAACTTTATCTATCCTTGCCTTAAAAACATTCAATGAGGTAGCCTCAGCTGCTTCACTGGGCAGGGAATTCCACAGATTCACAACCCTTTGGGTGAAGAAGTTCCCCCTCAACTCAGTCCTAAATCTGCTCCCCCTTATTTTGAGGCTGTACCCCCTAGTTCTAGTTTCACCCGCCAGTGGAAACAACCACCCTGCTTCTATCTTATCTATTCCCTTCATAATCTTATATGTTTATATCAGATCCCTCCCTTTCTTCTAAATTCCAATGAATCTAATCCCAGTCTACTCAGTCTCTCCTCGTAAGCCAACCCTCTCAACTCCGGAATCAACCTCGTGAATCTCCTCTGCACCCTCTCCAGTGCCAGTATATCCTTCCTCAAGTAAGGAGACCAAAACTGTTCACAATACTCCAGGTGTGGCCTCACCAGCACCTTAAACAGCTGCAACATAACCTCCCTGTTTTTAAACTCCATCCCTCTAGCAATGAAGGACAAAATTCCATTTGCGTTCTTCTTAATTACCTGTTGCTCCTGTAATCCAATGTTTTGCGATTCATGCACAAGGCCACCCAGGTCCCTCTGCACAGCAACATGCTGCAATTTTTTATCATTTAAATAATAGTCCATTTTGCTGTTATTCCTACCAAAATAGATGAACTCACATTTACCAACATTGTATTCCATCTGCCAGACCCTTGCCCACTCACTTAAACTATCTATATCCCTCTGCAAATTTTCAGTGTTCTCTGCACACTTTGCTCTACCACTCATCTCAGTGTCATCTGCGAACTTTGACACACTACACTTGGTCCCCAACTCCAAATCATCTATGTAAATTGTAAACAACTGCAGTCCCAAATCTGATCCCTGAAACACACAAGTCACTGATCGCCAACCAGAAAAACACCCATTTACCCCCACTCTTTGCTAACCAATCCTCTATCCATGCTAAAACATTATCTGTAACGCCATGCACCTTTATCTTATGCAGCAGCCTTTTGTGCGGCACCTTGTCGAATGCCTTCTGGATGTCCAGGTACACCGCATCCACCGGTTCCCCTTGTCTACCACGCTCATAATGTCCTCAAAGAATTCCAGGAAACGAGTTAAACATGACCTGCCTTTCATGAACCCATGTTGCGTCTTCCTAATGGGATCATTTCTATCCAGATGTCTCTCTATTTCTTCCTTGATGATAGATTCAAGCATTTTCCCCACTACACAAGTTAGCTAACTGGCCTATAGTTACCCACCTTTTGTCTACCTCCTTTTTTAAACAGTGGCATCAGATTTGCTGTTTTCCAATCTGCTGGAACCGCCCCAGAGTCCAATGAACATTGGTAAATTACCTCGAGCACATTTGCTATTTCCTCCAGCAGAGTCATAGAGGTTTACAGCATGGAAACAGGTCCTTCGGCCCAACTTGTCCATGCCGCCTTTTTTTTAAACCCCTAAACTAATCCCAATTGCCCACATTTGGCCCATATCCCTCTATACCCATCTTACCCATGTAACTGTCTAAATGCTTTTTAAAAGACAAAATTGTACCCACCTCCAGTACTACCTCTGGCAGCTTGTTCCACTCACCACCCTCTGTGTGAAAAAATTGCCCCTCTGGACACTTTTGTATCTCTTCCCTCTCACCTTAAACCTAAGCCCTCTAATTTTAGACTCCCCTACCTTTGGGAAAAGATATTGACTATCTAGCTGATCAGTGCCCCTCATTATTTTATAGACCTTTATAAGATCTTTTTTAGTACCCTGGGATGCATTCCATCAGGGCCAGGAGACTTGTCTATCTTTAGCTTCATTAACTTGCCCAACACTACCTCTTTAGTGATAATGATCATTTCTAGGTCCTCACCTGCCATAGCCTCCTTGTCATCAATGTTTGGCATGTTATTTGTTTTCCACTGTGAAGACCGACACAAAATACCTGTTCAATGCCTCAGCCATTTCCTCATTTCCCATTATTAAATCCCCCTTCTCATCCTCTAAAGGACCAATGTTTACCTTAGCCACTCTTTTTCGTTCTATATATTTGGAGAAACTTTTGCTATCTGTGTTTATATTCAGGGATCAGAGCTGGGCCCACTGTTATTTGTCATTTATATTAATGATTTAGATGAGAATATAGGGGGTATGGTTAGTAAGTTTGCAGATGACTCCAAGATTGGTGGCATAGTGGACAGTGAAGAAAGTTATCTCCAATTGCAATGGGATCTTGGTCAATTGGGCCAGTAGGCTGACAAATAGCAGATGGAGTTTAATTTAGACAAATGCAAGGTGATGCATTTTGGTAGATTGAACCAGGGAAGGACTTACTCAATTAATGGTAGGGCGTTGGGGAGAGTTACAGAACAAAGAGACCTAGGGGTACATGTTCATAGCTCCTTGAAAGTGGAGTCACAGGTGGACAGAGTGGTGAAGAAGGCATTCAGCATGCTTGGTTTCATCGGTCAGAACATTGAATACAGGAGTTGGGACGTTTTGTTGAAGTTGTACAAGACATTGGTAAGGGCCACTTGGAATACTGTGTGCAATTCTGGTCACCCTATTATAGAAAGGATATTATTAAACTAGAAAGAGTGCAGAAAAGATTTACTAGGATGCTACCGGGACTTGATGGATTGAGTTATAAGGAGAGGCTGAATAAACTGTGATTTTTTTCTCTGGAGCGTAGGAGGCTGAGGGGTGACCTTATAGAGGTCTATAAAATAATGAGGGGCATAGACAAGGTAGATAGTCAATATCTTTTCCCAAAGGTAGGGGAGTCTAAAACTATGGAAAGAGATACAAAAGTGTCCAGAGGGGGAATTCTTTCACACAGAGGGTGGTGAGTGCCTGGAACAAGCTGCCAGAGGTAGTAGTAGAGGCGGGTACAATTTTATCTTTTAAAAAGCATTTAGATAGTTACATGGGTACAATGGGCATAGAGGGATATGGGCCAAATGCGGGCAATTGGGATTAGTTTAGTGGTTTTAAAAAAAAGGGCGGCATGGACAAGTTGGGCCGAAGGGCCTGTTTCCATGCTGTAAACCTCTATGACTCTAAGCTAGTTTACTCTCGTAATCTATCTTACTTTCCTTTATAGTTTTTTCGTGGCTTTCTGTTGACTTTAAAGATTTCCCAATCCTCTAATTTCCCACTAATCTTTTCCACTTTGTATGCATTTTCTTTCAATTTGATACCCTCCTTTATTTCCTTTGATATCCATGGCTAATTATCCCTTTTCCTACAGTCCTTCCTTATCACCTTTACTATCAGACGAGAAAGACCCTCACTACAATCACTACTCTGTGCTGAGTTTGTTGGTTGCTATCTTGGTGGTAGCACAATTGCTACAATTGTTCTCAGTGCCTCTAGTTGCGGGATGTGGTTGTGGGGCAGTAAACAGCTTATTATTTACTGATTTCTTAGTGCACAATGTGGTGCTGAGTGAGAACAAAATTGGGCTGAATTTGATCAGTCGCACAATGGGAAGGCAAGGCACTCTCATGACATGTGGGCTGTTATGTTTATTTGCAATCATACCTCTGACAAACACATATCCACTATGCTGTTCATAGCCAGACTTTGTCAGTACACGCATGATGTACAATCCTTCGTCCTCTTTGTTTAGGTGAGTGAAAGTCAGTGTGGCACTTTCACCACTCCAGTGCATCTGAACCCATTCGGATGGCTTTAACTGAACACCTGACAATGAAAATAGAGAAGAGTAGGAATGTCAGAATGGAGCAGGTATGGAGGTTAATGCAGGAGATTATAATTCGCGGTGTTCCAAGAACGGAATTTCCCATCCAAGCTCAATGGAACTTTAAATGGTCTGCCAAATGTTCTGTTTCACTCGCGACGATTCCTGTGGTGGGTGCAACGCAAGAATTTCAACCTAGATGTTTGAAATTTATTGTCTTTACATATACACTTGACATTCTTTCCACATGCTAAGTTTTTGCTGCAAGCTATAACTGCTAAATGTGAAATCATAAATACACAAGATTAACAACAATGAAAGCAATAAACTCCTTGAGAAGTTAGGCAGTGTTGTAAGCAGCCTAGAAGGAAGTGTAAAATTATAAAAAGATTATTTCAACATCCTGGGGGGTTACCATTCACCAGAAACTGAACTGGACTAGCTGTATGAATACTGTGGCTACCAGAGCAGGTAAAAGGATAGGAATTCTGCAGCGAGTAACTGCGAGTCCCCAAAGTCAGTCCACCATCTACTAGGCACAAGTCAGGAGTGTAATGGAATATTCTCCACTTGCCTTGATGCTCAAACAACATTCAAGAAACTAAACACCATCCAGGGCAAAACAGCCCACTTGATTGATACCCTTTCCACAAACATTCACGTCCTCCACCATGATGCACAGTGGTAGCTGTTTGTACCATCTACAAGATGAACTGCAGGAACTCACCAAGGTTCCTTAGGCAGCACCTTCCAAACCCACAACCACTACCATCTAGAAGGACAAGAGCAGCAGATACCTGGGAACACCACCACCTGGAGGTTTTCCTTCCAAGTCACTCTCCATCCTGACTTGGAAATATATCGGTGTTCCTTCATTGTCAGTTGGACAAATCCTGGAATTCCCTCCCTAACAGCACTGTGGGTGTACCTACAACTCAGGGACTGCAGCAGTTCAAGACTGCAGATCAGGACAACCTTCTTGAGGGCAAATAGGGATGGGCAATAAATGCTGGCCTAGCCAACAACGCCCACATCCCGTAAATGAATTTTAAAAAATAGATTCAGAGAATGGGCAAAACTATGGCATTGTCGGCAAATGTGAGGCCATCCATTTTGGACATAAAAAGGATAGAACAGGGCACTTTCTAAATGTGAAAAGCCAGAAACAGTGAAGATCCAAATGATATGGAGGGCCAGTAACACTGATAATTAAAATGCCGTGAACAGGTACAGAAAATAATTCAAAAAGACTAACGGAAAATTAACCTTTGGCGCGATCTTACCAAAAACATTCTGAGTGCCAAATGAATGGAACAGGAAAGAATTGCATCACTTTTTTGGACAACTTAGAAATTGAATCTTACCTCACTTTGAGGAAAAAATTGAAGTAAGATCTGTTTCCAGCCTGCAGGGATGGGGACGGGGCCTAAGCTCGCCTGGAAGTTTGCAGCAGAGGGTGCCATTGTGCATGCGCAGACCAGGGAGATCTGTCAGTCACCTTCCCCCAGCTACCATTGGCCTTTGCAGCCAATTGCCTCCCCGCTGCTATTTCTGCTGCCCACGGCCAATTCCCCCCCACCCCCCACACAGACCGTCCGATCGTCCAGCCTCCCTCACCCCCGATCCCAGTTGCAGAGTGTGCAGTGTCCTGCACCTGCATCTGCCTTAGGCCCCACTCCCTCTGCCCTTGACCTCCCAGGGGTGCCTCAATGGCCTCCGGTCCCCACTGGCGAGGCCTTCATGACAGATCTCCGTGAATGGGGACCATACGTGATCCTCGCCAGTGAGGATCTTCACTGGCAAGGCTGTAAAGGCAAGTGAGCCCAGATGATTAAATAGAACTTAAATATTACAATTAGTTCTGTGCCTGATCTCGCCAGATATCAGGTGCTGGCAAAATTGCGAGAAGCGAGAAATCGGGCATGAACCCGATTTTCCGATTCTCTCACAATCATACTGGCTCGCACCACCCATCGACCGATGGGGTGAGAGGGTAAGATCGCTTCTTTATATCTGGGAGACGTGAATACAAGGAGGTCAAAGTCATACTTGAGCTATACAAAGCCATGGTTACCACACGTGGGTCACTGAGTAGTTCTGAGCACTACATCTTAGAAAGGAAATATTAGCCTTGAAGGAATTGCAGCCTAGATTTATCATAATGACACCTGGACTTTGAAGGTTAACTTACAAGGAGTGATTATTTTCTGGAGTTTAGAAGGTCAAGGAGTATCTTATTTGAAGTTTTCAAGATATGAAGGGAAATTGATAGCGTAGAGGGAAACTATTTCCACTGGTTGGCGAGTTTAGGACAAGGGAGCATGTAAATATAAATCCATATCTTTCAGGATTGAAAGTAGGAAACACTTCCACCACCCACTCTATGTAAAAATTTGGAACTCTCTTCTGTAAATGGCAATTATTTTTTGAGTTTTCTATTTTCCTTGTCTACATTACCAAACCTGTCAAAATCCTGTATACATTTATCAAACTTTCCCTCAATTTCCTTTGCTCCAAGGAGAGTAGCCCCAGCCTCTCCAACCTAACTTTGTAACTAAAATCCCTCATCCCTGGAACCATGCTCATTTTTGCACCATCTCCAGGACCCTCACAGCTTTCGTAAAATGTGGTGACCAGAAATACTCCAGTTGGGGCCTAACCAAAACTTTATCAAGATTCAGCATAGCCTCCCTGCTTTCATAATCAATGGGTGGGATTTTCCAGCTGCGCTCACCCCGAAACTGGAAAATCTCGGTAGAGGTCTTTATAAAAAGATTATTTCAACATCCTGGGGGTTACCATTCACTAGAAACTGAACTGGACTAGCTGTATGAATACTGTGGCTACCAGAGCAGGTAAAAGGATAGAAATTCTGCAGTGAGTAACTCACCTCCTGAGTCCCCAAAGTCTGTCCACCATCTACTAGGCACAAGTCAGGAGTGTAATGGAATACTCTCCACTTGCCTGGATGAGTGATGCTCAAACAACATTCAACAAAATAAACACCATCCAGGGCAAAACAGCCCACTTGATTGATACCCTTTCCACAAACATTCACGCCCTCCACCATGGTCCACCCCTCGCCTGCTACTATTCCTCTGGTGGGTGGAACGGGGGAATTCACTCCAATGTCTACTTATGAAGTCCAGGATTCGACATACTTTGCTAACCGCGCTCTCAATATGTCCTGCCGCATTCAAAGATTGATGTACATGTACAACCAGGTCCTTCTACCCCTGCACTCTCTTTAGAACGATACCATTCAGTCTTTATTGCCTCTCCCTAACCCTTCTGTCAGAATACATTCGCTCACATTTCTCTATATTAAATCCCATCTGCCATTCACCTACACATTCTGCCAGCCTATACCATATTACAGTCAATTCATCTTTTTGCCTCTCCTCCGAGTTTTGTATCATTGGCAAATTTTGGAATTCTACTCTGTATTCCAAGATTTAAGTCATTTATATATAGCAAGAGAAGCAGTGGTCTTCGCACAGACCCACGGAGAACACCACTGTCTACAATCCTTCAATCTGAAAAGTTAATGGTGGCAGCTGCCTTTCAAAGCTGGAGGGTCATTTACTCCCCCAGCAGATTGAAAGAGTAGGGGGATGTTCTTACAGGTAAGAGGGTGCTTCAAAATGGAGGCCCCTCTCTCCAACCTTTTCAACATTTAAATTACAGAAGGTTTTTACAGGCAGTCTACCAGGACACCCCTTGTCATAATGGCTTCCAGCTGCTGTTAGGCCCATGCTGGAAGAGATGGCCCAGCCTGGAATAATGGACTCTCGCTGCCTCGGGGCAGTCACACTGACCTCCTCATGAACCTGGAGGCTGACTGAAAAATCCCAGTTTGCATCCTCCAATTGGCCTTAATTGGGGTTTAATGAGTTTGGTGAGCTTCCCATTGCTTACAATCCAGCAGCCTCCTGTCCTGCCTCCAGAAAAATGCTCCAGCATTAGGATAGAGGCAGGGAACTTGTATGCCGGCTGAAGATGCTATTTCTTACACCTATCTGGGTGTGAACCGCATGAACAATAGCGATATTCTATGCTGTGAGGAAGGAGAGGAGATAACTAAAGATCTTTTTAAAGTGGTTTGATCTTTGGTTTCTTGCTAACTGCAATTTCATGCTAGGTCCCTCTCCCACATTCACACAGGCAACACTTACCATCGTGCCACCACTGAATCTCTGGCTGAAATCGCTTTAGGCTGGGATGAACGACCACAGTGCAGCCCAAACTCAAGGTGTCGCCTTCCTTACCAAAT
The DNA here is from genome assembly GCF_964213995.1 of Mustelus asterias. Classification (NCBI taxonomy): domain Eukaryota; kingdom Metazoa; phylum Chordata; class Chondrichthyes; order Carcharhiniformes; family Triakidae; genus Mustelus; species Mustelus asterias. Next base: position 53,349,997 of record NC_135807.1, on the reverse strand, counting down.
GACACTTCAAACTTTTCAACGATGTGCACATCAAACTTCATATGAGGATCACCAGGGAAATAGTCATCTGTTCGACAAAGAAGTTGAATTAGTTTCTTTTAACACTTCTCTTTCACCGTTGTGTTTTGTTTTATTTCATTTTCTTTCAATTTTCCCTTTCCCATTCTCGTAAGTAATTCTTGACAGAGGCCCTTGCGAGCAATTATTTGGAATTGGGATATTCTGCAAAGAGTTTGTGAGTCGTACTCTCCAGGTATTATTATCAACCCCCATGGAAGGTTTACAATTAGGTACAGGGTTGCCAGATCTGTCCAATAGGAGATAGGGTTTCCTCTTTATTTTCTATTTACTAAGTCTTTGCCAGCTACTTCAGTAAGTTTAGCAAGGCTGAGGTTAGAACCAGTTATATCAGTGTGATGTGGGTACATATCTCAAAACAGTCAACCAAACCACTAGTGATATTAGTACCAAAGCAGGCTGATGGCCTATTTATTACATGGAATAAAGTGTTCATCAGCAGATTGTGCCCAGATTTTTTGGAAATGTTTATATTTATGACATTTTTCTACTTTAGATATTTTAATTAAATATAAATGTCTCATGGCGATGCCTCAACTTTATGGAATAGAAAAGACACCCATATGATCGCAGTTGCCAATACACATTTTTCAACAGTAAATTCAGATATAATAAAACACCATTAGACTTCAAAACTAAATGAAACTATGTTTATAATGATACTGCTTTCTTTATGTTAAAATTCCAGGTCTAAATGCACAGAAAGGTGCAAAATAAAAACAAAGGCTAGAATTGAGAACAAGTTTGATCCGCATCTGGAAGGTTTATATTTTACATCTGTTCATTGTTCAGAGTTTGCAGAGTTAGGCTAGAGAAACACTTTTGGTTAGACTACAGGGATGTCAAGGCATTCTCAAAACCAAAGGGTGTGGGGAATAATCAGTGGTCACCAAGAATTCAAATCTGTCCTAGTCCATTGACTTGCATGCCAAAATTTTATTGGCACCCCCTCCCCAAAATTGGGGCAGATGAGGCTCGCAGAACGGCATCCTCCATTGGTCTCGGACGGGATCTTACGAACCTCGGGCGGGCGAGGCGGTAAAATTCCGGCAGCTGTGTCCATTTCAAGTTCATTCATTCTAGGGAAGCCAACTACATTTTAATCTGTAAGTCTCTTCAAAATGCTGATCAGCCAGTTATACTTTTCTAGCATAGTTTTTTTTTACTCCAGATGTACTACATACATTTTTTTTCACTTTTTTTTAATGGTAACTGTGCCTCAGTATTGCTGATTCAGCTTGACCAGAACGTTTTCAAACCTGGATAATGTTGAAGTTGAATTTTTTAAGGGTTATTTTTAATTAAATTATTTTTTAATTGAATAAGGTTCACAATGTCGACTAATGATTTAACATTCTACAGCGTACGATTCTTTGTCTTTATGTCTTCAACTAATTTGAATGATATTTTTGTGGTACTCTGCATATTGCACCCTCTTTAATCTACCAAACCTGAAGTGGTCCAATATCAGCAGCTACAGAATTCATTCCAAACTTTTTGCAGTGTTATTTTTAATTGAGAAAACTATGAAGGGCCAGATTATCAATAAAGTTAAAAAAAGCAGAAAACTTGATAAAACATATTAGTTCGGCAATGCCATGTTTCAGGTTTTAAAGTCCACAGATTATTGGACGCATGTCAACATTTAGAGCAGATATGATTCTGTTTTCTTTATCCAGGAGTAGGATATCTATATTAAAGCTGGTTCTACGAATAAGCTTGATACCTACAAGAATGATGTGCATGTCCTCCAGAATGGAATGAGATATCACCATGCTCGGCCTTGAATCCTGAAACAAATAAAGAACAGATGGAGGTTTGTTGGTGCAAAGCACTACCCAAGCTACTAAAACAGATTATGTGACAAATTAATTTCATGGACGTACGTTTTACCACAATTGATGCAAAAGCTGAAAGTTCTCCCTTTGCATTCATGGCTGAAGCCCGATATTGGGCAGTGTCATCAAAGTCACAACTGAAATGGAACCAGATGGCAGAATTAGACACAAAAAAAAACACAAAACTGTATACAGCATTTGGCAAAGTTATCTCCACAGTTAGCTTTCAAATTCACTACATTTTTCCCTTTACTCCTCCCCAGAAGACACCAACACCACCATCACCCCCCACACCGCTGCCTCACCACACACCAGCCCCCCCTCCCCCCACCCTGCTAGTTGGGATATGGTTGTGTAAGTGGTGGTCATCATTTCGCATCTCACCAGCTCCATTTGCCATGTCTTTGAAAAAGTAAGTTCTGAAGCTTTTATTTTGTTTAATTCCTAAAGTGAAATCTGCATGTTAAGGTCTTCAGCGAGTGATTCAGATAGCACAGTAAATGCATTGCCTGTAGTTGCCAGTTTAACCTCTGCTCTGTGCTGAGGTAGCTGCAGAAGTGACAGGAGCACCACAATTGAACTTAACAACCTGGATTCTACGAATGGAACTAACTCTGAGCTTAGCTCCCACTTAGTTTGCTATCTGGTGATCTCACCACTTGCCAATTGCAATGAGATCCACCACGTTATTCCCGTGAGTGTTAGCCGGTGGATACTTTGGCCGTGATTCTTCCATCTTGGGAGATTTTCGCATCGGCCGATTCGCGGGGTTCACGCAAGCGTTCGTCCCTTGTTTGCGTCTCCCAGCACCGGATTTCTGGCAGAGTCTGCTCTGCGCTGGAAATCGGAGGGGAGGCATGGAAATGATTTGAATGCCAATTTAAATATCTTTTAAATACAATTAGCGGGCCCGGAGACTTACCTTCCCCCACTACTGGAGTGGTTCACTGCAGTGGGGCTTACAGTAGCTCCCTGCTAATCGGGAACAAACGACCCGACCCCACTGGAGTGAAGGGGAGGGCAATTGTGTCCTTCAGAGGGTCAGGTGGCAAGGGGGTGGTGCCCTTGGGCATGCACACCCTGGCAGTGCCAGCCTGTGTCCCTGGCATTGTCCAAGGGGCAAATGCCCAGGGGGCACCTTGGCACTGCCCATTGGGCATGGGGTAGTGCCAAGGGGCTAGGGCATATAGGGGTGGGGCCTAGGGGCAGGGTGTGATGGAGATGCAGTCTACAGGGTGATCGGTGTGGGTGGGAGGGTCCCGCTGCCACTCTGCATAGGGATCGATGGGGGAAGGAGGGAGGAAGCGATCGGGGTGGGCTTGTGGGGGCGGGGTCAGCCTGCTGGGGTGGTCGGCACTGTGGGGGGGGGGGGGTTACTGTCGGGAAGGGGTTACTGTAGGGGGATGAGGATTGCGGGGGGCTGGGATGGGGGTGGTTCGGGGCTGGGCCTGGGAATGGTCGGGGGGGCCAGCGATCGGGCCGTCGGGGCGCGGAGAGCCGGCGACGTGGGGGTCGCGGGGCTGGCCAGCAATCGGAAGGCCATCAGTGTGGGGCCACTACACATTGTGCCGATCTCGGTGCTGATAGACCGGTGCTTGCGCAGTAGCCCACTCAGCACACTGATTTCAGCCTCTCCAGTGGGGATAGGCCCCGGCCTCTGAAATTTAATGATATACATGCTGGACCTCTGCAGTGCAGAGTGTGGGAGATTCTTCTCTGAACTCCCATTGAAAAAAACAATGTGAATTACTCCAGTTTTTAACCCCAATTTTGTCACTTTTTTTGGGAGAATTCCGGCCTTTATCTTGATTTCTGCTTTCTTCACTGATATTTCTAATGCTTCTTATCTGAGGCGCGCAGACAGAGTTCATAGTTTCTCCCTGACCCTGATGACTGAGCGAAATCTGCATTTGCTCGTCACAGAACCTGTGTGGCTTTATTGAGAAATTGACTTTGCATTACCGTCAAACGTTTAGTGCAGTCATGGTCTGCGGCTCACAAAAGGCAAGAAAATCAGAGACAAAATTGGAGGAGGCAATAAAGTTAGGAAATGTAACTGCGGCAGTACAATTTTTCTTGAGTCAGCACTTGATTAGTAGGAACATTCTTACCAATTCTGAGACTTCAGCACATAATCTAAGCTAACATTTCAGTGTCGTACTCAGTGATGTGATGTCAGAGGTGCTGTCTTTCAGATGAAATGTTAAACCAAGACTCTGTGTACACCAATGTAAAGAATCTAATTTCACTATGTGAAGAGCAGCATGGGAATTGTGGTGTGAACCAACACTTATCCTGCAACCAACATTGCTACGGCAGCTTATTTGCTTATTTATCTCACTGCTGTTGAGGGACATTTCTGTGCAAATTGGCTATTGTGTTTCCTCATGTTGCAACAGTGTCTGTATTTCAAATGTACTCCAGACTTTTACAATTGCAAATCAATTGTGTAGTAATACAACAAAGAGCATGGGCGCGATTTTCCCAAAAACATTCTGAGTGCCCAACAGATGGGAAAATGGGAGGTTTTCCCATCTGTTTTTTTGAGTGAGCTTACTTAAATGAATTTACAGCACTATGTGCAACACTCCGTTAAAGTAATAACTTAACAGCTGAATGAGCGTAGCCTAAATCAGAAGGGAGCGAGTTTGATTAAACAAACAGACCAGTTCCGTAGTTTTGATGTTATCATTTAGTTAATTATAACTGGTGACAATAGATTCCTGCACCATTTGATTGTAAGCTGTTAGCTTAGCAGTTCTAGTTAAGTCGGGCCTTGGAAGTGCCAGCATGAATGAATGAATTTCAACATTGGACAGTGCTATACAATAAATCATTTTATATCCAGCAGATTTTTTAAAAAACGCATCAGGATCCACCCCTAGGTTAAATGGTTGCCATTGCCAGCCAGCAAATAATGAACATGGACTGAAGAATCCTCAGTAGCTTGAATTGAGTCATGTAGTGATATTTATATATGTGTTGAAATATCTTACTGCCATTGAGGCATCCATCTCAGAAATATTTTCTGTTGCAATTAATGGGCTGCATTAGCTGCTATTAGGAATCTTTTGACTATTCAGTGTGATATATAAATCATAAATCACTGTCCTTAAAGTTTTGTGTCTGTGAGCACCAAGAGTTCAAAAGCCACACTGACTTTGAATTAACAAAGCATGTAATTCAGCAATTGAAAATATACCAAGGATCCAAATTCTGTCTGAACCATTGAACCATAGGAACTGAATGGGGCATAACTTGCAGTAGCTGTACTGACAATATTAGCATAGTCCAGTATGACACTGACATTTTGGCTTCTTTGGAGCAGTAATGCCAAATGTAGGGGTGGCACGGTGGCAGAGTGGTTATCACTGCTGTCTCTCCGTGCCAGGGACCTGGGTTCAATTCTGGCCTTGGGTGACTGTCTGTGTGGAGTTTGCACATTCTCTCCATGTCTGCGTGGGTTTCCTCTGGGTGCTCCAGTTTCCTCCCACAGTCCAAAGGTGTACAAGTTATGTTGACTGGCCATGATAAATTGCCCCTTAGTGTCAGGGGGATTAGGAGGGTAAATATGTGGGGTTATGGGGATAGGACCTGGGTGGGATTGTTGTTGGTGCAGACACGATGGGCCAATTGGCCTCCTTCTGCACTGTAGATTCCATGATGATTCTCGTGGTTGTCCTTCATTCTTTTGTCATTTAAGGGCTGTGGGAGTCACTGGCTAGGACAGCATTTATTGCCCATCCCTCACTGCCCATCAGAAAGTTATTGTAGACTGCCTTTTGAACCGCTGCAGTCTCTGAGCTGTAGGTACGCCCACCATTCTATTAGGGAGGGAATTCCAGGATTTTGATCCAGCAACTGCGAAGGAACGGCGATATATTTCCAAGTCAGGATGGTGAGTGTGTTAGAGGGGAACCTCCAGGTGGTGATGTTCCCCAGGCACCTGCTGCCCTTGTCCTTCTCCAGATGGTAATAGTCATGGAGTTGGAAGGTGCTGGCTAAGGAACCTTGGTGAGTTCCTGCAGTGCATCTTGCAGATGGTATACATGGCTGCCACTGTTAATCGGTGGTGGAGGGATTGAATGTTTGTGGAATGGGTAGCAATCAAACATGCTGTCAATGGACTTTTGGCTGGGCCGCCAAATCTCCCACACAGGTCCCACCACGTCAGGGCCAGTAAATCCTGGCCTTAATCTCCAGGATGGAAAATTCCATCCCATGTTTTAAAAATACATAAAGAACAAGAGTGAGAGTACGGCTGATTAGAGACCAAAGAGGTCGTTTGTGTGGAGGTGCAAGACTTGGGCATGGCTCTTAATGAATATGTTCTAACTGTTTCCACAAAAGAGAGGGATGAAGCAGTTACATAGGACTGTGAAATACTGAATAGGGCAAACAAAGTGAGGGAGGGAATATTAAGGTGGTTAGCATCCTTGAAAGTGGTCAAATAACCAGATCCAAATGAAATGTATCCCAGGCTGCTAAGAGAAACAAGGAAAAAAATAGCAGAGGTTCTGACCATGGTTTTGCAATTCTCTGTGGCCGCAGGTGTGTCACTGTGGGAATGGAGGACGACCAATATTTATGCTGTTGTTTACAAAGGGAGGAAGGGATAACTCGAAAAATTGCAGACCAATCAGCCTAACCTTGGTGGTGAACAAAGTATTGGAACAAATTCCGAGGCACAGTATAAGGCACAGTGGCACAGTGGTTAGCACTGCAGCCTCACAGCACCAGGGACCCGGATTCAATTCCGGCCTCGGGTCACTGTCTGTGTAGAGTTTGCACACTCTCCCCATGTCTGTGTGGGTTTCCTCCGGGTGCCCCGGTTTCCTCCCACAGTTCAAAGATGTGTGGGTTAGGTTGATTGGCCATACCAAATTGACCCTAGTGTCAGGGGGATTAGCAGGGTAAAAATGTGGGGTTACAGGAATAGGGCCTGGGTGGGATTGTGGTTGGTGCTGACTCGATGGGTCGAATGGCCTCCTTCTGCATTGTAGGGATTCTATGAATCTATAAATCGTTCTTTAGGGAGTCGTGAGTTAATCAAGGACAATCAGCATTGATTTGTTTAGAGAAGGTCAGGTCTGACTAACTTCTTTGAATATTTTGGGGAAGTAACAAGGAGGGTGGCATATTTAGTGCAGTCTACATGGATTTTAGCTTGCCATTTAACAAGGTCCCACATGGTAGACAGGTCAGTAAATTAAATACTCATGGGATCAAAGGGCAGCAAATTGGATCTAAAATTGCCCCAGTGGCAGGAAGCAAGAATTATGGTGGATGGCTGTTTAAGTGACTGGTTGGCTGTTTCCAGGGGAGTAACGCAGGGCTCAGGTCCGGGCCCCTTGAGGTTCATGGCATAGATCAAAGATTTAGGGGATGACCTTACCAAAAAAAGTGCCAAACAGGCATGAGAATGGTTTCCTACTAGTTTCCACTGGTAGGAAAAACTAGAACCAGAGGGCACAACCTCAGGCTAAAGGGACAATCCTTTAAAACAGAGATAAGGAGGAATTTCTTCAGCCAGAGTGGTGAATCTGTGGGACTCTTTGCCGCAGGAGGCTGTGGAGGCCAGGTCATTGAATGTATTTAAGACAGAGATAGATAGGTTCTTAATTAATAAAGGGATCAGGGGTTATGGGGAAAAGGCAGGAGAATAGGGATGAGAAAAATATCAGCCATGATTGAATGGCAGAGCAGACTCGATGGGCCGGTGGCCTAATTCTGCTCCTATGTCTTATGGTCTTATGGTCTTATGATCTTATGTTCTTCTGGGAGAGAATTGTGCCAATTTTTGGGCTAGCTTCCAGTAGCAATCGTACGGCACTTAAAGACAAAAATGAGCCAGGATGTGATTCTCGCCAGCAGGGGAGGAGGCGGAGCCTAATCTCGCTAAGAAGCCGACTGTTGAGCTCTAGGGGCACCATTGCACAGCACCCCGATCTCGCAGTGCACAGTGTACACAGTGTACACAGTACACTGGGAGATCTCCTGTCACTCCCCACTCCACCACTACCACCTCCCACCCCGACGGACATCATCCCCTCCAGTCTCCCCGCTGATTGTCACCCCAGTGATCACCCCCACACCCCCCTGACCGCCGACCCAGCCTGATCAACCCCAAGGGGCTCTACCTGACCCTGTCCCTGTCCACTCGGGTGCCTTCAATGGCCTCCGTTCCCACCGGCGAGGCCATCATGCCTGATCCCTGTTGTTGGGTGAGGACCTCGAGGGTAAGTACAAGTGAGCCCGGCTGATAGTGCCTGGGTCTCACTTATTATATTTAGATGATGTAATGAATATTGAATCGGCTTTGTGCCCTTTTTGGACACGAAGCCAATTTCACCGGCAAATCAGTGCCGGTAACATTGCCAGAGGCAAAAAACCAGGTGCAAATCTAATTTTTCGCCTCACACTCAATTTTACCAGCCGCCATGCAGATTGACCGACAGAACAAGCTGGTAAGATCACCCCTTAGACTTGAATGCAGGGAGCATAATTAAGTAGTTTGTCAATGATATGAAAATTGATCATGTGGTTGACAGTAAAGGGGAATGCTGTAGACTGCTGGAAGATAGCAATGGACTTGTCAGATGGGCAGGTGGCACAGTGGTTAGCACTGCTGCCTCACAGCGCCAGGGACCCGGATTCGATTCCAGCCTTGGGTGACTGCCTGCGTGGAGTTTGCACATTCTCCCCCTGTCTGTGTTTCCTCCGGGTGCTCTGGTTTCCTCCCACAGTCCAGAGATGTGCGGGTTAGGTTGATTGGCCATGCTAAATTGTCCCTTAGTGTCACGGGGAATAGCGGGGTAAATACATGGGGTTATGGGGATCAGGCCTGGGTGGGAATGTTGTTGGTGCAGGCCCGAGGGGCCAAATGGCCTCCTTCTGCACTGCAGGAATTCTATGAATTCTATGACTCCAAAGTGGCAAATCCAGAAAAGTGTGCGATAATGTATTTAGGGAGGGCAAGCAAAACAAAAAAAATACACAATAAATGTTAGGATTCTAAAGCGGACAGGAACAGAGAATCTACAGAACCCCTGATGGTATAGGTCGATAAGGTGGTCAAGTATACAGGATATTTTCATTTATTGACCAAGGCTTAGAAAATAAGAGCGGCGAGTTTATACTACATAAAATACTAGTTAGATTGCAGCTTGAGTACTGTGCACTGGTTACTGGATTACAGGATGGATGTGATCATACTCAAGAGAGTACAAAATGGAATTATGAGAATGTTGCCAGAAAAGGAGGAATCTAGCCAAGAGGAAAGATCGGATAGGCTGAGATTGTTTTGTTTGGAACTGAGGAGGCTAAGGGAAGATTTAATTAAGGTGTACAGAATTGAGATGCCTGATAGAATAGATGGGATGGAACGGATCTATTTTCATTAGCTGAGAGGGCATTAACCAGGGTGCATAGATTTAAAGTAATTAATGGAAGGATTAGAGTGGAGCTGAAGAGTATTTGTTTCACCCAGAAGGTGGTAGGGGCCTGGAACTCACTGCCTCAAAAGGTGGGAGAGACAGAAACCATTAATGCATTTAGAAAACATGCCTGGATATACACTTGAGGCTCTGCAACCTACTGGGCTACTGACCAAGTGCTGAAAGATGGGGTTTGTCTGGTTAGCTCTTATTCAGCCAGCATTCAAATGATGGGCCAAATGGTCTCCTTCCACCATAAATCTTTCTGTTTCTTTCTACGTTTTAATGGGGAGTACTGAAGTATGTAATGTACATGCAAATTCTTCGAAAAAGAACAATTAAACCTAATTTTATCCAAATTTCATTTATGCCAAATGTCACACTTTCTTTTATTCTACAGAAAGATTTTTTCTAACTCCCTCAAGTGTAAAATGATCTGCAAATTCCAGTGCCTGCCTTCTATTTCCCTCTTCTTTATTTGTCATACCTAAATTAAGCTATCAAACTATTCTGGATTGTCATTCAATGGTCTAAATATCTCTTAAAGATAATGATTATTAATTTTATCAAACTAATCCTTCAGCCTATAGAAAATTTTAAAAATACAAAGGAAAACACACAAAGCCTGAAAGTTATAATTACTAAATTAGGGTACAATGCCTTAAGGCATTGGGCTGAATTTATTTTGTCCACTCGTTTAACACAGGAATTTTAATAAAAGAGTTTGTGTCTGTTAAAATAACTATATGCATTAAGTGTATGGCATTCATATTCATGTAGAGTAATTACAAGGTCATAGTTATTATTGGCTCATGTCGTAATTGACAGTAACTTGTAACATAGCTTGATAATAAAAAAATAAAAAGAATTAAGTCTTAATAGCATGCAAGCAACATGGCAACCTGAATATTCAACTTGTGTCACACTGTATTCTGGTTGTGAAGCTAACTGTTGTATCTTGCCTTCAATTTAGTGACAAATTCTAAAACTTTTCTCTTTGCTTATTTGGTGGCATTGATGCCGCCCAGATTTCTTCTTGATCTTCCAAATGCTTGTACTCAGTCAGGTACCTTGTCTGCCAGGAAAATGTCCCAACTATTTTCCGATGTGCATTTGTGGCATGCAAGATAACTCATCACAGGTAACAAATGGGAAAATGTCCTGTGTTCAGCCTGGAAAGCAGCTGAAAGCATCACCTGTAGAGGCAGAACCTACAGCTGGCCAAATTCAGCAGCGAATCATAACAGTGCAATTGTCAGTTTTACTGTAACGTGAAATCCAAGCTCAGCATTTGCACCATTCACAGTCTCGCCAAGGGCTTATCAAATTTACAACTGCCAGTGTTTGCTGTCAAATTAACGGTGAGACTAAATGTCATTGACCATTATTGATGGGAAGGTGATACAGCAACATCAGGTGAGGAGCAGATGCACGATTAAATGCAAATATTCAAATGTTGCTGGATGATTTGCACCACTCCACCATTTGCAAACATGCTGTTTTCACAAACTTCAGCATCAACATGCATTGAATGTCATGTCGTTACTGTATGTGTGATAGATATAAATTAAATCTGCCACAAATATTTAAGGCTATATAAGAATACTTTTATTGACACGATAAATGTAAATTGCTGCCAATCAATTTCTTGAGCATTGAAAATGAATTATTGCAAGTTTGAAGTCTTATTCCTTTAAGTTTTGAATATCTTGGGGAGATTTTTAAAAAGTCAATTTTTACTTTTATTTTCTTTTCTTTTTTCGCTTTTCTCTCTCTCAATCAATCAAATCTTTCTTTCCCATTATTTTTCTGCACCTGATTTGACATTGAATTAATTCACTTTATTTCACCCATTTTCTCAGTTCTTCTTCTGTTTGTCAAATCTCCTAGGTTAAGGGGATTTTGTTGTTTTCCCTGTCCATGAATGCCCTGCATCCCTCACTGAACAACTATCAGTTCCTACCTTCAGCAACTTTGTGGGCAAACATGTTATGAGCTGAAAGGTCAGGAGAGGTAATGACAGACAATGGACAGAACTTTCCGGCTGTTCACGCCGGCAGGATCTTCTGGTGCTGCCGATGGCGCACCTCGTCATGGGTTTCCCGGCTATGTGGGGCAGAATCAATGGGAAATCCCAAATCGCCTCCTACCGTGAGCAAGACGCTGCGGGGATGCCAGAGAATCCCATTCACTCTTATATACACGGCTACAGCAAATTCTAGCCCACTGTTTGATATGTGCAATTGAGAAAGGTGGGAAAGAAAGAGAAAAATTGATTATCTCACTCCACCTATCCCAGTTAATTGTGTCCGTTAGGAATTTAGTAAATGTCAGGGCTCTGAGCAAAACAACTGACTGCCAAGGGACTCCTGTTAGATATAACTCTCCACCTCCATTAGTGTCTGAGTCACAGTGCAGCTGTTACTGAATCATTGACAATATTTCCTTTTTTAACACCAACTATGAGATTAAAGAAAGAAAATAGCTTCTCACTTGTTAATTTCCAAAGAATGAACTCCAAATTTACTGTCGATGACATATTTCCCAGGATCAGTGTGGACATTGATGGTCACATTGTTTTTGGACCTGAGTGTTAAAAACAAAAATGGAGTTAAAGTATCACCACTGCTTTACACTGACACTTTTTCCAGTCACGAACATTATATATGCAAGTAAACTGTACGAATCCAAAAATAAAAGGGATATCGACATCAATTCCTCAAAATAACTAAAATATAAATGTCATCTGGTACTGTTCAGTAGCATGGTTTTATTAAGAAAAGTCTATTAATGTCCTGCTAAATACTCTGAAGAAACATCAATCCAGATTTAATAAAAGCAAATTACTGCGGATGCTGGAATCTGAGAAAATGCTGGAAATTTCAGCGGGTCTGGCAGCATCTGTAAGAGGTTGGAATGGGTGAGGGGGGCAGAAAGATTAAGACGGCCAATGTCCCGTCAACCATTCCCAATGAAAAGATCGAGGGCGGGTAATTGTCCCAATGAGGGGTGTCCAATTGGAGGCAGAATGTTGGAGGCACATGAAAGGATTTGTGGTAGATTTGACAAAGGGTCATCTGACACGAAACGGCAGCTCTTTTCTCTCCTTACAGATGCTGCCAGACCTGTTGAGATTATCCAGCATTTTCTCAATCCAGACGTAGTGGGCACTTATCCAGATGTAGCAGACTGGATGTAAAAATAACTGGGACAGAAAGTGGAAATGGGAAACAATCACATTTGTTTCAGAAAGGGTACTGTATGCTTCACCAGTAGCTGTGATGTTTCCAGCTGCCTGGGCCAAAGCCTGTGTCAGGAATCAGATGTGTCAACATCTTCTGCCCTCTGACTTAATGGGGGAGATTTTGCTACCACCAGGGCACTGATATGGGGCCCTTCGGTGATTAAGTGGGCCCAACCACCATGGTTCCTGTCACAATGGACACATTGGGCCTGATTTTACCATTTTCATTCTAAGTGCTGAATCTGGGCGCAATTCAGATCCGACTTAGAAATCTGCTTTCAGGCGCCCCCATATGCACTCAGCGTGAAAAAAAAAAATTGCGGGTACCATTCGCCCTGTGGGCGGGGCTTATCGCGCCCGAAACGATCGGAGCTCTGAACTGCGCATGTGCACTTAGAAAAAAATTTGATAAAGCACGCCCGGGAGCGAAAAGCGGGAGCGATGGTCCCCACAGACATCACTGTCCCTCTTATCCACCCATCCCCCGGCTACCCAGACCGATCGCGACCCCCTGCCCCCTTTCCCCCACCGATCGCCCGCAGAGTGGCAGCGGACCCCTCCCCCCACACCAGAGATCGATCTGGTGAGCGATCGGGCCTCCCCTCCCACCAGAGGTACATCTTACCTGCCTCCCTCCTCCCTTCCACCCCCCCCAAGAGAACGATCTGGCCTCACTCCCCCCCCAGAGAATGATCTGGCCTCAGTCCCCCCCACCTCAGAGGAACATCTGACCCGCCTTCTCCTCCTCCCTCCCCCCCATGCCACCAGACAATGATCGGCCTTCCCCCCTCCCCCAACCAGGCAACGATCGGGCCTCCCTTCCCCCCCCTCCCTACCAGAGATACATCTGACCCTCCTCCTCCTCCTCCAACGATCTGGCCTCACTCCCCCCCTTCCCCCCCGTCCCCCCCAGAGAATGATCTGGCCTCACTCCCCTCCACCCCTCCAACCAGAGAATGATCTGCCCCCCCCCGCCCCACCACCACTGATCTGAGTCAGAGAGCCGTTGGATGCGCTGAACTCGCCTCTTCAGCAGCTAGAGCGCCCGATTCAGACTTTTATTCAGCAGGTTCATTTCGGCACGATTCCGGATCGGCGAACGTGGTGGTAAAGGGGGAAATGCTGATAGAGTTGGGCGGGCAGTTCATTAATTCAATTTAAATACATGCAAATGCGTTTAAATCATCGTTGCGCCCATTTCGGGCGCGAATCAGATCGTGACCATTCCCGGGTCTCGGTAAAGTGGCCATCTGCGCGGACACGGGCGCGGATCACGTTAATGGCCTCACACCCGACTTTACCCTGTCGGGCACCCATTTTCGGGCGCAACGCGCAAGTAAAATAGGGCCCATTATATCCGGCCAAAGAGAGCATAGAGAAAAGCAGGCAACAATAGAGACACTATGGCAGAGCGGTAAACTCTTGGCCTTATGTTTGTTATTCTTTCAGAGGAATGTGAGGATCGCTAGGCCGGTATTTATTGCTCATCACTAATTGCCCTTGAGAAGGTGGTGGTGAGCTGCCTTCTTGAACCACTGCAGTCCATGTGGTGTAGGTACACCTGCGTTTCAGGATTTTGACCCAGCCACAATGAAGGAACAGTGATATATTTCCAAGTCAGGATGGTGAGTTAATTGGAAGGGAGTTTCCAGGTAGTGATAGTCGAGTGTCTGTGCCCTTGTCCTTCTAGATGGTAGTAGTTATGGATTTGGAAGGTGATTCCTGAGGAGCCTTGATGAGTTGTTGCAGTGTATCGTCTAGACGGTACACACTGCTGCCACTATGCATTGATGATGAAGGGGGTGAATGTTTGTGGATAGGGTGCCAATCAAGCGGGCTGCTTTGTCCTGGTTATCTCCCCAACAGCACAGTGGGTGTACCTACACCGCATGGACTGCAGTGGTTCAAGAAGGCAGCTCACTACCACCTTCTCAAGGGCAATTAGTGATGAGCAATAAATGCCGGCCTCAAGATGCCCACATTCCTCTGAAAGAATAACAAACATCAGGCCAAGAGTTTACTTGAGTGATATATATATTTTATAATCACCTTATCAAAATGCCCTACCACCTTTGTGGATTTGGACACCAAGGTCTCTCTGCTCATCCACATTTTTGAAAATTCTGTCATTTATATAGTACAGTATCTTTCAGTGTTAGCTCCCCCAAACTGCATCATGTCACACCTGCCTTATTTCTGCCCATTTTGCCATGCTGTCACCCTCAAGCCTTTAACTATCCTCATTACTGTTTACCATCTCACCAAGTTACAGATCATCTGCAAACTTTATAATGCTACTGTTCAAATGCAAATCCAGTTTATTTATTAAAAATTTAAACAATAATGGAGCCCCGCATTAACTCTTCATGAACAACATTCCAAACCACGGAGGATGAGGGACTAGAGTTCGGAGACGTTGAAAATATTTTCCTTGATAAATTAAGAGGTAAACAGAGGTTTCCAAAATAATGAGAGGTTTTGATAGAGAAAATATATTCCATCCAGCAAGTGGGTCAATAATTGAGACCAAAGACTCAGAACCATTGACAAAAGATCTGGATGGGAGAACAGGAGAATTTCTTTCACTCAGAGAGTTGTTGTGACCTGGGTCCCTCTATCTGGAAATGTGGTGGAAATGTTCCACAAATAATTTTAAACAGCAGTTTTTATTATTTATTCACAGGAGGTGGGTATCGCTGACAAGGCAAGCACTTATTGCCCCATTGGACGGATACTTGAGGATACAGAAATTACAGGCTAACGAACAAAAAGTGGGAATGGGGAGGTAAGTACAACCGTTCTTTCAGCGTGCCAGCACAGGCATAATCGGCTGAATGGCCTCCTTCTGAGCAGTTAGTTTCTAAGATTCTGGGATCTATGTCTATCTGATTCTGACCCTCCAACCAATGGTAAGTTTCTCCCTGTATCTAACAGCAATATACTTGCACTTTACAATGTTTAGCCTGTAGCTCAACTTTTAAATCCATATTACCTCAGGAACATATTTAGAAAGACAAGGTAGAGTTGACTGCTGTTTTACTTCCTCTAAATAGGTAGAATTTTATCTTACTTTGGTAAACAAACAGGGGTGTTGTGGGAGAGGTGAAATATGGTCTGAATGTAATAAAGGTGTTTCTTTACCATGTAACCCGAGGCTCAGGCCAACCTGAGACAGTGCAGTGTAACTTCACATTCTGCTTCTCCCAGACAGTGTGCGATCTTGGCTTGATTATAAACTCAGGCACGCGAAGCAGGCTATCCTCCCTCAGTCTTCTGTGAAATTCTTGAGTATCGTAAATCTGAGGTGAGACGCAGAAGAACATGAGGCTGATCCAATGCAAAAAATTCAGCATTAGCAATACTATCATTTAAATTTTGTACATCCTTTTTGTTTACAGATTAACCAGAAAAAATAGGCAAATTTGCATTCCAAAAGAAAATATTAGCACATGCAATTAAGAAAAGTCATTATTCTTCAAGATCTTTATGGAAAAGTATGTAGACATCTTCAGTAGTCTGTAGATAAGTGCACAATGTCATGCTGCACGGGTTCTGACAATGAGTCAATGTGGGGTATTTTAACCCTCTTTGCAGCAGGTGGGCTGTCAAATTGGGCGAGTTGAAACACTCCGTCTGTTCTCACTCAGCAGGGATTTTTCCATAACTGATTGTTTGGATAGCTGGGCAGGCTATTTAAAACAGATGTTAGGACCCTTCCATATATAACTGATTGACATAACGTCTGTTCTGGAACCTTCAGGGAAATAGCCTACCCTCAGAAGACGCGCTTGTCTCAGATTTTCCATGGTGTGATGCGGCCTAACCAGTGGTTGCAAGAAAATGAGCAAGCCCAACTAAGTGTGTAGCTCTGTAGATCTCATTGCTGTGGCAGTACAACTGACAGGTCTTTTCAAAAACATTGGCTGATTTTCCGATCCCACCCCCGCCAACCTCCGGCAGGAGGTTCCCCAGCGGCACGGCCAGCAAGCAACACAAATGGCCATTGACGTTAGCTGGACTGGACTGGAAGATCGCACCGGCGGCCAATGGCGAATTGCCTCTGCCATCAGAAAACATGGCACAGGGGAGGCTGGAAAATCCCAACCATTATGATGTCAACATGGAGAATGAATGATTCCTATTGCTAATGAAAAGTTGGTGATTCCTGTGGTCCATCCGTGCAAATAGACACACCAGCACCTTGGCACCAATCTTGGCCAATCCTTGTTTTTATATTTCACCATTTTATCTTTATTAAATTGATTCAGCTTTCAGATTCAAATTTTACTGTGGGGGGCAGTTGAGCTTACGACCTGCAAACTGTGAGCATTGCTTTTGCATTTAACCTCTTGTAATGTAATGATAGTGATTATAGGTTCCACTGCAGAACCGATGGGAAAAGGGGTTCGCTTTCCATCCTTCTGGTTTGGGGGCCCTTAAATTTTGGGCCCAATCCTGTCAGCATCATTTAATATTTCACAGAGAAGGTATAGTGAATCCTCTTATCAACTGTACATGATCAGTGTAACTGCTTATAGCGACAGGAAGTGGATGAATTTCCAGGGAGACCTTCTAGGGCTAAGTGGGGTAAGCAAAATGTCTAAACCCCACACCCCCAATACCCACAGCATCCATTATCCCCAGCAACGATGTACCTTTGGCCCTGTGCTAAATTTCATGGTTCGTAACATTTTCATGCTGTCAGCGGTTACCCACACCATTTACAACATGCTTATAGTGTCCATTTCATGTCAACGCAAGAAATATTTTCATTGGTTTGAGCCACTTCATTGCATCAGAAAAAGATTTGATTGAATTTTTTGAGGAGGTAACTAAGTGTGTTGATGAAGGTAGGGCAGTTGATGTCATATACATGGATTTTAGTAAGGCGTTTGATAAGGTCCCCCATGGTCGGCTTATGATGAAAGTGAGGAGGTGTGGGATAGAGGGAAAGTTGGCCGATTGGATAGGTAACTGGCTGTCTGATCGAAGACAGAGGGTGGTGGTGGATGGAAAATTTTCGGATTGGAGGCATTTTCGGATCGGTTGCTAGCGGAGTGCCACAGGGATTAGTGCTTGGTCCTCTGCTCTTTGTGATTTTTATTAATGACTTAGAGGAGGGGGCTGAAGGGTGGATCAGTAAATTTGCTGATGACACCAAGACTGGTGGAGTAGTGGATGAGGTGGAGGGCTGTTGTAGGCTGCAAAGAGACATAGATAGGATGCAAAGCTGGGCTGAAAAATGGCAAATGGAGTTTAACCCTGATAAATGTGAGGTGATTCATTTTGGTAGGACTAATTTAAATGTGGATTACAGGATCAAAGGTAGGGTTCTGAAGACTGTGGAGGAACAGAGAGATCTTGGGGTCCATATCCACAGATCTCTAAAGGTGGCCACTCAAGTGGACAGAGCTGTGAAGAAGGCCTATAGTGTGTTAGCTTTTATTAACAGGGGGTTGGAGTTTAAGAGCCGTGGGGTTATGCTGCAACTGTACAGGACCTTGGTGAGACCACATTTGGAATATTGTGTGCAGTTCTGGTCACCTCACTATAGGAAGGATGTGGAAGCGCTGGAAAGAGTGCAGAAGAGATTTACCAGGATGCTGCCTGGTTTGGAGGGTAGGTCTTATGAGGAAAAGTTGAGGGAGCTAGGGCTGTTCTCTCTGGAGCGGAGGAGGCTGAGGGGAGACTTAATAGAGGTTTATAAAAT
Source organism: Mustelus asterias (assembly GCF_964213995.1). Lineage (NCBI taxonomy): Eukaryota > Metazoa > Chordata > Chondrichthyes > Carcharhiniformes > Triakidae > Mustelus > Mustelus asterias. Next base: position 53,331,691 of record NC_135807.1, on the reverse strand, counting down.
GATGAAGGGGATAGATAGAGTGAACGTTCAAAGACTATTTCCTCGGGTGGATGGAGCTATTACAAGGGGGCATAACTATAGGGTTCGTGGTGGGAGATATAGGAAGGATAACAGAGGTAGGTTCTTTCCGCAGAGAGTGGTTGGGGTGTGGAATGGACTGCCTGCAGTGATAGTGGAGTCAGACACTTTAGGAACATTTAAGCGGTTATTGGATAGGCACATGGAGCACACCAGGATGATAGGGAGTGGGATAGCTTGATCTTGGTTTCAGATAAAGCTCGGCACAACATCGTGGGCCGAAGGGCCTGTTCTGTGCTGTACTGTTCTATGTTCTATGAAAGACCTGTTTCTATAAAGACTACTCTCCTTAATGTAGTCAATCATTCTTAAGAGATTCCTCTCCCTATCGGAATTGCTCAAAGAAAGATCTATCCTCCATCCCTGTGTCCAGTCCACCGACAGCCTTTCCTTCCTCTCTAACAGACTACCCAGCTGAGTACTCACCGCCCCACTGCTCCCTCATCAAATATCTTCAGTCTGGCTCCAAATTGCCATGGCACCCACACCACCCCAGTTAAAGTCATTATAATGTTATGTGCAATTGAGTAAAGTTTATTTGTTAGTCACAAGTAGGCTTACATTAACACTACAATGAAGTTACTGTGAAATTCCCCTAGTCGCCACACTCCACCACCTGTTTGGGTACACTGAGGGAGAATTTAGCATGGCCAATGGACCTAACCAGCACGTCTTTTGCACTGTGGGAGGAAACCGGACCACCCAGAGTAAATCCATGCAAACACAGGGAGGACATGCAAACTCCACACAGACAGTGACCCAAACTGGGAATCGAACCCGGATCCCAGCAGTGGCTCACCACTGTGCCACCATGCCATCCTATAGAGCACAACCTATCACCATCCTACTCACCCCTCTGCAACACTCTGTAAAGTAGACCATACCATTATCCTCCACCAGTCCTCTGTCCTTTCCTGGCACTGTCTACACATGGTTTTATTTCTACCTTTTCCGTTGCATCCAGCACATCTTCTGCAATGTCTTCTTTTTAATACCCATGTGGACTCACCAGTGTTTCATCCACAAGGATCCTTCTATGTTGCCCCTCAGTCATTTGCCTCCCCATTAGCCATCATGTCAACTGTTGACAGCTTTACTATTACCCGGGTTCATTGGCTGCTACTCTGCTATTTGACTACCCATCTGAGACCAATTCATGGATAAGGCAGAACCTCCTGCAGCTCAACATTAGAGACCAAAGCCACCTTTGGTGTTTTTGATTCTGTGCCTCACATCCTGAGTCTGACCTTCTTCTCAATCAAAACTGCCTCAAAGTTGTTTGATCTCAGTGTGGTGCTCAACCCTGAGCTGAACTTCAAACTCCACAGTCATGCAAAACTGACTATTTGTACTAAATACAGTGCGGCCCCATTATAACATGATGGTTGGGGTCCATAAAAGCGGGGTCGTGCTAAATCGGGGTCGCGCTAAATTTGCCAATTATTAGCGGGGGAAAAAGGGGCCAATGATTCATTGTGTTATATCCGAATTCACGCTAAATCGGGTCGCGTTAAATCGGGGTTCCACTGTACATCCATATCTGACCCAGCTCTTATTAATGCCTTTGGGACTTCAAGACTAAATGTGATTTGATGTCCTGCTTTTCATTCCTCCAAATTCCATAAATGCTAATATATCTAGAACTCTGCTAGCCATCTTGTGACCCACCTCTCCTATCTCCCCTGCATCTTTGCTAAATATTCCTCAGTTTTGCGAACTTCAAAACTTCATCCTGCCTCTCCGACCTCTCCCAGTCCAATGTCCCAGTTTGCATCCTCCATGCTTTCATTCCTGCTTGGTTAAGTTACCCCAATTTTAATTGTGTTACTTCAGGTGGCCGTCGCAACACTCTAGCACTAACCCCCACTTCCTTCTCAATGCTCTCCCCTTCTTACATCTCACCCCACCTTCAAAAGCATCCTTAAACCAATCTGTTTGGCCAACCTTTCAGCTCTCTAAATTAAACTCCTATTTCTGCTTTGGCCTGATGTTGAGCAACGGAGAGCGATGGGACGTTTTGTCATTCTAAAGGTGTTATGTAAATATAAATGGTTGTCATAACCACGCCTGCTAACAGGGAAAGAATGTTGTGCCAAAAAATAAAGCACACTGCTTAAATGTAATTCCAATGTTCTAAAATAAAGATGCAAAGGACATATTCAATGGACCAAGGGCATTAAGTTCAGAAACTTAATGCTGCCTCCACAAGTTTTTAAATGTATTGGAAAAATTCAGCTCAAATTTCAAAGTGTAGAGCCAGAAGCTGTCTTGTCACTAACACACTGAGACAGTAACAAAAAGTTGCATTCACACCTTCTTGGTTTCTACAGTTTCAAACTGCAATGCCTTAATCTGTTGTTTGTTATTATTCCCCATTTACTGCTTTGTACATATGTGTATAGTACGTAATAATGAAAAACATCATTCATGGCAGATTATCTCATTACTACCATATGCCCTTGATTGTGCTTTCCCACACAACTCATTCACCTTTACAAGACCCTTCCAAAACCTCCACTCTTTGCTCATTGCTGGCAGTCATTCCTATGTTCTCAGGCATTCCACCATGTGACATTCCAACCTGGCCCACTGGCCATCTGTTGTTTCCTGCAGGTTTTAATCAAAGGCAGGCAGTTGGGGTCCCAGAAGGTAAAATTTCCCATGCTTCTCGATGCCGAGGTCAGGGGAGCTTACCGCTCTTCAAAAATGGAAGAGGGCAGGAAAGGGGGAGAAAATCAATATCACAAAGCACTTACAAATTAGAGAATTAGGAGCAACAAGGAGAGGAAGGCAAAACACTTTTACCAATAGCTGTAGAACTGAGGAATAATTTCCAGCAAAGACCATCAACCTTCTGTTATTAATGGGTTCCACAGGCAACTTGATGCACTTCCTTAAAAGAAAGGGACTGTGGGATATGGGGAGAAAATGGGCTGACCTTTCACAAGGAGATGGGTTTGTGGTATCCAAACACTTCCTGCTTCTAAAAACTCTTTCACATTATTATGCCTTTCACTGAAGTAAACTGATTTTTGTTTGCTGACACTAGCTCAGATACTGATGCCCACTGTTTGATTGAATATTGTTCTTTATACTCACATGTTTATTCAGGGACACGCGTTCAGCAGACTCCCGGATAGCAACTTTTCTTGACTTGTGCATTGCAGTCTTCTGAACACTATGTTCTTCAGTAGCATCCCTTTCAAAATAATGAGATTCTCCAGCGAAAAGATTTGCTTTAGAATGTTTGATTCTTTCATCTTTTGTGTCAGTAAATCCACTGATATACTCATGGCTAAACAAAGAAAAACAACACATAAGTCCAATCTCTCTTATTAACAATTACTGTTTAACATGCATTGCTTGCCCCAATTTCTTTAACGCTGTCGTCAAAATCTTGCTGCTGTTGACGGTGGTGGGATCTTACGGTCTGGCCAACTGCGGATCCCTGCCACGGGTTTCCCAGCAGCAAGGGGTGCGTTCAACAGGAAACCCCGTTGACAATGGCAGCACCATAAGATCCCGCTGCCAGCAAGCGGTGCGCCACCTCCCACCGCAGCAAAATAGGCCGCGGAGAGGGAGAAAAATCTCCCTCTGTATTTCTCTTTCACGTTGTAATTGGTCACTTCACTCCATTATTGTCTATTTGCCAGTGGACATGCTCTTCTATACCGACAGACTAACTTTATTACAACAAACCTTGTAATTGTTCTTGATCGATTACAGCCATGAAATTAACACCATAGAGTTTTACAGCACTGATGGAAGTCATTTATCCCATTCTGTTCATTCATAATTCATAATTCATTGTCTGCTGGTGCCCCACAATCCTTTATCTTGCTCTGCATCAAATATTGACCCAAGCTTTCTGTAGCATGTGCAGAACCTATTGCCTCAACCATGTGACAAAACATTTGATGCTCCAATAACACTTTGGGTGTAATTTTCCATTTGGAGTACAGGTGAGTTTCACAGTGCGTTTCCTGCTGAGTGGCAGGGCAGGAACCCACGCCTGATTTCACGCTTGGAAGCTCACTAATTATGCACCAGCAAGTAGCTCTCTGAAGCATTGATTCATCCACCCAGTCAACACTTACTGGGGTCGTAGACCATATTTAAACGTCACCTAACACACACACTCACTATCAGCAGGCCAGCTGTGTGTAGGAAACTTCTTGAAAAAAACTGCTCCCAGGTTGAGCAATGACTCCCTGGAGGCCCTCATCCATGGAGTCTGCCAGCACCAGGATGTCCTCTGCCTGAGGGATGGCTCCCGGAGGCCCACCAACCTCACCGCGCCAGACTGGGAGGCGGTTACAATGGAGGTCAGCTCATCCGACAACTGTCCCAGAAAGGCCATTCAATTCAGGAAGAGGATGAATGATCTCATCCATTCCACCAGGGTAAGTCAACCTTCAGCTACTCCAATCTCACACCCTCATATTGGCATCATGCATTCAAAGGGTTCCACTGCTCAGGGGTCTCACACAATATCTGCAGGGGAAACATTAGCACCGATTGTCTCACAGACACTTTCACATCACCAGCATCTCATCTACCATAGCGCATAAAGTCTATATCCTCAGCTCTTACCAGGGAGTGCTCAGCACATTCAGCAGGCATGCTTCCCAATCTTCCCCCCATCTCTCCTCATCACATTCGCTTCCTTTATGCAGGCCAATCTCGCCCACAACTGGAGGACAGTATCCCACATGGGAGGAGGGAGGGCAGACGTCCAGAAACTGTCCCAGTTTGAGGAGCAAGCTGCCAATTTGACGGGTAAAGACAAAGATTTCTGAGGAAGGGTAGCTGGCGCAAACATGCATTCTGTGAGTTTGATAATCGTACATCAGTTGAACGTTCAGGGAATGGAACCCTTTCCTGTAATGAACATCAGCGCTGCTCGGCATGGAGATGGAGGGCAAGAACTGGTCTGCCTCAGCAGAGTGGTGTACAACACATCAGGAACAGCGCAGCACTGCGGCAGAAAGGTTTTGTTGCACTCACCTCAAAATCTCTGGCTAACTGAGGGCCAGCTTGTGCACACCACCTTTTATCAATCGGGTATGAAGGAAACGTGATTTCCTGTTGGCGTGACAGAAGATTGGAAGGCCTGACATTCATGTGATGCAAATCAATGTAAATGGTGTTTGTGCCACCTACCAATGGGATGGTCGACACACCATTGGAAGAATTTTGTTCCAGTGAATTTCTGACGTTCTGACATGAATCCCACCAGATTCACTGCACCTGCCTGTCATGAAGCCCACCATGGGCAGGCTGGCAGAATCCCACCCTTACTCTCTACTAACTGTCTGTTAACCAATCCTTCATCCATTCTAACATATTACTTTCAACTCCATGGGCCCTTATCTTGCGCATTAACTTTTTATGTTGGATGCCTTTTGGAAATCCAAGTATGTTACATCTGTTTTGAACCAGAAAACAGTTTTAAACAAAGGGGCTGGAATCAATACGAAAAGGGCACGAGGTTCAGAGGAAGGTTTGAAGATAATGGGGGAAAATTTCATTTGTGTAGTGTCACTCAGTGACAAACAGTGTGGCAAGCTGCTCCATGTGGTATTCCTAATTGTTATCAATGGAGTATATGCCACACAGGCTCCAGAGGTAGGGGCACGCAGTGATGCCCGCCCCAGTGAATCAGATGAAGTGGTGCTCTGTGGGTGAAGTGGTGTTTCCCTCAATAACTGCAGACTACCAATGTTTAACTGGTGGAAAATGTACAAATCTGGAAATTATACAGTATTCACAGTTATAAAATAAGTAATGATTGTAATAGGCTGCCATTAACATATTCAGACTTTGCGTTTATGTGTGATCTCAAGAGTGTTCAATTAAACTTGACACGCACCTACAGATGCTAGAACACTCTCTTGAACACTTTTCTAATTCCTAAAACAGTAATAGAATTCTCTTGTCTGGATAATCATGTTACGTTCAGTCATACCATCCTCTGAAGTATGTATAACCAACAGCTTTATTCTCTTACCCCGCAGAATGGTAGTTCTGCTTTGCTCTCTTCATTTGGGGGCTTCCAGAAGAGGTCTCTAACATTTCATCTGAAAACTTGGATCTTACTCTGCAATAGTAACAAAATGAAACAAGGTTTATTGTTGTTGTTGCATACATAGGTCAAACATGAGGGATGGCCTCGCCCCTCTGCCCTATCTCTGTAATCTCCTCCAGCTCCACAACCCTACAAGCTACCTGTACTCTTTTAATCTCTTGAGCATCCCTATTTTTAATTACCCCACCACTGACTGTCCAGCCTTCAACTGCCTCAGCCCTAAGCATTGGAATTCCCTCCCCAAATCTCTCCACCATTCTATCTCTTTCCTCTTTCATAAGAGTGGGAGAGAGAAGGATCTGGAGATGAACAACAGCATCTAAAGGAGTGGGAGAGAGAAGGACCCAGATATAGACAACAACACCTAAAGGAGTGGGAGAGAGAACGACCCTGATATAGACAACAGCACCTAAAGGAGCCGGAGAGAGAAGGACGCCGAGATGGACAACAGCACCTAAAGGAGTGGGAGAGAGGACGCTGAGATGGACAACAGCACCTAAAGGAGTGGGAGAGAGGACGCTGAGATGGACAACAGCACCTAAAGGAGTGGGAGAGAGGACGCTGAGATGGACAACAGCACCTAAAGGAGTGGGAGAGAGGACGCTGAGATGGACAACAGCACCTAAAGGAGTGGGAGAGAGGACGCTGAGATGGACAACAGCACCTAAAGGAGTGGGAGAGAGGACGCTGAGATGGACAACAGCACCTAAAGGAGTGGGAGAGAGGACGCTGAGATGGACAACAGCACCTAAAGGAGTGGGAGAGAGAAGGACCTGATATTGCCCCTGAGATGCGTAGGTTAGAGGGATTAGTGGGTAAATATGTGGGGGTAGGGCCTGGGTGGGATTGTGGTCGGTGCAGACTCGATGGGCCGAATGGCCTCCTTCTGCACTGTAGGGTTTCTATGATTTCTTCTATATAGACAATGGCACCTAAAGGAGCCGGAGAGAGAACGACCCTGATATAGACAATGGCACCTAAAGGAGCCGGAGAGAGAAGGACGCTAAGATCGACAACAGCACCTAAAGGAGTGGGAGAGAGAAGGACGCTGAAATGGACAACAAGCACCTAAATGAGCCGGAGAGAGAAGGAGCTGTCGCTTATCGGCCTATTAGCTAAGATCAAGCGCTGGTCAAACCCGAGATGGGGTGCAAGGCCTTATCTTGTCAACTTGGATTTTGTTTGTTTCTCTTGTGGGAACCATGAATTGGATTTAATATGAATTTGGTTTTTGGAGCAAGCAAGGAGATGGATTTGGGTCTGCCTGGTCCACTCTGGTTTTGTAACCTATAAAAGTGGAGTAAAATTTTTTTATAAAAGGAGCATCTAAATGAGCAGGAGGGAGGAGCTGGAGAGAGACAGAATCTAAAGGAGTTGGAAAGAGAGAAGGAGCTGGAGACAGACAGTTACACACTGTCTGTGTGGAGTTTGCATGTGTCTGTGTGGGTTTCCTCCAGGTACTCTGGTTTCCTCCTACATCCCAAAAATGTGCAGGGTTATGTGGATTGGCCATGCTAAATTGTCCCTTAGTGTCAGGGAGATTAGCAGGGTGAATACGTGGGGTTATGGGGATTGGGCCTGGATGGGATTGTTGTCAGTGCAGGCTTGATGGGCTGAATGGCCTCCTTCTGCACTGTAAGGATTCTATGATAAAAGAATGGGAGAGAGAAGGAGATAGAGACAATCAGCAGCACCTAAAAAAGCAGAAGAGACTGGAAGATCCGGAAACAGACAGCAGCACATAAAGGAGCGGGAGAGGGAAGGAGTTGGAGACAAACAGACAACAGCACCTGAACTAACTATTCAAGCTGTGGTTCCAAAGCAGACTGACCTGGTTCTGAGAAAAATTAAAATGTGATATCCAAGAAGCTTTCAGTTGATGGTTGGTGAGTATTTTTCTCATTTTTTATAGCTTGGGTAAGTTTTAATAATTGAGATTTTTTTTTTTAGTCGTAAAATGCTCTTTAAACTCAACCTCTTTGACCAAGCTTTTGGTGATTTGCCTTTACATCTTCTTATGTGGCTGATGCGCTATCAATAAGGCGAAAGACTACCGGTGTGCCAATACAAGTGTAGGCTTTTATTCACAACAGAATCAGGAGCAGATCCCAACAAATAACCGACCTGGACTGAACAAGGGGGAGGAGACAGCCACCTTTATACGAGGTGCCGAGGGGAGGAACCAAACCGGAAGGGGGTGTGTCCAGGTATGACAAACACACACAACGGTGGTCCAAATAGGACAAAGGCACAACTGAGGTCCACCACATTCACCCCTTCCTTTAAAAAAACAACACGGGGGTGAAGCGGAAACAATATTACAAGTCCAGACGAACCGGTGGCTTGATCCGCCGTCGCGATCGTCGTAGTGCAGGTCGCAGAGTCGTCCGAGCAGGGAGCGATGTCGGCCCAGGTTCCGTACAGTGAGCGTCGAGAGAAGGCGCCAGATGGTGTGAAGCGGACCGATCCGTCGTCCCATCCAGTAGTCGGGTACTGCGTGGCGACGGCTCCGGCGACTCAAGCGAGGTGTACACAGGGGCGAGAGGAGTGAGCAGTGGCCCTGGTGGCGTATGGGGAACAGTGGGAACCGGAGCTAGGGGGTGGGGGGCCGCAACAGGCTCTGGGCGCACTACATTGGAGACAGGGACTGAGGGAGGAAGAGGCGTAGCAACCTCCAAGTGGACAACACCAGGGAGCGTGGGGCGGAAGGACGTGGTGACCTCAGGGGCACCCGCGGGTGCCAAGTCACGGACAGAAACCGTGTCCTCCCGCCCATCAGGGTACGCTACATAAGCGTATTGAGGATTAGCGTGGAGCAATTGGACCTCCTCGACCAAGGGATCTGCCTTATGGGTCCGGACATGCTTCCAAAGCAGGACGGGCTTTATCCGCGTAACGGGGCATAGTAGGAGTAGAAGCCCAGGCATCTCCTCAGTGCTTTGAGGGTAGTAGGGAGGGTAAGCTGCATAAGGGGACGCATACGGGCTGGGTCGGGGCCAAGGACACCATTTTCTATCACGTACCCAAGGAGGCGAGGCGGCGTGTCCGGAAAACACACTTCGCCTCATTATATGTGAGGTTCAGGAGAGTGGCCGTACAAAGGAATTTTTGTAGGTTGGCATCATGATCCTGCAGGTCATGGCCGCAGATGGTGACGTTATCCAGATACGGGAAAGTGGCCCGTAGCCCGTGCTGATCTACCATTTGACCCATGACCCGCTGGAAGACTGAGACCCCATTGGTGACACCAAAGGGGACTCGGAGGAACTGGTAGAGGCGACCGTGCGCCTCAAAGGCAGTATATGGGCGATCCTCCGAGCGGATAGGGAGCTGGTGGTTAGCCGGTTTCAAATCGATCGTCGAGAAAACCCTATAGTGCGCGATGCAGTTGACTATGTCCGTGATACGGGGAAGAGGATACGCATCTAGTTGGGTATACCTGTTTATGGTCTGGCTGTAGTCAATCACCATGCGGTGTTTCTCCCCCGATTTAACTACGACCACTTGCGCCCTCCAGGGGCTGGTGCTGGCCTGGATAATCCCTTCCCGGAGCAAACGTTGTACCTCGGACCGAATGAAGGCCCGGTCATCCGCACTATAGCGCCTACTCTTGGTGGCTATAGGCCTACAATCCAGGGTGAGGTTATCAAATAAGGGGGGGGGTGATCTTGAGGGTCGAGAGACTGCAGGTGGTGCGCGAGGGGTGCTGCAGTGACGGCGCCTTGCAGACGGAGAGCGGGGGATAAGGGCCATCATACTGCAGGGTGACGCTCCTATGATGGCTGAGGAAATCTAACCCCAGCAGTACAGCTGCGCAGAGTCGTGGCAGCACAAGGAGCCGAAAACATTCGTAGACTGTGCACTGTACCGTCAGCGTCACCAAACAGCACCCAAGGACCTCCACTGAGTGGGAATTCGAGGCCATGGAGATGGTCTGGCTCCAGGGTCGCACGGGAAGGGCATATTGACACACTGTGCGAGGGTGTATAAAACTCTCCGTGCTCCTGCAGTCGAACAGGCAGTTTTCTGCATGACCATTTACCTTGATCTCCATTATGGACTTGGAAAGTTGATGAGGCTGCGACTGGTCCAGGCAAATCGATGCCACCGTCGAATCCAAGAAGAATCCATCTTCGTCCCCGTCTGATGACGTCACGGATAAAGCTTCCTGCTCAGTGCGTCTTGATGCCAGTCTCAAAGATGGCGATTCCCGCGCTTCCGGTGACCGCATCAAAGATGGCGATTCCCGCACTTCCAGTGACCGCATTAAATATGGCGATTCGCGCGCAGCCGCCACCTGCCTTAAAGATGTCTGCGCCCGCGGAACACACGTGACGCCCCGAGGCTTCGGAAGTGGCTTTGCCCGGCAGACTTTAGCGAAGTGGCCTAGCTTACCGCATACGGAGCAAATCGCGTCCTTCGCCGGGCAGCGACGCCGAGGGTGCTTGGGTAGGTCGCAAAAGTAACATTTGGGCCCCGCCGGAACAGCCGTCGCGGTGGAGCCGTCGATAGAACGGGATGCAGGGTAAGACCCGAGATTGTGAGAGGCCGCTTCTAGCGTTTCAGCCATTGTGGCTGTTCTTCGGAGATCTCGGTCATCTTGTTCCAGCAGGCGCTGCCGGATGTATGTAGACTCAATGCCCGCAACGTAGGCGTCGCGGATCAGGTCCTCCGTGTTCTGAGCTGCTGTAACAGCCTTACAGTCACAAGCTCGAGCTAGGACCCGCAGGGCGTGCAGAAATTGGGCGCACGATTCTCCTGGCTGCTGCTTGCGGGTAGTTATGAGATGTCTGGCGTAAACCACGTTAGGGCTCTTTCGGAACTGCCCTTTTAGGAGTTCGATAGTGTCCGCGTACGTAGCAGCGTCCCGGAAGATTCCATAGACAGCTTCGCTTACCCGGGCGCGGAGCACGTGGAGTTTAGCGTCGTCGGTGTCGATGGCCGTAGCGATGTCGACGAATGCTTCGAAGCAGTCCAGCCAATGATCAAATTTATCAGAGGCTCCAACCTCTTGAGGGTCTAATGCTAACTTGTCGGGTTTTAGAAACTGCTCCATGCTGGTCAACTGTTGTGAATAATATTGATGCGCTATCAATAAGGCGAAAGACTACCGGTGTGCCAATACAAGTGTAGGCTTTTATTCACAACAGAATCAGGAGCAGATCCCAACAAATAACCGACCTGGACTGAACAAGGGGAAGGAGACAGCCACCTTTATACTAGGTGCCGAGGGGAGGAACCAAACTGGAAGGGGGTGTGTCCAGGTATGACAAACACACACAACGGTGGTCCAAATAGGACAAAGGCACAACTGAGGTCCACCACAGTGGTTTGTTATCAGATTTTGCTTTGATGTTTCTGTGAAGCACCTTGAGATGTTTTATTATGTTCAAGGTGTTATATAACTACAGTTTATTGTTTTAACACAACCAACCTGAAATACAAACCAAAAGCTCATGGCGCTTGAATTCCTGAATTTATCTAAAATATTCTGTTAGGTGGTAGAATATTTAAAGTTTTTATTGATTTTAAGTCATCCACGAATCACCCAGTGGGTGGCACGGTGGCACAATGGTTAGCACTGCTGCCTCACTGTGCCAGGGACCCAGGTTCAATTCCGGCCTCAGGTTTGGAGTGGATTTGCCCTTTCTCCCTGTGTCTGCGTGGGTTTCCTCTCGGTGCTCCAGTTTCCTCCCACAGTCCAAAGATGTGCGGGTTAGGTGGATGGGCCATGCTAAATTAACCCTAATGTCGGGGATTAGCAGGGTAAATGTGTGGGGTTACAGGAATAGGGCTTGGGTGGGATGTGGTCGGTACAGACTCGATGGGCTGAATGGCCTCCTTCTGTACTGTAGGGATTCTATGATTCTATGATTCAGTTCTGGTATGATTAGAATGAGTTATAGACTGATACCCTGCTTACTTAGGTGACCAAGCAAATACTTAATGTGAAACTGAGCTGATTAAAAATCATGATTAGGTGGAATTTTCCAGCCATTCCTGCCAATGGGATCTTCCGGACCTCCTGATGGTTAACCCTCCGCCAAGCGCTCCCCAGCAGTGGAAGATGCAAACAATGAGAAACCTCGTTGACAGAGCGGGACTGGAAGACCCCACCATCGGCCAATGACAAACTGGTGGCCAATGCCGCCGCAAAACATGCCACAGGTTGGGGGTGGTGGCGGGGTGGAGGGGGTGGGGGTGGTGACGGGGTGGAGGACTTGGGGGTGGTGGCAGGGTGGAGGGGGTAGCGCTGGGGAGGCCAGTTTTGCTGCATTTACTGATCTCAATAAGATCTACAATAAGGCATGACAATTGGCTTCAATGTCTCTGGACTGAGGTTGAGAAAAGTCCCCCACATTTCGAATCCTGATTGCTCTTTTAGGAATATAAGAATAGTAGTCGGCCATTCAGTCTCCAAACCTGCTACAGCTACTTAATTAGATGAACTTCATGTAGAAATGTCGGAACACAGAAACAGGAGAAGGCCATTTAGACCTTCAAATCTTCTAAATTACAGGGAGTAGAACTCAATTTTGTTTAATCTCTCATCACAATTTAACCCTTGATGGATGGACATCACTTTGATAAATCTATGCTGAACTCCTTCCAAGGCCAATGTCTGCTTCCAAAGGTGTGGTGTGCAGAGTTGACCAAAGTACTCCAGATGTGGTCTAACCAGGGCTTTGTAATAGTCGCATGACTTTAGAAAAGTGATAAAAATCCTCTAGATAAATATGTAGGATTTAATTAGCCTTTTTGATTACCTAAAAAAGCTATTTAATCTGTGGTTCCAAATCAGACCAACCTCATTCTGAGAAAAATCAAGCTGTGACATCCCAGAAAACAATTAGTTGATGGTTGGTGAGTATTTTTCCCATTTATTTTTCACAGCTCGGGTAAATTTTAATAGTTGTGAGGATTCTTTTTAGTAGTAGTAAGATGCTCTTTAAAGTCTACCACTTTGACCGAGCTTTTGATGATTTGCCCTTACATCTTCTTCATGATATTTTATATAAAAACAGAAAATGTTGCAACTACTGAGTAATTCTGGCAGCACTTATGAAGAGAAAGACAGTGTTAACATTGGATGAACTTTCACCAGAATACCTTGAGTGTTTGCTGCATTTTCTGTTTTTATTTCAGGTGTTATAAATGCAAGGTTTTATAAGATTGTTATGTTTCAGTATTGTGTCTTTAATTTAGGATAAGATCGAGGAATGAAGGTACCTGCAACCAGTTGTTAAAGGGTTTTTTATTGGGAAGAAGGTGTAAAGTATTCACATGTGTAAATAATGACCTGAGTAGCTGTTGGGCTTTTAGTTTCCAAATCCCTGAGAGATGTTAGGCTTTATAAATAGTTATACTTTAAACTGTCATTATAATTCCAAGATAAAATGGAGTTTGAATAGTTAGAGGATAACTAATTAGTATTTTACCTAGATACAAGGCCCATGTGATTCATGTTGCCATGGAGATGGGCTTTGGGAAGGGAAGAGTCCATCGGAGGCAATGATAAGTTAAGATTGCATATTTCCTAAATATCACTGAACCTCATAGACAGGGTCAATCTGCAAGAATTAGAGACAGAGGTAACAAGTCTCTCTTGTTCACCATGCAAAACATGTGTAGGGGCTTGCACCCGGATTGAAGAGATCAAAATTGTGAGAGTTTAAATGAAGCCAGAAGGTACACTTAGCTTTGGCTCGAGGAATGTTTCTCCAGAGTAATCAACTCAGTGAAAGGCAGTTTGGGGATTCAAAGTTATCCAGCTAAAAAAGGGAAAAGGAGCCAAGAATCACTTTGGACTTGTTCCTGGAGACTGAATTGTCTACTTAAGGGACAGAGTAAAGTATTGCTGTGCAGGGAGATTTTCAGTTGTTTTAAATATTAAATGGAAAACCTATTCTGTAGTTTAGAATACAAGTTGCCTGCTGAAATATTGTTCGATTAATGTTGCCGTTAGTTTGTTCATTCCAGTAAGTCTTGTCATGTGATCCTTTCAGCCATTCACTGGAAGTTCGAATTTTCTTTTGAAAGTTATCGATCTCTGCTGGATTTAAGCATCCACCGTAATTTGCTCATAACGTTTTAATGATCTATACATCCATCATCTATAGCTTTTTATCATTTAGTACTCTGATCGACCCTTTTTAGCTTCAAAGTAGATGATTTCACGTTTGCATGTACAGAAATTTATTTGCCAGTTTTCCCATTCACTTAATATATGAATATTTCTCTGTGATTTTACACTGTTTCTAATTGCTACCTATCGTTTTGTCATCAGAAATCTTGGATATTAGTTCTCTAATCCATCATCTAAGTTTTTCATAAATACGGTGAATATTTTAGGCCTAAACACAGATCCCTTTTGGACGTTACAAATCACACCCTCCCATTTAGAGTACCTGTCCATTATCCTTACTCTCTGTCTCCTGCCGCTCCAATTTCATATCCAAATCAATGATTCACCTTCAGTTCAATCAGCTTCAACTTTTAACTAAAATCCTTTTATGAGGAAACTTACCAAATGTCTCTGGACATCCATGTTTATAACATATATTCTCCTGTCCACTAGCCACCTCTTCAAACTACCCTGGATAAAAGCAAATTACTTCAGATGCTGGAATCTGAAACCAAAAGTGAAAATGCTGGATAATCTCAGCAGGTCTGGCAGCATCTGTAAGGAGAGAAAAGAGCTTACGTTTTGAGTCCAGATGAACCTTTGTCAAAGCTCAACAAAGGGTCGAGCTTTGACAAAGGTTGATAAAGGATCATCTGGACTTGAAACATCAGTTCTATTCTCTCCTTACAGGTGCTGCCAGACCTGCTGAGATTTTCCAGTATTTTCTTTTTTGTTTTCAAATTACCCGCCTTTTCTTTAATCATTCATAGGATGCTGGCTGAGCCAGCTTTTATTACCCACCACTGAGTGAATTTTAGAGTCAAACACATTGCTGTGGATCTAGAGTCACACGTAGGCCAGACCAGGTAAGGATGACAGATTTCCTTCCCTAAAGGACATTAATGAAACAGATACGTTTTGACAACAATTGACAATGGTTTCATGGTCATCTTTAGACTTTGAATTCCAGATTTTTATTGAATTCAAATTTCCCCATCTGCCATGGTGGGATTCAAACCCAGGTCCCCAGAATATTATCCTGGGTGTCTGGATTATTAGCCCAGCGACAATACCATTGAGCCGCTGCCTGCCCTCCATATTCTTTGGTAACTCTAACTGACAAAAATCTAATGTCAGCCTTGAAAGTAGCAATTATTTTACAATCCATTTGGGCAGCTGTTTCTGAAGAGAGTTCCCAATTTCTATTACCGTTTGTGTGAAAATGGCTTCCTTCACCCCTTTAACATCTAGGCCACCCCTTAATCTTCTTCTGGCCTGTGCTAGGTAGTAACTGTCAGCAAAGAACAGTATCCGATTTGCCTGTGATAGTCCCAAACTCATTCTGACTGCCTAGGATCACAAGTGAAGAATTATCACATGAGGTGCTGTCCCCTAGCACAAGTCATCAGCTTCAGGAAAGGAGGGGAGAAAATTAGAGGAATGAAAAAGAAGTTTCAATTTTGTCAAACACCTATTTTGCCAAAATATATTTCAGTGACTGTTGCAATATTGCTGATGGAACATACTGATTAGCATACTGCTGAATATGTAAATAGTTTTGTAAACTTCATCAGAGAAAGTGATGAAAGTTAACATGTGATATAGATGTTGGAGCAGGATTGATCAGCAGATATCACGTGTATGACGAGCTCGTCTGGCATTTTTCAATAAAGACCCCATTGTTTATGTTATGTATGTTGGGGTGGAGCCCCTTTAACAGAATGAGTCAGGTGATCCTGGGGGTGGGGTCATCTGCCCAGGGACTGGCCGGAGAGGGCAGTTGTGGTTTGGAGTGTGGAACGAGTAAGACCTGCAATAAATACTTGTGTTCCCTGATGCCTGTCTGTGGATCTTGAGGATACCACTCAGTAGTAAAGAATTTAACAGTTTAAGTTTATCATTCATTGTCATAGTGTTTGGTATGTTTGTGTTATGAGTCAATAACAGAGCACGATAAGAAGAACCCGAACTTGTGTAAAGTATTTATATGGTATTTTTAAATTAAGTAATTTCAGCCAAGCTTCAAATACAACACCAACAAGCATACAGAACTGATTCTCATCAAAGTTAAATGAACACATCATGGCATTTTTGAACCATATCAAAAGTAAACAGATTGTTGAAGATTCCTTTTGTCATTTTTAAATACTAATTTTTAAATTCTAGTTGAAACCTAAGTTGGTTTTGTGTCTCAATAACAATGAACGAGGGTGATTGGAACGTTCCTACATTTAGGCTATTTTAACCAACAAAATCATGCTGGGATTGGAATAGTTGGGTAGTTTGTTTTTGAACGGCTCAGGTGCGATAGGCCAAAGGTCTTTTTCTGTGCTGTATACCTCTATGACTAAATCATTTGTCCAATCTTCTACAGTCTTTAAAATTTATCAAATTTTTTCAAGGCAATTGCAAGATTAAGTCCATTTTATTGGACTTGCAGCCTGTAAATCTATATATTATCTCTTGTGTAATAGACTTATTGTAAAAGGCTGTTTTTTTTTATTCATTAAAGGGATGTGGATGTTGCTAGCTAGGCAAGCATTTATTGCCCTTCTCTAATTGCCATTGAGAAGGTGGCGGTGAACTGCCGTCTTGAACCACTGCAGGCCATGTGGTGTAGATACACCCACAGTGCTGATAGGGGGGGAAATTCAAGGATTTTGACCCAGTCATAATGATGGACAGCCTTGATGTCAGGATGGTAACAAATGAAGTTGTATTCACCAATAATGGTATTAGCATTTCACTCAGCAAGATTTCGACCATCTTTTTTGTATAAAGGATAATTTTACAACCTTAAACTTCCATTGGAATTTTGAACATCAGGAATAAAATTAATAAGCTGAAAATTATGGGGTTGGGCTCATGTGCCCTGATTTCTAATCTGCTTTCTTCAAAGTATTCACAATGTTATTCGTGTGCTGCAATAATTGCATAATTAATGGTATTGTCTAGAATAACTGAAAAGTAATATTGCAATGACTTTGATTGCCTGGTCATTCAAAATGTCCGACATGGACAAACAGTAAATTTTTGAGGCATAAGATAAATTACTGACATCACCTATGCTTGAATAGTGAGTCATTACTCACCATTATTAAAGAGTAAATGCAGCAAGATCTGGACAACATTGAGGTCTGGGCTGATAAACGGCAAGTAACATTCGTGCCACATGAAAGCCAGGTAATAACCATCTCCAACAAAAGAGAGTCTAAGCATCTCCCCTTGACAAGCAAAGGCATTGCTGTCGCTGAATCCCCCATTAATAACATCCTGAGGTTGGGGTGGATTTACAATGAAGCACACCATGCCTAGGCACAGAGCCCTGACCAAACGGGGGGGAGGGGGAGTGGTCACACCAGCCAGTACACTGGGCAGCCAATTGGAGCCTGATTACTCTGCGTTTGCTGATAGGCTCAACAGCAGAATCTGATTGGTGAGTCTGAAAGAGCAGGAAAACACTGGTCCAAACCATAAGAATGGTGAACTTGAGGCATTCGTGTGCAACAAATGAACAGCGGCAACTAGGTGAGGAGGGAGAGGCAGAGGCTGCTGAGGTTTTGCTGGGGATTTTTGGTACTTTATTCCTAATCAAAAAACCAATTAAGTCCAATCCACACATGAGGGACAAAACAGATCCAAGCTGACAAGACAGGATTATACGTCCCATCTTGGACTCGATCAAACAAGAGCCAAGCTGACAGAATAAGGCATTACACCCCCTCCCGGGCTTGATCTGAGCTTCGCCTTAGCTGAAAGGCCTAGATGGCTTTAAAGAATTGCATCAGGTGAAGTTTCAGTTTAACCTCACTGGCCACTCTGATCACTTACACTTGTTCTTAGCCAAAAGGCCAAGAAGCTCTTTTTGCCAAAGACAAGCAGATTTGTGACTCGACCCAGGGCTGAGGGCAGGCTAGCAACAGTGAGACGTGAGGGCACCGAAAGCCACCATAAGGTGAGATCAACCGCCGAGCAAGCAGGGCAGGCAAGGCAAGCAGGCGACTTGGCCCAAGGCTGAGGGCAGGCCAGCAACAGTGAAGAGCGAGGTGCCGAAAACCACTACGAGGTGATGTCAGCCACTGAGAGAGCAGGTGAGGCGAGCAGGTTTGCAACTTGACGCAGGGCAGGCCAGCAACAGTGAGGCACGAGGCACTAAATCAAGCCTTAGCCCTGAGGAGATGATGAGTGAGGCAGGAGGCTGTCTTGAAGAGCCCAGGCGAGAATTATGAGTGAGATTGTGAGAATGGGAGACTGTGAGTGGATGGGGGGAGGAAAAGTGTGAGGGTGTGTGAGGAGAAGAGCGTGCGAGGGGGTGAATCAGGGTTGCAGACTTCCAGGGAGAGTGTGTGAGGGCCAGTTGCATTATGGCAGGAGGGAGACATTGTGATAGGACTGGGGGTCCATGCGGAGGGAGAGTTTGTGAGTTTGTGAGGGGGAAAGGACAGAAGAGTAGAATGAGTATTGTTTGAAATCTAGATCACAGCTTCATAGTTAAAACATGAATACGCTTTATGCAGAGCTTGAATTGAAGCTTATAATAACATGGGTGGACTGGGCAAACGCCTGCTCTTTCAGATGCTGCATTAAAATTAACATCAGTTTCTTTAATAATATGAAGCGACACTATCCATCTGGTCGTCAAAAACACAGAAAATTGAAAGTGGGCCACCTTTGCGTTCTGTGGGCCGAGACTGGGTGTTTTGGGAGGGATGTGAGGTTTGGAGGTGGGGGGTGGGGGAGGGTGTCACAGAACAGCACGAATTGTAATTCTGCCTCTGTCCTGAGGGTTACATTGACCAGAACCTGAACTAGAGGAGACATATAAATAGTCTGGCTAAAAAAAGCAGATCAGAAACTGGGAATTCTACTGCAAATTCTACCTCCCAGCTCCCCAAAGCCTGTCATCTTCATCAGAAATCATCCTGATTTCCAAATTTAACGACATATATGCACTTGTAGGAAATTGCTATACTGTTAAGTGCAGAAATCAGGAAGTTGCTGTCAGAGTTACCCTATTCATCCAGAATTGCACCAGAATAGCATCTTAAGAAGAGACTCAGCACTGAGAAACAGTATGGTGTGAAATTTCTGTTCATATGTGGTAGGTATACACTTTGTCACCAGGCAAAGTTAGTGCTTCCCCAATTGATTCTTTTAGATTTTAATTATTATTGGAGTTTTTTTACACATTTTCTCTCTGTCTCATTTATCTTTCTCTCTTTCTTAATCCTACCATTCTTTCCCTCTTTTTATTTTATTTTCTTGATCTTGAATTAAATATTGTAATTGACACTTCCTGGTTCTGATTCTGTGTGGCTCATTAATGATTCTTCAGTCTGATGGGGTTAAGGAAACACACAGCTGATTGCCATGTTCATACCAAGTTTCCCTGTAGAGGGCACTACATGCAAATAGCATTCTTATCACAGCAAATTCCAGTTCAAACCCCCATAGATAGTCTGTGAGCCAACTGGCTCTGTTCCTTAATTCTTTCGTCACTAAGTACAAATTCTGGCCCATTATTTTTGAATCAGCAACTCAACAAAATAGTTCTATTCAGTGTTTTATTACATCAAAGAATTTTCATGCACAGATTGTTAGGGAGATAAAGCAACTAGTCTTTTGGTATTCTATTCTTGCTACCTAAATACTTATGCCATATTATTGCAATTTCGATGGCCAGTCTCGGGAAAATGCATTGCAAAATAAAGCCTAAGGTCACCGCAATTCAGATTGCACAAATGCTCATCATGGTTTTGTTTTTCTTCACATGGTGTGATAATATTCCTATTTAAATCGTGTAATTTAGCCATAGAATAGTGTCTGACATAACTGCTGTGGTTGCAAATAGATTGACTAAGAATTTAATAAAATTGTTTCTGAGAGTCAGATGCGTGCGCTTACATGTGAAAATATAGCAAAAGTGGGAGCATGTATATCGAGGTTCACCATATTGGTGATGGCAAGATAAGCAAGGCTCAATCACTTTATAACATTGATGCAACTTTTCGATTTGTTAGTGCCTTGTTGTTATCCCATTACTCAAGTTGAAGATTCTTGATTCAATTGCAATAGTTTTATTATATTTTATTGGTGGTTCTGTATATTCACACCTTCATCCTCCTGCTGGCAAAGTGACCCATTTATATTTATGTCCAAGAGCCTTCACCGGCTAACTACGCACTCCTACCCTGCCCGTATTACAGCTGCATTATTCTGGATGAACTTGGTCATTTCAGTTAAATCTTAAATAGGGCAAGTAGTTAAAAAAATGTTTTTTTTCCCATTTTTATTCCATCCAAAAAACCAAATTTAAATTTAATCCAATTCACCAAACCCCACAAGAGAGACAAATAAGAACCAAGCTGACAAGATGAGGCATTGCACCCCATCTTGGGCTTAATCTGATGCTTCATCTTAGCCAAAAAGCCGAGGTGGCTTTGAAATTCATTCCATTGGTGCCCAATGAAGTTTCCTCTAAGCTGTGCAGCCACCCAAATGTTCCTGCACAGGTCAAGCACAAGTCAGCCCCTTTAAGTTACCACCCATGTGTGACCACACAAAGACATGTAAAGAGACCCATGCATTTAAATGAATAGGCTGACCAGAACAAAAGATGTGGTTGCCCAGAAACAAAAAAAAGGTTTATGTACATGCTTGAATTTCTTTTTCATTTGTAGCTTTTAGTAGCATATGCAGATAACAACAGCAACAACTTGTATTTTTTGTAGCACTTTTAACATAGTCAGACATCCCAAGCTGTTTCAAAGAAGGGTCATAAAACAAAATTTGCCAGATATTGAGACAGATAATCTAAAACTTGGACAAAGAAACAGGTATTAAAGAGCATCTTAAAGAAAGAGAGGAAGAAAAGTGGAGAGGCTTAGGGAGAATAAAACATGGCTGCCAATGGTGGAGTAATTAAAATCAGGGATTCTCAAGAAGTAAGGAATAAATTACATAGAAAAGGAAGGGTGAGACCATGGAGGGATTTTAAATCAAGGATGGGAATTTTGCTTAATCAGGAGCTAATGTAGGTCAGCAAGATCAGGGTGTTGGGTGAATGGGATTTTGTCCAAGTTCAGACACAGGCCAAGGGTTTCGGATGACTGCAAACCTATGGAGGGCAGAATGGAGCAAGCTGACCAGAAATGCATTGAAATAGTCATGTCTAGAAGTAACAATGGCAAAGGCAAAATAAATTAATATCAAGGAGTTGACATGGTGTTTGATATTAGTTAAAAAGGTGTTTTCAAAAGTAGATTAATATATTTGCCAGAACAGTTAAATAAATTGATTTAACACAATCACATTAAGGTACTTGTTACGAATATTTCACAGTGGAATTTATTTTCTCTTCATAATTTTCTTTGTAACCTAACTTGCAGCAAGTGCCATTTACCCATCACTTCTGCATTCACCGACCTACACTGCCAATCTGGCAATTCCTTGATTTTTAAAATTCACGGAGTTACAGAATTGCTACAGTGCAGAAGAAGACCATTTGGCCCCTCATGTCTGCACTGGCTCTCTGAGTGAGCAACTCACTGAGTTCCATCTCTGTAACCTTGCACATTCTCTCTTTTCAGATAACAGTCCAATTCCCTTTTGAATGTTTCAATTGAACCTGTTTCCACCACACTCTTAGAGTTTTAACAACACCAGGTTAAAGTCCAACAGGTTTATTTGGTAGCAAATGCCATTAGCTTTTGGAGCGCTGCTCCTTCGTCAGATGGAGTGGATATCGCAGAGCATTCCAGACCCTAACCATTCACTACATGAAAAGGTTCCTCCTCATATCAGTATTGCTTCTTTTATGAATTACTTTAAACCTGTGCCCTCTCATTCTCAATCCTTTCATTCTTAATCCTTTCATAAGTGGGGACAGTTTCTCCCTATTACTCTGTCCAGACTCCTCATAATTTTGAACATATCTATCAAATCCTCTCTCAGCCTTCTTTTCTCTGAGGAAGATAATCCTAATTTCTCCACTCTATCTTCATAACTGAAGTTCCTCATCCCTGGAACCATTCTCATCCTTGTTTTCAAAACTTCCAACCCCACTTTCCTGCCCACATGTGTCCATCCATTCCCCTGACCTCTCCTCATTACAATTCATAATACTTCCACATTTTAGTCATTTGCAGATATTGAAATTATGACTTGCAGACCCAAGTTTAGGTAATTAGTAGAGAAAAGCAAGGGTGCTAGTACCAAGTCTGGGAATGCTACTGTATACCTTCCACCAATCCAAATAAAAAACAATCGCCACTGCCCTCTCACACAAAAACAGAAAATGTTGGAAAATCTCAGCAGGTCTGATAGCATCAAGTCTGACTGCTTTCTGTTTCCAGTCACTCAACCAACTTTGTATCCATGTTCCTTTTATTCCAAGAGCTTTAAGTTTTTGTTATGAAGCACCTTATCAAACATCTTTTGGAAGTCCATGTACACCACATCAACTGCATTAGCCTCATTGTCCCTCTCTGTTACCTCCTCATAATATCAAATTATCTTAAATCATTGCCTTTAACAAATTTGTGCATGTTTTCCTTAATTAATCCATATTTGTTCAAGTGACTGTTAACTTTGCCCAGATTGTCATTTCCAAAAGTTTTCCCACCACCAAGGTCAAACTGACTGACCTCTATTTGTTGGGTTGATCCTTACATCTATTTTTGAACAAGGATGTGAATTTTCAATTCTCTTATTCTTTTGCACCACCTCTACAACTAAGGAGGACTGGAAGATTTGGGCCATTGCCTCCTGATTATCTCCCTCAATATCTTTAGATGCATATTGTCCAGGTCTGGTGAATTATCTGTAAGTAAAGCTGGTCTTTTAATACCTCCTCCTTATCCATTTTTAGTCCACTCTGTGTCTCAACTTCCTCCTTTTTTACTATGACTTGGTAAAGCCAAGTGCAAAGTATTCATTCAGTACCTCGGTCATGCCCCTGCCTCCATGTGTAAATCCCCTTTTTGGTCCCTTGCCAGTCCTATTGTTCGTTTGCCACCCTTTTACTATTTATATACCTATAGAAAACTTTTGTATTCCCTTTTATATTAACTGTCAAACTCTTCTCAAATTCTTTCTTAAATCCTCTTCTTTTTCATTTCTCTTCTGAATTTTTTACGTTCAGACTGTTTCTCACTGAAAATATCAACCTGACATCAGTCATACACCTCTTTTTCCTGCCTCATCTTGCTCTCTGTCTCATTCAATATAATGTCCTAACTATGTTAGGGGTTATGGGTTTTAACCAAAAAGAAAAATCTATGGTTTGCACACCTACATTCAAACTAACAACAACAGATTTATTCTAAGACCTCTTGCCTTCCGGAGTACAAACTGAAAGTAAAACAGCGGCCTGTGCAACACCCTAATGATGTCACCATCAAATCATGTGGTTTCTTTAAAGCAATGTGCGACCACTTAAATATGTAATATTCATAATCAGGGAATCCTGATTTTCCTTGTCCTACCTTTCCCTTCCATGCAAACGTATCCCAACTGTACCAAACCATCTCCTCTTTAAAGAGAGCTGATTGTTCCAATACAGTTTTTCCAACTATTCTTTGATTCCAGTTTATCTGGTCCAAATCCATTCTGATCCCATTGAAATTGGCCTTCCTCCAATTAATTGTATTTACTCTGGATTGTTCCTTGTTGTTTTTCCATACTGAAGCTAAATCTTGTGACAGAATAATCACTGTTCTCTATATGTTTCATACTGGTACTTCTTGATCCACTTGACACACCTTATTCCCCAGAACCAGATTCAGAAATGTCTCCTTCCTTGCTGGGCTAGAAACACACTGATCAAGAAAATTCTCCTGAACACACTTCAGATACTGTTGCTCCTCTCTGTCTTATTACTATCCTAATCTATACCATATTAGGATAATTAAGACTCCATAGCTACTCAATAGTTATTGCACATCTCCAAGATGTCCTTGCAAACATATTCCTCTATACCTTTCCTACTAACTGATATTCTATAAAATACACTCCATAGTATAATGGTACCCTTTTTTTCATTAATTCGTGGGACATGGGCATCGCTGGCTGGCCAGCATTTATTGCCCATCCGAAGTTGCCCTTGTTCAGGGAGGCAGTTGAGAGTCAACCACATTGCTGTTGCTCTGGAGTCACATGTAGGCCAGACCGGGTAAGGACGGCAGATTTACTTCCCTAAAGGACAGTAGTGAACAAGATGAGTTTTTTCCAAAAATCAACAATAGTTTCATGGTCATCGGTAGAGTCTTAATTCCAAATATTTTTTATCACATTCAAATTCCACCGACTGAAGTGATGGGATTTGAACCCAGGTCCCCAGAACATGAGCTGATCTTTGGGATTAATAGTCTAGCAATAATACCATGTGGCCATCACCACTCCTTTATTGTTGCAATGCTCTATAGATAAATAGATTCTGCTCTTGACCTCGCTAGGACATCCTCTCTCTCCAGCAGTAATATTCTCCTTAATCAACACTACCACCTCTCCTCCTCTCCCTGTCTTTCCTGAACATCTTGTATGCAGGAATATTTATATTCCAGTCTTTCCCTGTTTTTGAGTTAGGACTCCATTATTACCACATCATTATGTTCCTACGTGCCTATCTATGTCTGGTGCAACTATCTTATTTATCATACTCCCTCTATTCACATGCATGCATTTTTTAACCTAATTCATTCCCTCTTAGGGTAAGACTGGTGCTTCCCTTGTTCCCCATGCCATGTGTGCATCATTAGTTCTGTTTGACGAATGTGCTAAAGATTCTTTAATCGCTTGTTTATTGTGTGGGGGGTAGAGTGATGCACCTTTTGACTGCTTTGAGCCAATTTGCATGGGTTTCTTTTCTTAACCCCCTGACAATCAACAAAACATGATGTGGAGATGCCGGCGTTGGACTGGGGTGAACACAGTAAGAGTTTTAACAACACCAGGTTAAAGTCCAACAGGTTTATTTGGTAGCAAATACCATTAGCTTTCGGAGCGCTGCTTCTTCGTCAGATGGAGTGAAAATGTGCTGTCATGTGTGGGGGAGCACTTCAGCAGTTACGGGCATTCAGCCTCTGATCTTCAGGTAAGCATTCTCCAAGGCGGCCTTCACGACACACCACAGCGCAGAGTTGCTGAGCAGAAACTGATAGCCAAGTTCCGCACACATGAGGACGGCCTAAACCGGGATGTTGGATTTATGTCACATTATCAGTAACCCCCACAGCTTGCCTCCTGGACTTGCAGGCTGTCCTGTCTGGAGACAATACACATCTCTTTAACCTGTGCTTAATGCTCCCTCCACCCACATTGTCTGTATCTTTAAGACCTGGCTGGTTGTAGGGATTCGCATTCTAATCAGTATTCTGCAACTTGATTTTGTGTCTCTGTGCACTGTTTGAGAGCAGATATCCACTCCATCTGACGAAGGAGCAGCACTCCGAAAGCTTATGGTATTTGCTACCAAATAAACCTGTTGGACTTTAACCTGGTGTTGTTAAAACTCTTACTGCAATCAACAAAACAGACAAGGAGTTATGCCTGGTGAGATGCTAAGGTTGGCCATGGGCGCCCTCTCTGCATAGCATTCTTCTCTTGAGGCTTTGGGAAACCGCATAACATGATTTCAACTTAAAATCCACAATAATCTACCGCAGGGTTAGAGATCCGCAAGAAACAAGAGTCTCAACATAAATTCAAAACAAAAAAAAGTGCTGAAAGTAAACAGTGGGGGTTGTCAGCATCTTAAAAATAGGGTTACCTTTTCTGGAACAGATCGTTCATCAGAACTGAGTTCCTGGAAAATCATTCTGCCCAAACTGTTAGCTTGCTCTTTGCTTTTCAAGTATTTTATTTCAAATACTTTCTACATTTCATTCAGATTGCCAGCATTTTTGTAAAATCACAGTGTAAATTCAAAATTAGCCAATCTATCCAAGGAAATTGAATGAAATACAGGGATGCAGCAACATGTAAGTGAGCAAGACCAGAAAGAAAGTCAAACTTCTCAACGTCAAGGCAGTTGAATTAGAAGAGATTGCCAAGGCTGCCTGATCCCTTTTTAATGAATAAATCATAGCTTCAAGTGTCTAAAGGACAGCCGACTAAATATAGTCAACCTATCATAAAAGTTCACCTCAGGCCAGCAATAAACCTTTTGCACATAACTGCCCAGTTTTCTGAGCTTTTTAATTTAGATTGCACTGCAAGATGAATCCTGGAGTAGTTTGATAATGAAAATCTAACAGGCTGTTTGTCTATAACACCGTTCCCTGTATTCCAGGTCCAAACAACGCATTAATTTATAAAGATCCTTTTTAAGAGGAATGGATTGATCTGTGGAAGGATTGTTTAGGTTAATTCTGTTTCTCTCTCCACAGACATGCTGAATTATTCCAACATTTTCTGTTTTTGTTTCAGATTTCCAGCATCCGCATTATTTTGCTTGTTTATGCATCGAGATAATTGTGCATCAACATGGGCAGCATGGTGGCACAGTGGTTAGCACTGCTGCCTTACGATGCCAGGGACCTGGGTTTGGTTCCCGGTTTGGATCACTGTGTGTGTGGAGTTTGCACAGTCTCCCGTGTCTGCGTGGGTTTCCTCCGGCTGCTCCGGTTTCCTCTCACAGTCCAAAGATGTGCGGGTTAGGTTGACTGGCCATGCTAAATTCACCCTAGTGTCAGGAGGATTAGCAGGGTAAATAGGTGGGATTACAGGCATAGGGCCTGGGTGGGATTGTGGTCAGTGCAGATTCGATGGGCCGAATGGCCTCCTTCTGCACTGTAGGGATTCTATGACATAGTTTAGGTATCAGCCTTCCATCTGTGGAGTTTTTGTAAAGTCTGGGTTGTCGGGTTTGTGTTGGTGTTGCAGCCCCCCCGGCGGGCACGGTGTGTGTGTGTGTGTGAGACTTACTTGTGGGAGTGAGATGCAGTGCTGCGCTTCTCCTCCTGGCGGTACTGCTGCATGGTGGAGGACAGCGTGGAGTCGCGGTAAGCGCGGTCATAGTGCCGGTGCTGCTTCTGGTAGAAAGGTAGAGACATCGAGGACATGCTTGGGCACGAAGAGTGCAAACCGCTCCCGGGCTGCTGGGCGAATTCTCCAAACCTGGTCACAGATGGACAAAATCGAGAAACACTCAGGGGACCGGAGAAACAAGGGTAGATGAATGTCAAAAGTTGCTAAGACAGCAATGGGGAATGTGAGCCTGTTGCTTTATAGAGAGGAGTGCGCTCGTTCCAAAATGTGAGGGACTTCGTATTCTCTGCCTGCCTGCCCGGTTCGTTTTCTGCCCTTTTCTGGTCCGGCCCTTGGATGGCCAAAGCCAAGTAACATTTAAACCGCCGCAGCTAAGGTTTCAAAGAACTTATTCAGTAGACAGTGTGCAACAATGCATTTACGTTTTACACCACATTATCAGAAATGCAAATCTGCTGTATATATTTTTGGAAATGTTCTAGTACATATGTGAAATACAATGAGATCTATTCGAATCAATTCGAATCACCCATAATGGTTTGAACTGGATTGTGCAAATTCAAAATCAGCTGTGATTGACACGAATATGTTTTTTTAGATAACAATAACCACAATTTCACTGTAAATACAATATTTTGTCTTTGGTCAAACTTTCCTTTCTTCTGCCTTTGCTTTTCTATTTCAAAACAGTCAGGGAAAATACTCTGACAAAACTGATATCCAATCTTCAATAATCTTAGTTCATTCCCTGTTTGCAACCAATAATCTTTAAAAAAAACCCTTCAGTGTTTGTGAGGGCGGGCTGCCCACCCAGCTAAGTTCTGGAGGTACATTTAGAACAGCAGCGGACGGCTGCTGACGGGGGGCGGACACTTTAAACAGACCAAAGCCTAACGTTTAAATCACAAACTCCGCTCTGATTGAGAACCGAGCGCCCTTACCGAATGTCAGATGTCTGCCTGGGCTTTTTGGCGTGAATGCTGTCCAGAAAGACTCGGGATGGTGAATCCAGGGGAGCGATGGCAGGGAGAAGGCTGTGCAGACTCGCTCCAAGGCTTGGACAAAAATAATGTCTCCCGTCAGTGGAATGTCAAAGGCAGAGTCCCGACCTTTTATGGCCAGGAGGATTGATAAATATAGCACTCGGACGGGAGCAAGCAAGCAGTCCCTCGCACTTAGCAGTCAGGGCCGATTCAACTGCAGGTAAAAGAGCAGCGAAATGCGGCGAAATGGCAATTTGCAAAAACTTGAGTTAAAGTTCTAATTCCTTCTACCCTGTCGCTTCTTAAATCTGGATTCATTTCACTAATATTAGCCGTCCTATTGCTCCTGGCACGGGGTTGACTTCTGCTAGCTGGACCTAAGCCTTCTTAGTGATTGCATATACATATGTGGAGGTGTGGTTTGAAAGATACAGGGATCAGTACATGCATTGCTGGAATGGGCAATGTAACCCTATCCACTTATGGCAAAAAAAATCTGTTATGGGAACAATAGCAAAAACTAATAACAAGCAAATATGCAGCAGGTGATGAGGGGAAAACCTACTTGACCTTGTCCACACCAATCTACCTGTGTAGGTGCATTTGTCCTTAACAGTTTTGGTAGGAAATAAAGTCCCATCTTCACATTGAGGAAAGCCTCTATTGCATTGTGTGGCACTACACCATGCTAAATGGGATAGATTTAGGACAGATCTAGCAACTCAAGACCTTTATAAAAGTTACAACGCCAATGCGCGGAGTAACATCCATAGAAACATCCATAGAAACCCTACAGTGCAGAAAGAGGCCATTCGGCCCATCGAGTCAGCACCAACAACAATCCCACCCAGGCCCTATCCCCCTATCCCTACATATTTACCCGCTAATCCCTCTAATCTACGCATCCCGGGACATTAAGGGGCAATTTAGCTTGGCCAATCAACCTAACCCGCACATCTTTGGATTGTGGGAGGAAACCGGAGCACCCGGAGGAAACCCACGCAGACATGGGGAGAATGTGCAAACTCCGCACAGACAGTGACCCGAGCCGGGAATCGAACCCAGGTTCCTGGAGCTGTGAAGCAGCAGTGCTAACCACTGTGCTACCGCGGACTGGGCAAGCCCTTAATCCATCTTCTTGCTTGCTCCAAGAAACAATTCAAATTGAATCCAACTGATTGGCCCCACATACTAGATCCGAGCTGACAAGAAACCACATTGCACCTGATCTTGGGCTTGATACTGGGCATTGGTGAGGTGCAGTGGACAATCAGCAGCAGCAAAATTGTATTCAACCATAATTTGTAACCCACATGGTCCACCATATCTGCTAGTGCAAAAATGGACTCCTTCTGCCCACTCTACGATTGCCATCAAAATGGCGATCAAACTGGTGCAATGAAGAGTGCAGGAGGGCATGCCAGGAGCAACACCAGGCATACAAAAAAGTGAGGTGTCAACCTGGTGAAGCTACGACACAGGACTACTTGCATGCCAGACATCAGAAGCAGCAAGTGATAGACAGAGCTAAGCGATCCAACAACCAACAGATCTGATCTAAGCTCTGTAGTCTTGCCATATACAGTTGTGAATGATAGTGGACAATTAAACAATTCACTGGAGGAGGAGGCTCCACAAATATTCCCATCCTCAATGATGGAGGAGCCCAGCACATCAGTGCAAAAGACAAGGCTGAAGAATTTGCGACAATTGTCAGCTAGAAGTGGAAAGTAGATGATCCATCTTGGCCTCCTCCTGAGGCTCCCAGCATCACAAATGTCGGTCTTCAGCTAATTCGATTCATTCCACGTGATATCAAGAAGCAGCTGAAGGAACTAGATACTGCAAAGGCTATGGGCCCTGACAATACTCAGGCAATAATAGTTTAAAGTTTTAAAGTTTATTTATTAGTGTCACAAGTAGGCTTACGTTAACATCGCAATGAAGTTACTGTGAAATACTGTGAAGACTTGTGCTCCAGAACTCTCCATACCCCTAGTTAAGCTGTTCCAGTACAGCTACAACACTGACATCTACCCGGCAATGTGGCACATGGGTAGTGCAAGATCTTTTTATTATTCGTCTCAAGAACTTCAACTTGGCAAAGTCAATTCTTCCCGGTGTTACTTCATTAATCACCCGAACATTCACTTGTGTATGTCAAAATTGGTGTGATGTACCATTCCAGATATTCTCAGTTTTGTTTTCAGGGCTAATTTTGTGTTGATCATTTTCTTTTTCATGTTTTTGAAATGCATCTTTGACCATTCCAATCCTTTGTCTTATTTCTTGGTTGCACTCTCTGTCTGACGTTAACATACTTCCTCGTAACAAAGTTTGTTACATGTTTTACTTCTTCATTCTTCACTTTGATCTTATTTGCCACGATAATTTTCTTTTTGGAGACTACTTGGCATTTTGTTTCCTCACCATTTATCCTCAGCTCTTTCTTCTCACTTTCACTCACTACTCTAGCCAAAATCTTTTGCGGTTTCTCTTCAGTCAGTAGTAAAATTTTTTGATTTGATTTGATTTATTATTGTCACATGTATTAGCATCCAGTGAAAAGTATTGTTTCTTGCACACTATACAAACAAAGCATACCGTTCATAGAGAAGGAAACTAGAGAATGCAGAATGTAGTGTTACAGTCATAGCTAGGGTGTAGCGAAAGGTCAACTTAATGCAAGGTCGGTCCATTCAAAAGTCTGACAGCAGCAGGGAAGAAGCTGTTCTTGAGGCGGTTGGTACATGATCTCACACTTTTGTATCTTTTTCCCGACAGAAGAAGGTGGAAGAGAAGAACAGTATCATCAGTGAATCTTACATTATTACAGTTGTAAGCTGCAGCTAATAATCCAGGAAAATTTTCAATCACTCCAGGAGTATTTTCACTGTACAAATTGAATACATCGGGGGGCGAGTGTGGGGGCAGGTGGTACCACCCTTGTCTGACCCCTTTTTAAATCTTCACAAAATCCCTTAGAATCATAGAATCCTACAGTGCAGAAGGAGGCCATTCGACCCATCGCATCTGCACCGACCACAATCCCATCCTGGCCCTATCCCCATAACCCCATGCATTTACCCTAGCTAGTCCCCCTAACACTAAGGGGCAATTTAGCACAGCCAATCCACCTAACCTGCACATCTTTGGACTGTGGGAGGAAACCGGAGCACCCGGAGGAAACCCACGCAAACACAGGGAGAATGTACAAACTCCACACAGAGAGTGACCCAAGCCAGGAATCGAACCCGGGTCCCTGGAGCTGTGAGGCAGCAGTGCTAACCACTGTGCCACCGTGCCACCCAATTAGATTCTTTAGATCCTTTACAACTTTTACAGCTGGAGTTTGTACCTAATAAAGATTTCCTATTATCCTAAGATTTTTGCCATTAAGGTCAAAAGATTCTAACATGACTACCAGTTCTTCATGTTTCATCTTACTATAATCAATAAATTACATTAATACATCATTTTTCATCTCTATGGCTCTTTCTGATTGTATCAGTCCCATAAAGATAGCATTTCATGTTCTTCTATCTTCTAAAAAACCACATTGAAGAGCTAAAAAATTCTTCAACATGGGAAGTGTTCAAAACATCACTGTTAAAATAATTAAAAAGAACCAGTCCAATTAAATTAAGAGAACAAAACAAAAGTGGATAACGGGTGAAATATTGGACCTACTGGAGCACAGAAGGAAGATGAAGCAAATAGATCATCAGAAAACAGGAATTGGATGAAAGGGTCAAAGAAAATTGTATTGAAGAGGAAGAAGTTTGTTTGAACAAAGAATGTGAAGGAATAGAAAAATATGAAAACACAGACTCAAGAATAATACATAAACAATTTGATTTGATTTATTATTGTCACATGTATTAACATACAGTGAAAAGTATTATTTCTTGCGTGTTATACAGACAAAGCATAC
The DNA here is from genome assembly GCF_964213995.1 of Mustelus asterias. Lineage (NCBI taxonomy): Eukaryota > Metazoa > Chordata > Chondrichthyes > Carcharhiniformes > Triakidae > Mustelus > Mustelus asterias. Next base: position 53,299,496 of record NC_135807.1, on the reverse strand, counting down.
CGTTCATAGAGAAGGAAACAAGAGAGTGCAGAATGTAGTGTTACAGTCATAGCTAGGGTGTAGAGAAAGATCAACTTAATGTAAGGTAAGTCCATTCAAAAGTCTGACAGCAGCAGGGAAGAAGCTGTTCTTGAGTCGGTTGGTACGTGACCTCAAACTTTAGCCCGAAGGAAGAAGTTGAAAGAGAGAATGTCCGGGGTGTGTGGGGTCTTTAATTATGCTGGCTGCTTTGCTGAGGCAGTGGGAAGTGTAGACAGAGGGTGTGGGGTGATCAGACAAGGGAGTTCAGACATCAAGGAAGGGTCGGACATCCAGGAGATGGGGGATCTGTCACAGGGGTTAGTGAGGGTCAGAAATCTGGAGGTGAAGTTGAACATCAGTGGTGGTAGGACATTGGCAGCGTCAGCTCTTGGGACTATTGAAAAGCATCACAAATTATGATGCACATTCTATGTTTTTATTTGTGGCATGTCCACGCAAAAAAAAATCCATCTACCGAGCGAACTGGGGAGGTAACACAATTCAAATGAATAAATTAGTAAAATATTAAATTAGTCACATTTGCTGCCACAGAATAAAAACCAAGTGGGGTAACAAAGAGCTGAGAAAACCCTTCTTTTGACAAAAGGTAATTAATCCCTCATCATTTGACAAGTGACACCACTGTTGCATATAAATATATAATATAAACAATAGACTTTATTGACTAAAACTATATAAAAATATAAAAAGAGAAAATGCATTTTAAAACATGCAAAGAATTAAAAAAATCAATAAAAGTGGTTAAGAGTGGGGCAACTTTAGTTGTCCATAAAAATCTGTAAATTTTTATAGTCTTTAATAACGCCAATCAGGTGACTTGTTCTGCGAACGATTTGAATTTCTGGATTTTGAGGAATTTCATCAATGAACCATTTTGTGTAAACCATTTACCCCGGCTCCTATGATAAACCCGAAAACTTTCACGGTAGATCCACCCATTAGCTGTTTGACCTCCTCGGTAAGATGTTGATATTTCTTTACTTTCTCCTCCCATGCTTTTTCCAAGGAGTTATTATTGTCCTCGATTCTTATTGAGACGTCTACCACAGCAACGTCATTCCCATTGCAAATCACCACGTCGGGTCCATATCGCTGTCTGTCTGCCATTCTAATTTGGGGATCAGACATCCCCACACGTAGAGACTGGACTTCGGGAGGGTGGATCGGATGTCGAGAGAGGGTAGTGGGGAAGGGGGTTAGTCGGACATGGGTGGTATGGGGAGCCACCAAGTTAAATGATCTATTCAGCGATGCATTTTCCATTCTTGTCAGTATTTTTAAACCCTGCATCATATTCCTCTTCTCATTTTGCCTGGTGAGTTAATTCCTATTTGCTTTTTTTAGATCAAATTCAACCTAAAATTAGAATTCACCTTTTTTGTCTCCTCTGTCTTTCTAGGGAGTTATCTTTGATGATGGGGTGCCAAAAACTGCAGGCAAAATTCCACATTTTGTCCTCTCCAATAATTAACACAAGCATATCAGATTGTGTTTTGACAGATGATCAAATGTCTTCATGATGCTTTCCAGTATGGTACTTGATCAGGATTATTAATAGGAGCTTTACATTGTTTGAATTAGTTCAAACAGTGAACAGTAAGTCACACTTAAACCTTTCCCCTTTCCACTTTTACAATTGCACGTTTTGTGTGTGTAGACTTAGAGTTATCCCCATCTGCTGTTTGTAGCCAGCCAGTTATTTTGCAATTTTACTGCATAGTAGAATGGACATGTACTATCCATTCATCTTTTAACCTTCTTAATACATCAGCATGGTGAGAGCATGCTTTAACTATGGAATGTTTATTTGCAGACACAAGGAACGACCATGGTGCAAATAGAAACAAAAAGTGACAACTGGAGTTTTGCAAGGAATTTATTGAAGTATAATTAGCAGAGAGGGACTGGGGACATCTACCATGTTAACTATAGATTGCACCTCTTTCTAAAGAGAACAGCCCTATTCTTAAGTATGTCATTGTCATTCCTTAAAAGGAGGAGATATAACTTTCTGGTACTTTTTTAACAAGACTGAATGCACTAAAATATCTGAGCGGGATTTTACAGCCTCGCTCGAGGTCAACGGACATTTCCATTGTCCGCCCCTCGCCGGCTCCGATTCAGTGGCAGGCGAAGCGGTAGAATTCCGACGTGTGTTTGCTAAGATCTGCTGCTTATTCAAGCTGCAGGAAATAACAATAACCAAATTAATAACGTGAATAGTTGCACAATAATCGAGTAAATCATATTTGTACCTATTTCCTGAAATCAACTGTACCATAACAGTAACACTGACGATGAAGCACTTTTGGGAAATCCGAAGGAAAGGATAAGACCATGATTGTAATGCAAAGTTATTCCTTTTCTTTAGCACAGTGAGCAATGTATTTACCAGTTGAACCACGGAGACAGTGGCCGGTATTTTGGCAACAGTGTGTGGTTCTTAACTTCATAGTCAGAATTGTGTGCCACTTACTTTCTCTCACTTTTTCCCATTTCCTATATGAAGTTAAAATTCTAAGTGTGGGTGGCGTGCATGGGAAATGCATGCAATTCAAAGCCAGGGAAAGTTTTTCATTGATGAAACTTGATGTCAGCTGACAATGCAGCAGGTATTGGTGGCCTATTAAAGAGCCTTCTGGTCAAACAGGGAGATACAATGAGATAACTCCTCCGAGGCTAGTGTCCTTTCACCAAACGTAGATGTATTTGCATAGTCAGCAACACTCAGGCAGGTACTTCCTCATGCAGAGCATAAACCCGGAGTGCCAGTAATCCTGACACTCCATATTATATACACAGGCAGGGCTCCTTGGTTGGACAAGCCATTACTGCCCTCATCAGGGAGCTCATATTCTAAGATGTCCACACCATGGGCCTCAGTAAAGTCATTACGCTCTACATCATGGCCACAACTTTCCTGTTAACATGAGAGCACAAAGGTGACATGGATGTTTTTCAAAATTAATTTTCATTTGTAAATATTTCACATTACATTGGTTTCACTTTATTCATCTGTACATCGCTGTTATTTGTTGCTTCGTCAGAGAGCTAAATATACTGACACGTCTCATGGTTGGCAGGCATTGATGGTTACAGGGGAATTAGGGACATTTCCTTTATCGTGAAAGAATAGTCCTTACTAAGTCAATATACAAACAATGATAATGAAGAGCAGCATTACTCTGAACTTCAATGCCACAGGACTTTCTAGGCAACCAGAGGGGGAATTTCACGATTTAGATATTCTTTTTTTTTTGTTTGCCCCTTAGACAACTGACGCTTTCTTTTCTGCATATTGAACAAAACATTGATTGCAAGTACAATAAGAGTGAATTAATTCAATCCAGTTGGGGGATGTTTGTGATGTATATTCTTAATGTGTTTTGCTGTTGCAACTTTGCTCACTATGGTGGTTGTTTACGTGCTCCACTCCTATTTACTCTAGTGGATGGAGTAGAGATACTGACAGTCTACTTGTCAAATAAAAACCTGCCACTTGCATTCAGGACAATCCCTGAGAAGACATCTGATGCTAAGAGCCCTCCTTGCTGGAGTTGGTGTAGAGTCATTGCACTGATGGTCTTGTCAGTATTAACAAAATAAGTTACAAATGCCTCCCTAGGCAATGCCCCCATATGTCTTTTTTTTAATACTTTTCCAATTCAATCAAATCAAATCCAATTCAGAGTCTCAACAAGTTGAGACATTTCAGATCCAGGCTGACAAGACAGGGCGAGCGACCAAATCACCCTGTCCTGGGCCTGATCTACATGAGCCAAGTTAATTGGAGGAGCAAAGCAACACCTCCTCCAAGACTTGAATGCCCCCATATGTCTTATGAAATCCGATCCATCTGAGCATTGCACAATGGGTATTTATGAAGTTCAGGAATCCCTTCTTCATGATTTCTGGAAGACCTTCTCCAAGTAAGTTGAAGACAGTTAAGACTTCATCTCAGAATGTGGGCTTTAGAACAATGGCAGCACTGACCGCACTCATGAGAGATGGTATGACTGTTCTTATGGCCTAAAAGATTGAGATCACCATGGGTATGGAAAGAAAAAAGACTTGTATTTATATAGTGCAATTCCTCCTGACCACAGGATGTCCCAAAATGCCATTAAAGTGTAATCACTAATGTAGGCAACACAACTACCAATTTGAACACAGCAAGCTCTCACAAGCAGCAATTGTTGATGGCCCCATCATCGGTTTTTGTGACCTTACTTGAAGGATGAATATTGGCCAGGACACTGTGACAGTTCCCCTGCTCTTTATTACAATGGTGCAATGGGATCTTTAACAAAAACAGAAAATGCTGGAAAATCTCAGCAGGTCTGACAGCATCCATGGAGAGAGAATAGAGCCAATGTTTTGAGTCAGGATGACCCTTCGTCAGAGCTCAAGACATGGAAAATAGGACAAGATGTATACTATGAGGGTGAGGATAAGGGGTTGGGAGAGCTGTAATTGATAGGGCCATCATAGACAAAAATATAAAGGGAATGTAAATGGTGATTATAAAAGGCTGAGAATGGTGCTAAGTGCGTCCATTAATAGATCAGAATGTGTGAATAGCAGAACAAAGGTGCAGAGTGTCAAAGGACAACCTAAGAAATGTGACAGTTGGCCCTAGTGAAGTGGGGAGGACTGTGGTGGGGATGGAAAACAAGATAGGAAGCGAGATTTTAGAAGTGGAAAAATAAAAATAAGAATATAAAGTAATAAAAATGGATGAATAAGATGAAAAAAAGAAATAAAATGAAATAAATGGAAACAGGGTGAAGGTGGAGGGGAGAGTTTATCCTCTGAAGTTGTTGAACTCAATATTCAGTCTGGAAGACTGTAAAGTGCCCAATCAGAAGATGAGGCGCTGTTCCTCCAGTGTATACTGGGCTTCACTGGAACATTGCAAAAGGCCAAGCACGGACACATGGACAGGAGAGCAGAGTGGTGTGTTGAAATGGCAAGCGACAAGAAGGTTTGGGTCCTGCTTGCGGATGGACAAAAGGTGTTCAGCAAAGCGATCACCCAGTCTGAGTTTGGTCTCTCCGATGTAGATCGATGTGTGATCGATATTCCACTTGTCACACATATCCTGAAAGAGCTTACCAACAAATTAAGGGCCATTATTGCTACTGATGTTTCTATCATCTAGGCACACCAAAATACTGTGGCTACAAGAGCAGGTCTGAGGTTAGGAATCCTGCAGCAAGTAACTCACCTCCTGACTGCCCAAAGCCTATCCACCATCAAGAGGGCACAAGTCAGGATGGAATGCTCTCTACTTGTCTGGATGGGTGCAGCACCAATAACACTCAAGAAGCTCAACACATCCAGGACAAAGCAACCTGCTTGTTTTCAACCCTTTCACAAACATTCACTCCCCCCCAACACCAACAAACAGTGGCAGCAGTGCGTACCTTCTACAAGATGCCGTGCAGGAACTCATCAAGGCTCCTTAGGCAGCACCTTCCAAACCCAAACCATTGTCATCGAGAAGGAGAAGGGCAGCCGACACATGGGAACACCACCAGCTGGCAGTTCCCCTCCAAGTCGCACACCATCCTGACTTGAAACAAGATCTCTGTTCCCTCACTGTCACTGGATCAAAGTACTGGAACTCCCTCCCCAACAGCACTGTAGGTGTACCTACACCACAAGGACTGCAACAATTCAAAAAGACAGTTCACCACCTTCTCAAGGGAAATTAGGATGGGCAATAAATGCTGGCCTAGCCAGCAAGGCCCACACCCCATAAAATATTAATATGAACCAGGAAGGAGCGCCATTATTGAGTGAGTTTTTCAGGGAGCAGAATGGTGGGTAGGGAGAGGTCACAAACCAGGGAAGGAGACAGGGAGAGATCCCAAACGGAGGTGCCTGGGATGGGACAAAGACAGGGGACAGAAATAAGTCCCATGAAATTAAGTTAAAAGAAAGGAGCAGAGAAATAGGCTTCAACTTAAAGGAAATGTTGCAGGAAACAGACCTTATGTCAAGAGAAGACCATGAAGATCTGAGAAGGCAGCCAAAATTTGTTGACTCCGTGCTGCAGGCCACTGGGGCAGGAGTAGCCCTTTGGAGCAATGGTGTTCCGTTTAGCACTGCCAAATACCTGAAATTGTGCTTGCAAGAGGATGCTTTAGTGTACTCAGAAATCAAGAAGAGGGGCAAATCTCAGAAGGTGAAATTGAAACCCTGCAAGCGGCAGCACGGTGGCACAGCGGTTAGCACTGCTGCCTCACAATGCCAGGGGCCTGGGTTCAATTCCAGTCTTGGGCGACTGTGCAGAATTTACATGTTCTTCGCGTGTCTGCGTGGGTTTCCTCCGGGTGCTCCGGTTTCCTCCCACAGTCCAGAGATGTGCAGGTTAGGTGGATTGGCCATGCTAAATTGCCCTTGTGGTTTTATTCACTTAGTAAGTGTCTTGAATCTCAAACTTTGTCGACTTTAAACAAAGCGCCATTGGTCCCAAACCAGATCTAGCTCCCTTCCGCCTACCACTCCTGCACCCCACAACAATCCAAGATTTGGCCAAGGATCATAACATTCTGCAAATGACATAAACTCTAATCAATGATTACAAAAGTTCTGATACGATCTTCCAATGAGGCCCATGGGTGGGATTGCTTGGCCATGGTCGCACCAAGACTGGAAAATCCTGCCCGAGGTCAACAGACCTTTCCATGTTCTGTTAATCCTGATATGTTCAGGCTGTGTGGACCCACACTCCCATATGCTCGGTAACCTTTTATAGCTTGCTTGTCTGGTTCTGACACATCTCAATCAAGAAACCATGGCCACGATTCTCCCATCCACGCCTGCCACTTTTCTGGCAGGTCAGCTGGGAGACACGTGTCTGTGGCCTTGAAAGGGGATTTGCGCATGCTTGGGGAATGCATGCGCATCTCCCAGGGCCGGCGAGCTGTCACCCGCCAGACCACGCTGGAAATCAGCAGGAAGGCAGGTAAATCTTTTTTAAATCTATTTTAAATATCTAGATGTGTTAATTATTGGGACCTTTCAGGTCCCGATCAAATCTCTCACCCCACCAGGAGTACTTCATTCCGGCGGTTAGACTGGCTCCCCACGTTCGGGGAGCTAGCGGGAGACCCTGCAGCAGTGCCAGCCTGTGCCTCCTGGCACTGCCCAAGGGGTAAAGTGCCCATACCCAGGGGATACCTTGGCACTGCCCATTGGGCATCGGGCAGTGCCAAGTGGGTGGGGCCTATTGTGGGCAAGGCCTAGGGATGATCGGTGGGGGTGGGGTTCTCGCTGCCACTCTGCATTGGGATCGGTCTGGGATGGAGGGAGGTCAGCGATTGGGGCAGGCAGGGGGGAGTGGTCTGCTGGGGGGGGGGGGGGACTGTCTCCGTGGGGGGGGTCTGACCCTGGGAGGTCAGACCCTCGGGTGTCAGTCGGGTGGGGGGGGGGGGGTGTCTGTTGGGGAATCCCACTGCTGGGGCCTGGGCATCGGGGCACTCCAGGACGGGGAGGGGGTCAGGGCTGGCCCAGGAATTGTTGTGGGGGCTGCAATCGGGCCATGAGAGTGTCTGGAGGGGCAGCACTGCGGGGGTCCCGGGCTGGCCAACGATCGGGCAGGCCAGCAAATGGGAATTTGACAGTTTGGGGCCACTGCGCATGCGCAGAGTTCTGGAACTGTCAGACTCCGGCATGAATAGGCCCCACCCCCCCTGGGTTTTTAGTGAGATTCAGGACTGGGCCCTCTACATTGCAGAGTGCGGAGATTCAGGTGAGAAGCTGAACTGTCAGAACTGGCGCAATCTAGACCAGTTTTGCCGCCAGTTCAGCACTTTTGGGAGTATCCCCCCCGCCCTCCCGCTGTAGCTCTGTAAGCTGTTTAAACATTTTCAATTTGGATAGTAGGTCAGCTGCATCCCAATTCAAACTGGCAAATTTTGCGGACATTCTGACAATATCCCTCTAACCCTCGATGAAAGCAAATTACTGCAGATGTTGGAATCTGAAACCAAAAGAGAAGGAGAGCTTTGACAAAGGGTCACCTGGACTCAACGTCAGCTCTTTTCTATCCTTACAGATGCTGCCAGACCTGCTGAGATTTTCTCTTTTGATCCCTCTAACCTTCTTTGTTTTATTCAATTTATTGTTCAGCCACTGCTGAAGTCATTTGTTATAATCACAACTTTCTCTGGCCAATGTTTTTGATGGTTTTATTTGTTTTTTTTCTGTTTGACTTTCTCTTTTGCTCACTCTCTTCCAGCCCACAACCCGGTCACTCATCTTTCTCGATTGAGCTAAACCTGTACTAGTCCTCTTGATGCACTGCAATCCCGCTTACTGAACTCACATGCCATGCACTGCAATCCCACCATGAGGAACTCATCTACTTACTAACGTTTTAATTGAACACTATCTCGATGTCGTGTCTTCTGCGCAGTCACCCTCCTGTGATTAAACAGTGTCTGAGGCTGCAAGTTTGTTGCGGTCTCATGTCATGTAACATGCTGATTATCATATCATACCTGTACTTAATCTTACCGTCACCATCACTGAACATCATGTCTCATTTTTATAATGATTTAAAGGCACCACACTCAGAAAGGATGGTGTAACTATGTTGTGGGTTCATTTATTTAGACTTGGTACATAAGAACAGCTGTGCAAAGGTACAAGTTCAAAGACATCAGAAGCAGAGTTGTGAGTGCTGTGTTCTCCTCACAGGTCAATGTGAAACTGAGACTGGATCACATGACACACTTCACTTCCAGTGATGGCATCACTGCCAATCCAGCTCCTTAGAGCTAACAGCAGCACTTTAGCTGCATGGGGCTTCTTCTCCTGTTCTGCACTCTGACCAAAACTGACCGATCTTTGAACTGCTCTTCACTAATCCGCGAACTGATTTGAGTAACCGAACCAAACACTTCAAGAAGGTCTCACTATTACTAGCCAGGATCAAATATAACAAGTATGGGAACATCCCGTGCCCTGAATGTTATAATCTCCATGGATGCTAGCTTACAAAACACACAGGGACAAAAAATACAAATTGATTTCATGACAAATTGGATAGGTTCTGTCACGGCTGGGTAATCCTCAGATTAATGTTAATGTGGCTTAGTCAAAGATATTCCCATATGCTGACAAACAAATAACAAAATATCTCCAGTGTTACATATCCAATTTCTGCTTCTTTTAATCTCAGTAGATGCCACAGCTTGAAAGCACTCTTGACTGGCATTCTACACAAAGGAGAAGGAGAAAATAAAGAATGTCATGGTGGCACAGTGGTCAGCACTGCTGCCTCACAGCACCAGAGGCTCGGGTTCAATTCCAGCCTCGGGTGACTGTCCGTCTGGAGTTTGGACATACTCCCTGTGTCTGTGTGGGTTTCCTCCCACAGTCCAAAGATGTGTGGGTTAGGTTGATTGGCCATATCTAATTGCCCCTTAGCGCCAGGGGGATTAGCAGGGTAAATACATAGGGTTACGGGGATAGGGCCCAGGTGGGAGTGGTGTCGGTGCAGGCTCGATGGGCTGAATGACCTCCTTCTGCACTGTAGGGATTCTATGATTCTATGAAAAACAATGAAGAAAGGAATGGAAGAAGAAAAATAAATTAATTGTAGGTAATGATAGATTTGGATGTTGAGAAACAGAATCCATGTCGAGTGTAAGCTCGATGTACCGAAGCTACAGCGTTAATTTGATAAATCTCTCATCATGCCTTTGAGTTAATGTTGTTTGAGTAGAAGAGAGTCAGTAGCACCCATACTCTCTGAAGGAAAGCTAGTGAAACCTAATCAGCATGCCAGCACCTACTTAAAAGTTACATCTCTAAGCAAATCTAATTTGTAGCGCACGAGCATACTAATTATCTTTGAGAACTAGATTGCGATTATATTGCTTGACTCTGCTGCAACATTTCTGTTTTGGTTGGTAACTATCATTTGTTTACATTGCAGTTGAAACCTCACTGAACGAGGGGAGCTGTACTCATTCACGACAGAGTTTTGCTCAACCAATTTTCCCTGTCAATGTTTCCCATTGCCTCCTGTCCTGAAGACCTTGACTGACTGTTTAAAAATGCTCAATGATATATCTGTGTTGTAAGCATTATCTAGATAACAAGTATAAAATGTCAGTTTAGAGAAAATCACACAAATCTCAGGGATCACCCAACTCTAATTCACCCAAAGTAAATCTTTTTGATTAAGTTTGTCCAGGCTTTAAAAATTATATCAATCAGTGTCTTCCCTGCAGCTGGTAAAATTGTATTGGGGCATGCATGGATGCCAGGAACAACGATCCATGCATAACAGCTTCTTCCCTACTGCCATCAGGCTTTTGAATGGACCTACCTTGCATGAAGTTGATCTTTCTCTACACCCTAACTATGACTGTAAGACTACATTCTGCACCCTCTCCTTTCCTTCCCTATGTATGGTATGTTTTGTATAGCGCACAAGAAACAATACTTCTCACTATATACTAATACATGTGACAATAATAAATTAAATCAAATCAAACGTACAATTTTACAACCACCCCAGGGTAATGTGCGGGGGGCGGGGGGGGGGGGGGGGGGGGGCTGTGTCTCTCTAATCCCCTTTTAGCTTTTGCTTTTGCACCCTCTCCTTGTATTGCTTTCATGCTTTTCTCATTGTATTATGGTTATATTTTGAATCCAGTTCTTCTTCACATTCTTCAAGTCTGATTTATGATCTAGATCTTGGTGTGCAGGGTACAATTTCAAAGTTTGCAGATGACACTGGGCTTGTGAAGAGGACAGTGTAGAACTTCAAAAAGACATAGACAAATTGGTGGCAGATGAAGTTCAATGTGGAGAAGTGTAAGGTGATGTATTTTGGTAAGAAGAACATGGAGAGACAAGATAAAATAAAATGTAAATTTCTTAAAAGGGTGTAGGAGCAGAGGGACCTGAGTGTATATGTGCATAGATCATTGAGGTGGCAGGACAGGTGGAGAAAGCTTTATTAATAGGGCATAGAGTACAAGAGCAAGGAGGTTATACTGAACTTATACAAGACATTGGTTGGACCTCAGCTGGAATATTGTGTACAGTTCTGAACTTCACCCTATAGGAAGGATGTGACGCATCAGAGAGCGTGCAGAAGACAAGAATGGTTCCATGGATGATAAACTTCTGTCATAAGGATAGATTCAAGAGCTTAGGACTGTTCTCCTTAGAGAGAAGAAGGCCTAGAGGAGATTTGATAGAGTTCATAGTCATGAGGGCACTGGACAGAGTAGATAGGGAAAAACTGTTCCCACTCATAAAAGAACCAATAATGAGAGGGCATAGATTTAAAGCAATTTGCAAAAGAAGCAGATGTGATGTGAGAACAAACTTTTTCACACAGTGAGTGGTTGGGTCTGGAATGCACTGCCTGGAATTGTGATGGAGGCAGGTTTAATCGAGGCATTCAAGAGGACATTAGACAATTATTTAAATAGAAACAATGTGCTGTGTCAAAGGGAAAAGACAGGGGAATGGCACTAAGCCATGATATTCATTTGGAGAGCCAGTGTAAGCATGATGGGCCAAATGGCGTCCTTTTGCACTGTGACAATTCTGTGATTCTGCCTTTACTTCTTTATAATGTTTTTTCTTTTTTCTTTATGCCCCTCATTCTCTCTGGTTGGATTCACAGTTGTCCCATTATTGACATAGTCAACTTCTCTCTTACCTTTTATTAAGCCTAGGGTATGCAGCAAGTATGTACTGGTCAGATGTTGTCGGGCGTTGGTTACAGTTCAGTAGGTCTGAAGAAGTTTTTTGCACCCTCTAAGATCTTTATTGAATCTTAAAACTATTTACACAAATACTGTAAAGGTACAAGCTAGGAACTGTCTCCATGCTTGCTGCTACACACCACCTGCCCAACACGAGACTGACCTGAGTGCAGGTCATGTGCTCTCTTACATCACTGTGTGGGTGGCACTGTGCTCAGTCCCACGTTAACCCTAGTGTGCCAGACCGTTATGCCAAATCTCCTCCCAAATCTTTATTCAACACATTCAAACATTTACATTGTACTTAGCACATTATCACTACCCCATTTCCTCCCTTCAAGTCCTTGAATCCAAAGATTCAGGCAGTCTGGAGGGCTTATAACCCTTCTGCATCTTGTTCACACTACTATCAGAGGAATGGTTGGCCCTGTCGCTCATAGAAATCATCATAGAAACCCTACAGTGCAGAAGGAGGCCATTCGGCCCATCGAGTCTGCACCGACCACAATCCCACCCAGGCCCTACCCCCACATATTTACCCGCTAATCCCTCTAACCTACGCATCTCAGGACTCTAAGGGGCAATTTTTAACCTGGCCAATCAACCTAACCCGCACATCTTTGGACTGTGGGAGGAAACCGGAGCACCCGGAGGAAACCCACGCAGACACGAGGAGAATGTGCAAACTCCACACAGACATTGATCCAAGCCGGGAATCGAACCCGGGTCCCTGGAGCTGTGAAGCAGCAGTGCTAACCACTGTGCTACCGTGCCGCCCCTACGAGTTCTTCCTGTAGGTTTGGAGGTTGTACTGGCATCTGGGTATGTTTTCATTCGTTGCTGGACATTGAGGTTTATCAGACTGCTGCTCATTCTCTTTTACATCCTTCACTGCAGGCATTATGGTTACTTCTTGGGTGGTTGGCTGGTTTGACCATTAAGGGCTTTCCAGCAACTGTAATGAGATTGGGCAACCTATTTTGCAAAGCGAGAATACAGTTCGGAGCGAATCCCCTGTCAGGATGTTCCTTTTTTGTTTGGGGACTCAGGAAGCTGCAGTTCTGGATGATTAACAACAATGTCTTGGTTGTCTTGGCATCTTCTGCTATTTTGAGAGATGTAGGGCTACATAGGCATACCTGCTCAAGAAAGAGAAAGGCAGGTTATGGATGATGTACAAGAGCTCAAAGATTTGTTTACTGCCAAGTACTGGTTCTTGAATCATGTCTATGACTAGAAGTCAGATTGCTCTGGTCCATTGATTGGTGGGTCTGTTGTTTGAAGTCAAGGGTCTTTTAGCCACTGTTCTCTTTCCAACAGGACTCGGGTCTAATTTAACATTTGTGAAACGGCCATTGACTGAAATATCTGCATTCCAAATGATAAACTAAGATCTTTGACCTCACTCCAAATACATTGGGGAGGCGATGGCCTAGTGGTATTATTGCTAAACTATTAATCCAGAAACTCAGCTAATGTTCTGGGGACATGGGTTTGAATCCCGCCACAGCTGATGGTGGAATTTGAATTCAATAAAAATAAATATCTGGAATTAAGAATCTACTGATGATCATTAAACCATTGTCAACTGTCAGCAAAACCCATCTGGTTCACTAATGTTCTTTAGGGAAGGAAATCTGTCGTCCTTACCCGGTCTGGCCTACATGTGACTCCAGAGCCACAGCAATGTGGTTGACTCTCAACTGCCCTCTGAAATAGCTGAGCGAGGCCCTCAGTTCAAGGGCAACTAGGGATGGGCACCAAATGCCAGCCAGCCGGTGACACCATGTCCCACGAATTAATTTAAAAAAATTAAAAACATAGTACAGTGGTTAGCACTGCTGCCTCAGAGCGCCAGGGACCCGGGCTTGATTCCCGGCTTGGGTCACTGTCTATGCAGAGTCTGCACGTTCTCCCCGTGTCTGCGTGGGTTTCCTCCAGGTGCTCCGGTTTCCTCCCGCAGTCCAAAAGACATGCTGGTTAGATGCATTGGCCATGCTAAATTCTCCCCCAGTATAACCGAACAGGCGCCAGAGTGTGGCGACGAGGAGATTTTCAGAGTAACTACATTGCAATGTTAATGTAAGCCTTTTGTAAGTGACACTAACAAATAAACTTAAATTTAAAATTAGCTATGTGTCTTCTATGCTTGCAGTCTCGATCTTGTGGATAATCTTTGGACCTTCTGTGAGTTTCAGAGTTTTTATCTTGCGTAGTTTGCTATAGTGTCCAATCCTGTTGTACTGGGAGCATTGGGCTGAAAGTGAAGGACATTGGTCTCACCTTTGGGAGCACATTTCTCCACAGCGTTAGAATGGTCACTCTGCTGGCTGGTTTGGGAATTGCTTTCCCTAGCCTGAAGTGTCCTGTGTCTTTGCTGCTTTCCGAGCTGAACTGTAACTTAGCCTCTGCTTATTTTCACCTCTTAAGCTGGTTCTGTGCTGCTCACAGATTCTGACTGCCAAACTGTCTGGTTTGCCTTTTCCAGGGTTAAACCTTCTGTTGCTTGCATGAGATTAGATAATGCACCTACCACTATTCTGTCTCTGATAAATTCAGATTTAATCTTGTCATTCGCTACCTTCTGCCATCCTGTACGGATCATTGATGAATGAATTGGCAGGTTCTCCTGGATACTGGACTCACTTATTAAATTTAGCTCTTCTGAGTATTTTACTCTTTCTTAGCTTAAAATAAACATCAAATAATTTTAGTACTTCTTCAAATACAGCAGATTATTCATTAATTCTCTGTTTTGCAGTAATATTGTCTGCAATCGGGCCTGCCGAGTAAAGTATTTTGTTAATCTGCTCTGTTAGGAATCTTTTCCTCCAAACTCCCCAAATATGTGATTGATCTGGACCCTGAATTGGTCAGATTTGATCTGAAAATGTGGATTTCTGACCCATGGTTCAATATGTTGAATTTCAAGATAGTAGCTGTGATTCTCCCATCCCGCTGCGCTAAAAAATTAGCGCAGCGGGCCAGGAGATTCTCCCACGGCCAATTCACGGAGTTCGCGCATGCGTTCGCGACCCACTAGCGTCTCCGAACGCCGGATTTCCGGCGGCGTCAGCTCTGCGCCGGAAATTGGCGGGGAGGCACAGAAATAATTTAAATGTTAATTTCAATATAATTTAAATGAGGTTACTGGGCCCGGGTCTGAAATCTCCAGGCCTGCTAGCATCTCCCCCGTCCCGCCAGAGTGGTTCACTCCAGTGGGGTTTACAGTAACTCACCACTTTCGGGGAACTAGCAGCCCGATCTCCATGGGGTGAAAGGGGGAGCAATTGGGGCCCCCAGAGGGTTGGGCGGCAGGGGGGGTGCCCCCTGGGCATTGGCACCCTGGCAGTGCCAGCCTGTGTTCCCAGCACTGCCCAAGGGGTAAAGTGCCAATGCCAGGGGGCATCTTGTTACCACCCATCAGACATAGGGCAGTGCCAAAGGGGAGGGGCCTATGGGGGCAGGGGCCTGATGGGGGTGGGGCCTGGTGGGTGATCAGTGGGGGTCCTGCTGCCACACTGCAGACAGGATCAATGGGGGAAGGAGGGAGGCCAGCAACTGGGGCGGGCTGGGGAGGGGGTGCAGTGAAAGGGATCAGCCTGCTGGGGGGGTCAGGACTGCGGAGGGGGGTTGGGTGTGCAGGGAGGGCTCGGGACTGTGGTGGATGGGGGAAGTCGGGATTGCGGGATTGGGGAATCGGGGGGGGAGCTGGAAGTCAGGGCAGGCCAGGAGGGAGGGGTTCAGGAGTTCGGGGCTGGCCCGGGAATGGTCGAGTGATTGGGCCGTGGTGGGACAGAGGGCCAGCAATGCAGGGGCTGCAGGACTGGCCAACGATCGAACTGGCCAGCAATCGGGAGGCTGGCAGTGCAGGGCTACTGTGCATGCGCCGATCTCGGCGCTGACAGATCGGCGCATGTGCAGTAGCCCGCTCAGCGTTATGCTGCCAGTCTCTCCAGCGAGAATAGGCCCCGCCCACTGAGCTTTAATGATATTCATGCTAGTGACCTTTGAACTCCCACTGAAAAAACCTGCGTGATTTACTCCAGTTTTCACACAAATTTGACACTTGGAACCTTTTTGGGAGAATTCCGGCTGGTGTCAAAGACAAAGGAATTTCCCATTCTTATCAGCTTTGGTGGGTCCCGATACAATCGTGCTCGGCTTGGACAAAAATGTCAACATCCTGCAAAGTTCTCTTGTTTAGTACTTTAATATTGTGAATTTGTTGAATCCTGGCTTCTGCTTGCTTGCTCTCAGCTGCATTTAGAGATTAAGATTCTCACACATGCTTAAAAATGAATTTGTTTTGCTGTTTTGGAGTGAGTACAACAGCACATGTTCGGAAGCTGTCTCAGGGATCTAGCTTTTCCAACTGAAGAGGCAGTCTGACCACTGAACTATTGAAGAGTTTCTCAGGGCTTGCTTTCTCCTGGAATTTAAAAGTCTTAGCTCACCCCTGCTGGGTCTGCTGACTGTGCAGCTGGGCTTCCAAGAAATCCAATGGAGTCTTCTACTGCAGTGAGGAATTTTAAACATCTACCTTCCACTTCCAAGTCTTTCTTTGGAGCTTTTTCCTGGCTATTCTTCCTCTGTGCCTTTGATTCTGGAGCTTCTTTACAAGTCAGACTGTTTTGCTGATTGTTTTCCTCCATCTTGCTGCATTTTAGTTTGCCCTGTGCGGCCTTGGGTTTTTCCACAACCTTCCATCATGCTGTAGCATGTTGGTTACAGTTCAGTAGGTTCGAAGACGTCTTTGTAGTCATTCTGTCTGATCATGCAGAGATCACGTACCCCAACCAGGAGTAGCTGAAAAGTTGTCCTTAACTCGCTAACGTTATTTGGGAAAGCTATCAGCGTCCGCCACAACTCCATTGGCAGCTCGCCCATGTTGGCCTCACTGATAGTGGCAATGGGAAGATGAAATGATCCAATGCCAGAAAGACACCCACAACCAATAGGTTTTTAAAAAATTATTCAAATATTGCTGTGGAGCGGTGAAGAGCAGAAGTGCCTCAGTAGGACCCACGAATTTACAACTGGATGTAAAACTAGAATTATATCCACCATGGGGTTCCACCAATGACCATGAAAAAGCTTGCAACTTCAGTGGGAGAAGTCTGTAGGAACAGGGATTCAACAGTGTGAGGGCACACCGATAGTCTCCCCCACACCACCCCAAACCCTGACCCCCATGAGGTGTCAGGTTCAACTCCCCCCCTCCCCACCCCTCAGAAAGTGGTAGATTGTGGTCAAGCGCTTCAAAACAAGTTTTAATTTCTCCCCGAGGAGCATTTTCCAACTGTGGATGCACCATCACAAAGATATTGTATGATATTTATGCAGATGAATGACATATCTTAGATGACATATCTTGCACATTCTCAGATACCAAGGTGGAGATTAAGGTTATATTATTTCCACTTGACAGTGCTTTGGGAAAGCTTCATTCTCTTTGGTTGATGGGGAGGTCCCAGGACCAGTCCAAAGATATAGGTTGATTGGCCATGTTCAATTGCCCCTTCGTGTCAGGGGGATTAGCAGGGTAAATACGTGGGGTTATGAGGGTAGGGCCTGGGTGGGATTGTTGTTGGTGCAGACTCGATGGGCCAAATAGGCTCTTTCTGCACTGTAGGGATTCTATGATTCTATGACAATAATGCACCATTTAGTGGGACAGCTTAGGTAATCGTGTCTTCATTTTCAGCATGGGTGACTGGATCATTGTCAGAAATGGAAACTTCAGAGGTTCAGGCCCCAACCGTGGCCTAACACCCCAGACCTGATGTCAGAGTTACAGCAAGAGCTCACTGGAACATCCAAACAATTTCAAGGCCAAAGTCTTGTTTTATTGACATCCATATCACATTAAAAAGAATACCTTTCAATGACCTTCTCCTTTTGTTATTTTAGATAACATAAAGCTGGGGTTGCCCTTGACCATTCACCAGGAGGTATACATGAACAATCCAGTAAATAATCCCTCTTCACTTTTGCCTTCTTTCCAACCTCCTCTCTATCTCCCATTTCCCTCGATTCCTTGAAGACATTCATTTAGTCAAGTATTATTGAGTATTTTATCACTTGGCACAATGAACACGATCAGCATGTGTAGATTTATCTATGATAAAGAAAAGATGTGAGAGGTCTTGATAAGAAACAGAAATTTGGGGAACAAACACATGCAGATTAACGTACCATCCATCAAGTGAACTATTTAACAGTGAGTCTCTGACATTAATTGACAAAGTGATAAGTTTTCCTCAAAGGAGACAGGCTGGCAACCAGCGTCATACTGATGTGTCGCGGCAGGCATTTCTGACTTTTTGGCAGCCATGACATGTAATTTTAGAATCTTTCTCTAGTATTTTCCCAAATATCATCGCCAAGGAATTGTAAATTATTTATGGAGGTCCATTAAAGGTCCTAGGCAGCAGTATTTCCTGGAGCCAAGATTTTGTGGAGATTAAAGTTACATCTTTTCCACCTGCAGTGGTATGATTGACTCCTCTGCAGAAGGAAGGCACAATATCAGTGAATTTAATCATCATCATCACTATGCATGCGAGGTGGCCGGCTGGGACAATAGAAATCTGCTGCATGGTGACATCTTCATTGGAACTTCAATGGACACCCTGGCTGGGAAAGCTCACTTTCTGATGAGGGGGCTGTGACCTCTCCCGTACCTGCGGCACACACATCTGGCACCTACACAGTTACCTTCATCCCAGACTCCCTGTCTCACCAGGACCAGAGGAGCAAGCTGGCCGGGGGCAATCGAAATTCAGGCCATCTTTCTCACTCTGAGTCAGGACCAGCAGATTGGGGATGCTCCTACCAGTTTGGTGGCAATCTGCAGTATTGTGGCCTGTCTTCTCCTGACAGGGGACAATGGAAAGGCTCATTAGTGCTCCATCTTCCTTGAGGTTCATTCCAGATGCCTCACCCAACATGGACATTCAGTGGCCATTTCACTGTGGCACTCTCCCGCCAATGCATTGCCACAGTCCAGCTTTGTCATCAAAGATTTCAATGTCAGTTTGCATACACACCCCTGAACACACAGGGGAATGGATACCCAACTACACCTCTCCATACAGGACCATGTCATCTCTGCACTTATCCTTGCCGACAACAAAAGATTGTTGAACCTTTTGCGGTAATGCAGCCAGGTGCAATGCACAATGTCATGCCCACTGATCTGGGTAGCAACCTCGGTCCAGGCCTTCTCTTGTCGTCCCTGGGCATCAGGATGTTGCACCTGGTACTGACCTCCTGCTAGTAGGGAGCACTTACCCTATCCAACATAATCTCCTGCCTTCCATGGCCTCCTGGCGCTGATGATATTGCTGGATGGTAAGTTATTTGCCTCAAGTCACACAGTGCCCTCAGCCTCCCCCACTATTCCTGGCAGCCATCAGGGAGCTGCCTCCTCTGGTTTTAAACACCCCTGCCAGGTCCGCATTGGACCTGACGCGCGATGCATTCCTGCACCCGCCCCCACAGAGACCCAACCAATAGACATGTTACATGCTGTCGTGCCTTAATTGGCCTCCCAGCATAATATCACATTAACAATGTGATCTTAGGCAGGAGCAGGTTTTAGATCCGCTCTCGCCATGCTGCCTTCGGGAATAAAATTTACTGAGAGTAAATTCCAGGCCTAGGGATTGGAACTGAGAATCCCTTGTACTCACTGAACAAGTTGACTGAACAATCAGGGAGCAGAATATTTGCAAAGAGAGTGCTATGTACAATTGATGTGGAGATGCCGGCGTTGGACTGAGGTGGGCACAGTAAGAAGTCTCACAACACCAGGTTAAAGTCCAACAGGTTTATTTGGAATCATGAGCTTTCAGAGCACTGCTCCTTCATCAGGTGAGTCAGTCAACGCCAATGTACAATTAGTGGAGAGGCATTAACAGCTTTTTTTAAGTGTATGGTTTTGTGACAATTTCAGCACAAGGAAATGGCACAAATCATGTATCTAAAGGGAGTGTTAATGAAGGGATTGGTTAGTGTATGCTTGTAACAGATTTTTTTTTTCTTCCTCCTCCGCTTCCCACACTCTCTATTCCTTAAAATAAATGCCAAGGTCATTAAGAATTTTACAGGCACAGATTAAAATGGTTGGGTTTACTTATCTCCAGACACCTTACAACAAGCCAAAAAAGTTTTGTATTAAACACTGCCCAATTCCCGGCATGCTTTTAGCTCAGTGCGATTAGGGTTGCGAACTAGTAGTTCCATTCTACTTCGCGGTATAATAAATTATAATGATAGGCAAATGTTGCCTGGAATCTATTTTCATCCTAACAATTGTTGCTATCATTCCCCTTTTGTCATGAACATGTTATCCAGTTTCTGCTTGTAAATTAAAGAACTTTCCATGTGCTCATCTCATTCAAGATCATGCTCTTAGCAAACTTTTGAACCACTGAAATACCATGAATTATTGAAACATTGACTTTCTATTTCAGATAGAAACACTTTTTTAAAAAGACTTTAGGGGCAGAATTTTCCAGCCATTCATGCCAGCGAGATTTTCTGGTCCTGCTGCAGTGAATGGAGATCAGTCTGAGTGCCAAATTCTCTGTCCCAGCTTGCAGCTGCAACAAGCATGAAAGGCCAAAAAATTCCAACCGAGGTATTTCAACAGCACCCTGAAATTTGATCCTATTTGATTATCAATAATCATTTTGTTACTGACAGTAACCACTACTTAAAATCAATTGCTGAATTCTTTTGTGAATATCTGGGAGGAACAACATTACAACAGGGCCAACACTTCAATTGTGATTGTCTAAGGTTTGGGACATTGAGGTCATGATAGCTGCTATAAGAAATACAAATTGTTTTTCACAATTATATCAAGGGTCACTTTGATCTGTCATGTCCATAAAACATGACAGAGATCATAAACTATTTAAACCAAGATTTTCTTTCTGCTCATTTAAAGGTAAGTAAAAGTAAATAAAACAGATCATTGTTTGTAGAAAACTATCCAGCCTTCAGGAGAACAGCGACCACGACACCACACAATCCTGCCATGGCAACCTCTGCAAGACGTGCCGGATCATTGACACGGATGCCACCATCACACGTGAGAACACCACCCACCAGGTACATGGTACATACTCATGCGACTCGGCCAACGTTGTCTACCTGATATGCTGCAGGAAAGGATGTCCCGAGGCATGGTACATTGGGGAGACCATGCAGACGCTACAAAACGGATTAATGGACAATCGCCAGGCAAGAATGTTCCCTTCCAGTTGAGGAACACATCTGCAGCCAAGGCATTCTGCCTCTGATACAAATGCATTTGTATGCATTTAAATTGACTTAGTGGACTGCACGCCCAACCTTACCGGCACCTCCCCCTTTATCACCGCGTTCACCCATCTGGAATCAGCACAAAACAGACATGCTCCGCAAAAGTCCGATTCGGGCGCTTCAGTTAGTGAAGAGGTAAGTGCTGAGCGTCCAACAGCTCTCTGCTTGAGATCGGTAGGGGGGTGGGGGGGGGTCAGTAATGTTGTGGGGGTGGGGCAATGTCTGTGGGGGCCAGGGGGAGGCACTATCTGGGCTAGGGGAGCCGCATTCTATCTTTTTTTTTGCGCATGCGCAGTTGGAGACGCCGATCGGAGCTGCAGGGTTTCAGGCACATTAAGCCCCACCCACAGGCTTGTGCAGCGCGATTTGGAATTGCTGATATTTTTTCAGGCAGAGTGCATATGGGGCGCCTGAGAACGGGTTTAAAAGTCCGATCTGAAACACTCTCAGTTTCAAGTCCGCCCAGCACTTAGAATCAAAATGGTAAAATAGGATCCATAGTGTCACTTCAAGCAGTGCTAAGTAGACCAATCAATTCGCTGGGAACAGATAGCGCTGGCTGTTAATTGATTGACCCATGTGTGTTTTTTCCAAATATATCAAGAAACCCACATAGTTGTGCAGATGGTGGCTGGGTGCACAGTCTACCCTCAGTATGAGGTAGTGTCATGCAAACAAACCTTCCCTCCATAAACTATGAAAGGAACTTTCCTCAGTTTCTATCATTTGATTCCTGAAATTCAATATTTCCTTTTACGTCCTCTCCAAAATTTCTCCAAATTTGTATGTATTTTTATATGTAATATAATGAGATGTTTCAGACTTGGTCAGCATTCCTGCAGCCTGCAGCAATCAGTACGAATATCAACAGTTGATATTCTATATTTGTGACAAGTCGAAATCAGTCTTGTGGGCTTTGATCTGGGCTTCGTCCCCTTCATGTTATCCTAATCAGGAAAATCTCCAGTTCATAGCCACACTGTAAACACCTTGAAATGGTGCTTCCGTCACACAACATGCTGCCATTGATGGTCACACTGTGTTCGCCAATGGCCCACCCATTAAGATTAGTTACAAATTAAGATAAAATAATAATTATAAATATGGGATGGCACGGTAGCACAGTGGTTAGCACTGCTGCTTCACAGCTCCAGGGACCTGGGTTCGATTCCCAGCTTGGGTCACTGTCTGTGTGGAGTTTGCACATTCTCCTCGTGTCTGTGTGGGTTTCCTCCGGGTGCTCTGGTTTCCTCCCACAGTCCAAAGATGTGCGGGTTAGGTTGATTGGCCATGCTAAAATTGCCCTTTAGTGTCCTGAGATGCGTAGGTTAGAGGGATTAGTGGGATAAAATATGAAGGGGTATGGGGGTAGGGCCTGGGTGGGATTGTGGTCAGTGCAGACTCGATGGGCCGAATGGCCTCTTTCTGTGCTGTAGAGTTTCTATGATTTCTATGAATCAAGTTTAGTCGGTATTCGATATAGACCCAATACATTTTGAAATTGAGATGTTGGGTTTTCTTACTTTCTTCTGCCTTCTTCTTTCGGGTAAAAAATTACAAAAGTCTGAGGTCATGTACCAACTGACTCAAGAATAGCTTCTTCCCTGCTGCCATCAGTCTACAGAATGGATCTACCTCGTATTAAGTTGATCTTTCTCTATACCCTAGCTGTGACTGTAATGCTACATTCTGCACTCTCTCCTTTCCTTCTCTATGAACGGTATGCTTTGCCTGTATAGCGTGCAAGAAACAATACTTTTCACTGAATACTAATACATGTGACAATAATGAACCAAATCAAATCAAAGAACAAAGAACAAAGAACAGTACAGCACAGGAAACAGGCCCTTCGGCCCTACAAGCCTGTGCCGCTCCTTGGTCCAACTAGACCAATCGTTTGTATCCCTCCATTCCCAGGCTGCTCATGTGACTATCCAGGTAAGTCTTAAACGATGTCAGCGTGCCTGCCTCCACCACCCTACCTGGCAGCGCATTCCAGGCCCCCACCACCCTCTGTGTAAAAAACGTCCCTCTGATATCTGAGTTATACTTCGCCCCTCTCAGCTTGAGCCCGTGACCCCTCGTGATCGTCACCTCCGACCTGGGAAAAAGCTTCCCACTGTTCACCCTATCTATACCCTTCATAATCTTGTACACCTCTATTAGATCTCCCCTCATTCTCCATCTTTCCAAGGAGAACAACCCCAGTCTACCCAATCTCTCCTCATAGCAAAGACCCTCCATACCAGGCAACATCCTGGTAAACCTTCTCTGCACTCTCTCTAACGCCTCCACGTCCTTCTGGTAGTGCGGCGACCAGAACTGGACGCAGTACTCCAAATGTGGCCTAACCAGCGTTCTATACAGCTGCATCATCAGACTCCAGCTTTTATACTCTATACCCCGTCCTATAAAGGCAAGCATACCAAATGCCTTCTTCACCACCTTCTCCACCTGTGTTGCCACCTTCAAGGATTTGTGGACTTGCACACCTAGGTCCCTCTGTGTTTCTATACTCCTGATGACTCTGCCATTTATTGTATAACTCCTCCCTACATTATTTCTTCCAAAATGCATCACTTCACATTTATCCGGATTAAACTCCATCTGCCATCTCTCCGCCCAATTTTCCAGCCTATTTATATCCTGCTGTATTGCCCGACAATGCTCTTCGCTATCCGCAAGTCCAGCCATCTTCGTGTCATCCGCAAACTTGCTGATTACACCAGTTACACCTTCTTCCAAATCATTTATATATATCACAAATAGCAGAGGTCCCAGTGCAGAGCCCTGCGGAACACCACTGGTCACAGACCTCCAGCCGGAAAAAGACCCTTCGACCACTACCCTCTGTCTCCTATGGCCAAGCCAGTTCTCCACCCATCTAGCCACTTCTCCTTGTATCCCATGAGCCTTAACCTTCTTAACCAACCTGCCATGTGGGACTTTGTCAAATGCCTTACTGAAATCCATATAGACGACATCCACGGCCCTTCCTTCATCAACCGTTTTTGTCACTTCCTCAAAAAACTCCACCAAATTTGTAAGGCACGACCTCCCTCTTACAAAACCATGCTGTCTGTCACTAACGAGATTGTTCCGTTCTAAATGCACATACATCCTGTCTCTAAGAATCCTCTCCAACAACTTCCCTACCACGGACGTCAAGCTCACCGGCCTATAATTTCCTGGGTTATCCCTGCTACCCTTCTTAAACAACGGGACCACATTCGCTATCCTCCAATCCTCAGGGACCTCACCCGTGTCCAAAGAAGCGACAAAGATTTCCGTCAGAGGCCCAGCAATTTCATCTCTCGTCTCCCTGAGCAGTCGAGGATAGATGCCATCAGGCCCTGGGGCTTTGTCAGTTTTAATGTTCCCTAAAAAACCTAACACTTCCTCTCTTGTAATGGAGATTTTCTCTAACGGGTCAACACCTCCCTCCGAGACACTCCCGGTTAACACGCCCCTCTCCTTCGTGAATACCGATGCAAAGTATTCATTTAGGATCTCCCCTATTCCCTTGGGTTCTAAGCATAATTCCCCTCCTTTGTCCCTGAGAGGTCCGATTTTCTCCCTGACAACTCTTTTGTTCCTAACGTATGAATAGAATGCCTTAGGATTCTCCTTAATCCTGCCTGCCAAGAACATCTCGTGACCTCTTTTTGCCCTTCTAACTCCCCGTTTGAGTTCTTTCCTACTCTCTCTGTATTCCTCCAGAGCTCCATCTGTTTTCAGTTGCCTGGACTTAACGTACGCCTCCCTTTTCATTTTAATCAGATCCTCAATTTCCCTGGTTATCCACGGCTCTCGAATCCTACCTTTCCTATCTTTCCTTTTTACAGGCACATGCCTATCCTGCAGCCTTATCAATAGTTCCTTAAAAGACTCCCACATGCCAGACGCGGACTTACCCTCGAACATCCTCTCCCAATCAACATCCACCAATTCCTGCCTAATCCGGCTATAGTCAGCCTTCCCCCAATTTAGCACCCTGCCCGTAGGACAGCACTCATCCTTGTCCATTACTATCCTAAAGTTAACAGAGTTGTGGTCACTATTTGCCACATGTTCCCCTACCGAAACTTTGACGACCTGACCGGGCTCATTTCCCAGAACTAGGTCCAGTATAGCCCCCTCTCTAGTCGGGCTATCTACATACTGTTCCAAAGAACCTTCCAGTACGCATTTTACAAATTCCTCCCTGTCCGGACCCCCAGCTCTAAGCACTTTCCAGTCTGTGCCAGGGAAATTAAAGTCCCCCACTACAACAACCCTATTTTTTCTGCACCTATCCAGAATCTCCTGACATATCCTTTCCTCCACTTCCTGTGGGCTGTTGGGTGGTCTGTAGTACACCCCCAGCATAGTGACTGCACCTTTCCTGTTTCTGAGTTCCACCCACAGCGACTCAGTACATGACCCCTCTAAGTTGTCTACCCTCTGCACCGCGGTAATATGCTCCTTAACTAATATCGCTACTCCCCCACCTTTTTTAGCCCCTCCTCTGTCTCGCCTAAAACACTTATACCCCGGAATATTCAGCTGCCAGTCCTGTCCTTCTTTTAACCAAGTTTCCGTCACCACAACCACATCCAAATTCCGCATAAGCATTAAGGCCCTAAGTTCGTCTGTTTTACCCGTTACGCTCCTCGCATTGAAGCAGATTCACTCCAGACCTCCAGGCCCAGTCAGGTCATCCTCCTCCAGAGTGCTCCTCTTCTTAGCTAGCCTTGCCCTGGCCCCCAGCTCAACCCCAGCCTCAGTATTTACTGACCTCCTGTTTTGTTCCCTACCCCCCTGCCACACTAGTTTAAATCCTGCCGAAACACTCTAGCAAAACTCCCAGCCAGGATATTTGCTCCCTTCCAGTTTTGAGTGTTTTGAGTTTTGAGTCCAGTCATGGCAAATCAGATCAAATCAAAGTCTGGAATGCTTAACGTTGTAGAGCTGTCTTTACAGCTGTCATGATTTCCATTGTTTAATTGCCAGAGGTTGTGAACATGAAGATCTTTTATCTAAACATCCCATTTCTTCTCAATTTGGCACAAGTGTAAAGTGGTGTCTCAATGAAAAGAAGGGAATTGAAAATATAATAAGAAAACAGAAGGTTACATTAAATCAGGCGACTCCCTTAACCTCTTAGAGACCTTATAAAGAATGGCATTGACACAGAGCAGAGGAAAATATATTTAAATATTAGATATATGTGAATTCAGACTTGTCAAATCTCATTTGGATTGAGATTTTCTCAATTTGATCCAAAACCGATTTTGATAAATTTTGTTTTTAAAACCAATTCCATGAATTTCAATGAGTTCCTTACCTGTCTCGTTCCTTTTGGTTGTAAAATACACTCATAGGGTGGAAGTTTCCCATAATTCGCTTCAGTGCCAAGCTCTGGTTGAAAACTGGTGTGTATCTCTCCAGATGTACTGCCAAATTTTCAAACCAGATCTTGAGCCACTCTGACGAAAATAAAATTAGAGGGTCTGGTTCACACCATCAGTCTGGCAGAGCCTGAAAAAGGTGACAAGGCCAGCTCCACAGATTGGGATGCCACCTTTAAAGGGCGTCCCAATCAGAACTAGCATTAAACTCCCCCTATAACCCTCCAGCAGGAAGGTATGGGGGTTGCCCCCCACCTCCCGCGGCACAATTTTCAGGGGCTCTCTCCAGCTCCCCCCCCCCCCCGACTCCCCCCACAATAGCACAATTATTGGGAGCTCTCCACCCTCCCCACAAAACCACCATGGCAGTATCGCTGCTGCTCACCTGTCACAGCCCACTTCCCCTCCACTCAACTCAAGGACTTCATTTCAATGGTCCCTCTCCCCGACACTGCCAAGTTCCCCCTCCCCAAGTGATCTATAATGTTTAAGCTCTGATATTTCTTCCTAAAAACTTTTTGTCTTACTATCTTTCCCTTCTTTTAAAACACTCCTTAACACCTTTCTCTGTGATTACCTTTCTTAAGAGCTCCTTATCTGGACTGGTGTTAGTTTTTGTTTAATCATGCTCCTATGAAATGGGCCAGAATTCTCCGATCTCGCCCGCAGCTGGGGATCTCCAGTCCAGCTGCAGTGAATAGAGTTTTGACTGAACATCAAATTCTCCATTCTCGCTGGCAGCAGCAGCAGGACTCATTTGATTGCAGAAAGAAAACACACAAGGGAAACTCGAGAGGTTAAAGCTGCTTTCATGGGAGCTGAGAATAATTTGGTAATTGAAGAGCTACCCCAGGGCAGTCTAGAATACCACACAGCTACATTGTATGCATTGTATGTCATTTCTATTTATAAGTTGGGAGAGAGGTACAGCTTTGATAGCTGTTTGCCAAACTCCGAACATCACAAGGAATAAAAATGCATTCTTTAGTTTTCTTGACATTGCCTGGCTGCTTATTACAATAAGAAAGTGGTTTCATGTGGAAAAGATTGAACTTTTCAGGAATGGTCATGTCTGAATTGAAGTGATGCATTAGCATAAAATAGAAAGAAAATGACAATAAATGTCAGTCTCTGCAACTCACTGCCCTCTTAGTTTGCGTCACAGCTGAGTTTCAAGCTTTTGTTCAGAGAAAAAAAAATGCAAAAAAAAAGTATGCTGAATTGCATTTATTTGATATTCTGTACAGCTTTAGATATTAAAATGGAAAGGGATATTAAAAAGAAAGGCACTGGATTCAGAAGTCATTCAGGGATTGTTCTATGAGGACAGGTTGGACAGACTGGTCTGATTCCCACTGGAATTTAGAAGAGTGAGGGATGACTTGATTGAATTACATAAGATCCTGAAAGGTCCTGACAAGGCGGAGGTTGAAAGGATATTTCCTCCCGTGGTTGAGTCAGAACTAGGGGGCACTGTTTTAAAATGAGGGGTCGCTCTTTTAGGACAGAGATGAGGAGAATTTTTTTCTCTCTGAGGGTTGTGTGATTGTGAATTCTCTGTCTCAGGAGGTGGGTGAAATGGGGCCGCCCAATATTCTTAAGGCAGAGATAGATTGATTCTTGTTAGGTGAAGGAATCAAAGGTTATCATGGTTAGAAGGGAATGTGGAACTCAAAACATCAGCCATGATCTTATTGAGTGGTGGAGCAGGCCCAAAGGGCCAAATGGGCTACTCCTGTTCTCATTTCATATGGTTGTATTGAGTAAAAAAGTGGAGATGAATGATCTACAAATATCACAGAATTGTGTCAGTTGTGAAGGTTAAGCTCACGACTGTGTACATTGATACAACTTTGAACATTTTGTCTATTTGATTAGTGTGCTATAAAATGTAAGAATGTCAGATATTTTGTTTGATTTTATTTCAATATCCATGTTAGTATATGTGAAATTATTATAAACACAGAACTTAGGTTTTCTTTTAAAGCTTGGGAATGAAACGAGACCAGTTATTCCATTAAAACCAAACCATCAGCAATCTGGATTACCCCACTAGCTTCGTTGTCAAAAGGTTTGACTGGTACAGGAGTGAGGCAAAAAGAGATAGAAGTGAGATGATTCAGTCTCTGACATTTGCTGAGCTAGCTCATCCTTGTCAGGGAAGTTGCAGGGTTCTTGGTATCTTTGGGATACAGAGGGATAGTTACACCACCATTCCTGGTCATTGTACAATTGTCAATGCAGGAAACCTTATAGATGTGGATATCATATGGAACTGAGTTCACCATTGATATCTTCCTTGAATAAGCAAGCTGCCTATGCTCACTTCCCAGCCTTACCCATGAAGAATGGCCTCTGGGGTCCAATTGAATGGTAAATGTCCCAGAACTATATTGATAACCGATCTGGTTGGGAGCAGTTAAAATTAAACCCCATGAAGTTGGCATCAATAACCATAGTCACCTCTTAATTAACCTTGAACTGCCGTCACAGGAGTCTTCCTTCTCCTTGTTCCAGAGAGAATCTCCAACCTATCTCCAACCCTCTGTCCAAGTGCTCCTACAACTGTATCAGCAAATTTGAGGACATTGTGCCCTACAGCAGATGTCAAAGAATAGAAATTGGATCACGTAGCCTGCAGGATGAACTGAGAGTAAGGAACAATTCCCACAGCTGAATGAATACATCTGAGACCTGCTCAAAATTTGACTGCAGACCACTTTTAAACTACATTAGTTCTGCAGTTAGCTCACCGGCAAGGCAGACATCAACTTTGAGCCACTGTTGTTTTTACAATGACCCTCAGGTAGGTGCTGAAAGGGGAAGAGATGATTGGGAGGAAGCCAAACAGGGACTGGTAGTACCTTCAGAACTCCTGTGAAGTCAAAAGAAGCACTCTTACTCCTCCTGGTTCCATATGAAGCTAAGATTTTTTTAAAGAATCCTAACCAATAGTTGCAGCACTACTGAGGTTTACAACACAGATGGTGGATATTTGGTTCATTCTGTCTGTGCCAGCTCTGTGTCTGAAATTTAATTCCTAAATCCAGCTCACTCGCAGCTTCATCTACTGCAGATATCTCTCCAATCTTTCCTTGAAAAATGGAATAACTACTTCAACCACTCCCGCCACGGGAATCATTGTGGGCAGGGCAGACCATGCAAAGGTTGGGACCTTGGGCAGGATTTTCAGGTCTTGGGTGAGCGCAGATGGGAAAACCCGCTCTCTGTGTCAAAGCATTTGATGCTCTAAAAATCTTCTGTGTAATATGTTCTGGACCAGGAGATGTTGGATAATTTCTCCTTTTTCTCATCTCTTTGTTGACTGCAACAAGATGTATTTTAGAGAAGGAGTGTTCTAACACCTTTAGTGCTGTGATGTTTAACATCAGACACACACGGGCTTTCTTGCATGTTTAAGCCTTAAGATCGGGTAAATGTTTATTTTTCACAACATCCAAGTTGTAAATGTAACAAGTACCTACTCCTAGGCCACTTCTAATCAGTCCTTGAAATGGTCATTGACACATTGCAGGCCTGAAGGATTCCCTTTTAATGAACTGAAGGAAAATGAAGGTTGGACATTTCGGGTGATGAATTCACACTGATATACCCTAAACAACAGCTAACCTCTAGCTTTCCAGCTAAAGTTGGTAAAGCCCCAATAGTGGGGAACTATACTTAAGTAGATAAAACAAATAAGCCTAAGGTGATTTTTGAGGCAGGGTCCTCCAAGGTGCTGGGTATGAGATGGATTCTCTCTAGTCTATCCAAGATCTGCCCTTGCCTGATTTTGTGGATAAACGTCTCTGTGCTAACAATATAATTGTTGTTTTCCATCCTGAAATTTTAAAAAATTGTGCTTGGAACTAAAAGGCTTTGAATAAAATCAAGAAGAGGCTCCCTAATGGCCAGCAAGTTTAGCTCATAAGTTGCTGGACACACAGGCCAGGAAGATCCCATAATCCCTGATCTGTACTGATTCAGCTGATCTCAGCCAAGGCAATGGATGGGGGAACACAATTGCCCTCAGAACCCCTAGGTTAAAGAGGGAAAAATGGTTGTGCTGACATCATGTTGGCATTGAGGTCAACACTGGGTGTGAGTGTGATCTCCAATCATAAAGCTATAGGTGAACATTCACTATTCAGTTAAAGCATAAAGAGTGACTATTGAAGGAGGTAATCGAAAGGCAAGCAGAACCCAGTGAAATGTACCAGAGCAAGAATATAACACCTTTAGCCAGAGAGGATGGGAAAAATGGTGTGGGAACCAATACATAAAATGATCAAGAACATTCTGTCCAGAATGTTGTTTTGTATCCTTTATCCAATGGGTCACAAGGACTAGGTCTGCACAGGCTCAAATGTTCTGAGCTATTTTAAGACAAAAATTCATTAAACCAGTGCTCATTTGCTTGATTTGTGACAGGTACTTAGATAAATCACTGGCATATTTCAAACTAGCTTCGATAACACAATGATGTGAGACTGGTGCCATGTGATCCCCATGCCCTACTGAACAAAATTTACATTGATAATGTTTGCTTCCAGCAAGTTAATAACTTCTTTCTGCTTCCAGTCATTTTATTATTTTTTTCTAAATCACTAGATATTTTCTTGATGGAGGCATTACAACTCAAACATGTTGACAATACATCACCAATTTACAAAAACTCTAAAAAAAATTGATAGACAAACATTATGTCAAATTCATAGAATCTCTATAGTGCAGAAGGAGGCCATTCGGCCCATTGAGTCTGCACCGATCACAATCCCACCCAGGCCCTATCCCTATAACCCCACATATTTATCCTACTAATTCCTTGACACTAGGGTCAATTTAGCATGGCCAATTAATCTAACCCTCACATCTTTTGAATGTGGGAGGAAACCAGAGCACCCAGAGGAAACCCACGTAGACACAGGGCGAACATGCAAACTCCACACGGACAGTGACCCGAGGCCGGAATTGAACTCGGGTCTCTGGCGCTGTGAAGCAGCAGTGCTAACCATTGTGCCATTGTGCCGTCCATAAATCATCAAGTAACAATTCTAAATGCCTCTCCAAATGTTTAGAGAGAAAATCCTGGGCTGAATTTTGTTGATTATGGCAAGTCACACTGTCAGGGCCGAAAGCGGGAGGCAACACCACTTCCAATCCAGATAGCAGGTTAAAGAGCTTCCGGCAGCTCAGCAGCCACACAGTACCACTGTTAATGCTGGCTATTCCTCAGGTTGTAGCTCTAGGGAGAGGGAACCTCAATGGCTGGGTGCCCTTGCAGAGTGCCGACATAGGTTGAGGAAAGACCATGCCAGGCAACGAGGCCTTGACAATCAGGTGGGCAGGGGGTTCTGTTGCCATGAGGGTGGCCATTACAATTGGGGGAGGGGGGACTCTCCATGGGCCATCGAGAGCCTGTAAAGGAAGGATCACCCCACAGGAAGCTGCTTTGACACTGCCAGGGTTCAATTAGCAATCTCTCCACAAAGTGGCAGATTCTCCGGACACGGGTAAAATGTCTGTGGATGCAGGAAGTGACCCTTAATTGATCACTTAAGTGGCTGAACTGGCCACCCGGGGTTCAAATCGCCATCTTTCCCATGGCTGCCAATATGATACAGAAGCAGAAAGACTTTGGTTTCCACTCCCAAAGCCTACCCCCAGCCCCAAAGGGCCAGGAAAATTCAGCCCATTGACTCTAGTACAAAGCAACAAACCTCAAATCATCAGGTTCGAGCACCGTCCTATGTTGAGTTAGTCAATCTCAGATGGTGGAGACATTGCAATTGGCCTCTGCTGCATTTGGAAATCTGTGGGCTTCCTGTTCTCCTGCAGGTCTGAAAGATACTCAGAGCTTTGTTTGCTGCAACAGAAATAGTGATGATGATAAATAATCTAATTTTTAATCCTTTGGCAACACATGGGACTGTGTGCACAGGCAGCTTCACCCCCTTTTGGAAGCAAAGGCATGTGAAGTCGGCTTGCTCCACGCCAGCCCACCCCACGTCACATGCTGCGGGTGGGCACAATGGTCTGACAGTGGGACCTCTACTCCTCACTGGGGAGAAATTGGCTGGCAGCTCAAGCAGTCTGGTCAGCACCAAGAGCGCATTAGTGGCCACTGCCAGAACTGCAGCCAGGCTCAAGAAGAAGGTGAGATCGACCTGGATCAAAATAAGTCCTGGATATATGGTGGGGAGGATTTGGGCAGCTTGGGAAGGAGCACGGGAGGGTTGGGGTGGTGTGTTTTACAGATCAGGCAGGTAGGAAGAAAAGGGGTTTTTATCATAGATAGACTGCCCATCCCAGATGCAAAGGGCACCTCCCTGAAGATGGTATCTCCCCTTCCTTCCCATTCCTTGAAAAAGTCCTTTGAAAAATATCTGCACATGCCAACCATATAATGGCATGGGGCAGTGTATTATGGGGTCAATTTGACTTATTTACAAGCTCAAATGACCTTTGACTATTGACTTATGGTGGACAGGCTGCTGATTTCAGCACCCACCCAGTTACTTATTATAGGGGTGAGCTTAGGGTTGAGCAGGGGGTTGGTGGGCTGGCACCACCCCTATTTTACGTTCCCACCCCACTCATCCCCTGCCACTGAAAACACGCTAAGTAGGGACAAGTAAAATCCAGACAATGGATTCCAGTTTCAACTTGGACAACTTGAACTGAACTGACAATGAGGATGAGTGATGGGCAAACAGATAATCCCTGCGATGATGGCAGAGTAAGGCAATTTTACCACTCAGCCCTCAGTTTAATCTGATTGCTGGGCTGTCAAACTGACTGTGTCAGGAACCTGACAGCCTGTCCACTTTAAGCATACAATTTCTAGCAGATGCAATGAGATCTATTTAAACCAGAAATGAACCTCTTAAGGTGATGTTGCATTCCCTGCTTTGCACTTTCATTTTTAAAATGTTTTAGAATCACAGAATCCCTACCATGCAGAAGGAGGCTATTTGGTCCATCGAGTCTGCACCAACTCTCCGACAGAGCATCTTATCCAGGCCTACACATTTACCCCACTAATCCCCCTAATCATCACATCTTTGGACACTAAGGGACAATTTAGACATGGCCAATCCACCTCACCTGTGCATCTTTGGATTGTGGGAGGAAACTGGAATGCCCTTTACCCAAGACCAGAATCGAATCCTGGGACTGTGAGGCAGCAGTGCTAACCACTGTGCCACTATTCCGCTACAACCTCTACTGCATTTTGGGGATACCTTTGTGAGAACTTGATTTGCCCACTATACTCATTGACAAGTTAAATGTGGTAGTGTTAATAAAAAATAAAAAATAAATCAGAAGGAGCGGCTTATCTATTGATGATCGAGCGATCCCAATGGTGGCTGGATAAGATAGTTTGTCTGCAAAATAATCAAAATTCTTTGTAAAAGCCTCTGTGGACAATATGCAAGGAAACATTACCACAAGGTGTAGAAAAAAGGAAGGACGTTCTTCCTTGGCAGGGATGGCAGGACAGCCTTGACTTGGGAGGCAGTAATCTCTTGAGGATAGAAGTAACAGCAGAGACCAATGCAAGGCACATAACTCTAAATACAAAAACATGGATGCAGTGCAAGAAGTTTAGTGATATGATACGAGTTGTTAAGCTGAATTAGATCAATCTTCAAATGGCAGATCCTATCGATTCCACTACTAGCCTTATCTGTTGCTCAGTTCACTACACCTAACCATCCATCTACCAACAACCCCCCTCAATCAGTACTCAGTGCTTCAATTCACATGATTTACTTCACACTCTCATACTTAGCACCTTCGATGCTTGTACCCACAATTCACAGTTCTTGCACACAGCAGCTACGTCAAGCATACATACAAACATATGAATTAAGAGCAAGATTCAGCCATTTGGCCCTCGAGCCTGCTCTATCATTTGATAAGATCATGGCTGATCTGAGTGTGGCTTCAGCTCTACTTTCCTGCCTACCACCCCACCCCATCACCCCCCCCCCCCCACCCCCACCTTTTGTTGGTCAAGAACCTAACTCTGCTTTAAAAATATAGAATGACACTGCCTCCACCAACCACAGGGAAAGAGAATTCCACAGACTGATGACCCTCTGAGAGAGAAAAAATTCTCTTCATCTCTATCTTAACTGGGAGACCTTCACTGGGCCCCGATGGCTGATGTTAGGTTAACTGGCCTGTAGTTTCTGCTTTCTGTCTCCCACCTTTCTTGAATAGAGGGATTAAATATGGTGGGACCTTTCCA
The DNA here is from genome assembly GCF_964213995.1 of Mustelus asterias. Classification (NCBI taxonomy): domain Eukaryota; kingdom Metazoa; phylum Chordata; class Chondrichthyes; order Carcharhiniformes; family Triakidae; genus Mustelus; species Mustelus asterias. Next base: position 53,264,727 of record NC_135807.1, on the reverse strand, counting down.
GAATCTAGGAAATATTGGAAAATTAAAGCCAACACATCTACTATCTCAGCAGCCATTTCTTTTTAGATCATTAATGAAATCCATCAGGGCCTGGGAACTTGTCAGATTTTGGCACAAATCATTTTTTCCGTACCCTTTGCCTGGTTATTGTAATTGTTTTCAGTTCCTCCTTTCCTTTCACCTCATGATTTACAATTATTTCTGGAATGTTACGGGAGTCAGCACGAGCACTGTGTCTATAAACAACAATATCAGAGAGCAGGACCTCACAGAGTCAATGAGGGCAGCAGGGCTATAGACAGTGGTGACAGAGAGCCGGACTTCCCAGTGTCTACAAGACCAGAGCAGGGCCATAAAAAAAACCATGGCAGTCACATTAGCCAAACATATTGCATGTGACTCAGTGTCACACTGCCCTTCTTATCAGACATGGTGGAATATAACATAATCCAGGTCTTAATGTGCAGGGGACAATTTCAACATTTTCAGATGATACAAACCTTGGAAATATTGTAACCTATGAAGCGGAAAGTGTCTTTTTTCAAAAGGACATCGTCAAGTTGGTGGAGTGAGCAGATAGGAGGCAGATGAAGTTCAATGTGGGGAGGAGTGATGTGATTCATTCTGGTAGGCAGAACATGGAGAGACAATAGAAAATAAGGGGTGAAATTCTTAAAGGGGTGCAGGAGCACCCTGATGCTCCTGGGTGTATAGATGCATAGGTCATTGAATGGGGCAGGACGGGTGGAAAGAGCAGTTAATAAACCATAAAATATTCTGGGCTTTATTAAGTGCCCAGCTATAACCTCCTTAATGATCGATTCTAAAACCTACCCCATAACAAACATCAAGCTAACTGGCCTATAGTTTCCAGTTTTCTGCCTCTCTCCCTTCTTGAATAAAGGAGTTATATTTGCTACTTTCTAGTCTGATGGAACCTTGCCAGAATCTAACAAATCTTGAAAAATTAACACCAACACACCTACTATCTCATTAATCGCCTCTTTTAAGACCCTAGGATGAAGTCCATCAGGACCTAGAGACTTGTCAGCCCTCAGCTCCAACAATTTGTTCAGTACCACTTCCCCGGTGATTGTAATTTCACCAAGTTCCTCTCACCTTTCCAGCACGGCGGCACAATGGTTAGCATTGCTGCCTCACAGCACCAGGAACTTGGGTTTGATTACCAGCTTGGGTCACTGTCTGTGTGTCTCCCCGTGTCTGCGTGTGTTTCCTCCCACAGTCCAAAAGACGTGTTGGTTAGGTGCATTGGCCATGCTAAATTCTCCCTCAGTGTGCCTGAACAGGTCTTTTTTCAGAGTGTGGCAACTAGGGGATTTTCACAGTAACTTCATTGCAACGTTAATGTAAGCCTACTTTTCACACTAATAAATAAACATTTTTTAAAAACTTACAACTATTGCTGGAACGATTTTTTGTATCTTCTATAATAAAGACAGAAGCAAAATATTTGTTCATATCATCCGCCATTTCTTTATTATCTATTATTAACTCCCCATTGTTACTCTCCAGAGAACCAACACTCACTTGACTACTCCCTTTTTAAAAAGCTGTGGAAACCTTTGCTACACAATTTTACATTTCTAGCCAGTTTCCTCTCAGACTCTAATTTTATTTCTCCTGATTCACCTTTCAGTCATTCTCTGCCATTTTTTATATTCTGACCAGTCCTCTGACCTGTCACTCATCTTTGTGCAGCCGTATGTGTCTTTTCCTTAAGTTTGTTGCTTTCCTTAACTTCTTTAGTTAACCACTTGTGTCCTCCCCTCAGAATGTTTCTTTATAGTAGGAATTTGATGGCCCATGCTACAAAAGAAGGATGACAGGCGTACACAACCAAATGTTTAAGTGCCCTGAAAAAACTGCCAGAAAGCTTGCACACAATGTCAAGGTGCGTGGAGTCCAGCTCCAATGTGGAGCAGAGCATTGCATAGAACTTATTAGACACTATCTTTTCCAAGATGGAATGAGTGGTCATTTCCATCAGTGCACATGGGGAACCCATCATGAAGCTGTGTTTGATGCCTGATACCACGGCTTCTATTGAATTCTGCATTGGAACCTCAGACTGCTGCTTTTCAAGCTCAGACTGCTGTCATTGTGGCTCTGGTTGTCACTACTTCACGAGTTTCCCAGGATATCACAACAGATCATCAATTTGTTTCCTAACAGACCAGTAGCATTGCTGTGGTGTTGTCCTGAGAGAGTGGCTGTGCCTCCATGGCGCAGGAGCCTACTGTCCTCTCTTGGGTGACAGCATTGCTGCTTTTGGCCTTGTCATTGTGATTGTGTCCTTGCTGTTGTCTGTCAGGCAGCCAGCCCAGGACTGCTTCAGCACAGATTGCTGAGATAGTGTAGTCTGAAACCAGCTGAGCAAAGTGACTGCTATTACTTATCAACTCAACAATTATTCATCAATGTTCACAACTTCAAGCTGCATTTTCAAGACTGTTTGTTACCTGCTGATTTCTAGCCTCTCAGTGCCATTCTCTTTTATCAATGCTTTTTCCTCCAGGTCCTTCTGAGTATCAAAAGCCCTATCAAGAAAATACCTCAGAGAAGCACAATCCTCCTGAAGACGTATGATCACATGTTTCACTTTCCCTGAATGCCCGCACACGAGTTGTCACACAGTGTGGGTTAGATAATAAGACAGAGGTCTAAACTACAAAGCTGCCAGTTCAACTGAGAACTCATTAGAGAATGAGATCCTCTCCCAGATCTGATGTGCAGGAAAGAGCTAAGGAATACAGGGGGAGCAGTCAAAGTAAACTGCTGGCCTCGGACATGAGGTTATATGAGGCATTGGAAAACCTGGCAAGGAGTTTCAGCACTATGGCTGAATGTGTGGCCATGTCATCTTGTATGGAAAAAGCAGTCTACCCAGGTGGCTGTGGTCACCTCCAGGGATTCAGTAGACAGGCTTTCTCAAAGTAAGTCAAAGTCACCAGCCTTTGTAGCTTTAGTGGAAGCTCATATGGCTGCCATGCTGACCCTTGGCTCAAATGTCTCCTGTGGCTTTAAGAAGTAGACATGTGCCATACAGAGACAGGTGTCAAACTTTGAGATTTTGGTGGATCAAACAGTTAAGAAGTCACCCAGCTTCAGCAGTCTGCTCAGTCGCAGGTCAGTGGAAGTGATGAGCCCCAGCCCCACAGGACTGGCAGTGACACAATGGGAGCTGTGCATGGTGCCATCTTTCAGGATGCCACCACATCTGCATCTTCACCCCGCTTTGGCATGGTGGGTTATCGAGAGGTACTAACAGTCATATTTGTCGGGTGTTTCCCTTACCCCTTGGTCCCCAGCAGCCATTTGCAATGTCCCTGGAAGGAAAAATGTTTGGAGGGTGGGGGTAGGTGGGTGGTAGACTGTTACAGGATTGTGACAGTTGTTTGGGTACAAACTTACATTATCTGTTTTTGTGACTATAATACAATACTCCTTCACTCCCCCCTTATCTTCATAAAGGTACTCAGATTTCAAGGATAAAACAGGTTACACAATATACCTTATACTACAATGTTCTCAATAAATGCACAGTCCCCAGAACCCAATAGGCTAACTGTAGTCAGAAAACATCCACTTTCAAACCCAACGGCAGGTGCCACTCAATCAATCTTCTGTGAATTTCACCTCAAATTATCCCCAGAAGATTGTCACATGAATATTTCCAAACTCCATGCTCAAGAAGACATGCTTGAAAATCTTCTTTCAAACATTGCTTGCCCTCAACTGTTTTTATCAAGGATTCACTTCCAGATTTTCCAACTATCATCTTAAACAAGGTTTTTTCTCGGCTGTTTGGGCAAGGATCCAGATTTTCCAACTCTCCTTTCAGTATTCCTTTGTCTCGAATTGCCACAGGCATCCAAACATCCATACAAAACCTTAGGTACTCAGTCCCCAACAAAATACTATTGTTTTGAAGACTGGAAATAAGGGTACCAAATGCTGCCATTCCTTTAGATCTGTCTCTGACTCCTCGCTAACCAACTTCCCCAACTGCTTCACTTTCCATCAGATACCTTTGTTTCATATGAATCTAACAAGAGTTTAACCCTTCTTTACACAGAAACACTAAATTAAATTCACTTCAATCTATATTTTGTTTCTAATATCCAACAATACAAACATATATCACTTAAAACTACCTCTGCTTCTTGACAGCTTTGACAAACAGAGCATCGGTGATCTACTTAATGTAGCGGTGAACTGCTAACTGACAGGTGCAGTTGATGCCTCTTGTAGTGGACTGGAATGAACAATTTAAGGGTTGTGGTGCCTCTGACAACCACTGGAAAAGCACGAATCCAAATCTTACCCTGACCCAATTTACCAGGTCCTGTTGCAGGAGCCTGTGGAGGTTTGCAATAGCTTGCCAAGGCAAAGTAAAGTAAAGTTCATTTATTAGTCACAAGTAAGGCTTACATTAACACTGCAATGAAGTTACTGTGAAATTCCCCTAATCGCCACACTTCAGTGCCAGTTCAGGTCAAAGCACCTAACCAGCACGTCTGGGAGGAAACCGGAACATCCGGAGGGAACCCACACAGACACGGGGAGAACGTGCAGACTCTACATAGACAGTGTCCCAAGCCAGGAATCGAGCGTGGGTCCCTGGCACTGTGAGGCAGCTGTGCTAACCACTGTGCCACTGTGCCGCCACAAGCGCAGCTTCTCGATGCACTACTCTTCAGATAAACCCAGGGAAAGTGGCTCGAGGCCTGTGCCCATTGTGAATGGGGTATTGCCGCTTACACACATCTTCCTCACCTGTTATTTTTACTAGGTGCAGATGCTGCTGCTCTTCTTCCTCCAAGTATTCTTCCATCCAAATGAAGCAGTCCTGAGCAGCACCCATGATGAAGCTTACTGAGAGAATGTAAGGCAAAAAGACAAGAGAAAGAGGGATTCTAGAAACTGGAAACTCTCCTGGCGATCCAAATAGAACACAGACCTTTCAATCCAATTACCAGAAAGTGAGTGTCCTTTTTATATCTTTTCTAGGTTTTGCTAACAGCTATTTGCTAATTTAAAAACACAAAGTGAAATTATTTTGAAGTGATGCCAAATCAAATTCAAATGGGTATCAGCCAATGGCAAAATTCCACCTTTATATTTGCCAGATTTGTTTTCCCTCGAAAAGATTAAAAGATTCAAATGGTAGCGGTCACAATGTTGTATTAAAGGATGATGACTTGCAGTTGGTATTTAGGCACATTATCAAGACAATGTAGGTGGAGCTCCTCTACATTTGATTTGATTGGTGCCACAACTGATTTAGGAAGTTTGAAATACAGTCGTGAGTGAGTAATATGTGTAACATTTTCCACTCATCAGCACACCCAATTTAAAGTTGTGCCCCACAATAATACTCTTGGAGTCCACACAGATAGTTGAGAATTAGAAAATGCCATAGGAAAGTGGGCAGTGGGGGAGGGGGTTTGCAGTGCTGTAGGCACTGACTGAGGAGTGGACAAGGGTATCGTGGAGGGAATTGTCCCTTCGGAAGGCTGAAAGGGAAAGAGAATTGAAGATGTGCTTGGTGGTAGCATCACGCCAGAGGTGGCAGTAATGTCAGAGGATGGCCTGTTGTATGCAGAGGCTGGTGGGATGGAAAGTGAGGATAAGAGCACCCAATTATTGTTCTGGGAGGGAGAAGGTAGGATGAGAACAGAAGTGCATGAAATAGAACATAGCTGGTCAAGGGCCCTGTCAACCGTGATTGGGGGGGAATCCTTAGGTGAGAAAGAAGAAAGGCATATTGGAAGTATCTGTATGGATGGTCGCATCAACTGCACCTATGTAAGGGAGACCAAGAAACTGGGAGAATGCAATCGAGTCCTTAAGGAACAGGGGTGTGAAGGACTGTAGTCAAGGTAGCTGTGTGAGATTGCCCGAGTTTCTCATCAATGACCTTGATAATGTTAGCAGTCATCAGATGTAACACCTTTTGAAAGTGCCTCAACAGCTGGTTCATTCACCAAGTTGCCATGTTGAAGGTTCGACTCCACCCCAGTTGCCCCAGGCTGCTCTCTCTTGTCGTTGGATTTCTTAATATTTCTCGGCAATTTGTCAGCAAAGTTTAACCAAAAAGCTTCCAGGGACATAATATGGAGTTTTCAGTCCTGAGTTAGCTGAGTATGGGCTGTATGAGCACAATAAATGAAAGGATTTCTAGCTGAGTAGTGCCAGAGCTCACAGGAAACACAGCTATTTCCCACACTCACATCACGTGAACCACCACCACCACCACCCCCCCCCACCCCAGCCCCCGAATTATTGTTTCCAAAACCTTTCCCACCACCAAAATTAAGCTGACTGGCCTCGAACTGATGGGCTTATCCTTATACCCTTTTTTTAACAAGGGTATGACATTTGCAATTTTCTAGTCGTCTGGTACTGCCCCTTTTTCTGAAGTGGATTGGCAGGATATGGCCAATGCCTTTGTAATTTCCACCCTTTCTTCCCTCAGTATCCTCAGATGCATCTTATCTTCCCCTGCAGAACCTTATTTACACAAAGCTTTGGACTCAGTAGCTGCAAGATATTAAATCAGAAAGATGGAAAGGTCAAGAGAACAATGCTGATGGACAAGCTACCATATCCAATAGCAAAGGTATTGACAACTTGATTAATACAGTTTCTCAGTTACAAAGTAGCTCATATGCACGAAACACAAATACCGCAGTATCAACTCACAATGCTTTATATTTCGCTAAATAGCAATCTTCTAAGCAGCAGGGACCCCTGCTGTTCAGAACCATCTTCAATGACCTTGACAAATTTACCAAAAGTATTGTCCAAGTCTGCAGAGAAGGATGCTGAGGCAGGGGTGATGATAATTGAATTTAATTAAGAAATGTAAAATAATGTAGCTACCAGAAATATCCTCCACTGACTTTGAATTTGCCTGTCAGTGTTTTTGAGTGGGGAAATTCTTCCTGATATGCTGGAAATAGCCTTCAGGTGTTTGTCAGCCTTTCCGTTGGGATGTATGCAGGGAAAGAAAAGAGAAGACAAATCCAATGCAGAGGCAATTAGAGGAGTAGGACAATATTCAACCCCATGTTTGATGGCTGGCGAGTACAGGTGCATGAGGTGGGCATCAGAAGATCTTGCTCTGTTTACCATGGTAAGAAGTTTAACAGCACCAGGTTAAAGTCCAACAGGTTTATTTGGTAGCAAAAGCCACACAAGCTTTCGGAGCTCTTAGCCCCTTCTTCAGGTGAGTGGGAATTCTGTTCACAAACAGAGCTTATAAAGACACAGACTCAATTTACATGAATAATGGTTGGAATGCGAATACTTACAACTAATCAAGTCTTTAAGAAACGAAACAATGTGAGTGGAGAGAGCATCAAGACAGGCTAAAAAGATGTGTATTGTCTCCAGACAAGACAGCCAGTGAAACTCTGCAGGTCCACGCAACTGTGGGGGAGTTACAAATAGTGTGACATGAACCCAATATTCCGGTTGAGGCCGTCCTCGTGTGTGCGGAACTTGGCTATCAGTTTCTGCTCAGCGACTCTGCGCTGTCGTGTGTCGCGAAGGCCGCCTTGGAGAACGCTTACCCGAATATCAGAGGCCGAATGATATTCGGGTAAGCGTTCTCCAAGGCGGCCTTCGCGACACACGACAGCGCAGAGTCGCTGAGCAGAAACTGATAGCCAAGTTCCGCACACACGAGGACGGCCTCAACCGGGATATTGGGTTCATGTCACACTATTTGTAACTCCCACAGTTGCGTGGACCTGCAGAGTTTCACTGGCTGTCTTGTCTGGAGACAATACACATCTTTTTAGCCTGTCTTGATGCTCTCTCCACTCACATTGTTTCGTTTCTTAAAGACTTGATTAGTTGTAAGTATTCGCATTCCAACCATTATTCATGTAAATTGAGTCTGTGTCTTTATAAGCTCTGTTTGTGAACAGAATTCCCACTCACCGGAAGAAGGGGCTAAGAGCTCCGAAAGCTTGTGTGGCTTTTGCTACCAAATAAACCTGTTGGACTTTAACCTGGTGTTGTTAAACTTCTTACTGTGTTTACCCCAGTCCAACGCCGGCATCTCCACATCCTGTTTACCATTGCAGGGCACCTTCCTCAGAAGATGGCCTTACAGGAGTTGATGCTGGAACCCAAAACTGCAAACTACAGCTCGATAGACAATGACCGAGGCCGGAATTGAACCTGGGTCCCTGGCACTGTGAAGCAGCAGTGCTAACCATTGTGCCACTGTGTGCCACATAATATACTCAGTCTATCCTATCTCTCTTCATAATTAAAATTCTCCAGCCTAAGCAACACCTTGGTAAATCTCCTCTGCATCTTTTCCAGTGCTATCAAATCCCTCCTATAATGTGGATTCCAGAACTGCACAAATACTCTAGCTGTGGCCTAACCAACATTGTACATTGTTCCAGATTAAACTCCCTGCTCTTAAAGTCTATGCCTCAGCTAATTAAGGTAAGTACACCATATGCCTTCTTAACCACTTTATCCAGCTGTCCTATTACCGTAAGGGACCAGTGTACATTCACATCAAGGTCCCTCTGATCCTCAGTGTTTCTCAGGGTCGTGCCATTCTGATATACACAGGGCACCCCTCCTAAGGAGGTACCCCTCCCTTCCAACATTTTCATCTCCAATGCTGAAAAAGCAGTCCAGTCACTTCCTTCTGCCTTTTACCGCCCATTACAGAGACCGAGATGGAATTAGCTTTTAATTCGCCATTAATTGGTCAGTTACAGGCCTGCATAGGCTAAGGGCTGGTTGATGCCTTACTCTGCCCACTATTATGGAGGGACAGCTCAGGAGGGCCGGGAAGTGAGTGGGCAGAAAGGCAGTGTGCTAACCACTTGTCTGATTTTAAGTGACCTTCTGGCAAAAAAATGCTCAATGAGGTACTGTAAAATTCCCACCGCAATGTCCATATCAGAATCCTGATCACATCCATTTTCCTGCTGGATAGCAATCAGAAGCTGGAATTGAGACCGAATTTCCTTCATTATTAAATTTACTGGGTCTGGGACTTAAACATCACAACAAATTACTGGATAAACACATCAGGCCACCTGAAGGACCTTCCATTGGGAACTTTGCTTAATGCTAATGTAGAGGGGTTTCTTGGGTATCTTTGAGCTGCATTCTTCAAAGTCACGCCTCTGACAGCATCATGAAACTGGAAGTTTTCTGAGTGCTTGCATACCATTACAAATTGGTCCTGGCATGCCATCTCACTGTCTGACAGAGGCCAGGTTCCCTAATAAAGGGCTCTGTACATACTAATTTTCCCCTGCAGTGGAGAGTATTGCATGTTTGACAAAACATTTTTTGAGCTTGAACTTGTAACTTCTGCGCTCTGAATGGGTCAGCTTTACATGTCTACAAGGAACGTGGAAGTTGTAGCCTCGTTATGTTATTTGAAGATTCCTGAATATTTGGCTGCACTTCAGTCCTGTGCTCCTGCACTTTGACCAGCTGGAAAGGGGCGTGGGTAGGTCAGAAGGCCAGCATGTGGATCTGGGGACGGCTAAGGTGGTCATCCGGAGATCTATTTGAGGTGGGGGTCTTTTGGGTGATCACATCACCTCTGCAGTTTCATTAATGCCTGAAGGAACACATGGTATCAGCTAACACATCTGAGATGTCCCATGGCCACTAGCCACCTCAGGGACTGGAGTGCGCCTGACATGGTGATGCGCGTTATCACACACGAGGCTTGAGATGCTCAGGAAATAAAGGCTTTTATTTGCTGTTACAACGAAGCTACTAAGTATATACACGATCCCAGACTGAGGGGTCCCAGACAGAGCAGTGACCTTTATACCTCTCCCAGGAGGCGGAGCCCGACTGGGATGTACCATAATAACTATAATACAAGGTGTAACAGCCCAACCCTAACCCCAACAGCAACAAGTAGAACAACCCATCCCTAACCCCAACAGCAACATATATACATACTTGTAGTACTGGCCAGACCCTGGCTCAGTACTATCTAGTGGGAACCAACGATGGTTCACCACACATGGGTAGAAAAATAATTATTGAAATTGTTAAGTTTCCTTTGCCTTTTTTTGATGATTTTCTTCTTCTAAAAAAAGGAAACTTTTGTAGGATCTTTTTGTTCAATGGCATTGAGTTATATTAAGCGATCAATTAATAAATTGGATTGCCAGAAGCCTGCAAAACGTTTTATTTTGGGAATTTATTCTAATAACTTTGGTGAAAACAAATCCCAACTCCATCAAAAGTTGAAGAAAATGTTGACATTTTACATAATTAAACCAAACAATTTTTTTACAATCCGCAAATAATGATCATATTATCTAATAGCCATAGTAAGATTTTAATGATTCACTGAAAGGATTTGCCAGTAGAGGGCACCAGATGGCATTGAACAGTTCCTTCAGCATGATCTGACAACTGCAATTTAAGTTACTTATTATAGGATATTAGTTGGGATTGACCATTTGTTAATAATGTCCTCTTAACATCAGGGGTCTTGTCGAAGTTTGCAGTGAAATTTTGGCTCAATCACAACTTGAGGTCAGCCAAGCAGCCCACTTGTGGAATTGAGAGCTGTAGTATTGGGGTCCAGTACAATCATTAGCATCACATGTGAAAGGACAGCATGGAAACCTGAAATAAGAGGGAACTGAAGCTGGAACCTTGGAGCACTCTTGAGATGATTGTGCAACAATACAGATGAAAATGTCGCAGATTCGATTTATAATCTGGATCACAATAACGGTGAGACAATCGGACTCAGTAACTGCCTGTGTTAGGTAGGGACAAAATCATATCAGGTTCCTGTTTCAATTTATGCACAGTGTCTCCTGATGGGAACTGTGCATATGTGGGCATCAGGTGAAAACAGAATCAGACTTGCCTATGATGCAACACACCCCTTCCAATATAGTGAAATAACCCACTACCAATCACTTCCATGGTTCACACATTTTCTTTTATTCATTTTATGGGATGTGGGCATCGCTGCTCGACCAGTATTTATTCTCCATCTCTAATTGCCCTTGAGAAGGTGGTAGTGAGCTGCCTTCTTGAACCGCTGCAGGTGTAGGTACACCCACAGTGCTGTTAGGAAGGGAAATTCGGGTCTTTGATCCAACGACAGTAAAGGAATGGCAATATATTTTCAATAAGGAGTCTAACAACACCATACATGGTACATTGGGGAAACCATGCCGACGCTACGACAACGGATGAATGAACACCGCTCGACAATCACCAGGCAAGACTGTTCTCTTCCTGTTGGGGAGCACTTCAGCGGTCACGGGCATTCGGCCTCTGATATTCGGCATTCTCCAAGGCGGTCTTCATGACACACGACAGCGCAGAGTCGCTGAGCAGAGACTGATAGCCAGGTTCCGCACACATGAGGACGGCCTCAACCAGGATCTTGGGTTCATGTCACACTATCTGTAACCCCCACAACTTGCCTGGACTTGCAAAATCTCACTGGCTGTCTTGTCTGGAGACAATACACATCTCTTTAACCTGTGCTTAATGCTCTCTCCACTCACATTGTCTGTACCTTTAAGACTTGATTAGCTGTAAAGACTCGCATTCCAATCATTATTCATTATTCTGTAAATTGAGTTTGTGTCTTTATATGCCCTGTTTGCTGTTTGTTAGCAGATCTCCCACTCACCTGACGAAGGAGCAGAAAGCTAGTGCCGATTGCTACCAAATAAACCTGTTGGACTTTAACCTGGTGTTGTTAGACTCCTTACTGTGTTTACCCCAGTCCAACGCCTGCATCTCCACATCATGAATATATTTTCAAGTCAGAATGGTGAGTGACTTAGACAGGAACCTCCATGTAGTGGTGTTCCCAGGTATCTTCTGCTCTTGTCCTTCTGGATGGTAGTGGCCGTGAGTTTGGAAGACGCTGCCTAAGGAACATTGATGAGTTACTACAGTGCATGTTGTAGATCAGTGGTCTTCAACTTTTTAAAGATCAAGATCACTTTTAGCATCAAAATGCAACACGAGAGCTATTTTTAAAATTTTGATTTTATTAAAAACCCCCAAAATGTACTGATGCATAATGCTCACTTAGTGTGACACCTGTGCTTGCATACTAGCTGTAAGTGCTGTGAAGTCTGGGTCACAGTTTGAGATGGCCAGCCTCACACTGTTCATCAAATGTACATCTGTGAGTTGAGTGTAATACTTGGACTTGATGATTTTCATCTGGGAAAAAGACACCTCACAGAATAAACCTTCATCCTGAATGCAAAGGATCCCAGAAGAGGATACTTCTCTCTGTTTACAAGTCCCCAAAAGTCTTTGTCCCTTGACCTAGCTTTCAGTTTTATGTCATTTTGCATGGTGATTATTTCCATGTTAAGTTCACTGCTTTGTTTGAACATCTACTGAAATTTTGCTGTCAGTTCTCCAATGTCCATTTGAAGAAAAAGGTTTGAGACAAACATAATGATTTGTTCCTTCTTGTCTAACTTCTGAAATTGTTGAATTTCTTTTCCAATTTATTCAGGTGGTCACAGAATTTGTATGGATGGAGCCCTTTCTGTTTGACCTGTTGTTGGATTTTCTCCAGATTTGTGAAGTGCTCAGTAATTTTGTTCTTTAACTGGAAAGACCACAGGCCCAGTTTCAACTTGAACACATTTACTATACTGATCATGTGTGACAAATTTCTGTCCCTCCCCTGCAGTTCACAATTCAGCTTGTTCAATTTTGCACTTATGTCCATTAGAAATGCCCGCCGGAATTCTACCGCCCCGTCCACCACGTAATCGGAGCAGGCGAGGGGCGGACAACAGAAATGTCCGTTGACCTCGGGTGGGAATTTCCGGTCTTGCTCAAGCGAAGCCATAAAATCCTGCCCGCCAAGTTTGTCAATCACACATTATCTGACAGCCTCACTGTGCACCTCATTTCTTGATTTAAGAAAGGTGATAATTTCAGGGAGCAGATCTAAAAATCTCTGGAGGACTTTTCCTCAACTTAACCATCTCACATCTGCATGAAGGATTAGCTCACAGTAGGTGGCATCTAGCTCATTGAGTGACGATTTGAACAAACGATGTTGCAGAGCTCTGGCACAAATTGAGTTGACGATCTTGACAACAATTGTCATTGCATGAAAGAAGTTAATAACCTTGCTCACTAGCGGTTATCTTTGACATTTGTAAAAAAACAATAGCTCTCCCATTCCTGGTAGGTTTTTGCCCTCTTGGAGGTCCCTGGCACCTCACACATCATTTTATCTTCACTCAGTTTAGTCCACATTTTGGCACCTGCATTTCGACAGTCATTTAGCTGATTCGCTCATCATCATGAGAAGCCCAGTCCATGCATTTTCGGCAGTGGATCAGCAGCCAATGAGCTGATTCGTTCCTCATAATGAGAAGCTGAAGTCCCATGCATATTTGGCAGTGGTTTGCCAGCCAATGACAATCGGCTTTCCGAGACTCCAAGATCGAGCTGTCGATCGCGATCGACTATTTGGAGATCACTGTTGTAGATGGTATAGTAAGAAGTTTAACAACACCAGGTTAAAGTCCAACAGGTTTATTTGGTAGCAAAAGCCACACAAGCTTTCGAGGCTCTGAGCCCCTTCTTCACCTGAAGAAGGGGCTCAGAGCCTCGAAAGCTTGTGTGGCTTTTGCTACCAAATAAACCTGTTGGACTTTAACCTGGTGTTGTTAAACTTCTTACTGTGTTTACCCCAGTCCAACGCCGGCATCTCCACATCGTAGATGGTATAGCACAGTAAGAAGTCTCACAACACAAGGTTAAAGTCCAACAGGTTTATTTGGCAGCACTAGCTTTCGGAGTCTCAAGCTCCTTCATCAGGTGAATGAGGACTTGTGTTCACAAACAGGTCATATATAGACACAAACTCAATTTACAAGATAATGGTTGGAATGCGAGTCTTTACAAGTCTTAAAGGTACAGACAATGTGAGTGGAGAGAGGGCCAAGCACAGGTTAAAGAGGTGTGTATTGTCTCCAGCCAGGACAGTTAGTGAGATTTTGCAAGCCCAGGCAAGTCGTGGGGGTTACAGATAGTGTGACATGAACCCAAGATCCCGGTTGAGGCCGTACTCATGTGGGCGGAACTTGGTTTATCAGTTTCTGCTCAGTGATTCTGCGTGATTATGTGTGTGGTTTTGTTTGGAGAGATATTCCTCTGTTATTGCCGCAGGACTGGTGGTTGCCTTTGTGTTTATAGATGTCAACAATGAATGGCATCTTTAAAGTCTTGTGGAAAGACCCCTTGCTCCCTCGTGGACTGGAAGAGCTGAGTGAGCTTCCTAAGCAGCTACAATCCACTGTATTTATAGATCAATGGCTCCAGTAGCTTTGCCACTTGATACAGCTTTCTCTATTTCCAGCAGTGTGGGTGAAACGTCTACAGAAGGGTTAGTGTTGACTTGGGGCAGCCGATTTATAGCTTTGTCTATGATGTGGGATGGTCTGTTGAGGAGGTTATTGAAATGCTCAGCCTACCTCTCCAGGATCTGAGATTTCACTGTGAGTGGCATGGTCCCTTCAGCACTGAGTAACTGAGAGGAGCTGGCTGGTTGAGCACCAAAGACTAACCTGACAGATTCATAGAAGCGATTCATGTCATTTTTATCAGCATAGACTTGGATTTCATCTGCCTTTTGACACAGCCACTTGTCCTGCATCTCACAGATTCTGCATTGCACTGTGCTGTGGAGGTTGTTATAAGCAGTTTTTATGGTGTAGACTTGTCATTTAGGTACGCTCTGTGTAACTTGTATCTTTCCTCAAGAAGATGCTCGATCTCAGTGTAATTTTCATCAAACCAGTCCTGGTGCTTGCGCTTGGTGGGACCAAGTATCTCTAAAGCTTTGGTGTACACAGTATCCCATAGGGAAGGCCAGGTTTCCTCAATTTTTGGCTGAGGGGATCTGAATGTTATTTAGCCTCTTCTCTAGATCATCAATGAGCTGCTGTTTAATGTAGTCCATTTTTAGTCTTGGGATGTTCAGATGGTTGGGGATTTGCTTCCCTTGACCGGCCAGAAAAAATGCTTCAAGGATACCCTGAAAGCCTCCCCCTAGGACTTTAAAATTGACACTGCATCATGGGAGACCCTTGTCCAGGGTCACTCAGCCTGGAGGAGTGCAATTGTCAAAGGCGCATCAGCATACGAGCAGCAATAGATAGTGTCAGCCCAAAACAAGCGCAAGGCATGTAAAATTAATGAGAACAGTGCCTCTAACTATCTGCCAGGCTCTTTTTGCTTTCATCACTGCACTAGAACCTTTTGTGCCAAGATAGGACTCAGCAGCCACCTTCGCACCCACACAGCCTAACGTCTGGATGACAAATGAAGATGGTATTCTTCAACACTAAAGGACGAATGATGATGACTTATTTGGGCCTTCATTCACTTCAAACATTGTTCCCTGATACCTGAAAAGGTATCGCTATGGGTGGGGTCTCCTCAAAGCTGAGTTTCCTCAGCCAATGCCTGTCACATCTGTGGTCTGGCATTGAAGTGATACCCAGTGAGAAAAAACATACTGGCTGTTAGCCTGATGCCAATGGAATCCATCTCGAGGGTCTGGCCTGACTCCATCTCATCAAAATTCCACCATCATACCCTATTACTTCTCCCCTGGGAAACCTGAAACTAAAGGCCAGATTTACCAGTAGGTTGCAGAGGTTTTAAAAAATGTTTTACTCCATCCTTAAGTTACAAAGCCAATGCTCAGAGTGGACTGGGTAAACCCAAATTCATTCCTTGCTTGCTCCAAAAACTAAATTCAAATTCCAATTGAATCCAATTCAAGGTCCCCATGAAAGGGACAAACAAGATCCAAGCTGATGAGATGAGGCACTGCACTCCATCTTGGGCTTGGTCCGACGCTTGATCTTAGCCAAAAGGCCGAGGTTAGGTGCTTATGAATTACTCGTGGTGATTTAGGCATATTTTAACTGCTGCTTCAGCATGCTGATTTGGTGCCTTCTCACTAAACTCACATACTTTGACAGCATAAGCACTGGAGGAGCAGCAACATGATCACCGTATAAGTGTTGAATGACCTGTGTAGTTGCAGGCTCATGAGTCACTAGCTATTTGCCACAGGGAGGCAGCATTCGCTCGGCAACAGATAAGATCCAAATGTGGTATCAGTGCAATACTTTCAATGTGAGAGGAATGTGTGAAATTTTTTTCTAAGGCACATATTTGTTTGAGTAGTTCTAAAAGCGGGCAGCAGCTGAGGTCATTGCTGCATTTGGCAGACTTGGGTCAGGCAGTTTGCCTTCACAGGAAGGCTGGTGCAGTGCTGCCAAAGTTATTTGCATCGAGGAGGGGAAACTAATGTCAGAGATTTAGGGTCAAGTCTCCATCAAGCTTCTGGGTTCACTGAGAGTCCTGAGAGAGGGTGGTGCTTGATAGTGTAGAGGGATCAACTAGCTCTTCAGACCAACAGTGCCCAGGTAGAACTATCCTTTCAGGAGATGGGTCCTCCAGCAAGGAGGGGAACCTGAAAGGGAAGGACATGCGAGCACACAAATCCAGACATCAGCAATCTTTTGGCCACCTGCACAGACAGCCTTGGAATGGGGAAGTGGCAGAAGGCTATGGTGGGACTGCGAGTAGGCCCTAGGGCACAAATAAAGGTACTATGCAACAAGGATATAGAGACAGAGGACATACTACCTCCAGATGTCAGAGAAGCCAAGAGGTCACGAGTTGTGCGCCATCATGACAGAAGAGCTGAGCTCCAATGGCATTAGTGGTCATACAATGCCAGTGTCTGTTACGGACCACACCTCCAGTTCATTCCAGGCTCCCACTGGACATGGGTGTGGCATCAAGGTGGTGATTGATGCCCTCTTCAGGAGGGCCAATCAATACATACGCAATCAAACTAATACTGACAGTTAGGTTGGGAGAGCTAGAGGATTCAGCACCATCACTAGATTCCCCAAGGTGTAAGGTATAATATATTGCAGATATGTGGCCATCAAATCTCCCACAGGCCAGCCCGCACCCTTCATTAACAGCAAGGGATTGCATTCCATCAACGTGCAACTGCTCTGCGAACATCGCCAACTGACCCTGCAGGTATGTGCTCGGTAACCTAGGAACCCCGACATACTCTGACACTCTCAGTGCCCATGCTTTTCAAACCCCAGAGATGGCTGTTGACACCAACAAGGAACCCACGATGGAGACAGAGAAGAAATACAAGTCATGCCAAGCTGCAAGTTGAGCCACCATTGAGCAGACCGCAGGTGAAATTCAGGTGCCCAGAACATTCTAGTGAGACAATTCAATATGTCCCAGTGAGGATCTCCTGAATTGTGATGCTGCGCTGCAATTTGCACCATCTGTTGCTGCGGAATGGGGAAGACCTTACATTACTGTTCCATAGAATCATAGAACCCCTACAGTGCATAAAGAGGCCATCCTGCCTATCGGGTCTGCACCAACTCTCCTAAAGAGCATCCCACCCAGGCCCTCCACTCTGCCCCATCTCTGTAACCCCACACATTTATCATGGCTAATCCACCCAACCTACACATCTTTGGACACTAAGGGGCAATTTACCATGGCCAATACACCTAACCCGCACATCTTTGGACTGTGGAAGAGTCATCCAGACTTGAATCATAGGCTCTATTCTCTCTCCATAGAAGCTGTCAGCCCTGCTGAGATTTTCCAGCATTTTCTGTTTTTGATTCACTGCTAATCTTTTGTTTTCTGCCAGCTTTGTTTCTGTGTAGTCAGTGACTTCAATTTTGTAACATGTTTATTATATAGTATTTTAACAAATGCTTTTTAAAGGCTCACATACACAACACCGACCACACTACTCTTACCACTCCTCTCCATAAGTACACTGAAGAACTCCATCAAGTTAGTCAAACATGATTTGTTTATCACACATTTGTACTGAACTACATTCATTCAGCCAAATTCAGGCAATTACTTGTTTCCTTGCTGCGGCAACAGTACTGCCTTGATTTCCAAAACTAAGTGCTGGTCAATTTTCACCTCATGAGATAGCTCCAGATTTGACCTCACCAGGCACATGATTGGCCTGATCATTCACCACTAGGTGTAGCTCAACGACCTTAAGTAAAAAAGTGTTTCCTCCATTACTGCCAAGTCCTTTTACTAATATGGGATTATCCCAGAGGATGAAAAATAATCCCAAACCTCTCTTCTTGGTGACAAGCTGCATCCTTCTCTGATCCTCATCAAGTGTGATGAGCTCATGGATATTTTTCATATGAAAGATCAAAATGATCCACTTGGTCGCCTCAGCTTTCTACAGCCCCCCCACCCCGCCAACTTCAAAACTCTCCACCACCCTGTCATACTCTAACTTTATCCACTTATCTCTGTGGCTTATCCATCTTCTCACTACATTTAACAGTATCATATTGCCAGGAGGTTTGCTGGTGCTATTAGGCAGGGTTTAAATTAGCTTGGCATGGTCATGGGGACCTGAGGGTGAATTCAGATGGGACAAAATTAGAAATGGAATTGGAAGGCAGAAAATTGCTGAATAAGTCTGGAAGGCAGAGGAAACAAAGATTATAAAATAAAAAAAAGAGTTGGCAGTGCTCAATGCAAGGAATATAACGAGTAAAACAGACAAGCTGAGGGCACAGGTAGAAATGTGACACTATGATATCATAGCTATTACAGAAACATGACTTAAAGAAGGACAAGAATGGCAGCTCAACGTTCCTACTTACGGGGTTTTGTGGTAAATTTTAATGATTTGAACTTAAATGTTAGGGGCCAACACAAAATCTGGTCACGTGGTTGATAGTGAGGAGGAAGGAACGCTGTGGACTACGGGGACCAATATCCTGGCCGGTAGGTTGGCTAAGGCTACTGGGGAGAATTTAAACTAGATAGGTTGGGGGGAGAGGAGCTAGAAGAGTTGACTAGGATCAAGGAACTAATTGATGGGGGGGAGGATGCAGGGGTAAGGGGAATTACAAAATTAATGATAGAGGAGAGGGTGCAAGTGAATGAAGGCGGTAATTTAGATAAGGGAGTAGAGGGAGACAGTGTTCGCGACTCATCAAAGCGGGTTCAGATAAAAGCTGGAATAAGGACACTTTGCCTGAATGCACGAAGCATTCGGAACAAGGTGAATGAGTTGATGGTGCAAATCAGCACAAGTGGGTACGATCTAGTGGCCATTACAGAAACGTGGCTGAAAGGTGACCAGGACTGGGAGATGAATATCCAGGGGTATCAGGCGTTTAGGAAGAATAGACAGGAAGGAAAAGGTGGTGGGGTCGCGCTATTAATAAGAGATAATATCAGGGTAGTACTGAGGGATGACATAGGCTCTGAGGAACAAAACGTGGAATCGTTATGGGTAGAGATGAGGAATAGTAGAGGGAGAAAGACACTAGTAGGTGTGGTATATAGGCCCCCGAATAATAATGTTGAGGTAGGGAGGGCTATAAACAAGCAGATAAGGGATGCGTGTAAAAACGGAACGGCAATAATCATGGGGGACTTCAACATGCACATTGACTGGCAGACTCAAGTCGGTAAGGGTGGAATGGAGGAAGAGTTCTTAGAATGCTGTCGGGATAGTTTCCTTGAACAGCATGTTACGGAACTGACGAGGGAACGAGCTATTTTGGATCTGGTATTGTGTAACGAGGTAGGTAGAATTAAGGATCTTATTGTGAAGGACCCTCTTGGGTCTAGTGACCACAATATGGTCGAATTTCTGATTCAGATGGAAGAGGAGAAAGTTTGGTCCCAAACCAGTGTCCTCTGTTTGAACAGAGGGAAATATGATAGGATGAGGGATGAATTGGCTAAGGTAGACTGGGAGAGCAGGCTGGCAGGTAGGCTAGCTGAGGAACAGTGGAGGATTTTTAAGGAGATCCTTTTCAGTTCTCAGCAAAAATATATTCCAGCAAAAAACAAGGATTGTAAGAAAAGGGAGAACCAGCCGTGGATAACGAAGGAAATAAAGGAGAGTATTAAAATAAAAACAGCTGCGTACAGAGTGGCCAAAAATAGTGGAGAAACAAGTGATTGGGAAAAATTTAAGAAACAACAAAGAGAGACTAAGAAAGCGATAAAGAAAGGAAGGATAGACTATGAAGCTAGGCTAGCAATTAATATAAAAAATGATAGTAAAAGTTTTTATAAATATATAAAAAGGAATAGAGTGGCTAGAGTGAATGTTGGACCCTTGGAGGACGAGAGGGGGGAGTTAATAGTGGGAAATGAGGATATGGCTGAGTCTTTAAATAAGTTTTTTGTGTCGGTCTTCACGGTGGAGGACACAAATAGTTTGCCAAATATTAACGATAGAGGGTTGGCAGCAGGAGAAATACTTAATACGATTAATGTTACCAGAGAGGCAGTGCTGGGTAGACTAATGGGACTGAAGGTGGACAAGTCCCCGGGTCCGGATGGAATGCATCCCAGGGTATTGAAAGAAATGTCAGAGGTAATAGTGGATGCGTTAGTGATTATTTATCAAAACTCGTTGCATTCTGGGGTAGTGCCGGTTGATTGGAAAACGGCTAATGTTACGCCCCTTTTAAAAAAAGGAAGGAGACAAAAGGCGGGTAACTATAGGCCGGTCAGCTTAACGTCTGTAGTAGGGAAAATGCTGGAATCCATTATTAAGGAGGAGATAGCAGGGCATCTGGATAGAAATGGTTCGATCAATCAGACGCAGCATGGATTCATGAGGGGAAAGTCGTGCTTGACGAACATGTTGGATTTTTATGAAGATGTGACGAGGGCGGTTGATGGAGGAGAACCGGTGGATGCGGTGTTTTTGGATTTCCAAAAGGCGTTTGATAAGGTGCCCCATAAAAGGCTGCTGAAGAAGATTAGGGCACACGGAGTTGGGGGTAGTGTGTTAAAGTGGATTGGGGACTGGCTATCCGACAGGAAGCAAAGAGTCGGAATAAATGGGTGTTTTTCCGGTTGGAGGAAGGTAACTAGTGGCGTGCCGCAGGGATCGGTACTCGGGCCGCAACTGTTTACCATTTATATAGATGATCTGGAGGAGGGGACGGAGTGTAGGGTAACGAAGTTTGCAGACGACACAAAGATAAGTGGAAAAGTGAATCGTGTGGAGGACGGAGAAGATCTGCAGAGAGATTTGGACAGGCTGAGTGAGTGGGCGAGAATATGGCAAATGGAGTATAACGTTGATAAATGCGAGGTTATACACTTTGGAGGAAATAATAACAAATGGGATTACTATCTCAATGGAAACAAATTAAAACATGCTACCGTGCAAAGGGACCTGGGGGTCCTTGTGCATGAGACGCAAAAGCCCAGTCTGCAGGTACAACAGGTGATCAAGAAGGCAAATGGGATGTTGGCCTATATTGCGAGGGGGATAGAATATAAAAGCAGGGATGTCTTGATGCACCTGTACAGGGCATTGGTGAGGCCGCAGCTGGAATACTGTGTGCAGTATTGGTCCCCTTATATGAGGAAGGATATATTGGCATTGGAGGGAGTGCAGAGAAGGTTCACCAGGTTGATACCGGAGATGAGGGGTTTGGATTATGAGGAGAGGCTGAGGAGATTGGGTTTGTACTCGTTGGAGTTTAGAAGGATGAGGGGGGGATCTTATGGAGACTTATAAGATAATGCGGGGGCTGGATAGGGTGGAGGCGGAGAGATTCTTTCCACTTAGTAAGGAAGTTAAAACTAGAGGACACAGCCTCAAAATAAAGGGGGGTCGGTTTAAGACAGAGTTGAGGAGGAACTTCTTCTCCCAGAGGGTGGTGAATCTCTGGAATTCTCTGCCCACTGAGGTGGTGGAGGCTACCTCGCTGAATATGTTTAAAGCGCGGATGGATGGATTCCTGATCGGTAAGGGAATTAAGGGTTATGGGGATCAGGCGGGTAAGTGGTACTGATCCACGTCAGATCAGCCATGATCTTATTGAATGGCGGGGCAGGCTCGAGGGGCTAGATGGCCTACTCCTGCTCCTATTTCTTATGTTCTTATGTTCTTATGTACAGTACGATATCAATGGATTGTTCAGGTGGGACAGAAAAGTGGCAAATGGAATTTAATCTGGAGAAGTATGAGGTGCATTTGGGGAGGTCAAACAAAGCAAAGGGGTGCACACTAAACTGAAGGATACGGAGAGGTGTAACGGAAGTGATGGACCTTACAGTATATGTCCACAGATGCCTAAAGGTAACAGGACAGGTCAACAAGGTGTCATAGAATCATAGTGTTTTACAGGACAAAAAGAGGCCTTCAGCCATAGTCTGTACCAATGGTTAAGAAGGCATCTGGAATACTTCCCTCTATTAGCCAAGAAATAAAATACAAGAGCAGGAACATTATGTTGGAGCGATATAAAACGCTAGTTAGGCCACAACTTGAGCATTGTGTGCAATTCTGGTCACCTCATTATAGAAAGGATATGATTGCATTTGAGAAGGTACAAGATTTACAAGGACGTTGCTAAGACTGGAAAATTGCAGCTATGAGGAAAGATTGGATAGGCTTGGGCTGTTCTCCTTAGAACAGGAAGGCTGAGAGGAGATTTTATTGAGATGTCGGAAAATTGAGCAGAGCATGAAGAGTGGATGGGGAAGACCCATTGCCCTTTGGAAACAGTTCAGTGACTAGACGGCATAGATTTAAAGTGATTGGTACAAGGATTGGAGGCAAAATAAGGAAAAATATTTTCACCTAGAGATAGGATTCTGGAACTCACTGCCTGAAAGGGTAGTAGAGGCATAAATTCTTAATTAATGTAAACGGTGCCTGAATTCCTTTAACTTCCAGAGCAATGGATGAAGTGCTGGAAAATGGGATTAGTCTGTAAGGGGGCTCGTTTTTCAGTTGAAGGGGACACAGTGGGCAGAGTGGCCTGCTCTGTGCTGTAATTCTTTCTACACTTTTGCAATTGGAAAGAATGTGCAGGGATGGGGGTGAGCGGGAGGCAGAGGGTTGTGGCAGTATGTGAATTGCTTCCGAGGTGAGACAGCACTGACACTATCGGCCAAACAGCCTTCATTTGTGCTGTAATTCTATATCTCCATGACATATCTCCTCTCAACCATATCTTACAATACCACTCCTTGACACAATACCCACTAACATTTTCTCCAAGCAATCGTTCCATCCTTCTAAACGACTGTAATTACCTCTACTCAAAGAAAGCCCACACCCAGCCCCTCATCCTATCTCTCACCATATAAAAGCAAAATACTGTGGATGCTGGAAATCTGAAGTAAAAACAGAAAATGCTGGACAAATTCAGCAGGTCTGACAGCTTTAGTGGTGAGAAACAGAGTTCATCTTTGGATCTAAATGATCCCATCTCTAACCATTCCTTCCTCTCTGAGAAGAAAGAAGGACATGAATTGCACAGTGAAAGAGAGCCTTTCATAATCAAAGAACAATGAAAATTACAGCACAGGAACAGGCCCTTCGGCCCTCCAAGCCTGCACCGATCAGAATCTTTCAGGGCAATTGTCCCAAAGCTTGGTTTTTTATTCAATAGCATTGGGGCAATACAGTATCCTTATAGTTTAAATTAAGAAAGGGCATCCCCAAAAAGACAACAAAGGCAGATAAACGATGGGACAAAAAGCAAAATACTGCAGATATTGGAAATGTGAAATAAAAATTGGAAATACTCAGGTCAGGCAGCATCTGTGGAGACAGAAACAGAGTTAATGGTTGATGGGCTTTTTTGATTTGTTATTGTTTTTTGCACGCTATACAAAGCATACCATTCAGAGAAGGAAATGAGAGAGTGCAGAATGTTGTGTTACAGTCATAGTCAGGGTGTAGAGAAAGATCAACTTAGTGCAAGGTAGGTCCATTCAAAAGTCTGACGGCAGCAGGGAAGAAGCTGTTCTTGAGTCGGTTGAAATGAAGGAATAGAAGAACATTAATAGGTTTTAGAACTACTGGAATTCGGGCTGTGACGACGACTCAATCAGAATTGAGATAAAGGCAAAATACTGTGGATGCTGGAGTCTGAAATAAAAACAGAAAATGCTGGAAAATCTCAGCAGGTCTGACAGCATCTGTCGAGAGAGAATAGAGCCAACATTTTTGAGTCTGGATGACTCTTTGTCATGAGCTGGAAGTTCTGGAAATTGCTCTGGCGAAGAGTTGGCCCTATTCTCACTGCCGAGATGCTTGTCAGACCTGCTGAGAATGTTCCAGCATTTTCTGTTTTTTGTACCAGAACTAACCCCCGAGGGCGGGAGCTGCGCTCTGGGCAGTCTGTGTGACTGGATGTTATAGAGGGTACGTGCAGCTCCTCATTGGCACGCACCAGCCCATCATGGCTCTGCTGCCAACAGCGCAGTGACACTGTTCCCCAAACATTCATTCATTCAGTCACGCCAGGCGGCGCGGCTCACGCACAGGAAACCCTCCGCTCCAGCGCCTAATAAGGCAATGTCTCGCGCTCCTCCACGCTCACACGTGACCTCCCAGGAATGTCCAGCCGACTCCGTCATCGACTCTACCACTTTCAACGACGAGGGAAAGAGGGGGAGATGTGCAACATTTGTCGACCAACAAACGGCGCCGTTAACGTTAACATTTCAGAAGCGGGTGCGATGAAATAATATTACAATGTTGTTAATATACCTCTACATTGGGATCGGTCTCTAGTTCAGTATAATTAGTGTATGAGCCTTTTGGTTGTTGGCTGGACCCCCCCCTCCTATGGGGGAGGGGTTTGTGATGGATGAGCTGGGGTTGGTTTCCGGCGGTTGCTCCGGGGTGGATGGTTATCAGGGAAGCAGGGCGGCGGCGCTGAGGGAGTTAGAGCGACGCAGAGAGGTTTATTATAAGAGTCGTGTCAGGTAAGGAGGAGGTCGTGTCTGGTTCTTTATTCCGTGAGAGGTCGCCTCTCGGTCCCTTCACCTCGTCGGTGGTTTCAGAGCCCGAGGTGGTCCGCCTGTTGACCGGTTTCCTGGCTGTGGTTCGAGTGAGTTCGCCCACCCCCGGGGGAGGCAGGCCCCGCAATGGAACGTTGGCCCGGGCAGCGCGCGCGCGCGGGCCCCCGGGCGGGGAGCAGAGACAGCCGCCCGCTCGCTAACCCTGTGCTGCACCAGTCAAAGTCGCTTGCCTTGTGGGCGCCCTAAACCGATTGCATCTCAGAGTGCAGCACTTTTCACGCAAGGGGATGGGTATCGCGGGGCTGCTCAAAGTTTTGAAGCTGCAACTCCTGGAAATCGGTATCGCCTATGCGAAGACGCCATTGCGTCGTATTCGGGGAGGGGGTCTTATATAGTTTGTATGAACAATTTCTTTTAAAAACGCAAGTGCTAACAGAATTCTAAAATGTCATTCTATCTCAGTTTGAGAACTTTTTCAAATACGTAAAATCTTTTGAAGGAGATGGATATTGGCTGAAATTTGGTGTCATATTTATTGGATGCAGCTGTTACGAAATCGCCTGAATAGTTAAATGCTGCTGTCATACCTTGAACGTTACCAGTTTTATATTGTCATATTACAGCAGTGATTGCACTTCATTTCTTGCCAATCCTTTGGGATGTCTGAGTTGTGGAAGGTGCTATATAAATGCAGGCCTTTAGTGTAGGTAATATCGAAGTTAAGCAGCTTTCCAAAAGTAGTAACTTCATAGAATGCACCTTGATTTGGCATGAGTCTTTACTGCTGTTATAATCCTTGTTAAATGCATTCACTCTGCTCTTGTTCTTTGCCACCACCACCTAACCATGTGTAAAGTGGTTTCCATTACATCTTTCCTGTCTAACTATCTCGAGTCCTACAAACTTCTGAACTCTTGTTGTAACTCGGGCCTCTTGTACACTTTTTATGCCTGACCATTAGTAACTGTTTTTGCTGCTTAAGCCCTAAACTTTAGAATGTTGTCCTGTCTCCAAGTATTTCTCTTATTCCTCTTAAATTCCTGCTTAAATCCCACTCTTTTCATCAAACACTCATTGACGTCCTTGGGCTTATTTTTCAACAGTGGTTCTATGTGGTGCCTTATAGTGACTTCTCTGTCAAAGATTATTTTTAAATTGAAGTTGTTGCTGTCGTCTGAGTTCTGCATTTAATTTCAGGTCTTGTCAGATTTGTGACTTTGATTGAAGTAAAGGACCCATTGCACTTCACCAAGAGCTGTTATGCTCAGCCAGCACCTGGTCACTTGTCCTATTTGCTGTTTGTAGTGTTTTGGTTATTGTTGTATTAGTTGAGTTTGTCTGTAATTCATTAATACTTGTGCATTGTGGTGGGTTTTACAAATGCAAATTTGTTTGCATGAGCTCCAGTTACTGTAAAGGGAAGCATGGTGAATTCAGAGGCTGTGGATTGTGCTCAAACAATATATAAGGTTGATATGAGTTTACTATTTATCTAATGGGCAAGAACATGGCAGATAGAATTTAATGTAGAAAAAATGGGGTAATCCACTTTGGTACAAGGAACAAACGTGCAGAGTATTTCCTAATTAGTAAGTGAAGGTGTACAAAGGGACCTGGGTGTCCCTGGCCATAAGTCATTGAAGGCTAGGATGCAAGTGCAGCATGCTATTTGGAAGGTTAATGGAATGGTGGCACGTAGTGACACAGTAGCTAGCACTGCTGCCTCAGCACCTGAGACCTGGGTTCACTTCTGGCCTTTCTCCGTGTCCAGGTGCTCAGGTTTCCTCCCACAGTCCAAAGAAGTTTTAAATTGGGTGAATTATGATAAATCTGTGGGGTTACGGTTGTCATGATGTGGAGATGCCGGCATTGGACTGGGGTAAACACAGTAAGAGTTTTAACAACACCAGGTTAAAGTCCAACAGGTTTATTTGGTAGCAAATGCCATTAGCTTTCAGAGCCCTGCTCCTTTGTCAGATGGAGTGTTAATCTGACGAAGGCGCAGGGCTCTGAAAGCTAATGGCATTTGCTACCAAATAAACCTGTTGGACTTTAACCTGGTGTTGTTAAACCTCTTACTGGGGTTACAGTTAGGGCAGAGGAGAGCACTTGTGTGGGATGCTCTTTTGGCGAGTTGAAGTAGACTTGATGGACTGAATGGTGTCTTCACTATAAGGATTCTATGGAATGTTCCCCTTTTTCGCAAGAGGATGTAAGTACAGGAGTACTGAGGTCTTGCATTCATTGTGCAGAAGCTTGGTTAGACTGCACCTGGAGTACTGGATGCAGTTTTGGTCCACTTGCCACAAAGCACATTATTGCCATTGAGGGTGTGCAACAAAGGATCACAGATAGTGGACTGTCTTATGAGGAGAGATTGGGTAAACTGGGCCTGAATTCTCTGGAGCTTCAAAGAATGAAAGTCCTTAGAAATAGTGGGTGCATTAGTGATCATCAAGATTCTATAGACTCTATCATTCCCTATAGAGTGGATGTTGGCTAATGTAACCTGACTGTTTAAAAAAAGAGAGGTGGAGAGATTACAGAATGATAGATCAGCTTGCCTGGTATTGGTAGTGGGAAAAATTCTCGGGTCCATTACCAAATATTTTATAGCCGCGCACTTGGTAAACAGAGGTAGAGTTGGACTGAATCAGCATGGATTTACAATAGGGAAATCGTGCTTGACAATTCTTCAAACATTAACTTGTAGAGTTGATGAGGGTGAAATGTTGATGTGATTTATTTGGATGTTCAGAGGACTTTAGACACGTCCCACAAGAGATGTGCATGGGGTTGGGGTAACGTGCTTAGATGGGTAGAAACTGGCAGACAGGAAACGGGCATGATTGGGTCATTGAGTGGCAGGGAATGACTATCACAGAATCTACGGTGCAGAAGGAGGCCATTTGGCCCATCGAGCCTGCACCGATGCCAATCCCTCCCAGGTTCCATCCCTGTAACCCCACATTTACAGTCATAATCCCCCTGACACTAAGGAACAATTTATCATCGCCAATTAATCTAACCAGCACATCTTTGGACTGTGGGAGGAAACCCATGCAGACATGGGGAGAATGTGCAAACTCCGCACAGTCACCTGAGGCCAGAATTGAACTTGGGTCCCTGGCACTGAGACAGCAGTGCTAACCACTAATGACTGGGGGTGGCACAGTGGTTAGCACTGTCTCACAGCACCGGGAACCCAGATTAGATTTCTGGCTTGGATCACTGTGTAGAGTTTGCACATTCTCCCCATGTCTGGGTGCTCCGGTTTCCTGCCACAGTCCAGAGATATGTGGGTTAGGTGGATTGGCCATGCTAACTTGCCCCTTAGTGCCAGGGGGACTAGCAAGGGTAGATGCATGAGATTGTGGGAATGGGGCCTGGGTGGGATTGTGGTCAGTGCAGACTTGATAGGCCGAATGGTCTCCTACACTGTAGGATTCTATTGCAAGGATCAGTGCTAATTCCCCAGCTATTCACAATGATGAGGGAACAACATACAATATTTCCAAATTTGCAGATGAGACAGTTGGGTGGGAGGGTGAGCTGTGAGGAGGATACAGAGATGCTTGTGTGATTTGACAAGTTGAGAGAGTGAGCAAGTGATTTGGCAGATGTGGTGTAATGTGGATAAATGTGAGGTGATCCACTTGAGTAGCAAAAACAGGAAGACATTATTATCCAAATACACATTCTCCCCTCAATTCACTGGAATTTAGAAGAATAAGGGGATCTGAAACCTATAAAATTCTAACATGGCTTGACTGGGTAGATGCAGGATGTTCCCAATGGTGGGGGTGTCCAGAACCAGGCTCAAAGGATACAGGGTAAATCCTTTTTTAGGACTGAGATATGGGGAATTGCTTCACCCAAAGTGGTGACTGTAGAAAGCAGTTGAGGGGAAACATTATGTTTTCAAGAAGGTATTAGATAAAGCTCTTGGGGTCAAGGGAATCAAAGGATTTGGGGCTCTTATTGAGGTGGATGATCGGCCACGATAATAATGAATGGTGGAGCTGGGTCAAATGGCCTATTCCTGCTCCTATTTTCTATGATCTCATTGAAACCTACAAAATACTTAAGGATAGACAGGGTTGATGCAGGTAAGATGTTTCCCTTGCTTGGATGTCACTGGGGGCCATGCTGAAAAGTCTTTATGCAGAGAGTTGTGAATCTTTGGAATTCTCTACCCCAGAGGACTGGAAGCTCAGTCATTGAGTATGTTTAAGGTAGAGATTGATAGATTTCTGATTAACAGCGATGTAAATGGTTAAGGGGATAGTGGATGTAAAAGGCATTGAATTGTCCGATCAGTCATGACTGTGTTGAATGGTGGAACAGGCTCGATGGGCTGATTGGCTTAATGTTCACTTGTCTCTGCTAGTAGGGTTTCTGACGCATGGATCTTTTCCCATTTATTAGCATACAAATGAGCTTTGGCTGCATTTTTTTGTCACCTACAGTTAGCTGGTCTCTACTTGGGCAATAGCTAAATGATTTACTTTCTGGTCTTATTTGAAAACTGGTCACTTTGTAGTACTGAAGATCTACAGTTGCCCAGCTTAGAATCTGCCTTTAGAAGGAGTGGGAAAGTAACTTCTGAATTTCATCCATGTATGCGCAGTCTTCTGTTTGCTTGATTACATTTTAAAAGAATATGAGGAACTTTATCATTTTTCCACAAATTGGAATACTGAGAATTTATGATCTTCTATTTGAATGTAAACATAGTTTGAATTTGCCTTGACTGTCTCATTGGGTTAGCTAACTAATATAGTAAATAGCTGAGCAGGCAGACAAATAGTATTTTGGTGCTGAATCAAGTAGGTAGCATTGGATTAACCATCATTGACTCCCAACCTAAGGCTTTGACTGAACATGCTGAAGTATAAGATACCTGGAACTTATTGAACAAGGTAATTAAACACTGATTTTTGGGGAGGAGAAAAGGAAAAATTGACCTGAGCTATCAATTGAGACTGTATGAAAATGTATCTTCCTTTTGAAGTTGTTTTTGTATACTAAATTTGTTAGTATTTGTAAGTGGCCCCAAATAGCATTACTGATTCTTAGCCAGATTTTTGTCCAGTTGAAGACTTGCCAGGAGACAGGGTGGGGTGGGGTGGTGAAAACATTTGGCATTACTCACCCCTAAGAATACATAGTGGTTAAGTGAAGTAGAATGATGGACATCAGATACATGCTGGTACTTGTGAATATGCAGCTGCTTGCGTATAATCATGTCTGTTATGAGAGATCCTGCAGTAACCCGGATGACAGCTTTAACAGCACATTTGACAGTGCAATGAAGCCACTGCCTGAAAGTAGAAACATTAAATGGCCCTTTGCATAGGAAATTTGGTATATCCAAGTGTAGTCATGATGTGGAGATGCTGGCGTTGGACTGGGGTAAACACAGTAAGAAGTCCAACAGGTTTATTTGGTAGCAAAAGCCACTAGCTTTTGGAACAGGCTGTTCCTTCGTCAGGTGGGTGGGAGTTCTGATCACAGGGCACAAGCCTGATAGCCAGGTTCCGCACACATGAGGACAGCCTCAACTGGGATATTGGGTTCATGTCACACTATCTGTAACCCCCACAACTTGCCTGGATGTGTGCAATCTCACTAGCTGTCCTGTCTGGAGACAATACACATCTCTAACCTGTGCTTAATGCTCCCTCCACTTGCATTGTCTGTACCTTTAGGACTTGATTAGCTGTAAAGACTCTCATTCTAATCGTTATTCATCTAAATTGAGTTTGTGTCTTTGTGCCCTGTTTGTGATTAGAACTCCCACCCACCTGACGAAGGAACAGCCTGTTCTGAAAGCTAGTGGCTTTTGCTACCAAATAAACCTGTTTGACTTTAACCTGGTGTTGTAAGACTTCTTACTATATCCAAGTGTAAACAGGGTTGTGGGGCAATTTTGCTGGATGTCAGCATAACTGTGGGCTGAATGACTTCCTATACTCCATGATTCTTAAACATGACTGGAGTCTTTGAACTTTTCAATTATAAGGCGTGGGGGTTGCTGGCAGTGTCAGTATTTGTTGCCCATTTGTAATTGCCCTTGAAGGTGGTGAGCTGCTGCCTTAAACTGGAGTCCATGTTGTGTAGGTATGCCCGCAGTGCTGTTAAGGAGATCCAGGATTTTGACACCATGATATTGTTTCAAGTCAATGGTTTGGAGAGGAACTTGTAGGTGTTGTTCTAATGTTTGTGAAAGTGTACATGTTTCTCTGAATTATTCTTGGGCACTAACATTTTCATTCTTAACATGGTTTAGTGCTCATTACAAACTTAGTTTCTAAGATCAGTCTTTTGGCATATTTATATCTAAACGGTTATGTATTGGAGAGGTAGTGAACAATACAGCATTGATATAAGGGAGGGGCCTGATGAGTTTTTGTTTTGAACTTGTAGGCTTGTACAATGTATAATATTATCTGACTATCACATTTGTGCTGAATGTATTTTAACATTGACCTGCTTTATATGGGATTTAAAATATTAGCAGTGAAAATTGTGCTGTTTAATAGTTAATTCAGTTGTCATGTTTCTGCCCTTTGAGTCTGAAATTCCGGCTCAGTAGTTTGATTTGCTGAAATGTTTGTGTGGCTTAGTTAATTATTTTAACAAGCAAATGATCCTTTATTTGCATTTGAAGCTTAAAATAAACTATAAAAGGCATAAATTTAGCACAGCTGGAAATGTGGCTTTAATCTCAGATTGTAGTGTTGGAAAATCTGTTTAAATCCTGCCTCCAAGAAGGGCAGGATTGGAGATTAAATATTTGTGATAGGTGTTCAGGAATGATAGAAAAGGGAAAGGATAGGTATTGATATGGGGATATTCCGCAGAGGTCAAGGGCAGGATCTATTTGGCTGGAGCTGAAGAACAAAAGGGGTCCAGTTTGCTGAGTGTAATCAATAGGCTGCCAACAAATGGAAAGGATGTTTTTGGAGCGAGCACATTTGCAAGAAAATTGGGTTCAAGAATTATAATGGGTGACTTAATTATATGAATTATAGGTCAGGATAGTGTAAAAGAACAGAGGGTGACAAGAGTTCCTAGTGTGTTCATAAATTTTCTCGTGTTTCCAGTCCAGTGTGAGGGGATGCATTACTAAACCTGGTCCTGGGGCATGTGTGGATCAAACATGAGT
The DNA here is from genome assembly GCF_964213995.1 of Mustelus asterias. Taxonomy (NCBI): domain Eukaryota; kingdom Metazoa; phylum Chordata; class Chondrichthyes; order Carcharhiniformes; family Triakidae; genus Mustelus; species Mustelus asterias. The sequence continues at coordinate 53,232,647 of NC_135807.1, read as the reverse complement.
AAGAGAATATTTGGGGACAGTGATCATAAGGACCAAAAACAATCCAGACTGAGAAGAATTAACTGGGAGAAAGCCAACTTCAGTGCAGTGAGAATAGATCTGGCCTAATAAATTGGAATTGGTCGTCATTTTTTTTCTGCCAATGGTCTAGCTTTGAAGAAGTGTTTCAGGCATAGTCACGGTGTATTCTCAAAGGAAAATGTAGAGTAAATAAATCCAGAGCAAGCTGTCAGAATGACATGAGATACATAGTGTATTTATGATAGTTCAGGTTGAGTACCCTACAGCAAAGTGAGGAAAATGGAAAGAGACTGGCAGCTAACAAGGAATCCCAACGTCTTTAAGCATCGACTAGTAAAAGGAGGGGCAGTGCTGATAGGGGCCAAAGGGAATTTATGCATGACAGCAGAAGGAAACCTAAGGTACTAAATTATTTCTTTACACTGGTCTTTACTAAGGCAGATGTTGCTACCAAGGCCATGGTGCAAAAGGAGAACTTAAAATTGAGTTATCAGATTGGTTGTCCATTCTCTAGTTCTGGAAGTTGATAAAGCGCCAGGACCAAATGAGATCCAAGGATATGGAGGGAAATAAAATTGCAGAGATGTTGGCCATAATTTTCCAGACTTCCTTGAACTTGGGTGATTACAGAAGACTGAAGAATTGCAAATGTTTTGTTCTGAACAAGGATATGAAATAAGTCCAGTAATGACAGGCCAGTCAGTTTAACTTCAGTGGTGGGCAATCTTCTAGCAACACTAAATCTGGACAAATGCAGGCTTAATAAGGAAAGCCATCAAGATAAAGTTGTTTAACTTGCTGGAGGTTTTTGAATTTTGTGGTAATGGTTGATGAGGACATTACTGTTGATGTGGTATGCATGGATTTTCAAAGGTTTTAATACAGTGCTGCACAACAGTTCCCTCTGGGAACAGAAATTCTTCAAGTTGGAGGAAGGTTTGTAGTGAAGTCCCCCCAGGACGCTTGCTTTTCCTGATGTATCTTAATGACCTAAAATTTGGTGTATAGTACACACTTGCAAAATTTGTGGATGATGCAATCCTTGGAAGCATTGTGAACTGATGTGTGTAGAACTTCAAAAGAGCATGTGCACGGTCAACTGTATGGGCAAGTGCCAGCTTAAACTCAATGGGGAGAAATGTGAAGTGATTCATTTTGGTAGGGTGAACATGGAAAGACAAAAAGTGGATGCAGGAGGAAAATGCTTGTATGCATAAGGTATTGGCAGGTCGGGTTGAGTGGTTGATGTAGCATATGGCATCCTAGGCTTTAATAGGGGAATAGAATCCAAGGAGGTTATGTGGAACTTGTATAAAACACTAATTTAGGGCCAAGTGGTATTATCGCTAGACTATTAATCCAGAAACTCAGCTCATGTTCTGGGGACCCAGGTTCAAATCCTGCCACTGCAGATGGTGGAGTTTGAATTCAATAAAAAAAAAACTGGAATTTAGAATCTACTGATGACCATGAAGAATTGTTGATTATTGGAAAAACCCATCTGGTTCACTAATGTCCTTTAGGAAAGGAAATCTGCCATTCTTACCTGGTCTGGCCTACATGTGACTCCAGAGCCACAGCAATGTGATTGACTCTCAACTGCCCTCTGAATTGGCCCAGCAAGCCATTCAGTTCAAGGGCAACTAGGAATGGACAATAAATGCTGGCCACCCAGCAACACCCATGTCCCACAAATGAATTTTAAAAAACTTAATTCCACTTCAGCTGTAGTATTGCGTCCAGTTCTTGGTGTCACGCACTTTAGGAAAGATGTGAAGGAATAGGGGGAGAGTGCAGAAAATATTAATGAAAATGATTCCACAAATGGGGAGCTTCAGTTATGGAGGTATAGGTTGCAGAAGTTAGTTTCTTGTAGAAGAGAAGGCTGAGAGGAGATTTGATAGAAATACTCAATCAGGTGACTGGACCAAGTAGATGAGGAGCAAACTTTCCACTTGTATAAGGATCAAGGAGAGGGCACAGATTTAAGATAATTGCCAAAACAAGCAAAGTGACCTGGAAAGTTTTTTCATGCCACGAATGGTTGGGTGCCCTGCCTGGTGTGGACACTAAGCCTCAACACCAGGTTAAAGTCCAACAGGTTTATTTGGTAGCACAAGCCACTAGCTTTCGGAGCGCTGCCCCTTCATCAGGTGAGTGTGGTGTGAAGGCAGGTTCAACTGAAGCATTCGGAGGGGAATAATGCTGTTCTAGGAATGTGCAGGGTTAAGGGGATAAGATGGGGTTGAAGGCTGGTGATGGCTGTAGGTGAATTGCTTCTTTGGAGTGCTGATGCAGGCACAACCAGTCGTGGCTGCTTCCTCTGCTGTAACAGTTCTTCAGTGATATGTTGAACAGTTGTACTTGTGAATTTCATTCCATTTGGCTTGTGCAGCCAAGAGCTTTAGTTTCTTAACCAATTAGCAAAGCAGGAACTAGATGTGCTAGCGTTTCATTAACTGTCCTGAGGCTTGTTTATAACTTGAAGTAATTCTTTACAAAATTAGCCATCTTTTAGATGCCCCATTTCATGTTTGTTTTGCTCCAAATCTAGATGTGTAAAATCTAAGACTAGCTTGAGGTGATGAAATATTGGTGCCAAACTGCCTAGAGTGCTGATGATCAATTACCTTGCAGATCGACATGCCAACAGTCCAATTGTCATAATTGTTTTCTGTTTATTTCTGAGTTTTTTAAAAACTTGACTCATTTTAACTGGTTAAATTATCCAAGATAATTCCACATCAAACACCATTTGACACTAATCCACAAGGAGAGAAAGGAAATTTTATGATGTATCCTAAAGGAGCAAAGACGGAGACATTTAGGTTGTGAATTCTAGGGCCGCAACAGCTAACGGTGCAGTAAAAATTGAAGGCACAAGAGGTTAGAATATAAGTAATAGGAGCAGGCCATTTGGCCGATCAGGCCTGTTCTGCCATTCACAGATCATGGTTGACATCTATCTCTGACATATTTCCCCCGCCACTATCCCCATGTTTTCTGATTCAAACATGCTCAATGAGCTTCGACAGCCCCCACAAGTGGAAAATTCCAAAGATTCGCCACTCTGAGCAAAGAGATTCCTCCTCATCTCATTCTTAAATGGTCTGCCACTTATTCTGAGACTGTTCCCTGGTTCTGGACTCACCAGCCAGGGAAAACATCCTATCTACATCTACCCTTAAGGATTTTGTAAATTGTGAGATTGCGCCTCATTCTTTGGCAAATACAGGCTCAATTTCCGTAATCTCCCTCAAAATAATCCTGCTACCCCAAAGATTGTCTGGTGAACCTCTGCACTCCCTCTGGCAGGTATACCCTTCCTTAGATATGGAGACTAACTATACATTGTACTTGTGATGCAGACTCAACAGGCTTGATACAACTGCAGCAAGACATCTTTACTCCTATACTCAAATCCCCTTGTGATGAAGGTCAACATACTTCCTAATTGTTTGCTGCACCTGCATGCTAGCTTTTAGTGGTACATGAATAAGGATACCCAGGTTCCCTTGGACATTAACACTTCCCAGACACATGCCATTTATGAAATATTCTGCCTTTTTTCTATCAAGTGTATAACTTCACACTTATGCACGTTATATTTGATCCACTTTGTTCTTACCCATTCACAAGTCTAAATCCTCTTGAAGCCTCCATGTGTCCTCTTCACAAATTGCGCATTGCCACAGTGTTGTCATCAAATTTGGAAATATTGCATTTTGTCCCATATCAAAATCATTTACATAGATTTTGAAAGCTGTGGTCCAAGCATGGACCCTTGCAGCACCCCAGTAGAAACAATCTACCATCCTGAGAATGGCCTGTTTATTCCTCTTGTCTTTTGTCCATTAACCAATTCTCAATCCATTTTGGTTTACTAACCTCATGGGATCTTGTCAAAAGCGTTCTGAAAACCTCTTGTACGTCACATCCGTTGGTTCTTTTTCAACTGTGCTACAAGGACCATTCTCAAAAATAACTTCAACAGGCTTGTCAAACATGATTTCCTTTTAATCTATATTGACAACACCCAACGTCCAGTTATCTTATCTGTAACATTTTTCCTATTACTGACATCAAACTAATAGGTCTGTAATTGTTTTTTCTTCGCCCCTCCTTCAACAATGGGGTTATATTTGCTACTTTCCAGTCTGCAGGGATCTTTCCACAAGATTTTTGAAAGATCAAGGGGATTTATTAATCTTCAATCCAATTATTTTGAGTACTACCTCTTTATTCTTTCCGTTCCTCATTTTCACAAGTTCCTTGGTACCCTGGCGATTTTCTGCACCTTCCTCTGAAGGTGCCCACAAAGTAGTTTAGTTTCTATGCCATTTCCCTATTCTGCTTTATAAACGTTCTTTCCTCTGCTGGTAATGGACCCACATTCCTAGCTAATCTTTTTCTTTTTGCATACCTAAAGAAGTTTTTACAGTCTGTTTGTTAATTGCTAGCTTGCATTCATACTCTCTTCCCTTTATCAGTTTCTTGGCACTTCTTGCTGGGTTTTAAATTAACCCCAATCCTTGGATTTGCCACTTTTTCTGGGAACCTTATACACCACTTCCTTTGATCTAATGCAATCTTTAACTTTTGCTAGCCACAGTTGAATCACCTTTCCTGATTTTTCTTTTGTCTCTTGGAGGAATACATCTTTGTTGTAGAAATGAAGCAAATCTTTGAATACTAGCCATTACCTGTCTGCCATCAAATCTTTTTAATGTATTTTCCAATCCACCATAGCCAACCTGACCCTTGTACCTTCATAATTTAACTTGTTCAAGTTTAGGACCTAAAACTAGTTTGAGTGAACTACGTCACTTTTAGAGTTGACACAAAGCTCTATCATATTGCAGTCACTTTGCTAATGATTCCTTTACTGCAAGGTTGTTAATTAGTCCTTTCTCATGTATTAAAAATAGCCTGATCACTAGCTGGTTCTTCTGTGTAGTGCTCCAGAAATCTGTGGCCAAGGTTGTTACTGTATTGGTAAGCAATGAACTCATGGAATGAAATGTAAATAAACTATGGGTGAAGACAGTTTGAGTTTTGCTATGGTGGCCCCTCAATTGATGAGCTCTAACACTTGCCAGCTTGTATGTACAGATTTGTTATGGTACATATCTCTAGCGTTGACCACCATCTCTGAGAATCCCTGTTAACCTAAGAGTGCATGTTGTGATAGTGCAATTGATGTGGAAATATATTTATGTTTAAAGGGAATGTTAGCTTTATGCTACAGACAGTCAATGTCTGGAGGGAATGCAGCTCAGATTTTGGGACAGGATAATTACTCATTTCCACCTTACAGGTGTTTGTTTTAACTAGAGCTAATTGATTTTTGTTTAAATTCCTGGGATTTCTGATTAGTGATTGACATGGTCATGTGGTTAATGGACAGAGCTGGGACTGTAGGAGAGAGCAAAGGCTTTTTATAGAAGGTAGTTTAGTTTGTAGCCTGGTTGAAGTCAGAAGGATTTTGCGGGTGGCTGGAACTCTCTCAAAGCTGCAAGACCGTCTACACCAACTATATTTATGATTGCTAAAGTGGCATTTAAGTCTAAGAGGAATGTTAGAACCTAGAGCATAGAACAGAACAGGCCCTTTGGCCCACGATGTTGTGCCGAGCTTTATCTGAAACCAAGATCAAGCTATCCCACTCCCTATCATCCTGGTGTGCTCCATGTGCCTATCCAATAACCGCTTAAATGTTCCTAAAGTGTCTGACTCCACTATCACTGCAGACAGTCGATTCCACACCCCAACCACTCTGCGTAAAGAACCTACCTCTGATATCCTTCCTACATCTCCTACCATGAACCCTATAGTTATGCCCCCTTGTAATAGCTCCATCCACCTGAGGAAATAGTCTTTGAACGTTCACTCTATCTATCCCCTTCATCATTTTATAAACCTCTATTAATACATGGTATTATACGTGGCACGGTAGCACAGTGGTTAGCACTGCTGCTTCACAGCTCCAGGGTCCCGGGTTCGATTCCTGTATCGGGTCACTGTCTGTGTGGAGTTTGCACATTCTCCTCGTGTCTGCGTGGGTTTCCTCCGGGTGCTCCGGTTTCCTCCCATAGTCCAAAGATGTGCGGGTTAGGTTGATTGGCCAGGTTAAAAAAAAAAAATTGCCCCTTAGAGTCCTGGGATGTGTAGATTAGAGGGATTAGCGGTTAAAATGTGTGGGGGTAGGGCCTGTGTGGGATTGTGTTCGGTGCAGACTCGATGGGCCGAATGGCCTCCTTCTGCACTGTAGGGTTTCTATGATTTCCATGAAGTCTCCCCTCAGCCTCCTCCGCTCCAGAGAGAACAGCCCTAGCTCCTTCAACCTTTCCTCCATAAGATCTACCCTCCAAACCAGGCAGCATCCTGGTAAATCTCCTCTGCACTCTTTCCAGCGCTTCCACATCCTTCTTATAGTGAGGTGACCAGAACTGCGCACAATATTCCAAATGTGGTCTCACCAAGGTCCTGTACAGTTGCAGCATAACCCCACGGCTCTTAAACTCCAACCCTCTGTTAATAAAAGCTAACACACTATAGGCCGCCTTCACAGCTCTATCCACTTGAGTGGCAACCTTTAGAGATCTGTGGATATGGACCCCAAGATCTCTCTGTTCCTCCAGTCTTCAGAACCCTACCTTTGACCCTGAAATCCAAATTTAAATTAGTCCTACCAAAATGAATCCCCTCACATTTATCAGGGTTAAACTCCATTTGCCATTTTTCAGCCCAGCTTTGCATCCTATCTAGTCTCTTTGCAGCCTACAACAGCCCTCCACCTCATCCGCTACTCCACCAATCTTGGTGTCATCAGCAAATTTACTGATCCACCCTTCAGCCCCCTCCTCTAAGTCATTAATAAAAATCACAAAGAGCAGAGGACCAAGCACTGATCCCTGTGGCGCTCTGCTAGCAACCTGCCTCCAGTCCGAAATTTTTCCATCCACCACCACCCTCTGTCTTCGATCAGATAGCCAGTTACCTATCCAATCTGCCAACTTTCCCTCTATCCCACACCACCTCACTTTCATCATAAGCTGACCATAGGAGACCTTATCAAACGCCTTACTAAAATCCATGTATATGACATCAACTGCCCTACCTTCATCAACACACTTGGTTACCTCCTCAAAAAATTCAATCAAATTTGTGAGGCATGACTTGCCCTTCACGAATCCATGCTGACTATCCCGGATTAATCCGCATCTTTCTAAATGGTCGTAAATCCCATCCCCAAGGACCTTTTCCATCAATTTACCAACCACCGAAGTAAGACTAACAGGTCTATAATTACCAGGGTCATTTCTATTCCCTTTCTCAAACAGAGGAACAACATTCGCCACTCTCCAGTCCTCTGGCACCATCCCGTGGACAGTGAGGACCCGAAGATCAATGCCAAAGGCTCTGCAATCTCATCCCTTGCCTCCCAAAGAATCCTAGGATATATTTCATCAGGCCCAGGGGACTTATCGACCTTCAGTTTATTCAAAACTGCCAGTACACCCTCCCTCCGAACATCTATTTCCTCCAGCCTATGAGCCTGTAACACCACCTCTTCCTCAAAAACATGGCCCCTCTCCTTGGTGAACACTGAAGAAAAGTATTCATTCATCACCTCGCCTACCTCTACTGGCTCCATACACAAGTTCCCACTACTGTCCTTGACCGGCCCTAACCTCACCCTGGTCATTCTTTTATTCCTCACATAAGAGTAAAAAGCCTTGGGGTTTTCCTTGATCCGACCCGCCAAGGACTTCCCATGTCCCCTCCTAGCTCTCCTAAGCCCCTTTTTCAGCTCATTCCTTGCTAACTTGTAACCCTCAATCGAGCCATCTGAACCTTGTTTCCTCATCCCTACATAAGCTTCCCCCCTCCTTTTCACAAGACATTCCACCTCTTTTGTGAACCATGGTTCCCTCACTCGGCCATTTCCTCCCTGCCTGACAGGGACATACCTATCAAGGACACCCAGTATTTGTTCCTTGAAAAAGTTCCACTTTTCATTAGTGCCTTTCCCTGACAGTTTCTGTTCCCATCTTATGCCCCCTAATTCTTGCCTAATCGCATCATAATTACCTCTCCCCCAATTGTAAACCTTGCCCTGCCGTACGGCCCTATCCCTCTCCATTGCAATAACAAAAGACACCGAATTGTGGTCACTATCTCCAAAGTGCTCTCCCACAACCAAATCTAACACTTGGCCCGGTTCATTTCCCAGTACCAAATCCAATGTGGCCTCACCTCTTGTTGGCCTATCCACATAGTGTCATGATCATTTGGAACTGAAAGTGAGAAATTAAAGTTTTTCTCTTTTTTAAAATCAACCATTAATAGTTAAGTTGCTTCATTTATTAATTATATTTAAAATGTTATTTCTTTTGCTGTAAAAGATACCCACTTTGACAGTGGAATCATTCCTGGAAGGAAGTACCCTTCCTCACATTTATGCCAAAATAGAACATTTGGGTCTAATCTGCCATCCCAATGTAACTTGGGGTTCTGATCTGGGACTACACTGATGTCTGTTCTTTCCCAGTTCCTCAGGCTGCCAATTTCACTTGTTAGCAGGATTCTACCCCCCCCCCCCCCAAAAACACACACACTAATGAGCTTAAAATATTCGGAAGGTCTCCAGTATATGCATAAGGATTGTAATGCTAGTTAAATCTCAGTTGGAAATGGGTCATCTGCACTTGAGAAAATTAGGCAAATTGACCACATCTGGTGTTGACGGAACTAGAAACGGATTGTGGTCTGCTTTTATATGAAAATACTTTTTTGTTAAGGAAAGAAAATGTTTTAATGGCTTTGCCTAATTACAACTGACCAGAGTAAACTTTTTATTGCTCAAGCCAGGGCTGAAAGAGCAATATACTTCAGTGCCTTCCGCACTTATAAACTACGGTGACTTGCTGTTATCTGTGGTGGTATTTTGCTCTGCACAATTGAGAAGTGGTTAATTAATTTAGTATTGCTTAAGGGATAAATATATGGACAAAAGGGGACAATTTCTGCTCCTAAATCAATTGCCATTCAACCATATCTAATTGAAAGAATAGATGGGCTTTGGTTTAGCCTTTCAGTCACAAGATGCCACTCCTAAATTAATCACCACAGACTGTTAAATGTTGATCTAGAAACTTAAACTGTTGCATTTTTCCTGTGCCCTCAGGACTTGGGGAAGTTGGCTACTTGCAAGTGCTTGTCTGTTAAAAGCTTTTGCCAGCATTCAATAGATACAATTCAGAATCCCAAAGTGCAAATGACTATCTTGTCTGGGTGGGGAGGGGGACAAATGGCTAAGATCATTTTGTTCATAGGCAGCTTGACCTTTTTGCCTTCTGCTGAGCAGTGGGATCCAGTAGAAGTTGATGAAAAGGAATTTGAAAAATTCAATACATCCAGTTTCCTTGCAGTTTTATTAATCCTTATGCATTCCATATTTTTTGTTGTGAAACTTCCTTCTGTACAAGCCAATTTTAAAGGCCACATGTACATAATTATTCTGTCCAATATGAACAAAATAGAGATACTTGGCAACCTTAAACAAGTTTGTGTTTATGGTTTTGATAGCTTTAACAAGCTTCCTTATGATTAACTTAAACTTCACTCCTTGGTAATACTTTTGCTGGAGCCAGAAGATCATGTGTTCAGTCAAGCTGACAATTCAACGTAGTGAGGGAATGTTTCTCCATTGGTAGGTACCAGCCAACTAAGTCGTTTGTAGCCCTCCAATCAATATAAAAGACTTTTGAAGAGCAGTACAGTTCTTGTGTCCTACCAAACAATTATCTCCAGCATTTGTGGCAGCTGTGTATATCATCTACAAGATGCATGGCAACAACTCAGCAAGGCTGGTTTGTCAGCACCTTCCAAACTACCCAGGAACACGAGGGCAGCAGACGCATGGGAATACCACCACCTACAAGTTCTCCCTCCTAGCCACACGCCACGATCTGACTTGGAACTCCCTCCCTAACAGCATTGTGGTCATTTGTACACTACGTGGGTTGTTTAGGTCAATTGGCTGGATAGTGATACGGAGCAATGCCAGCAGTGTGGGTTCAATTCCTGTACTGGCCTGAAGTTAGTCATGAAGCGTGCACGCACGCGCAAAGGTATTATCACTTTCTCGAGGGCACTTAGAGATGGGCAATAAATATAGCCACCCAGTGATGCTCATCCTGTGAATTTGATTTTTTTTAAGCATGTTGCATTGTGCACTGCTTTTAGTGAAGCTTTGTTTTTTGTAAAGTGCTCCACTTGTGACTTTAACATGCTTTGGGACATAAGGATGTGAAATGCATGCCAAGAAGCAAGTTCATTCCCTGAAAAAGAGGATCTTTTGGTTAACTTTATTTCCCCAGCGCACAGATTTAGTGTACACATTAAATTTGTTTCAAAGTTTTTCTGGTTGCCAAAGTAGTAAATTGCAGTACAGTTAAGAGGAAATTATTTTCACGGTAGCACAGTGGTTAGCACTGCTGCTTCACAGCTCCAGGGTCCCGGGTTCGATTCCCGGCTCGGGTCACTGTCTGTGTGGAGTTTGCACATTCTCCTCGTGTCTGCGTGGGTTTCCTCCGGGTGCTCCGGTTTCCTCCCACAGTCCAAAGATGTGCGGGTTAGGTTGATTGGCCAGGTTAAAAATTGCCCCTTAGAGTCCTGGGATGTGTAGGTTAGAGGGATTAGTGGGTAAATATGTGGGGGTAGGGCCTGGGTGGGATTGTGATCGGTGCAGACTCGATGGCCCGAATGGCCTCCTTCTGCACTGTAGGGTTTCTATGATTTCTCTACTAGGCTATTTGGTGGAAGATATTTTGCTGTTAACTTTGACTATAGAATGATGCTTGTGAGCTGATCTCTTGCATGCTACAGTTGATCTTCCTAAGGTGAGGAAGTAGCTAGGTAAAACCAATTGGGTTTTCCATTTACTGTCCTGAGTCTACAGATGTTGGGAAAGTTGAAGTTTGGTCTCGGTAGAACTTGAATGCAAATCTGCCTGATTGTGTCTTAAAGAACCTCAACAGCTATGAATACTGAGCTTTATCTCGTGGGTTATTTTGTGGTAAAGTTTTCATTAAGGTGGGCGTGGTGTAAACAGGAAACCAGTAAACTTTATTTTGATATTTCCCTTAATTTTGCATTCTGACTAAGTGCTGTCATCTGTGGCTTTGGCTCAATGCTGGCACACTTTTATGTTGATCAGAAGACTTGAGCTCTACTTTGGGATTTGCGCATATGGTCCAAGCTGGGTTTTCAAGGGGTGCTGCATATTTTCAGTGAGCAGACCAAGGTATTTCATAAGTAAAAAATGTGAAGATCCTTGGTGCTATTCATTTAATAAGGTTTCCTAATGTCTGACCTAACATCCCGCCAGGTTAAAGTCCAACAGGTTTATTTGGCAGCACTAGCTTTCGGAGCCCCAAGCCCCTTCAGGTGAGTGAGGAGTTGTGTTCACAAACAGGGCATATAAAGACACAAACTCAATTTACAAGATAATGGGTGGAATGCGAGTCTTTACAGTAAACAAGTCTTAAAGGTACAGACAATGTGAGTGGAGAGAGGGTTAAGCACAGGTTAAAGAGGTGTGTATTGTCTCCAGCCAGGACAGTTAAAGATTTTGCAAGTCGTGGGGGTTACAGATAGTGTGACATGAACCCAAGATCCCAGTTGAGGCCGTCCTCATGTGCGGAACTTGGTTATCAGTCTCTGCTCAGCGACTCTGCGTTGTCGTGCGTCGTGAAGGGCGTCTTGGAGAACACTTACCTGAAGATCAGAGGCTGAATGCCCGTGACTGCTGAGGTGTTCCCTGATTTGGAAGGGAACACTCCTGCCTGGTGATTGTTGAACGGTGTTCATTCATTCGTTGTTGTAGTGTCTGCATGGTCTCACCAATGTACCATGCCTTGGGGACATCCTTTCCTGCAGCGTCTCGGGTAGACGATGTTGGCCGAGTTGCAAGAGTATGTACCGTGTACCTGGTGGATGGTGTTCTCACGTGAGATGATGGCATCCGTGTCGATGATCCGGCACGTCTTGCAGAGGTTGCTGTGACAGGGTTGTGATGTCGTGGTCACTGTTCTCCTGAAGGCTCGGTAGTTTGCTGCGGATAATGGTCTGTTTGAGGTTGTGCGGTTGTTTGAAGGCAAGAAGTGGGGGTGTGGGGATGGCCTTGGCAAGATGTTCGTCTTCATTGATGACGTGTTGAAGGCTCCGGAGAAGCTGTCGTAGTTTCTCTGCACCAGGGAAGTGCTGGACGACGAAGGGTACTCTGTCCGCCGTGTCCTGTTTTTGTCTTCTGAGGTCGGTGCGGTTTTTTGCTGTGGCACGTTGGAACTGTCGATCGATGAGTCGAATGCCATATCCTGCCGACAACTGCCAATCTCCAGATGCAGTTCTACATCTGTTTAATCCTGGACCATGTTGTGCCACAGCGAAAAACTGACCTCAGAAGACAAAAACGGGACACGGCGGACAGAGTACCCTTCGTCGTCCAGCACTTCCCCTGTGCAGAGAAACTACGACAGCTTCTCCGGAGCCTTCAACATGTCATCAATGAAGATGAACATCTTGCCAAGGCAATCCCCACACCCCCACTTCTTGCCTTCAAACAACCACACAACCTCAAACAGACCATTATCCGCAGCAAACTACCCAGCCTTCAAGAGAACAGTGACTACGACATCACAACCCTGCCACAGCAACCTCTGCAAGATGTGCCGAATCATCGACACGGGTGCCATCATCTCACGTGAGAACACCATCCACCAGGTACACGGTACATACTCTTGTAACTCGGCCAACGTTGTCTACCTGATACGCTGCAGGAAAGGATGTCCCAAGGCATGGTACATTGGGGAGACCATGCAGACGCTATGACAACGAATGAATGAACACCGTTCAACAATCACCAGGCAGGAGTGTTCCCTTCCAATCGGGGAACACCAACAGTCACGGGCATTCAGCCTCTGATCTTCGGGTAAGCGTTCTCCAAGACGCCCTTCATGATGCATGACAATGCAGAATCGCTGAGCAAAAACTGATAGCCAAGTTCCACACACATGAGGATGGCTTCAACCGGGATCTTGGGTTCATGTCACACTATCTGTAACCCCCACGACTTGCCTGGGCTTGCAAAATCTCACTAACTGTCCTGGCTGGAGACGATACACACCTCTTTAACCTGTGCTTAACCCTCTCTCCACTCATTGTCTGTACCTTTTAAGACTTGATTACCTGTAAAGACTAGCATTCCACCCATTATCTTGTAAATTGAGTTTGTCTCTTTAAGCCCTGTTTGTGAACGTGAGTCCTCACTCACCTGAAGAAGGGGCTTGGGGTTCTGAAAGCTAGTGCTGCCAAATAAACCTTTTGGACTTTAACCTGGTGTTGTGAGACTTCTTACTGTGCTTACCCCAGTCCAACGCTGGCATCTCCACATCATGGCCAACATCCCGCCACAGACGTTACTTTAATTTTCTCTCATTGCTGTTTGTGAGAACTTGCCTGCTGCGTATGCCTATAAAACAATGATTACATCACTTCAGAAGCCATTGCCTGCAAAATACCAGGATAAATTCTACAGACATGAAAGGTGTTTTTAAATATTGGGTCTATTCTGTTTTTACAAATCTATGTTTTCATAGAAATCCTAGAAACCCTACAATGCAGAAAGAGACCGTTCGGCTCATCGGTTCTGCACTGACCACGATCCCACCCAGGCCCTATCCCCATATCCCTACATATTTACCCGCTAATCCCTCTAACCTACGCATCCCGGGACGCTAAGGGGCAATTTAGCATGGCCAATTAACCTAATCCGCACATCTTTGGACTGTGGGAGTCCAAAGAGACTTTTGTCTGGTGTGAGCACAGCTTGTTCAATTGAAAGGCCTGTTCCATAACGTTTTTGGGGAAAATTGATTATTTGAATGAGGGACATTTGTCAGAGGCAGCTGATATCTGGCAAATTTGTTTTTTTATTATTGTCACATGTATTAGTATACAGTGAAAGTATTGTTTCTTGAACACTAAACAGACAAAGCATACATTTCGTAGAGAAGGAAAGGAGGGTGCAAATGTAGTGTTACAGTCATGGCCAGGATGTAGAGAAAGATCCACTTAATATGCAATAAATCCATTCAGAAATTTGGCAGCAGGGAAGAAGCTGTTCTTGAGTCGATTGGTATGTGACCTCAGACTTTTGTATCCTTTTTCCAATGGAAGAAAGTGGAATAGTGTGTTTGGGAGCGTGGGGTTCTTGATTCTGCTAGCTGCTTTTCCAAGGCAGCAGCAAGTGTAGACCATCAATGGGTGGGAGGCTGATTTGGATGATGAGCTGGGCTTCGTTCATGACCCTTTGTAGTTTCTTGCGGTCTTGGACAGAGCAGAAGCCATACTGAGCTGTGATACAACCAGAAAAAGTGCTTTCTGTGGTACATCTGAGTTGTAATGCCATGCCAAATTTCCTTGGCCTCATGAGAAAATAGGGGCATTGATGGACTTTTTTAACTATAGCATCGGCGTGGAGGGGCCACGATAGGTTGATCTGGACACGTAGAAACCTGAAGTGCTCAACCATTTCCACTTCATCCTTGTTGACGTAGACAAGGGCATATCCTCCACTACGCTTCCTGAAGTCAATGACTATCCTTCATTTGGCTGACATTGAGGGCGAGGTCTTGTATGTAAACTTTTATAGCTTTTATTAAATATCCAGATCTGTTCAGTCCTAGTTTTTTCTCTACTATAGTACTATGACTTATTTAAACTGGAATCCATCTTTCACAACTTGGCTGTGGTGTTGCTTCACCACTTCCCTTTTGACATGGAAGTTTATTGTATTTGAGCCAAAATATTGTATCTTTGCTGCTTTACTTAAAATTTCTACTTGCTGATGTTGGGGCCAACTAAGATTTTTGCATTCCAGTAGATTCTAGAGTAAGGCTATATATTCTACAGCATACTCTTCAGATAAAGTGGTCTTAACCATATTTGTGTTAGGGCATTTGTGTTGTACTTTCCCCTGTCTAAAGATGGGTAAACTGATGCATGGAAAGCTCCCGTGGAGCTATAAATATTATTGCTCTAAGTTTTATTGAATTTGTAGTAATGCAGGAAAGATCTCTTGCAAACATGGTTTTATGCTTGAACCTCTGCTTGTCTCCCTCCAAAGGTAGATTTTGAAAGTATTGCAAATGCAGTCTATCTCCAAGTGTTATAACCTGCCTTATCAAAGATGCTGCCAAGATGTTACAGATAGATCATTTAATAATCAACTTGCTAGCAGTTACTTTTAGGAAGCCTGAGTATTGGTTCCAGACATTCATTGTTCTTGATGTAGGGATCTGATGAACTAAAATTGTTGGTTTGAAATCTGTCTGCATTTATTTTTCCTGTCACTAGGGGGCTCCTGAGCTAGGCAGGTGGTGGGCCTTCCTCTAATGAAAAAGTATGCAGGAAGAAATTACATTGTGGTTGTCACTCTTGCAACTATTACTGTAGCGTGGTTTCTATAACCAGTTCACTTTTACAAGTATCTCTGAGCTAGCTCTTGGTGTCTCGTAATTTCCCTACTTAAATGTGAACAGGGAAAGTTTCTTGTGGCAGATGTCCAGCAGTTGCTCAACCAACTAGTGGTTAATCATAGAAATCATAGAAACCCTACAGTGCAGAAGGAGGCCATTCGGCCCATCGAGTCTGCACCGACCACAATCCCACCCAGGCCCTATCCCCACATATTTTACCCGCTAATCCCTCTAACCTACACATCCCAGGACTCTAAGGGGCAATTTTTTTAACCTGGCCAATCAACCTAACCCGCACATCTTTGGACTGTGGGAGGAAACCGGAGCACCCGGAGGAAACCCACGCAGACACGAGGAGAATGTGCAAACTCCACACAGACAGTGACCCGAGCCGGGAATCGAACCTGGGACCCTGGAGCTGTGAAGCAGCAGTGCTAACCACTGTGCTACCGTGCCTCCAGAATACTAGCATGTGCAGCAATCACATTTCTATGGATGCTGAGTGCCGTTCAACCTACACTGTACCCCTCTTCCCCCACACCCTATCCCTTTCCAGTGCTGTTAATATCAGGCTCCTATGGAAATAATATAAAAGTGCTGCTTTTTTACTGCTCTGGATCCTTGTTCAAAGAAAATCGACTGGTGTTTACCTGTAACTACTTGATACACAGTCACTGCTTTGGTTGTGAAGTGCTATTTAGATCCTGAAACTTGGTGTCAAGATAATTTATCCAATTCTGAATATGCTAATATGGAACTGGGCCAAAATCATGCAAATCCTTCCTACTTTCCAGAATTGTTTGAGTCTGTGGTACTTGTTGCACTTGTGATCTTGGGTCATTTGTATTAGTAAAATTTGTGGGTAAGCAGATGGGATATTTGTGGAATAAAATTAACTCGACCCTAAAATTTAATCTGATAAGTTTAAGCTTCGTTTTATTTAAAGAAGGAAAAACTTTATCTTATGCTACATGCTGTCTGCAGCCAAGAAGAGTGGTTCAGTCATTGAGTGAAGCTGGGGCATAGGATGTGTCAATGCTGTCTTGCAATTTGTGCCATTTCTGTCGGGTTCCCTCGTGCTTTTGACAATGGGGGTTTGATTTTAAACTGAATTTTTAGCGTTCCTCGTTTTAAAAAAAGAATTCACAAATGAGAATTTAAATTTTATTTTGTGAATCAAGTGTTAAACTTTGAGGAAAATATACTCATTTCACTTCAGAAATCAGGATTTGGTTCAGCTTCAGGAAAAGTCCATAATCTAGATTTGAAATCAAACAAATGCTGGAAACACTCACCAGTTCTGGCAGAATTTGTAAGTGACTCAGGTTAACGATCTTTCATCAGAAATGTTTGTAATCTCAACTGTTTTTTTTCTTAGATACAATACCTAGCCACCATGTCGAGCAAAAGAGCCAAGGGAAAGACCACCAAGAAGCGCCCTCAGCGCGCAACCTCCAATGTATTTGCCATGTTTGATCAGTCTCAGATTCAAGAATTCAAGGAGGCCTTCAACATGATTGATCAAAACCGTGATGGCTTCATTGATAAAGAGGATTTGCATGACATGTTGGCTTCACTTGGTAATTAGTTTACTTTTGCTTGTAAATCAGATAAAAATGAAGATACTTAGCAATGCTTTCCACCTTCCCTGTTCCCTCAAATATTGCAAAGTTGTAATTGTTTGATTCTGTATTCTACGTAGTGCTGTCAGTCTGGTACAATGTGCCGTTTTCCTCACATTGCAGCCGGCTAATGTTCAAAGCATTCTATGAAGAAACCTTGGGACATAATTTATTCAAAGAATAACTAAACCATGCAAATTGGGAAGATCCCTGGTCTGCTGCTAACTGATTTCGGGGGAGGAGCTAATGGATACTTGAATGAATTTACTGGGGACAGTAATGTAGTGGTTCTGTTGCTGGACATAATCTAGTGACATGGGTTCAAATCCTACCATGTGGCTGGAATTTAAATTCAATTAATAAAAACGTAGTATACTGGTCTCAGCAATGTTTATGGTGGCTATCATGAACTGTTTAAAAGATCCATCTGGTTCACTAATCTAGGGAAGGAAATTTGCCGTTGTTGCCTGGTCTGACCTATATGTGACTTGAGACTCGCAGCAGATTGACTAACTGTCCTCTGAAATGGCCTATTCTGTTCAAGGGCAATTAAGGATGGGCAATAAATACTGATGTCTACATGTTGAAAAATAAAAAAAATGCCTGGGAACAGGATGAAGTTTGGTGTTATGATCCTTGTCCAGTGCAGTTAGTGATCTTTATTAGTTCTATGCATTACAGATGAACCATTTCTCTCCTTGTGTTTCTAATGTAAAGTGATGAACCATTTGGAATATCTAAATTTTCTACAGGAAAGAACCCAACTGATGATTACCTAGAGGCAATGATGAATGAAGCCCCAGGACCTATCAACTTCACCATGTTTCTGACCATGTTTGGTGAAAAGCTGAATGGGACAGACCCTGAAGATGTAATTAGAAATGCCTTTGCATGCTTCGATGAAGAAGGAACAGGTAAGAAAGTGATCAAACGGAAGGAGTGTTGCAGTTGATCTTGGCATGCTGATACCAGGCAGAAATTTCATAGGTTAATTACTTTATTGGCTCAGTGACTCCGTTCTCAGGTTTTCTGGTCCCACTTCACTAGTTGTCTGGTGGGTTTGGGTGAACCAAGCTCGGAACTTCGTCTGCATACACCTCAACTCCTTCGTTGTGTTCCCAGGGCAAGTTGTGGCAGCTCTGCCTGTTTGTGCTATCTTTTGTACCATAGGCCCAGTTGAATGTCACTTGGGCTATGGATAAGGGAAGTTTAATGTGCCTGCAAGTAGTAACTCTGTACTAACTTGGAAGACTTTTATTCAAGTAGCTGAATGGTTGCTGTTTTGTGTGGCAACGTCGAGGCTTGCCCAAGGCCTCAAGTCAAAAGCAACTGCTGGCTGAAATGAAGTACTTGAATTATAGCATGACCTAGAGCAGGGATGGTTAAGAGCATCTCTGGTGGGTGGAATCCCCCCCCCCCCCCCCCCCCCCATCCTCATTCCCAAGTCTAAAAAAATATGGCCTGGGTGAGTGGTTTTGACCGTTATATATCTGCTGATTCTCTGAGCTCATGTACAGAATAATCCCAAGTTGATGAACTATGCCAGCTAAAGGATTTGCTGTCCGTTGGATGGGAAGGATAATTTGGAATGGAGTAGGAATATAAAGGTTAAAGCAAATTCTGGGCAAATATCTTTGTATTTTAATGTAACCATAATTCCCTGGGCTCAATTTTCAATTTAAAAGCCTATGATTGAACATTTCTTTTTGCATTTTTTTCACCTTTATTGCCCTTGCCCTAGATATGGTTATGGGAGGCAAAACAAGTATTCATGCAATCTTAAAGCCATACTCTGCAACCAAACGTCTGGCACTACTGCTTTATATTGCTATTAGGAGCAAGCTGCCTCTTAGTGGATTATTAACCTTGCTGGGTTTTTTTGTGGGAAACCATCTGCTCCCTTGCGCACCACCTTGTGTTGCATTTGGCATTAGTTTCACATTTATACTGTTGGGACAGTATGCAAGAAGTTTCTGTTTCTAGTTATTCATGTGATTCTAGTACAGTTTTTGTTCCGAGTAATTTTAGTTTCAATGGAAGCATCTGTTCCAACTGTGTTCCCTTTTGCAGGCTATATCCAAGAAGACTACCTGAGAGATCTGTTGACGACAATGGGTGATCGGTTTACTGATGAGGATGTGGATGAACTTTTCCGTGAAGCACCAATTGATACCAAGGGCAACTTCAACTATATTGAGTTTACTCGTATATTGAAACATGGTGCTAAGGACAAAGATGACTAATGAAATGTAAACTGTGGGGGGGAAATACCCCGTTCTTTTACTTTGCAGAATTTATGCCCATTGGAACATATTGCATGCCTTGGCTCTCTAATAAACATTGCTTTTTTTTCCATTATTTATATTTTCCAGTCATGTTGGCACACTTTGCACACATTTGGGGTAAGGGAAAGATTAGTGGCAGGGAACAAAAATATGGAAACAAATCACTTGAGTAAATGCCTTGTCAGAATTTCTGTTTCAGGTTTAAACATCAAAGTTTTCAGTGTTATCCAATGTGTGATTTGCAGGACTGAAGGGAAAATATACCACGTTGTTCAAATATACCTGGTATGTCTACCTAAAACATACTAAGACTACCAGATGTCCTGTAAAAGGAGTTGGTTATGTAATGGGGATCATGGTATCGTGGTGATGACACACTTGATATGCAAGTTTTGAGTCTGAGGTGTTGTCATGTTCATCCATTTTGGTTTTCCATTCTTGGAGCTATATTTGTTTAAATATATAAATAAGATACTTGTCTAATCAATGATATTTGGCAATATTTGTGAATGATTGTAAAGGGTATGAAGAGAGTAGTAAGCTATATCTTGAGGTATAGTGGAAAATGTATCCAAAAGACAAGATTTCAGTTTAATGTGCAGTTTTTTTTTAGGTTTTCCCTGTCTTTGACCAAGGTAGCACCAAAAGTGTCCCTAGTGACTATGCAGATTGGTGTAGATATGTTCTGCCTTATTCTTGATCATACTTTACATCCTGTTCAGATTTTTCCTTTGTTATCAAAATTCTGACTTAAAAATAAAAGTTCTACATTTGAATTTGTTTAAATTGTTTCATTTGGTAGCAGATACTTAAGCATCTGAGTCTGTTCTTGAATGACATTGTGATAAACTGACCATGTGAAACCAAAACTGTGTGGAGTTTGCACATTCTCCTCGTGTCTGCGTGGGTTTCCTCCGGGTGCTCCGGTTTCCTCCCACAGTCCAAAGATGTGCGGGTTAGGTTGATTGGCCATGCTAAAATTGCCCCTTAGTGTCCTGGGATGCGTAGATTAGAGGGATTAGCAGGTGGGATGTGGGGGTAGGGCCTGGGTGGGATTGTGGTCGGTGCAGACTCGATGGGCCGAATGGCCTCTTTCTGTACTGTAGGGTTTCTATGATTTCTATGAAAACATGGCCCTGAGCTTGGCGTAATTACAATCTTCCCCTCTTTCCGCCCCCACTTTCATGGATTAATTTCTGGCTGTTGTATGTAATTGGACATACTGTTGTATGCAATTCCAGTACATTAGCTTTCGTCAACATGGACCTGAAGAGTCCAAACTTAATTCCTTATTTAGGTGCAGTTAGCTTGATCACAGCCAGGAAGTGGTAGAGCACAAAATTGGTTTCAACACTAAGGACAAAGGAAAACAATTTGAGGTTCCTGCTGCTTATTGCTGTCTGATGAACTTCTGTTGGAAAATTTCCAATGGGGCAGGCCTGAACTTGACTGAGGGAATTGCAAACATTAGGTTGTTACTATTTGCTGTTATTTGTTTTGTCTGCAGTATGGTCAACTGACTCTGGTTGCAATGCTGCCCAGTGACTATGAAATTATATCCATGGTAATTTGAAGGTCAGTAATGAGAATCTTAAATTTTGCAATCTATTTAGTGTTTCTGGTTTTTTAACTGGTCCTTTTAAAAAAAATTACCAACTGACAAGCAATGGAAATGATTCTTCAGGCAATATTCAAATGATTTCCTGCTTAGAAAATGTATGAAGTATGAATTGTGTAGATGTTTGAAGTCTCAACCTGTATTTTGGGAGAATTTGGATAAAAGACCTGTCATTTATTCACAGCTGCTTTAGGAATAAATTCAAGTCTCTACAACCCTTGTCTACACCACATTGGAATTTTAATCTCTTGAATGTATTTTTAAGGCACAGTTACCATCTCTTACAATCCTGGTTCACTGTGTGTGGGCTGAAAGGATGCATTTGTAGCAATGGGTAACATTTTTCAGCCCAATGTATTGCTATACTTCCAGCTGCTGAGTCACACTTGATGTCTGCCTTAAACTTCCTTAGGCTGCACCCTATTCTGCCTAATTTTCATTGTGGAGATGCCGGCATTGGACTGGGGTAGGCACAGTAAGAAGTTTCTCAACATCAGGTTAAAGTCCTACAGGTTTATTTGGTAGCACAAGCTCTCGGAACGCTGCCATTTCATCAGGTGAGTGAAGAGTTGGGTTCACAAACGAGGGACATGTAGGCACAGACTTAATTTACAAGATAATGGTTGGAATGCGAGTCTTAACAGTCCTGTCGGGGAGCATTCAGCCTCTGATCTTTGGGTAAGCATTCTCCAAGGCGGCTTTCACGACACAATGTAGAATCACTGAGCAGAGACTGATAGCCAAGTTCCACACACGAGGACAGCCTCACCTGGGATCTTGGGTTCATGTCACATTATCTGTAACCCCCACGATATGCCTGGGCTTGCAAAATCTCACTAACTGTTCTGGCTTGAGACGATTCACACCCCTTTAACCTGTGCTTAACCCTCTCTCCACTCGCATTATCTGTACCTGTAAAGACCTGATTACTTAAGACTCACATTCCAACCATTATCTTGTAAAGTCCTGTTGGACTTTAACCTAATTTTCATATGAGCAATTCAACCTCCCTGATATTGTGAATGTCAAATGTA
Organism: Mustelus asterias; assembly: GCF_964213995.1. NCBI lineage: Eukaryota > Metazoa > Chordata > Chondrichthyes > Carcharhiniformes > Triakidae > Mustelus > Mustelus asterias. Next base: position 53,210,522 of record NC_135807.1, on the reverse strand, counting down.
GCCAGTGCCTGTAGAAATATTTTCCAACATTGAATTGGTGCCTTCAAGACAGATCAAGGGTGTGGGCAAAGAGTAAAACACCAAGGATCAACAATACTTTGGGGTAAATTAATTTTCCTACAACCATATCCTTTGTTCAAACACTTGCATATATAAGCAGTGGGATTTGGTTGTGTACATAAAGACCGTATGTTAACGACTTCATTCCAGCGTTCACAAAGCCCATGAAGTTTTTCGCCTAGGAGAACCTCATCTTGCCTCTAAATATAAATTAGTATTAACTTTGTCTTAATTGACAAAGTAGACTGCTATATTGATACTGCTACTGTGGCTTTTTAATTTGATAGGTTGAAAAGCTTTACAAGGCAAGACCCACAGTCTTACTCAAGGTCACAGTTGGCTTCAGGGTTTGCCACTTAGAAATTTGGCAACTGACAGACCGTAGCATCCTAGTTAAAGGGACAGTGGGATGGCCCCTTTTTTACTTTGCGACTCTTAGATTCAGGGCAGTTCTGACATTTACCCAAGTAGCCATTTTTGGCATCGCCTAGATTTTCAGATCCGAATAATTGGATTTGAATATAATTGACTACTGGGATCATGATTGGGCAAAATCTGACCTAGTGGATTATGATGTGGAGATGCCAGTGTTGGACTGGGGTAAGCACAGTAAGAAGTCTCTCAACACCAGGTTAAAGTCCAACAGGTTTATTTGGTAGCACATGCTTTTGGAGTGTTTGGATTATGGCCATAGAGTAGTGGTAGCATAACCTAAAGATGTCTAATTTTACCCTTCAGTGAATTAAGGTAGAAGCCAGTGTGTTGTTAACTAGTGTCAAGCCAGGTGAGAGATCTAATCGGGAATCAAACCTGGACTTTCAAAACATTGTGATCGATGTGCAGAATACAAGGTTGGTCATGTGCCACCTCAGCAAGGTAACCATTAGCTTTCCTAATGTTCAATCCAAGCAAAATGTCTGAAAACAAAGTCCTGAAGATCCTCTGAATAAATTAAAAAATCAGTGAATATATTCAAGATAAAATTAGTTTTCCCATAGAAATGACCTGCTGAATGGGATTATAGGTATAGCAGCACTCAGTTTCCAAGTCTGGCCATTCTTGAACTTTGAAATTGTTTTCCTAAACCCGAGTCTGTTTTATTTCTTGATGCTGCTTTTAAAATGTACTACTTCAATCACTCTTTTGGCCGTAACATTTCCTACATGTTTTTTTTTTCTGTAATGGTCCTTAATGTGGAATGTTGCAACTCCCCCCTCATTAGTGGAATGTCACATGTTCTATGGATACTTATAGTAAAGGCTGTATAAACTTGTATCCAACCTGCCTGACCCTGGTGCATCACTGCTGTCTCTCAAACCTATGTTTCCTTGACCTCAATTCAGTAACTACTCATTTTATTAGTTGTGAAATTCCTTGCCGCATCGAGGTTGCGAAAGGTATTGTGGATGGCCTTTTACGGCCTTGCTCGGGCGAGACTGGAAATTCCCACCTGAGATCAATAGAGATTTCTGTTGGGCCCATTGCCAATTCCGTGGCGGGTGAGCTGGTAGTTATGGCTTATGTTGTCATTTCCCTTTTCCAAAAGTATTCAGGAGTGGGAACACTTAACATCCCTCAACCTTGTGATTGAGATCAACTGTACACCCTTGCTGCCCTCCCTGAAGTCAGATAGCAAAGTCAAGAATTGGATGTGGGGAAGAAGTGCTTGTTCAGCTAATGACCAGAAAGCAATAGCAAGAGGCCCAGATTGCACAGTTATGGCAGCAGTGTTTGTTTGGTCACAAACTGACGAGGTGCTGGAGTCTGCACTGTTCAGCATAATGCCAAAATCCAGCTGTTGCTTCAGTGATGCTACCTGTTTCCAGATGCCCTACCATTCAGGCTGCAATCTTGGAAAGTAATACAATTAGCAAGAATTTCCACTTCTATACTAGGTCACTTGAGTTGCAATTTACACAATGAGGTTTAACTGATATTAACAGCATGCTCATTTTGCAATTACTGTTAAACACCCTCCAAGCTAATTTTTTATCTGTGCAATGTCAAATTTCTCTTCCATATTTTAAAAGGTCCTTGACATTTTGCTATCTGGGAACGATCACTTTTAAATACTTTTCCTGTTGTAAATGTGATTGCCTACCAGGCTGCTGACATCTCCACTTCACCAAAATGTCCCATTGATTTAGTGCCAGAGTTAACTGCTTCCAGAAATTGATGAACCTTGCCACAGATTGCAAGATCTGTGGGTAGTTTACTTTGAGGTTAACAGTAAGAGTCCTTGGTTGGCCAACCTATGGTTTAAATGGCTGCTGTCACTATAGAGCTGCTTATGCAGATGTAGGTTTGTGTGCATATTCACTTTGACATATGGAAACTGAGTTCCAGGTCATTGGCCGCCTCTGAGCATGAGTAAATGAGCCTTTCACTGAAGCCTGGAAAGCTAGGGTTCTCTTCCAACCAGCTCCTGCAGCAAACCCCCCTCAATTTAAGATCAGTGGTGATATCCTGGAAAATGTGGATCATTTTGTATATCTCAACACTTTACAAGGGCAGGCATAAGCAGTGAAATTCTTCATTGCCTCAATGTGCCAGCTCAGCCTTCAACTGACTAAGGAAGTGTTTGAGCAGAAGGATCTCAAACCTGAGACTAATATTTACCAAGCAGCAATGATTCCTGTGCTCCTATATGCTTCGGTGACTTTGATGACACAACATGCTTTGCATGAGAGGCAGAGGGATCAATGCCCACATTCGCCACTTTGATTTTGGGGCAGCACGGTGGCACAGTGGTTAGCACTGCTGCCTCACAGCACTCGGGACCAGGGTTCAATTCCAGCCTTGGCTCACTGTGCGGAGTCTGTACATTCTCCCTGTGTCTGTGGGTTTCCTTCGGGTGCTCTGGTTTGCTCCTACAGTCCAAAGATGTGCAGGTTTGGTTGATTGGCCATGTTAAATTGATCCAAGTGTCGGGGATGAGCAGGGTAAATATGTGGGCTTATGGGAATAGGGCCTGTGTGGGAATGTGGTAGGTGCAAACTCAATGGGCCGAATGGCTTCCTGAACTGTAGGGATTCTATGAATAGACACTTCGAACCTCTGGAGCAATATCAGCAGTTCCTTCGCAAGATCTTCCAAATCTAGTGGTAGTAAATGTGGTTCCACAGCACCCTCCTCTCCCAAGCCACCATGCCCAGGATTCTGCTGCTATCCACTCAAAACCAGCTCTGCTAGGTGACATGTCTGCCTGACATCGCACTCTGCCGTTTTTCTACTTGGAAGTTCAGTTGAAGCAGAAAAGCAGGGAATGCTTTGAGCTGTCCTCAAAGCTTCTCTGTGATGATCAAACATACTCACCAACTCTCAGGAGATCCTGGAATGTGATAGTCTAAAGGCTCATTCGGGAGGGCATTGAGCATAATGAGAGCTTACGTTACTAATTCTGTTATATTGAAGTTGCAGCACTATTTTCCATTTCTCTTTATTCCATAATGCATCTCCACTGTACATTGGAATGCAAAACCTGAACAGGTATTACTAACACTACAACATCACACCATTTCCAAAATATTTCCGATTCGTAAGAATTTTAGCCAGTTGCACTGATGAAGAATGTGAACACTGGATGAGTTTTTGGTATCAGTGTTCAACACATCCAGATTAAATAGAAACTAAATTCAGGAAAATGGTTTCCCAACCTTAAGTCATCTTGTAACTGTCTCTTGTAATGGCAATTGGATCTAAATCATTTATATCTCTGCTGCTAATTTCTCCATCTTTTTGCAAATGCTATGCACGTTCAGATTAAGTCTTTAATGTTTACTGCTTTTCTCTTCATGCACTTTATTCTCTGATGCACTATTACTGTTAAACTTTCTGTCCTTCCCAAATCCACTTGGCTTTATCCAAATCGCTACTGTTCTATTGCCTCAAATCTCTCTTTAGATAACTAAATCTCCCTTTGTTGAACTCTCCTGTGAATGTGTTGTAAATGAAAAACAAATAGTCACATTAAAGTGTTTGCAGAACTGCTTCCAGTGAAATCCCAAGTGGTTTATGTTGAGCTAACTGTAAAAGTATTACAATTCTCAGGAGGTTATTTTGGGCCACACTTGCTGTATAAAATGGACAGACCTCTCACTTCATCAAACAGATTCATAAAAGTCCCTGAGGTGAAGCATATAATAGGGTAGAAATTCTTTTTGTTTAAATCACATTTCAGATGCTTAAATAGTTTGTACTACGTATACTTCTATACTGAACTCTTGCGTGGGGTGAAAAGACGTCTTGATTTGGCAACCTGATTAGGCAGCTTGGGTTTTCATTAAACGTCCCAGTGTCCTGACACTTCATCCAAATTGCTCAAATGTCCAAATTTCCAGCTCCAAAGAGACCCCCACCACTCCCCCACCCCCTTCCCCAACCTGCCCTTTCCATTTACTTACACCTAGTTTGCTATTCTGTTCGACCTGATTCAATGATTACTGAACAGTTTCAGTTGATAGAGAAGTTGCAATTGGCAAACTGCTGTGTTACAGGTGACAGGCTCTGACACTGTTTGAAACCACCAGTTAGTTCGCATTGAAACTGCTGCTACAATGGAAGGGATTATGGACAGTTAGAAACTGAATATTTTTAAAATTTAAAGTGAAGCCCATATTCAAGTAACAGCAATAATGAACAAGACTCCAGCTCAAATAAAAGCGATTGTTAGAGAGGCCAGTGGGGGACAGCCAAAGGCCAGGGTGGGTGAGCTAAGCAGATGTGAGTTCATAGTATAAAATCACTCAAGTTGGTGCTAATTGGCAAACTTACAAAACCAAAAGAGTGGCTGTGTGAGTAGTGAAAATGTCACACTGATGTAATACAGGTGTCCTTCATAGGGTAGAATAAATTGATAGAAAGCAATTTATACTGTTAAGTTACTACATCTAATTTTTCACTTACAGTTTAGTTAGTAAACACCAGAAAGTTTGTTCATTGAAATACTTCAGGAGATTTTTGACCAAATAGAAGGTTATATAAATGCAAATGTTAGTTTCAAACTGAGACAAATAAACTCCCTTTCTCTGTGCAACAGAGTTTTGAAACACAGTAGGAGGCATTGTAGCAATGTTTTGCAAATTAATAGTCTTTCATTTCTCTTTGCCCACCGATAATCAGGATATATCTTTAAAGCACTGGATCAATGCAAAATACTGCGGATGCTAGAATCTGAAACCAAAAGGGTGCTGGAAAATCTCAGCAGGTCTGGCAGCATCTGTAAGAGAAACGACAAAGGGTCATCTGGACTCAACGTCAGCTCTTTTCTCTCCTTACAGATGCTGCCAGACCTGCTGAGATTTTCCAGCATTTTCTCTTTTGGCTTTATATCTTTAAAGCATCAAAGTTATCGTACTAATCAGGAGCACTGCTGGGAAAAATTCCAATGTTGATATTTTGGTTGTGACGGAATAAGTCAAATTCTGTTTTAAGTTCTGAGTTTTTACCTTTTTAATATGTGGAATAAGAGTTGACAGCTGTCAGCATACTTGACGTTTGCATTCAGCTGTATTGGTGACTTGAGTTGAACATTGAGTGAATGATGGCCTTTTTTGCTCAGGTCATTGGGTTAATTGATCGTTACATGAGTGCCATCTTTAACTGGACCCTGAAGTGGCCAACCAAATGTCGCAACTGCTGCTCTCATTCTCCTGTTAGGATAAGTCGAAAGTAGAATGTACTAATGCCCCAGGCAAATGCAAGCATAGGTATCATACTAACTTGTGTTGCTAAGTTCCGCTGCTTCACCCCGAACAGTGACTTTTTTTTCGGAGGCCAGCAAAGGGGGTGAGTGGGAGCCCCACAAAGGAGTGGAAGAGCTGTGGGAGATAGCAGGGGAGAGCAGAAGCCAACATGAAGTAAAGCAGAAGGCAGAGTGGGGGAATAAAGGGGTATTTTTCAGGATGGCAGCCGGTGACTAGTGGTGTGCCTCGGGTCAGTGCTGGGACCACAACTTTTCACAATATACATTAACGATTTAGAAGAAGAAACTGAAGGCACTATTGCTAAGTTTGCAGAAGATACAAAGATATGTAGAGGGACAGGTAGTATTGAGGAAGCAGGGGGGCTGCAGAAGGACTTGGACAAGCTAGGAGAGTGAGCAAAGAAGTGGCAGATGGAATACAATGTGGAAAAGTGAGAGGTTATGCACTTCGGAAGAAGGAATGGGGGCATAGACCATTTTCTATATGAGGAAATGCTTAGGAAATCAGAAGCACAAAGGGACTTGGGAGTCCTTGTTCAAGATTCTCTATGTTAGTGTGTAGGTTCAGTCGGCAGTTAGGAAGGCAAATGCAATGTTAGCATTCATGTCGAGAGGGCTAGAATACAAGAGCAGGGATGTACTTCTGAGGCTGTATAAGGCTCTGGTCAGACCCCATTTGGAGTATTGAGAGCAGTTTTGGGCCCCATATCTAAGGAAGGATGTGCTGGCCTTGGAAAGGGTCCAGAGGAGGTTCACAAGAATGATCCCTGGAATGAAGAGCTTGTTGTATGAGGAAAGGTTGAGGATTCTGGGTCTGTACTTGTTGGAGTTTGAAAGGATGAGAGGGGGTATCTTATTGAAACTTACAGGATACTGCGAGGCTTGGATAGAGTGGACATGGAGAGGATGCTTCCATTAGTAGGAAAAACTAGAACCAGAGGGCACAACCTCAGGCTAAAGGGACGATCCTTTAAAACAGATGAGAAGGAATTTCTTCAGCCTGAGTGGTGAATCTGTGGAACTCTTTGCTGCAGAAGGCTGTGGAAGCCAGGTCTTTGAGTGAGAGAGAGGTTCTTGATTAATAAGGGGATCAGGGGTTATGGGGAAAAGGCAGGAGAATGAGAAAATTATCAGCCATGATTTGGACACGGGTGAGGTCCCTGAGGATTGGAGGATAGCGAATATGGTCCCGTTGTTTAAGAAGGGTAGCAGGGATAACCCAGGAAATTATAGGCCGGTGAGCTTGACGTCCGTGGTAGGGAAGTTGTTGGAGAGGATTCTTAGAGACAGGATGTATGTGCATTTAGAACGGAACAATCTCATTAGTGACAGACAGCATGGTTTTGTAAGAGGGAGATAGTGCCTTACAAATTTGGTGGAGTTTTTTGAGGAAGTGACAAAAACGGTTGATGAAGGAAGGGCCGTGGATGTCGTCTATATGGATTTCAGTAAGGCATTTGACAAAGTCCCACATGGCAGGTTGGTTAAGAAGGTTAAGGCTCATGGGATACAAGGGGAAGTGGCTAGATGGGTGGAGAACTGGCTTGGCCATAGGCGGGGACGTGCTCGATGGCGGAGGAGCGGGCTGGATGAGTCCCCGCGTGCTGGCTGAGCGCGCGGGGACGACCGTCCGGCACGCGACCAAAGCCATCCTAGACCTTAGGACGGTCGTGCTCGGCCCCGAAACTGCACGCAAACTTGAGACGGCGCAGGCGTGCGGTGGGATCCCGCCCGAGCGTTCCCCTGTTCGGGCGGAATTCCACATTGGCCCAAAGCCTCAGCCCCCCTCCCTGGGTGAGGTGCCCCACAGCCTGAGCCGCCTCGCGGAAATGCCCTCCGTGCCTTTTTCTACCGCGCGGAGGCGTTTCCTGTGCGGGCTGCTGCTGCACACCTTCCACTACCGCCTCCTCGCCTGTCGCCCGGATCCACCTTGGCGGGCCTTGTTGGCGGCGGAGGTCCCCGCTGGAGGTCCCTCTACGGAGGGATCTCCCCCAATTACGTCGGGGACCTGGGGTGGAGGGTGATGCATGCAGCAGTTCCGCACAACCGTAGGATTCACTGGTTCACGGGCTCCGAAGACTGCCCTTTCTGCGGCCTTGTGGAGTCCGTGGACCATGTCTATGTTGAGTGTCTTAGGCTGCACTCCCTTTAGGTTTTCCTAAAGAACCTTTTGTTGATGTTTTGTCTGCACTTCAGTCCCACGCTCCTGATCTACGGACACCCGGTGCGGAGAGGGGAGGGTCGGGATGGCGACCTCCTCGTGAACCTGCTCCTGGGCCTGGCGAAACGCGCCATTTACCGGTCTAGGCTGCGGGCGATCGAGGGGGCCGTCCATCCTGACTGTCTTCCCCTCTACCGCGGCTACGTTCGCGGCCAGGTGTCCCTGGAGAGGGAGCATGCGGTGTCCACGGGCGAGGTTGACGCTTTCCGCGCCCGCTGGGCACCGCAGGGGTTGGGGTGCATTATTGACCCTAATAATCACATTTTAATTTGATGTTTTTAAGTTTCCTTTGTACTTTGATTTCTGTTCGGGCTGTTCCCCTTCCTTTTTGGGGAGCTGCCCCTTTTACTTTGTCCTGATTTAATCTGAGTTTGTTTACTTGGTTTGGTTTGACCTAAAAAGAGGACAGAGGGTAGTGGTCGAAGGGTCTTTTTCCGGCTGGAGGTCTGTGACCAGTGGTGTTCCGCAGGGCTCTGCACTGGGACCTCTGCTATTTGTGATATATATAAATGATTTGGAAGAAGGTGTAACTGGTGTAATCGGCAAGTTTGCGGATGACACGAAGATGGCTGGAATTGCGGATAGCGAAGAGCATTGTCGGGCAATACAGCAGGATATAGATAGGCTGGAAAATTGGGCGGAGAGGTGGCAGATGGAGTTTAATCCGGATAAATGCGAAGTGATGCATTTTGGGAGAAATAATGTAGGGAGGAGTTATACAATAAATGGCAGAGTCATCAGGAGTATAGAAACACAGAGGGACCTAGGTGTGCAAGTCCACAAATCCTTGAAGGTGGCAACACAGGTGGAGAAGGTGGTGAAGAAGGCATATGGTATGCTTGCCTTTATAGGACGGGATATAGAGTATAAAAGTTGGAGTCTGATGATGCAGCTGTATAGAACGCTGGTTAGGCCACATTTGGAGTACTGCATCCAGTTCTGGTCGCCGCACTACCAGTAGGACGTGGAGGCATTGGAGAGAGTGCAGAGAAAGTTTACCAGGATGTTGCCTGGTATGGAGGGTCTTAGCTATGAGGAGAGATTGGGTAGACTGGGGTTGTTCTCCTTGGAAAGACGGAGAATGAGGGGAGATCTAATAGAGGTATACAAGATTATGAAGGGTATAGATAGGGTGAACAGTGGGAAGCTTTTTCCCAGGTCGGAGGTGACGATCACGAGGGGTCACGGGCTCAAGGTGAGCGGGGCGAAGTATAACTCAGACATCAGAGGGACGTTTTTTACACAGAGGGTGGTGGGGGCCTGGAATGCGCTGCCAAGTAAGGTGGTGGAGGCAGGCACGCTGACATAGTTTAAGACTTACCTGGATAGTCACATGAGCAGCCTGGGAATGGAGGGATACAAACGATTGGTCTAGTTGGACCAAGGAGCGGCACAGGCTTGGAGGGCCGAAGGGCCTGTTTCCTGTGCTGTACTGTTCTTTGATTGAATAGCAGAGCACACTCGGGCCAAATGGCCTATTTCTGCTCCATGTCTTATGGTCTTAATGTGGGAGGCACTGATATATAGGAGTTACTGGGGTTAATTTATCAGGTCATGGGCATAATTTACCTCCATGACCTATAAATTTACTCAATGAGCCCTAGGAATTGAGGGAATCAGCCTCTGGCAGATTGACAGCGGTGTCTGCCAATTGCAAGCTGTACTTGAAGCGGTAGTCTGACAGCATCCATTGGTAAACCACCAATCAGCACTGAGCAAGGTGGCAGGAAAGTTTGAGCTGTAGCACATTCAACCAAACTTCTCATTGAAAGACCTTGTGCTTTCCTCATTGTGGCTCTGGGTGCAAACAAAAACATTCCACACATGAGGTACCTTTTGCTTGTTGACCATCTAACTTCTAGTTGAAACTGTATTTGAAACCAGGGTGCAAAGGAAAATAAACGAGGCTTTTAAATGGAGATGGTCCTAACATTGTGCATTGTACAGTAAAGTTAGAGCAGAATAGAGGATTGAGATCTTGTGACTAACAAAACCTTAGTTTAATTGAAGAAAATGAGGCAAAAATGTAATTGAAACAAGTCTGTGGTTTGTAACTGGTTTTCGATAATTGGATGCCTTATTAGGGTTCAATCTGGCTGGACAAGTTCTGGGTGATGTCAGCTCTTATCGTCAACTGCCCTTTCCCTAGGTCTCCTGCCATTTGGTTGCTCAACATTTGATGACTACATCAGAACTACCTCCTGAAGGCCGGGCAGAATGATGGCAGAGTGGTTAGCACTGCTGCCTCACAGCACCAGGGACCCAGGTACAATTCCAACCTTGGGTAGGTGACTCTGTGGAGTTTGCATATTCTCCCCATGTCTGTGGGTTTCCTCTGGGTGCGTCAGTTTCCTCCCATAGTCCAAAGATGTGCAGGTTAGGTGGATTGGCCATGGTAAATTGCCCCTGACTGTCCCAAGTTGTGTAGGTTAGGAGGATTAGTGGGATAAATACGTGGGGTTACGGGAGAGGGTGGACCTGGGCAAGATGCTTTCTCGAAGCTTCGGTGCGGACCCAATGGGCTGAATGGCCTTCTGCACTGATTCTATGAATGTGTCCTGGTTTTGAAAATCTGGTCACTCTATTCCTGCACGTGTGATTTTAAATACTGTACCATTGGCAGCCATGCCTTCAATCTCTTGAATTCCTTTTGTTAAATGCTCTACCTTGGGGAAATGGTGACATTGTAGCAATGTCACTGGACTAGTAAGCCAGAGGCCTAGAGCAATGCTTTGAGGAATCCCAAGCAGCTGGTGCAATTTAAATTCAAGTAATAAATCTGGAATATAAGACTAGTCTCTGTAATGATGACCATGGCAACTATTGTTGTATGAAAAAGTCCATCTGGTTCACTAGTGTCCTTTAGGGAAGGAAATCTGCTATCCTTACCTGGTCAGGCCTACAAATGATTCCAGAGCCACAGCAATGTGGTTGACTATTAACTGCCCTCTGAAATGACCTGGCAAATCACTCATTTCAAGAGCATTTAGGGATGGGCACCAACTGTTGGCCTTGCCAGTGACACCCATGAAAGGGTAAGGAATCTCTCTTCCCTTAAGATGCTTGTCAAAATCCAGTTCTTTAACCAAGCATTTCCTTATCTGTCTAATCACCATTTGTCTCTCTCCTTGCTCCATTTCTAACCTTTCCCAGTTCCCAAGAGAAAGATCATCAACCTGAAACATTAACTGTTTCTCCCTCTGCAGTTGTCTGTCTTGTTCCAGCATTTTCTAATTCCATTTCAGATTCCCAACATCTATAGGATTTTGCTTTTGTACCAATATCTCCTTCGAGTCATAGAGGTTTACAGCATGGAAACAGGCCTTTCGGCCCAACTTGTCCATGCTGCCCCTTTTTTGCCTCTAAGCTCGTCCCAATAGCCTGCATTTGGCCCATAGCCCTCTATACGCATCTTACCCATTTAACTGTGTTGTATCTACCTCTACTAGCTCATTCCAGACACTTGCCACCCTCTGTCTGGAAAAAATTGACCCTCTGGACTCTTTTGTATCTCCCTCTCACCTTAAACCTTGAGTTTTAGCCTCCCCGACTTGTGAGAAAAGCTGTCCTTATGTGGCTAGATGTCAACTTTTGTCTGAATGTTCCTGTGCCCCATCTTGGGACATTTTATTACATTAAAGGCACTATATATAAATGTAAGCTATTGTTTTTGTACTTAACCAATTTATACAAACTGTGAAAAGTCTCACACACATGGTAACGTGCAAACAAATTAACTGTTCGTGTGAGTTTAGTCAAAGTTTCCACCCTAATAGTTGCTGTAATTTGTTTTAATCTGTTTACATTGCTGCCTTTTGATCATTACAATATCTGTTTCCCCCCTCTATTGACATCCAGCAGGAAATTAACGTGTACACATTGAAGGAAATGTGCCAGACAAGAATAATTATAAAATAATCTCGACTAATGGCTGTGTATTTGATCTTGTTAAAGAAAGATCCTTCTGTGGGACAACAGGAAAAAGGCACTCAATAACACACACTGGGAAAAGCTTGGTCTCTAACTGTCAGGATAAGTGGAGATGCAATATTTGTTGCTAAGGTCACAAACCTGGCATCCTATTCTTGTTTGCTCCTATATAAGTGTTCTCCAAGGTGGCCTTCACGACACATGACAACGCAGAGTCGCTGAGCAGAGACTGATAGCCAAGTTCAGCACACATGAGGATGGCCTCGACTGGGATCTTGGGTTCATGTCACACTATCTGTAACCCCCATGACTTGCCTGGGCTTGCAAAATCTCACTAACTGTCACGGCTGGAGACAATACACATCTCTTTAACCTGTGCTTAACCCTCTCTCCACTCACATTGTCTGTACCTTTAAGACTTGATTACCTGTAAAGATTCTCATTCCAACCATTATTTTGTAAATTGAGTTTGTGTCTTTATATGCCCTGTTTGTGAACAGAACTCCCACTCACCTGACGAAGGAGCAGCGCTCTGAAAGCTAGTGGCTTTTGCTACCAAATAAACCTGTTGGACTTTAACCTGGTGTTGTGACTACTTCCTATATATGAAGACAGGTCTAGCTGACCCGCCCCAACCTTTGTTCATGTAGTCTGTGGACAGTCAGTGTGCTGCTGAAATATCCTCCTTTCAAAAGAGGCCTGTGCTTATTCCTATATTTATATTTAACAGTTCATTTCTGATTGAATTTGTAGTAATTGAAAGAAAAACAGAGAAACCCATGTGACAGGAGAGGAGGCTACAAGTTAAAGTTTGCACTGACGAGTGATGTGCCCTTCAATGTTGTGCCACACGTTGGCAAATAATACAAGTGGTTCATAAATTCACACAAAATGCTTTCACTTTCAATTCCTTACGGCCAGCTTCAAACAAAATGAGACATATTTTTGCACTTGATACATTTTAATTTTTATAATTTCACAGGACCTGGGCATCGCTGGCTTGGCTGGCATGTGTTGTCCATCCCTAATTGCCCTTGAGACGGTGGTGGTGGTGAGCACCCTTCCTAGAATCAGTTCGGTTCTGGAGGAGGCCATTTGGTCCATCGTGTCTGCACCGACGCGCCCCCCCCCCCCCCCAACAGAGCATCCTACCCAGCTCCACCACTCCCCATCCCTGTAACCCCATGCATTTACCCCACTAATTGCCCCAAGCTATATATCTTAGAATACTAAGGGGCAATTTAGCATGCTAATCCACCTAAACTGCCCATCTTTGGACACACGGAGGAAACCCACGCAGACACAAGGAGACTGTGCAAACTCCACACACAGCGGGAATTGAATCCACGTCCCTGATGTTGTGAAACAGCAGCGCTAACCACTGTGCCACCATGCCAACCAAGCCGCCTTGAACCATAGCAGTCCATACGCTGCAGGTACACCACAGTGCTGTTAGGGAGAGAGTTCCAGGATTTTGACCCAGCGATAGTGAAGAAATGGCAATATAAGCTTTTGCTACCAAATAAACCTGTTGGACTTTAACCTGGTGTTGTTAAACTTCTTGCTGAATATAATTCCAAGCCAGGATAGTGAGCGATTTGGAGGGGAGCTTTCAGGTGATCAATGTTCCCTTATATTTGCTGCCCTTGTCCTAGGCGGTAGTTTAGAAGGAGCCTTGGTGAGTTGATGTAGTGCATCTTCTAGATGGTACATATTGCTGCCACTATGTGTCGGTGGAGGGAGTGGATGTTGGAAGTGGTGGATAGGGTAAAATTGGATTTAAAAAGATATTACCTAAACTCCTCATGTGATACCTACTGCTGAACCAGGTTGAGAAATAGGAATGTGTAATCTGTTAGCTTGGTTCTGACTGTCACCTTTCAACGGCACCTCATTAAAACTGATTCTTATTAATTAGCCATTCTTCTCCAGTAGGAAATGCCTGGATGCTGGGTGTGTCTGGTTTTGAATTGGCAGAGATAATCTCCGTGAATGCAGAGTATGTAAATGTCAAAGTTACAGAATAGCCTGAGGAAATGTATGCAACAGCTGAACAGTTGTCAAAACTTACTACAAAGAATACTTTGCCTTATTTTGACATTAATCAGAAACAGCAGACTATCAGGAGATTTCATCTGTGCGCTAGGTGTAACAAAATCCTAATCCTGTTTATAAAGGAAATATTTATGTCTTAGCAGCAAAACAACTTGCATTTATTCACAGTCTCCTCCACTTGTAGCATTTGTGTTAATGTTAACACAATATAAATGCACCCACTACAGGTGGTGGATGGATCACCAATCACCAGTGCCTAATGTTTGAGACCAACAGCAGAACCTGGCTGATCCCAATCAAACTTAAAACTAGAATGTATTTTTATTTATCTTCATGCATCCTAATATGGCTAGATCAAGTAACCAGGATATGTTTGTCTACAAGTATGGTGTAGCTTTTGCAATTTGCAAAATTTTAATCATTATTATTGAATTGAGTTGAATTGATTTATTATTGTCACATGTCTTTACTTCTGTGACCATACTCCAGTTTAACCTGAAACAGTTTGTTACAGAACTCTCAAGCATAAACATTGTGCAGAGTAGTGTTATAAAGTATATTAATTGCTAAGTACTGAAGAATTTATTGAACTGCCTGAAATAGCCAGCATTTTTAGTGTTTTTGTCATTGACTTATGGTACCAACAAATAATTTGTTTGATATAAATAATGGCCTATGATGAGGGTAGAAGGTGTAAGCAGTGAGGTTGTACCTTTAACATGCTACATATAATTCCTTGGGTGCCTCAGAGTTAAAACAGATTCCAGATACTTCTGAAAAAGTTGAAATAGATGACTGAAAGCCTCAGTGAAAAAATGTTTTGGAAGAGGTTTTTAAAGAAAGGAAGTGCAGAGAATTGGATCAATGGAACTAATAGCTACGTCAGTGGTGATACACTGAGGGAGGGAGAATTCATAAGAAAGAACTTGCATTTGTATAAGTGCCAAAGTACTCTCCAATCAGTGGATTGGTTTTTTTTGAAAGTACATTCACGTATGCTAGCATAGCCAATTTGGAGACAGCGACATCAATATCCTACAGGTAGCAAATGAGTGAACACCCATTTTATGGTTTTGATTAAGGGATAAATGTAGTGAAGGACACTAGGAGATCTCATTTATTGTCTTTCAAATAGTCACTTACAACTGCACTTTCATACACTTGACCATCTAGCCTCTGTTGCTCTATTTATTATGTAAATGGAATCTGTTCATTGACTCCCTCACCTCCATCATTCATGCCTTTGTCTCTAGTAAAACACATCTTCCTGTCCTGATTGACTCTTGTGTTATTGTACACCTGTCTTCCCACTTCGCTGCCTCGAGTCCAAGAGATACATATACAAATGCTTCTGTCCAGTAACTGGTTGTCATCCATTGCCAGATCTGGCTAATCATTCTCTACTGTATGATCTTCATGGAAGGATAATCACTGGCTTCTTATCACTACAAACCTCCTCCTTAGATACCTCTCCCCTGCCCTTCAATGACAATGATGTGGAGATGCCGGCGTTGGACTGGGGTAAGCACGGTAAGAAGTCTCACAACCAGGTTAAAGTCCAACAGGTTTATTTGGCAGCACAAGCCACAAGCTTTCAGAGCGCTGCTCCTTCCATCAGGTGAGTGGGAGTTCTGTTGGACTTTAACCTGGTGTTGTGAGACTTCTTACTGTACTTTAATAACAAGTATGAGGAATTTGGGCACTTTTATGTCACCAACATTGAGACCACCTGTTCAGATGTTTCTGGTCTTTGCCTTTCTTATATCAACCAAGCCAAATCTCCTCATGGTTTTCCCTTGCTCTAACCCTCAACTCTGGTTACTCTCCTAGGTCCTCAACAGCTACAACTTGTATTTATAGAGCACCTTTGCATGGTAAAATATCCCAAGGTTCTGTACAAGAGCATTCTTCTTTAGAGGGCTGGCATGGACACAACAAACCAAATGGCCTCCTGTGCTAAAGCCATTCTATGGTTCTATACAAAAAAAGCCACATAAGCTCTGACCAAAAACTTGGTCAAAGAGACAGGTTTTAAGGAGTGTCTTTAAGGAGGTCCAAAGATGTGTGGGTTAGGTGGATTGGCCAAGGTAAATTGCCCATTGTGTTAGGGAAAATAGGTGGGGTTAAGGGGATAGGGTCTGGGTGGTATTGTGATCGGTGCAGACTTAATGGACCAAATGGCCTTCTGCACTATAGGGATTCTGAGATAATTCCAGAGTTTAGGGCCTAAGCAGCTGAAGGCATAGCTGCCAGTAATGGAGCACTTAAAATGGAGTATACTTTTTTTGATATGAAAATTTTCAATAAACATAAATATATTTTACATAGCAAACAAAAACCGATACAGCTCCACATTGCTCGTGTGTACATTCCAACGCAACTGGGCACAGGGCTCTCCAGGGCAGGGGACAAGTCCCTGGATCCCCCCAGCACCCACCCTGCCCGAGTCCCATCTAATTGCATCGGTAATGACGGTAATATAAAAACAAAAAGGCAGAGGAAAGCTGCTGGAGAACCAACTGAGCACCCAAACAGCCCAGACTATAAACTAGCGAGCAGAGAAAAGAAAGAGATAGCAAAGGAGAGAGAAGAAAGAGAGACAGAGGGAAAAGAGAAAAGTTCTTGTTGCTCCCCACACCTCGGCAGGATGGACGAGTGTACTCAGGTAAAGGACCAGGGTGCATCCACCAATTGGGGGAGCGGGGGTTCTGTGGGAGCACCCGGGGTCCTGGGGCCATCGGGTATCTACTCACCCGGCTCCAACTGCAACATCCCAACATGCGCTATAAATGGTTGCCAGGTCTTATAGAACCTAGCAGTGGACCCATGTGGCATGCATCTCATCTTCTCCAGCTTAATGGTATCTACCACCTCCTTCACCCACTGTGAGTGCATCGGAGATGCACCTGATTTCCACCTAAACAGGATTAGTCGTATTGCCAGGAGTGTAGTGAAAGCTACAAAATCTGCTTGGAATTTCGGCAGCGGCGGATTTAAAGGCACAACTCCAAACGGCAGCCTGGGGGGGATGCACTTATGTCCCGATCCAGCGTTGCCGCAATCGTCTCAAATATCAATATCCAGTAGTTATACAGTGATGGGCAAGCCCAGAACATATGTAAGAGGGTGGCGGGAGCTTGCCGGCACCATCCGCAAATGGGGCTTGGGCCTGGGTACATCCCAGAGAGTCTAACTCAAGTTAGATATGCTCTGTGAAGGAGTTTACATTGTATCATACCCAGCTTGGCACATATTGAGGAGGAGTGTACTAGATGCAGCACCATGTCCCAAACCTCCCCCCAGATCTCGTTCTCAAAGATTTAATCACTGATAGAGAGTTTTGTTGGGACAGAATTGATACCATGCATTGAAGACACTAAGAAGATGTCAATGGAGGCACGAGGTGGGAGCGTTGGAAATTGGGGGTCAGCCCGACGCACAAAGTCTCAAATTTGCAAACATCTGAAAAATTGCAGGTAAAGCAAACTTATCCAGTACCTACTGGAATGACGCAAACACGTTGTCCACATACAAGTCCCAGAATGTTCTGATCCCGTGCTTGACCCGTATGTTGAAGGCACCATCCAAAACAGACGGAGGGAAAAAATGGTTAGCTGATAATGGGGAGGCCAGGGACCAGGCCTGAAACCCAAAATGGCATCTAAATTGCATCCAAATTCGAAAAGTTGACTTGACAAGTGCACTCCTGGTAGACTGGGAGGAGGGAAAATTTACTGGGGAATATATCAAGGCAGCCAAGGAAGACGGAGCACAGGAGGAGGATTCCAACTGCAGTCAACAAGAAACCTTCTGTTGCTTTTCTGTCTGCCCCCAACACACTACCGCTCTCATATTGGCTGCCCAATAATAAATAGAAAATTGGGCAAACCCATGCCCTCCCCTCCTGTTTAGGGCTTTGCAAGACTGTCCTCCGCATTCTTGGGTTTTTCCTATTCTAGACAAAGCTTGAAATGATCCAATCAAGTCTGTGAAAAAAGGATTTGGGGATGAACACCGGGATGCACTGAAAGAGTTATAAAACTTAGGTAGAATGTTCATCTTCACCACATTGATACGGCCCACTAACGATAACGGGAGGATGGACCAATGTTTGAGGACTTGTTCCGTCTGCCCCATGAGTGGAGCAAAGTTAGCTCCAAAGAGCCCATTAAATTTGCTCGTCACTTGCACTCCCAACTAAATAAACTGCCTCATGACAATCTTGAAAGGCAGGGTGTGGAGCGGGAGGCTACGGGCCGCTGCATTCAAAGGAAGGAGCTCACTCTTATTCAAGTTAAACTTGTACCCCGAAATACGACCAAACCTCTCTAGTATAGATAAGACTTTGGGAATCGAGTTGGACGGGTCGCCGACATACAATAGCAGGTTGTCCGCATACAGCGATACTCTTCCTCAATTCCCTCCCGACCAATCCCCACCACTCGTTTGCTGTTGCGAAAAGGTTCAATAGCAATGGCAAATAACAGGGGGGAGAGGGAGCATCCTTGTCGAATGCCCCGGGACAAAGGGAAAAAAGCTGAATGCACATCGTTTGTCCGGACCGAGGCTGGAGGGGCGAGTACAGTATTTTAATCCAGGAGATTAGTTTTGGGCCGAACCCGAACCTCCCGAGAGCATAAAATAAATAATTCCATTCCACCCGATCAAATGCTTTTCCAGCGTCCAGTGAGATTAACATCTCTGGTAGCTTGAAGATGGCAGGCACATATATAATGTTAAACAGCTGCCGAATATTTGAGTACATATGTCTATTTTTAATGAACCCAGTCTGGTCAGGCGAGATGATAGAGGGCAGAATGTCCTCCAGGCGAATGGCCAGAATCTTAGAGATCAGTTTGAGATCCACATTCAGCAATGAGATCGGTCAATAAGATTTGCGGGTCCTTATTTTTAAGGATAAGCGAAATTGTCGCTTGCCTTAAAGTCAGCGGGGGAGAGCGGTTCTCATATGATTCATTGATCATGCTCAGTAGCAGGGAGCCAACCTATACATAAATGTTTTGTAGAATTCGATGTGGTACCCATCCGGTCCCGGACATTTCCCACTCAGCTTAGTTCCAGCCGCCCTAACAATTTCTTCAATGTCAATTTGTTTCTCCAGTTCCGCGGTGTCTCCCCTATCCATCACGGGGAGATTCGGTGCCCCAAAGAACTCCTGAAAGTCCGTCTCATTGGCAGTAGTCTCCGAGCTATAGAGGGTTGAGTAAAAGTCCCTAAATAGTTAATTTATACGCTGTGGATCAGTAGAGACCCAATTCGGAGTCTGCATTTGTGGCATTAGACTTTTGGCAGAGAATTAGCGTAGCTGATGAGCTAGTAGCTTGCTTGCCTTGCCCCCATGCTCATAGTGTGTATACTTAGATTTAAACAGCATCTCTTCCGCTTGACGTGAGGACAAGGTCTCAAACTCCGCCTGTAGTAGTAAACGTTCCTTATATACCTCTGAGGACAGCCCCACAGCGTATGCGGTATCAACTTGGGCGATACGCCCCAGCAATTCCAATAACCTCCTGCCTCTCTGCTTTGCCTCGTGCGCTGAATAAGATATGATCTGGCCCCTTAAATAAGCCTTCAATGTCTCCCATAAGGGAGCTGCCGAGACTCCCGGAGCATCATTAAACTCTAAGAAATCATCGATCTGGGTGAACAGAAATCTAACAAATTCATCATCAGAGAGCAGACAAGTATTAAATCGCCACGGCGTACAGGGGACCACCCTCCTCCCCACCATTGTCGAGGGAGCATGGTCCGAGATTACAATGGTTTCGTAGGAGCATGAGCACACAGCCGGTCGCAACTTATTGTCGACCAAAAAGTAATCTATACGTGAATACGTTTGGTGGACAGGTGAAAAAAAGAATATTCCCTACCAGTGGGATGAAAAAATCTCCATGGGTCCAACACTGCGTATTCCGTGAAAAATGATTTAATAATTTCTGCCGACTTGGAAGATACAGCGATCCTGGGGGAGGAACGGTCCAAGATAGGATTCAACCAACAGTTGAAATCTCTGCCCAGTATCAACCGACATGAATTCAAATCTGGAAGCAGCACGAAAAACGACTGGAAAAAGCTTTCACAGTCCCAGTTTGGGGCATACATATTGGCTAACACCAGGGGTGTCCCATATAATTTACCCGTGACAATGACATATCGGCTATTTGAGTCAGAACTGACACTGGCTACTACCAAGGGTAAGGACTTGTGGATGAGGATTGCTGCCCCCCGCGCCTTGGTGTGAAAGGTAGAGTGAAAGCTTGGACCCCCCCCCCCCATCCTCTACAGAGCCTAAAATAGTCCACTGGCCTGAGGTGGGTCTCTTGGAGGAATGCAATTTGGGTACCCAGTTGTCGAAGATGTTGAAATATCTTACCATTCTTAACCGGATGATTTAATCCCCTGACATTCCAGCTAGTGAATTTGATCACTCCGAGGTCGGAGCGTAAGGGCCTCCTCGCCAGCATCCCACATTCCGAACAGTAGCCTGGTATCCCTCCTCACTGGAGAGTCTCCCCACCAACCGCTGACATCGGCAGATGCCACACCCCAGGGCCCCACCCCCCACTCTTCCCACCGGCCGCGGGGAACCAACCACGAGAAAGAGAGGGTGGGCTTGAAAGAGGCCAAACCACACCCACAGAGAAAGATATAGCAAAGACACAAAAACAGTCACACAGACCAAACCCGCAAACACAGCATCCCCCCCTCCCCCCGCACGCGCCCTCCTGTGCTTCCAACACCTCCTTATCCCGGCGCCTTCACAGCACTCCGCATGGGACACGATCTCCACCTCCATTCCTATTGGTCACAGATGCTATAACCTGAAAAGGTCTGTAGAAATACCAAACTCTTAACACTTAACCTCACAGTCGCAAAACCCATTACCCTTTCCTGGCCGACAATTCGATCCGGGTATAGAATGCAGATTCATAAAAAACAAATATCAGTTTACATCCGGCGTGCAGTCACCTGATTCAAAAGTCTGCTCCACAAATTTCATCGCTGCCGCCGGATCCGTGAACTTGTGCTCGGTTCCATTGTTTAGAGTAACCCTCAAGCAGGCTGGAAAGCAAAGCCCGAACCTGACCCCAGGACAGTCATGCAGAAATCGTTTGACATCAGCGAAGGCTGCCCTTCTCCTTCCCACCACCGGGTTAAAATCTGGAAATACCAACAGCTTACTTTCCTGGTACCTCAGAGTGGTAGCCTGTGCTGCTTGCCGCAGGATTCTGTCTCGTGCTGAGGTGTAATGTATTCGTGCAATAATGGGCCGAGGAGCTTCTCCCGGTCTGGGCTTTGCCCGTAACACTCTGTGTGCGCGATCCAGAAGTGGCTCATTCTCAAGTTCCAGCACATTCTTCAATAGCCGGGCGACAAAGTCTGTGATATTTGGGCCCTCGATTCCCTCCAGAAGGCCTATCAGAACGGATGTTATTTTGTCTTTGGTGTCCTTCCATCTCATCACATTCCTCCTTTCAGGACTTAACCTCCGATGTCAAATGAGTAATTTGGCTCTTCAGCTTGGAGACAGTGTTTCCACTAAATGCCTCCGAGTCCCCAAGTTCCTTCAAGCGGATCTCATGGGTGACAGTGACACCTTGGAGAGATTTAACAGATGATCCAAGCTCCTCTCTCAGCTCGACTATCTTGGCCTGCAACTCATGGCCCACCAGTCCAACTTACTGTCCAATCTTTGCATGGCCTCCATAATAGCTTCCCCCATCCTTTCGCTCAGCATGCTCTGTTCAGGGATCCCTCCAGGAGAGCACAATGGGGAGCCAGTGGTCCAATGTCCCAGTGGTCCCACTCTTCGATTTTGGTTTGCCTCCTGCCATTTTGCCAGCGCCAGCACCTGTGGGTTTACCCATTTCCTCCAGCGTGGAGCGCTATTTCTTGGTCCACATATCAAGCTGTCTCGCTGTTCAATCTACCAGAATTCTTACATGGATTGCTTTTCATCTTACTTCACCCTTAACTGGGTGAATAGAAGCAGCAAAGAGTTCCCAGCCAAGCTGCAAGTTGCAACTCTTCTCCCTCACTTTAATTCACCCTTGGTTGGGTGAAAAAAGGAACAGCACAGTGTCTCCAGGTTGATCTGACAGTTGCAGTTTTTATGACACAGGAGTTCTTCCCTGGGCTGCCCCCCCTCCCTAAACCCCCCTGAGTGAAAAATCTACAAGATGGTTCCAGGCTGAACTGTAAGTCCCAACATGCCTCTCATTGAGCTCTAGCTGCGAATAAACATCCAAAAGTAGAAATAGCAGCTTGCAATTTGCAGCAGGATCTCAGTGGCTCCTGCTTCCCACTTTAATTCACCCTTTCTTGGGTGAAAAAAGAACAGAGTTTGCAGACAGAGCTGCTATCCACAGCCCCTCCCCCACCGGGCACACACAGTAAATTCCAACCGGCAGGAAGGAATCTAAAAATAACCCTTTCCAGCTAGACTTTCGAAGTTCTCTCTTTGCAACTGCACTCCAGGGATGTTTAAAGCTTGCTTGATGTACATTAACCTCTCTCCAGACCTCAACAAGCAGCCGGATTTCAAGAAGGATCTTGCCACCTGTGGAGCATGCTTCCTCTCACACCAGCACCATCTTTGATTCCCCTAAGTGGAGTATACTTAAGACACTGTAATTGATGGTGTGAAATATTTCAGAAGTTGTAGGGCTGAAGGAGATTACAAAGATTGGGACAAGGATTTGGAGGGATTTTAAAAAAGAATGAGGATTTTAAAACCAAGACATGGCTTAACCATGAGCCAATGTACGTCAGCGAGCACTGGGGTAATGGGTGAATGGGAAGACATCATTTAAGACATGGGCAACTAGCTGTGGGATAACCTCAAGTTGTGGAGATGCCGGCGTTGGACTGGGGTAAACACAGTAAGAGTTTTAACAACACCAGGTTAAAGTCCAACAGGTTTATTTGGTAGCAAATGCCATTAGCTTTTGGAGCGCTTCTCCTTCGTCAGATGGAGTGGATATCTGCTCTCTCACACCTCAAGTTTACAGAGGAAAGAAAATTGGATAGGAGCATTTTAAAATGGTCAATTCTAGAGGCCATAAAGGCATGGATGAGAGTTTCAGCAGCAAGTAAACGGAAACAGGGCAGATTCGAGTGGTTACACATGTAGAAACAGGCTGAATTAGTGATAATGCGATATGCGGTCAGAAATATGACACCAAGGTTGTGAGAAGTTTAGTTTAGTCTCAGACAGCGACTAGTTGCAATTGTTAACATAAACCACGTGCAATTGGAGTGACCGCATAGTGAGGCTTCACTTCAGTGAAAAGGAACTCCCACCCCCCCCCCCCCCCCCCCCCCAAGCCATCATTTGGCCTACATCACTCAGTAAAGACCAGCAGCAATAATCTTCACGCAACAATTTTATTCAGTGAAACAATAATAACCCCAAGAACTAATCACCTTCAGTGTTCTTATGCAATGCTACCCTAGTGCCTACAGCATGACTGGTGGAAAGTTGCTGAATTTCACTAGGCCGACTGCAGATGGCCTTGGAAGACACCCTTCAGTAGCTTTGGGCCTTGAGGATCCAGCTTTGGGCTACACCACCTTGGCATGGTTGATAGAAGCTGAGCTGACTGCTTAAGAGGCAGCAGCAAGGGCACTGGCAGAGATGGTGTAAGAAGTCTAACAACACCAGGTTAAAGTCCAACAGGTTTATTTGGTAGCAAATGCCACTAGCTTTCCAAATAAATTGCTACCAAATAAACGTGTTGGACTTTAACCTGGTGTTGTTAGACTTCTTACTGTGTTTACCCCAGTCCAATGCCGGCACCTCCGCATCATGACCAGAGAGATGGTGACCAGAGCATGAGCTCTTGTGATCCTAAGAGGGGACAGCAGGTTCCATGATGCCACTGATGCTCCCAAAGGGAGATATATCAGTGCTCCTCACAATCTGCTAGATCATAGATTGCTGGAACTGCTATGAATGTGCATATACCCCATCGAGTACTAACACCCACTTCCCAAATAGCAGCACTCAGTGCCTGGATGGCAATAGCCTGATTGTGCATACCACCAACCAGGGATCTCATGACCTTTGCCTGAGCTTCCACTGCAGGAATGATACAGTGGGAGGACTCTGCCTGTGCAGAAGTGGAAGCTGAGATTCTCCATCATGTGTTGGTCCACAGCGGTGAGGATGGGCATCAAGCCAGCACATTTCCCTGCAAATGGTGAAGTTGGACTGCCACATTCTCCTAGCCAATGATCAGAAGCTGTCTGCTAGACCTACTATTACAGCAAGCATCTCAATGAGCATGTTCATTGGCTCTTTCCTATAGTCCATCCCACTAGCTCCTTGTTTGAGTCTCCTGTTGTATAACTGCTTTGTGACTTCGCCCTTCGGGGAGTTCAGACAAGAGTTGACCTATCCCACACTCCCCTCCTGCCACCAGCCTGATTGCAACCCATTCATGCCCAGGGACTCAGTACCTGCAGATCCATTCTCTAAACTAGCCTCTAATGTTCACATTGTGCCAGTATCTGAACCAGTGATGGCAATGTTGCCTTCAGTAACAACTAGTCTTCAAAACTATCTTTTTCCTCTCTCCCTTCCACTTACTTTTTCAGAGTCTGAGAAGTCGGTAATTCTTGGCTGTCTGAAAGGTAGGGGTAAGGGAAGAGGGAAATTCATGGTCATTCCAACTACAATTTCCATTTCACGGCATCTTTCAAAGTGAGAGTTAAGATACTCAAGGCAGCAACTTACTATCATCCGGCATGGCCTATTTTGCACCAGATGCCACTGGCTACACAGCTCTGCTGCCCATGATCTGCAGTGCCATTTCCTCCAGGGCACTGAGAGGATGCATTGGTCCTGTTCCTTCGCTGATCTTTGGCTTTTTCACCTGTTATGTGCCACCTTGTCCTGCCAGACAGAAGCCAGAATGTCAATGATTGTGTGGCATTCTGGTTGCATGATGCCATACATGGCTGGATAGTTGAAGTATGTGGAGGCAGTGAGAAACGTGTGTGCAGTTGGTATGCTGTGAAGGTGTGTGTGGATGAGATGTAATGTCAGTGGTGAGTCCTAATTGTCAATATCTAGTGCTGTATGAGTGATGGGGGTGTACTGCATTGAGGAGTGTGAGAGATGTGCATTGTCGTAGATGTAGATGCATTCACCCAACTTGATCCCCAGTAAAGCCATTACATTTTTTGGGTTCTATTGCCAGTTGAATAGTGCCATGCTCTGGGCATTCAGTACCTTTGCCACCTGCTCCCATTCCCTTCTCTGGATCACTGTGAAGGGTTTCTTGCCTCCCCACTGGAAATATGGTCTCCTTCCTATTTTAAAGCCCTTGGCAGAATGATTCCAGGGCAGTTAAATCTAGGAGTCCTCTCCGTCCTTTGATGTGACATGACTTCTCTGTTTGTGACCAAAAACAATTATCCAGCAATGTATTGTGTACTTCTTTTTTTTTAGGGACTGCACCTTTATAAAGGAAAGATTACCTGCAACACAAGTTTACTGAAGAACATTACTCAGCTCCCTGGAGTTTACAGAGAATGCCTACAATGAAAATGAGATTGGGGTTGCATGGGGGCTGTACTTTTCCATATCACAGCATGGAAATGAAATGGATAGACAAATGTATTCACTCTATTTCCAATGGGCACAGACACGTTGTGAACCACAGGTCCCACCCCCAAATACTCGGGCGAATGAATTTCATATCCACTGTTGGCCGCTATTATATACTGCATATCCTTGGTACTGATTCCAACCTCCAGCCCCATCATAGACTCAGATTAAACCTGACCATTTGCAAATTCAATATCCTAATTTGATCACAAGTTCAACGTAAAACCCAATATCTATGGCATCGTAAAAGATTGTCTAGTTCCAGCTCTGTAATATCAGTTGTCTCCTCCATGCTTCAGACCATCTGCTACACAAATCCTCATCCAGACTTTTTAAAAATATATTTTTATTAAAGGTTTTCTCCCCAGTTTTACAAACGATGCAACACAACACAACAAAGCCTCAAGGATTGGTACAGTACAGCATAATCATTTTTCCACACATACATGCAGAAAGAGACAAGGGAGTCCCAACTCAGTTGGTTCAGATTATTCATTATTCATTACAAACGGCATCTCCAGAAATACAAACAATGAAAGGATGTTTCAGAGACTCGGGGGAGGGGGGGGGGGGGGAGCGCGGCACAGGATAACAAGATAAAGCTATTAATACATGGCATAACGGTGCGCTTACAGGATACTAGACACAGAGCCACAAAAATTACACTCCAGGATTTTCAAAGTCGCTCCTGCCATTGCGTATTCAGCCAAGGAGAATACAGGATATTGACACAGGTACAGAGAAGGTTGATCAGCCAAAGATTCTCACCCCCACACTTAGACGCACACCAAAGCATAATTCCCCATCTCCAGCTATATTAGTTTAGGGGCACCATTGATCCAAAACAATATCTTTTCCCAGGATGTGTGCTCTGTCGGCACCTTTACAGGGGCCCGCCAGAGATTCTTTGATCTCAAAATAACAAAAATACAGAAACAAACTACACGACACCAATAGTTCTAAGGGGGTTTTCCTCAACAACTATGAGGGCTCATCTGGCCATACCCTCAATCTCTATACCAAACCACCGCCCCCCCCCCAGCCACCACCACTGCCCCCCCCCCCCTCCACATCCCTGCAGTGACGCTACTCATATTAGCCATGACAGGAGTAAAGGATACCGCATGGTATGAACCACTATTATAAATGCAAAGGTGATAAGAAAAAACGGATAAGTATCGTACAGCCCTAGTGCCAATGAAAGGATGTGCGCTCCCCAACATTCTGAAGCTCTTTAAGAATGCTAAACCACTAGGATTCAAATTGGAGAGGAGCAGGAGCAATGCAGATAGTTCCCCATGATACCTTGCACCTCCGGCATAATGAGGATTAAGGAGGATCAAATCTATGTCTGGGAGTAATTAAAGAAACATGCTGAGGGATGCATTCCATTATAAACAAATGGACGTCCATGGTTTTTAAAGGACAGCAGGCAAAATTTGCCTCAGTGCTCTGAGACTAGATCATTCCCATCAACATCATAAATAACATGACAAAATCAAAAAAAGTGTAACGACAGGGGGTCCAGGAATATCAGTGAACTGAAGATTATTACTCCAAATTATTGCCATCCAGAGTTTAGGGAGGCCAAAGCCTTAGTAGGATTGCCAAACCGCCTTAAGGATCTGTCAGATATCACCATCAGGGTAGCAGGATATAGCAGGGCAAACTGCATTCTGATAGCTTTCTGACACTTTCCAGCCTCATCGAAACTTCTACAACCGAAACTATGAAAGTGCATGATTACTGGTCAGGGATAAGGCCTCAAAAACGGAATGTTTTCATATGATGTGCCCCTTCAAGATTAATACATTCAGCTATTGTGTCCAGATTAAGAAAGTGTGGTAGCCAGTTCTCAAAACATTTAGCGAGGAGTTCACCCTCAGCTTCTTCTGGAAAGCCAGTCACACGGACACTCCTTCTTTGGCCCTGGCTCTCCAGATTGATCAGGACATCTGACATCCCATTTAACTGACTTTCCAAGGATCGAAAGTGAGCCTCAACTGAGGAAGCTGCATTCTCAACAGTAAGGATTCTTTCCTCTGCTTCTGGCGCCGTGGTTAGCACTGCTGCCTCGCAGCGCCAGGCGCCCTAGTGTCAGGGGAATTAGCTGGGTAAATGAGGGTTATGGGAATAGGGCCTGGGTGGGATTGTGGTCAGTACAGATTTGATGGGCGAATGGCCTCCTTCTGTACTGTAGGGATTCCATGACTCTATGTTTCATCGAGCTTCTTAATCAGTTCTCTGCAGTTTAGAAATATGCGCACTGAACTTCTGTGTCAAAAAGCTGAGTTTGTTGTCCACAACTTTAACCATAATGGCAGTCATCATTGACAATGCCTTCAGCGTTGCCGGGCTCAGAGCTTGCTCACTGACCAAATCGCTATATTGAGGGCTAGGGTCCACCCCGGCTCCCTCTGATTGCTTCTTTCAATCGAAAATTTTCATGACTTTACTCTGCATTTTGTCCCAAATCTTAATCAGAAATCTTCTAGGGACATAATAAGGGGTTTTCACTCCAAGATTAGGCACATATGGGCTATGCATTAGGATAAATGAAAGAATTAAAAGATGAGTAATGCCAGAGCTCATGAAACGCAGCCATTCCCACACTCACATCACATGACCCCCGCATCTATGTTGTTAATCAGCTCTAAGCTTGAATATTCCCGTTCTCTCCATGTCAGCTTTTCATCCTCCACGTTCCATTAACTTCAGCTCTTCCAAAGTTGCTCTAATCCTATCCTGCATTACATCCCACATCTAACATCCCTGGCTGCAGTATTCATTCAATTCCAGCCCCCTCCGATATTTCCAATTTGGGTGGATGGCACGGTGGCACAGTGGTTAGCATTGCTGCCTTACAGCGCCAGTGACCCAGGTTCGATTCCCAGCTTGGGTCACTGTCTATGCGGAGTCTACACATTCTCCCCTTGTTTCCTCCGGGTGCTCCAGTTTCCTCCCACAGTCTGAAAGTGCTGGTTAGGTGCATTGGCCATGCTAAGTTCTTCCTCAGTGTACCCGAACAGGTGCCGGAGTGTGGCGACTAAGGGATTTTTACAGTAACTTCATTGCAGTGTTGATGTAAGCCGACTTGTGACTAATAAATAAACTTTTTAAAAGTTAACATTCTCATGCCCCTATTCATGAGCTCGTCCCTTCCACATCTTTGTGGCCTCCTCCACTCCAACAAACCTGTGCAACATTCTCTTCCCTTGCCCTATCACTCAGAACCATGGTTTCAGCCATCCAGGCTGGAATTCTCTAGTCTCGCACATCGCTAGGATTATCTGGTCCCACGCTGAGCCTCCTTAAACCTTTAACCTTTCCAACTTGTTCTTTTTCTTGAAACCCGGAAACTGACCAGATTTTAATCAGCCCTCTGATGATTTCTCTGTTTCCCTCTTGGCATCCTTTCCTGCATAATTATGCATAAGTGAAGACCCAAGGGACATTTTCATGTTAAAGGCAAAGTATGAATGCAAATTGTTCATTGTTCTTTAAATAATGCATTTAAATTGTTTCTTTCCAACTCAACGGGTAAACAATGATCCAGTTGAACCTCTTATTCAAATAGTTGCACCTAGGACAAAGCAGCTGCCATTTCATAATAGGGCTCTAAGGACCTAATGACTCAGAGGTAAACATGCAAGATGACCAATAGCTATGGGAGTTTAAATCTGAGGGGATACCAGTGGCCATCCAGTGCCTTTGGAATCTGGCCTTGGTGCGAAGAGGGAAACAGAAGATACAGCTTTAAATAGGGATCAATTAAACGTCTCGTGTTAAAGACAGACATTGTCACTTTCTCAATGTTGCATTTCTAGGAGGAGACGTGGGAGTTAAAGGCAACAGAGAGTTCTGGGAGTACTGTAAGGCTGGAGGAGGTTACACAGATAGGAGGGCAAGGCCAAGAAGGGATTTAATCACAAGCTTGAGAATTTCAAATTGGAAGTGTTGGGCGGCCACGAGTCAATATAGAACAGCGTGAACAGGGATGAGTGGGATAGGATATGGGAAGAAGAAGTTGTTGATTTAATTTGAACGGTTGGTGGGTAAACTTGTTCAAGAATATAAGATAAATTATGGGTTCTGCATTGATGACTGACATAGTACTCTGTGAGGAGGAGATTCTCTCATTTCTTGTTTGCCAGAAACATTGATAACAGAGCAAAAAGGATCAGTCATGGATCAAATTTCAATTCAATTAATGTTTGTTTTGGGTGTATAGTAGAACCTGTTTTCAATTGCCCCAATGTATAATTTGTCTATTCACTGATCTGAGTCTAACATAAGAAATAAGGAGAGTAGAGAAGACATACATAACCCCTCTCAAGGCATAGCCCCTTTCCCTCATGACGTCCTGACTTGGACTCCCAACTGGACTCAACACCCCCCTTTGCACTTGGCCACCTTACCGCCAGGAAGATGCTAATTAGCCATCTGATGCTTGAATTGCCATGGTGAGTTGTCAGGTGTTGGATTGAACCAACCACTCACCTGTCTTGCCTCCCTTACCCCACTAAAAACCATATGGTCCAGCCCATTCCTCCACATCACAAGGATTGCTTACCCCTGTAATATCACCTGGTACAGTCCCAACTACAGCCCATTTTCTGCTAAGATCCTCATTTATAGTTTTGTTACCTCAACCTATCTGTGCTTTCCTGGCTGACCTCTTACTGTCCTTCCTACATTTGAGCTCATCCAAAACTCTACTGTCACTATTCTAACTCACACCAAATCCCATTCATCCATCAACCCTGTGTTCTTTCACCTACTTTGATTTCCAGTGCACATATTTATCCCACTAACCTATATATCTTGGGACACTAGTTGGCCGTTACATTCACCTCACCTATGTTTGAGTCAAGGCTTTAATGAGGTCAGGAGCTGAGTGACCCTGGCGGAACCCAAACTGAGCATCCGTGAGCAGGTTATTGCTGAGTAAGTGCTGCTTGATAGCACTGTTGATGACACCTTTCATCACTTTACTGATGACTGAGAACAGCTTGGCTAGGAGCATGGCAAGCTCTGGATCACAAGTGTTGTTGCTGGAATATTGTCAGGGCCCATAGACTTTGTAGTATCCAGTTCCTTCAGCCATATCATTTATTACGTGGAGTGAATCAAATTGGCTGAAGACTGACATTTGTGATAACGGAGACCTCCAGAGGAAGCCTAGGTAGATCACCCACTCAGCACTTCAGCTGAAGATTGTTGTGAATGCTATCTTTTGCACAGATGTGCTGGGCTGCTCCATCATTGAAGATGGGGATATTTGTGGAGCCTCCTCCACCAGTGGTTTATTTAATTGTCCACCGCCATTCACAACTGGATGTGATAGAACTGAAGAGCTTTGATCTGATCAGTTGGTTGTGTAATCATAAGAACATAAGAACATAAGAAATAGGAGCAGGAGTAGGCCATCTAGCCCCTCGAGCCTGCCCCGCCATTCAATAAGATCATGGCTGATCTGACGTGGATCAGTACCACTTACCCGCCTGATCCCCATAACCCTTAATTCCCTTACCGATCAGGAATCCATCCATCCGCGCTTTAAACATATTCAGCGAGGTAGCCTCCACCACCTCAGTGGGCAGAGAATTCCAGAGATTCACCACCCTCTGGGAGAAGAAGTTCCTCCTCAACTCTGTCTTAAACCGACCCCCCTTTATTTTGAGGCTGTGTCCTCTAGTTTTAACTTCCTTACTAAGTGGAAAGAATCTCTCCGCCTCCACCCTATCCAGCCCCCGCATTATCTTATAAGTCTCCATAAGATCCCCCCTCATCCTTCTAAACTCCAACGAGTACAAACCCAATCTCCTCAGCCTCTCCTCATAATCCAAACCCCTCATCTCCGGTATCAACCTGGTGAACCTTCTCTGCACTCCCTCCAATGCCAATATATCCTTCCTCATATAAGGGGACCAATACTGCACACAGTATTCCAGCTGCGGCCTCACCAATGCCCTGTACAGGTGCATCAAGACATCCCTGCTTTTATATTCTATCCCCCTCGCAATATAGGCCAACATCCCATTTGCCTTCTTGATCACCTGTTGTACCTGCAGACTGGGCTTTTGCGTCTCATGCACAAGGACCCCCAGGTCCCTTTGCACGGTAGCATGTTTTAATTTGTTTCCATTGAGATAGTAATCCCATTTGTTATTATTTCCTCCAAAGTGTATAACCTCGCATTTATCAACGTTATACTCCATTTGCCATATCCTCGCCCACTCACTCAGCCTGTCCAAATCTCTCTGCAGATCTTCTCCGTCCTCCACACGATTCACTTTTCCACTTATCTTTGTGTCGTCTGCAAACTTCGTTACCCTACACTCTGTCCCCTCCTCCAGATCATCTATATAAATGGTAAATAGTTGCGGCCCGAGTACCGATCCCTGCGGCACGCCACTAGTTACCTTCCTCCAACCGGAAAAACACCCATTTATTCCGACTCTTTGCTTCCTGTCGGATAGCCAGTCCCCAATCCACTTTAACACACTACCCCCAACTCCGTGTGCCCTAATCTTCTTCAGCAGCCTTTTATGGGGCACCTTATCAAACGCCTTTTGGAAATCCAAAAACACCGCATCCACCGGTTCTCCTCCATCAACCGCCCTAGTCACATCTTCATAAAAATCCAACATGTTCGTCAAGCACGACTTTCCCCTAATCGCTCAGCTCTGTCCACTCGCTCAGGACCACTTGCTACTTATGTTGTTTGGCTTGCAAGTAGTCCTGTGTTGTAACTTCAGCAGGTTGACACTTTATTTTTACTTATGCTGGTGTTGCTCCTGGCATGCCATCCTGCACTCTTCATTGAGCCAGGGTTGAGCCGCTGGCTTGGTGGTAAAGTTAGAGTGGGGGATATGCTGGGCCATGAGGTTGTAGATTGTGGTACAGTACATTCTGCTTCTGCTGATGGCCCACAGCGCCTCATGGATGTCCAGTCTTGAGTTGCTTGATCTGTTAGAAGTCTGACTCATTTTTCTTGTGGTAGTGCCACACAACATGATGGAGAGTATCCTCAATGTGAGGACAGGACTTTATCTCCACAAGGACTGTGCGGTGGCTACTCCTACTGATACTGTCATGGACAGATGAATCTGCAGCAGGCAGGTTGGTGAGGATGAGGTCAAGTATGGTTTTCCCTTTTGTTGGTTCTGTGCACCAAGACTCTACAAAAGGTGATCAATTATTTTTGTGCTTTTTGAGTACAAATGATATCATCCTTCTAAAAGTTCACTTGGAAGAAACACTCCCTCATGACATTTCCCTTGCCGGGAACCAAGATTTCCAGTAATGTTAGATCTAAGTAACTGACCTTATTTTTAAATTGAGTTCCTTTCCAAATAATAAATCATTTATGTAGGCAAAGATTGAATGAATTCTGGCATGCCAATTTCAGGATGTAGACATTGGTTAAGTGATCTGCAACATCATTATTTAACCATATTTATCATCTATGTTTCCAAATACCTAAAATTTCCAAGTTTTTACTTACAAATCCATTTTAGAACCAAAAGGCTGTATTGACATTTTTGGCAAGATTCTTAATGGTTTAGTTTGTTTACTAAGAATATGCCTAGCAAGCAACTGATATCTTTAATAATTGCATTCACCTTTGTAAATTTAACTACACTAATTGTATTAAGATGAACCATACACAACATGTGTATCAGTAATCAGTAATAGTTGCTGGCTACCATATTATCACATGAAATATCAGTGAACGCACTCTCTGTGGGCGCCAGCTGAAGATGAGGTATTATTTGACTCCTGGATTTGCCAACAGTCATGCCTTATAAATGGCCACTTGGCAACCAACAGTCAAAAATCCTGTATCCTGTAGACTAATGCCACTTAGTTTATAATTTCAGTGTTCGTTCACTTTCCCGAGTTTTATTGTGCTGCACTTGCTTGTTTATATTGAACTCATTTTGTCATTTATATCTGCTCTTCTATAAAATTACAACAGAAGTGAGACCATTCAGTCCACCATGCAAGTGCCACAGCTAAATCTTCAGTTGGAGTTACCAGTTCTACTCCAATGACCCAGTATCTTTTAATCTTTTTTTCCAAATAATTCTTCAATTTCCTTTGTCTTCTGGTAATGAGCATTAGTGAATTAAAAAGATTGCTGTGAGACATAAACAGGGAACAATTGCAAACGTTGGAGAGATTAACTAAGTAAATTGGAAGTAGGGAAGAAAATAGAGTGTGGAAAATAAATATTCCAATCATAGAGAGGAAGCTAATGAGTTGAATGACCTGCAGAATGCTTAATAGTAAACAGTAGGATGAGGTAGAAGGCCATCTCAGTGAGGTAATGGAAAAACATTAATGGGCCTAAAACCTGTAAGTAACTAAAATGGTTCAATGACATGGTGACAAACAAAAATGTGAGAAAAATGTGAAATTGGAAAGAGAAAAAAGTAAACATTGGGAGTCTAAATAAAAGAATGTAACATAAAAAGTAGGTTCCAGAGTTGTCCATTCAGCTCCTCTAGCCTACTCTGATATTCAGTAAGACCATGGCTGATCTGATGTGGCCTTAACTCCACTTTTCTGCCCGCCTCCGATAGCCCTTGCCTCCCTTTTCAATCAAAAATCAGTCTAACTCTGTCTTGAATATATTTAATGATGCAGTTTCCATTGCTCACTGGGGATGAGAATTCCAAACACTAGCAACCTTTTGAGAGAAGAAATTCCTCCTCTTCTCCGTCTTAAATGGGAGACCCCTTAATTGTGGCCAACAAAGTTTAGTTTTTAACATTCCACTAGTCGAAGCATGACACAATATATAGATTCAACATGTGTCAGTCTGTTTTTCAGTGGCTCCCTGGACTTCTGGGATCTTCTCTTCTTGGTTCCTTGTACCTGGTCTTTTGACTCATAGCACCCTTCAAAATTTTCACTTCGTCAACTTAACTCAAATACAGAAAAGAATTTTCTGCTTTAGGACTTCAACCCGAGTAGATCTCTTTTTCTCTCTCTATTGGGAACACTTTTCTAACAAAGAGTATTCACATGATCTTAAGGCATCTTAAGCTCTAACATTGGTGTTTAATACTGATCTGGATTCTTATGGCAATCCCCAACCTATGATAACTATCCATCAACATGTTTCACATAAATGCTAACTTCCTAGAAAGTGTTATAATACTAAACATTCACTTTCTCTCCTGACAAATGCCCCCAGCAAGTGTCCTAAGATGAATGCTATCCCCTGGCAAGTGCAAAAACCCCAGTGATACTTCCTTATTCCTATACCCACTTTGCAGGCAACCTTTGCAACATCCAGCCCAAGTACGTGCGCTTGTGTCAACCAACTACTTCTAACCAAATATTTGCAATGCCTGACCAATGGGAAGAGTGCTCTTTACTTCCTCATAACAATCTAACCTTAGCTTGTACCCAATATTTACAATTCTTAACCAATGGGAAGTTAACTTTAACGTGGGACCCTCTTGACCAAAACCCATCATCAGATCATTCTTTTAACTAATCAGTGTTACATTCTTCACTTCTGTTTACTGCTAATGTTAGACTCACTGGAGCCCAAATGTGTAAAATGTGTCTGAGCTATAACTTTATGTGTTCTTTTTTAAAACTACATTACAAGATTTTGGCACTTAATGAGGTACCAACTTAAATTCCATCTTAACAACATTCCGAATAATACATTCAAATTAAGACTTACTAAGCTGAGGTATCAAATTAATTTGATAACGTAAACATTATTAATTACACAAATGTGCCTAGCTGAAGTCCAACACCCTAGTTCTAGATTCCCCCATGAAGGGAAAGATCCTCTCAGCATCTACCCTGCCAAGCCCCCTTCAGAATCTTGTATGTTTCAATAAGATCATCTCTTATTCTTCTAAACTCAAAGACCCAACCTACTGAACCTTTCCTCATAAAACTAAATTCCTCATCTCAGGAACCAGCCTAGTGAGTCTTCTCTCAACTGCTTTCCATGAAAATGTAGGTGTTTTTTGTTATTTCCTGCAGCTTTAATAAGCAGCAGGTCTTAGCATATATATATATATTTTAGTATGGGTGGCACAGTGTTAGCACTGCTGCCTCACAGCGCCAGGGACCCAGGGTTGATTTTCGGCTTGGGACACTGTTTGTGTGGAGTTTGTATGTTTTCCCTGTGTCTGCGTGGTTATCCTTCGAGTAGTCCGGTTTCCTCCCACAGTCGGAAAGACGTGCTGGTAAGGTGCATTGGCCATGCTAAATTCTCCCTCAATGTACCCGAACACGTGCCAGAGTGTGGCAACTAGGGGATTTTCATAGTAACTTCATTGCAGTGTTAATGTAAACCTACTTGTTACACGAATAAATAAACATTAAACTTTAAACCTCTCTGTATCCTCCCATTTATTGTGTATTCCTTTGCCTTGATTGGCTTCCCAAATGCGTCACCTCACATTTCCCAGGGTTGAATTCCATTTGCCACTTTTCTGCCCAGCTGAGCAGTCCAATGATACCTTCTTGCTGTCTACAGCTTCTCACTTTGCTATCAACCACTTCCGTCTGCAAGCTTCTTGATAATTCCCCCTACATTTAAGTCCAAATCATAAATCTATACCACAAAAAGCAGGGGCCTAGTACTGAGCCCTTCAGAAGCCCACTGGAAACAGCCTTCCAGTTGCAAAAACACTGGTCAACCATAACTCTTTTTTTCCTGTCACTGAGACAATTTTGTATCCAGCTTGCTACATTTCCCTGGATCCCATGGGCTTTTATTTTTCAACCAGTCTGCCATGTGCGCCCTTGTCAAAAGCCTTGCTAAAATCCATGTAGGTCACATCAACTGCAATACCCTCATCAATCCTCCTTGTTACTTCCTCAAAAGTTTAATCAATATTTCAGATGTGACCTTCCCTGAAGAAATCCATGTTGACCTTCCCTTGATTAATCCGTGCCTTTCTATGTGA
This sequence comes from Mustelus asterias, assembly GCF_964213995.1. Taxonomy (NCBI): domain Eukaryota; kingdom Metazoa; phylum Chordata; class Chondrichthyes; order Carcharhiniformes; family Triakidae; genus Mustelus; species Mustelus asterias. Next base: position 53,173,965 of record NC_135807.1, on the reverse strand, counting down.
CAGTTTATCCTGTCTTTCAGAACTGATTCCAATAATTTGCTCCCCACCAAGATCAGATTGACTGGCCTGTAATTATTTGGTCTATCCCTTGCTCCTCTTTTAAGCAAGCTTATAATGTTAACAGACCTCTGATCCTCCAGCACCAGACTTGTGTCCAGTGAGGGTAGGTAAATGATAGTCAAACCCTCTGTTGTTTCCTCCATGGTTCCTTGGGGTACATTTCATCCAGCCCTGGTGACTACTTCTCATTGAAGGATGCTAACCCTCTTAATACTTCCTCTTTCCCTATGTTTAGGATTTCCTCCATGATGGAATGGGATTGTGAATTTTAGACTTCTGTTTCTTGATTGGCACTAATTGAAGCAATGTCTCATGTTTTAAATAACATGTATAAATAAATGCAAGGCTTGGTTAAGGCAATGCATCTAATGCCATTAGATTGAAACTGGCACAAGTTGAATTTTGGTATCCCTGCTTCCTAGTTGGCCTATGTCTTAATCTAGCCGTGCAATAATGGGACTGTTTTATAAAACATCTTATAACCTTGTAGTCCTTCACCTTGTGCCAGTTAAGACGTAGTGCTTTGTTATTTGATAATTTTCAACCAGAAGGTCATAAATAAAAATTGTGTATGATACAATAGAACAAGATGTTCCTATGGTTCAATAATCATTTTATGGTCATTTATTTAAATATGTGGTTGCAGGGATGGTGTAGGAGGGAGGGTTTCAGATACGTGGATAATTGGAACACGTTCTGGGGAAGGTGGGACCTGTACAAACAGGACGGGGTGCACCTGAACCAGAGGGGCACCAATATCCTCGGAGGGAAATTTGTTACGGCTCTTCAGGGGGGTTTAAACTAATTTGTCAGGGGAGTGGGAAAGGGAGTTGTAGTCCAGAAGTCAGTGAGGGTGGTGAGGTATTGGGGAAGGTATCAGGGTCAAGGGTGGGTACTGGTAGACAGGAAGGTGGGTTGAAGTGTGTCTACTTCAATGCAAGGAGCATCCGGAACAAGGTAGATGAACTTGGGGCGTGGATTGGTACTTGGGACTACGATGTTGTGGCCATTACGGAGACGTGGGTAGAACAAGGACAGGAATGGTTGGTGGACGTTCCGGGGTATAGATGTTTCACTAAGTGTAGGGAAGCTGGTAAAAGAGGTGGCGGAGTGGCATTGTTAATCAAGGATAGTTTAACGGCTGCGGAAAGGCACTTCGTGGGGGATCTGCACACTGAGGTAATATGGGCTGAAGTTAGAAATAGGAAAGGAGCGGTCACGTTGCTAGGAGTTTACTATAGGCCCCCAAATAGTAATAGAGATGTGGAGGAAGAAATTGCTAAGCAGATTATGGATATGTGTTGGGGTCACAGGGTAGTTGTCATGGGGGACTTTAACTTTCCAAATATTGATTCGAACCTTTGTAGGTCAAATAGTTTGGATGGGGCAGTTTTTGTGCAGTGTGTGCGGGAGGGTTTCCTGACACAATATGTGGATGGGCCGACTAGAGGTGAGGCCACATTGGATTTGGTACTGGGAAATGAACCGGGCCAAGTGTTAGATTTGGTTGTGGGAGAGCAATTTGGAGATAGTGACCACAATTCGGTGTCTTTTGTTATTGCAATGGAGAGGGATAGGGCCGTACGGCAGGGTAAGGTTTACAATTGGGGGAGGGGTAATTACGATGCGATTAGGCAAGAATTAGGGGGCATAAGTTGGGAACAGAAACTGTCAGAGAAAGGAACTAATGAAAAGTGGAACTTTTTCAAGGAACAAATACTGGATGTCCTTGATAGGTATGTTCCTGTCAGGCAGGGAGGAAATGGCCGAGTGAGGGAACCATGGTTCACAAAAGAGGTGGAATGTCTTGTGAAAAGGAAGAGGGAAGCTTATGTAGGGATGAGGAAACAAGGTTCAGGTGGCTCGATTGAGGGTTACAAGTTAGCAAGGAATGAGCTGAAAACGGGGCTTAGGAGAGCTAGGAGGGGACATGAGAAGTCCTTGGCGGGTCGGATCAAGGAAAACCCCAAGGCTTTTTACTCTTATGTGAGGAATAAAAGAATGACCAGGGTGAGGTTAGGGCCGGTCAAGGACAGTAGTGGGAACTTGTGTATGGAGTCAGTAGAGATAGGCGAGGTGATGAATGAATACTTTTCTTCAGTGTTCACCAAGGAGAGGGGCCATGTTTTTGAGGAAGGGAAGGTGTTACAGGCTAATAGGCTGGAGGAAATAGATGTTCGGAGGGAGGATGTCTTGGCAGTTTTGAATAAAATGAAGGTCGATAAGTCCCCTGGGCCTGATGAAATGTATCCTAGGATTCTGTGGGAGGCAAGGGATGAGATTGCAGAGCCTTTGGCGTTGATCTTTGGGTCCTCACTGTCCACGGGGATGGTGCCAGAGGACTGGAGAATGGCGAATGTTGTTCCTCTGTTTAAGAAAGGGAATAGGAATGACCCTGGTAATTATAGACCGGTTAGTCTTACTTCGGTGGTTGGTAAATTGATGGAAAGGGTCCTTAGGGATGGGATTTACGACCATTTAGAAAGATGCGGATTAATCCGAGATAGTCAACACGGATTCGTGAAGGGCAAGTCGTGCCTCACAAATTTGATAGAATTTTTTGAGGAGGTAACTAAGTGTGTTGATGAAGGTAGGGCAGTTGATGTCATATACATGGATTTTAGTAAGGCGTTTGATAAGGTCCCCCATGGTCGGCTTATGATGAAAGTGAGGAGGTGTGGGATAGAGGGAAAGTTGGCCGATTGGATAGGTAACTGGCTGTCTGACCGAAGACAGAGGGTGGTGGTCGATGGAAAATTTTCGGATTGGAGGCAGGTTGCTAGCGGTGTGCCGCAGGGATCAGTGCTTGGTCCTCTGCTCTTTGTGATTTTTATTAATGACTTAGAGGAGGGGGCTGAAGGGTGTATCAGTAAATTTGCTGATGACACCAAGATTGGTGGAGTAGTGGATGAGGTGGAGGGCTGTTGTAGGCTGCAAAGAGACATAGATAGGATGCAAAGCTGGGCTGAAAAATGGCAAATGGAGTTTAACCCTGATAAATGTGAGGTGATTCATTTTGGTAGGACAAATTTAAATGTGGATTACAGGGTCAAAGGTAGGGTTCTGAAGACTGTGGAGGAACAGAGAGATCTTGGGGTCCATATTCACAGATCTCTAAAGGTTGCCACCCAAGTGGATAGAGCTGTGAAGAAGGCCTATAGTGTGTTAGCTTTTATTAACAGGGGGTTGGAGTTTAAGAGCCGTGGGGTTATGCTGCAACTGTACAGGACCTTGGTGAGACCACATTTGGAATATTGTGTGCAGTTCTGGTCACCTCACTATAAGAAGGATGTGGAAGCGCTGGAAAGAGTGCAGAGGAGATTTACCAGGATGCTGCCTGGTTTGGAGGGTAGGTCATATGAGGAAAGGTTGAGGGAGCTGGGGCTGTTCTCTCTGGAGCGGAGGAGGCTGAGGGGAGACTTAATAGAGGTGTATAAAATGATGAAGGGGATAGATAGAGTGAACGTTCAAAGACTATTTCCTCGGGTGGATGGAGCTATTACAAGGGGGCATAACTATAGGGTTCGTGGTGGGAGATATAGGACGGATATCAGAGGTAGGTTCTTTACGCAGAGAGTGGTTGGGGTGTGGAATGGACTGCCTGCAGTAATAGTGGAGTCAGACACTTTAGAAACATTTAAGCGGTTATTGGATAGGCACGTGGAGCACACCAGGATGATAGGGAGTGGGTTAGCTTGATCTTGGTTTCAGATAAAGCTCGGCACAACATCGTGGGCCGAAGGGCCTGTTCTGTGCTGTACTGTTCTATGTTCTATGTTCTATTGAACGTGAGCAACAGAATTTGTTTGTTGTTTGATAGTTATCATATAATGTAGCACGCATTTTAATCAGAAAGGCATTCAAATAGACATTTCTAGTATTGCACATACTAGGTCCAGTCTATTTCAATCTTGCCTTATTTGAGTCAAGTCATGACACATAGCCCCAGGCCATGACATGTACAAGTCAATGGCAGGCATTCTAACATTCTGTTGTTTTAAATGCACCATTTTGCAGGTACTTGGTGAGGAATCTTTTGACCTAAACTGATGATTTGCTCGGCACAATCTCAAGAATGCATTCATGGGAACAAGTCATAAAACACAGAATCCTCGGTTAGAGAGCTATTAAGAATAGACTTTAGTAGCAGCCAATTACATTCTCTTCAGAATTTCTGTCCAAAATTTGCATTCTTTAAGGCTTGTGAACAATTTCTTCTCCACAGCAGCCATTTGTTTCAAGGGTAGCACACCCTGCTATGTTGGAGAATTCTTGGCTGTGGATGAATGATCTGACACAATCAGTTGTTATTTGTCAGTGCAGATGATCAGACATTTTGTCAAATTAGGTGCTAGTTGACATTTGCCCTTGTGTTATGTCCATTATTCGTGTGTGAGCCTTGAGTCCCTGTGAGCTACCCAACTGCATATGACATTGCAAGCAAGTCTGTTCTTACCCCCACCAGACAACCAGACTTAACTATCATGAAGGGCTCTGTTACAGTGATCAGGCATGCATACAGTGGATGGATTAACACTTCCTGAAGCAGGACCACGATAGCGAAGTTGAGCAACACTATTCCACCTGACATCAATTAACTTTTTTAAATTCATTCATGGAATGTGGGCATTATCGGCTAGGCTATCATTTATTGCTCATCCCGAGTTGCCGTTGAGCTGAGTGAGGGATCCAGTGGGGGTTTGGGTGAGTTGGGGACTAGTATTCAATTCGATTTGATTTAATTTATTATTGTCACATGTATATTGTGAAAAATATTGTTTCTTGTGCGCTATGCAGACAAAGCATACCGTACATAGAGAAGGAAAGGAGAGGGTGCAGAAGGAACTGTGACATAGTCAGAGGAGTTTAGGGGGTGAGCGTAGTCCCATGGGGGAGTGGAGTGGATCAGTACAATAGTTACCCAGAAGTTAGAAGTGTGTGTGCGCGTGTGTGTGTGTGTGTGTGTCTCTGTATATGTGTTTGTGTGAGTGTGCGCGTTGGGACACCTTTGGGATAGCCCCAACACCTGGGAGCTCGGAAGTTACAGGCCACAATATTTACTGAACTGGAATCATCATATGAATCGCAGCAGTGGTCCTATACTTTTCTATGTTACTGTTAATGTTACTGTTCCTTTGGAACATTTAACTATGCATAGGTGCTCATAGAAATCATAGAAACCCTATAGTACAGAAAGAGGCCATTCGGCCCATCGAGTCTGCACCGACCACAATCCCACCCAGGCCCTACCCCCATATCCCTACATATTTTACCCGCTAACCCCTCTAATCTATGCATCCCAGGACACTAAGGGGCAATTTTAGCATGGCCAATCAACCGAACCTGCACATCTTTGGACTGTGGGAGGAAACTGGAGCACCCGGAGGAAACCCACGCAGACACGAGGAGAATGTGCAAACTCCACACAGACAGTGACCCAAGCCGGGAATCGAACCCAGGTCCCTGGCGCTGTGAAGCAGCGGTGCTAACCACTGTGCTACCATGCTGTTGTAGTTGTTTTCCATTGCAACACATAGTACTATTCTATTTATACATTAGATCAAAACTAGTATGATTCTGTTGAAATAAATTAGACTTCATCTTTCATCAGTGTTACCTTGGAGCCAATGATATGCACGTAATATACAGTGTTCAATTTCAGTCCTAACACAGTGGGGAAGGAGGGAGAACCAATCAGGTTTTTAACATTAATCTGTTTACATGAGTCAAGACTCATTTATAACCAGCAAGGCAACACATGTGTTTTTCTATAGGAGATTCGTATTTCTTGTGGGCACTGTGCTTAAGAATAACTGAGTCATCTTTCCACAAATCAATGTGACGTTGATCCTAACTTCATGACTGGGAACAGCAATGTCAAGGTGGATTTGTGAACATAGATTCAAAGGATAAATATTTATATTGGCGGCAAAATTAAAATAATTCTACATCTGCAGTTTTTTGAATAATTCGCTTCTGATCATGGTTGCACTATTAGGATGCGGCCTAGTAGCTGGACATTTCTTTACAAGGAGAAATGTAGGGGGATAAAAATAGTGAGTGCCTTCCATTGGTAAGTACCAATGCGAGATCTGGTAGTGACCTGCCTTATGCTGAGAAGTGGAGTGTTTTGCAGTTAGGAACAAGCCACCTAGCTCTCCATTTAGAGGAACAAAAGCACAAGAAACAAAGAATAAGCTGGCATATCTGTCGCCTGTGCTAGAGAACATAGTCTTGTCTGGTCACTGAGCTATCTGCTGAGCTGGGCATACATATTTTGCTGCATAAGGGCGAAAGAAGCTGTGCACCAGAGTTACAGGGAAGACTAGGGATCAGTGAAGAGTAGAAATGTACAGAGGTTAGTAAAAAAAAGGATAGAAGTCAAACATATTTCCAGGCCCAGAAGAATGAGAAGAAATAACCACCAAACAGTGAAACTTCCCAAATAGGATAGTAGAGAGATATTTGCATGAAGTTTTGCCTGGGTGTGGAGGCACATTACCATGTGCAAATGGCCTCACTTAGGGTGGAATTATTCAGCCCCGACAACTGTCGTGATCTTCTGGTCCGGCTGAAGTCAACAGGGATTTGAATGGATCACCATGGGAAAATCCACCAGTAGGACAGTTTACCCCAGTCCAACGCCGGCATCTCCACATCATGAAAATCCACCAGGCCAGGGCCGCACCAGTCTCAGCGTTAGCTTGTTTTGGAGGAAGTCCAATTTTGCTCGACATTCCCGACCTTGCACCATTTCCCTCTGGCCTTTTTTGCCCCTTGTTTGGAATGCCTAGTGTGCAAAATGCACACCCGTCCCTGCTCAGATTGGGTTCCCCATTTTAAATGGGACACTCTAATGGCTCTCAAAGCTTTGCAAAGGGTCATCTGGACTCAAAACATCAGCTCTTTTCTCTCCTTACAGATGCTGCCTGACCTGCTGAGAATTTCCAGCATTTTCTCCTTTGGTTTCAGATTCCAGCATCTGCAGTAATTTGCTTTTACCCACACATTTATCCTCCTATTCCCCCTGACACTAAGAGCAATTTAGCATGGCCAATCAACCTAACCTGCACATCTTTGGAGGTTATCTGTCTGCTGCCCTCTGAAATGGGCAGCACAGTATATAGGAAAGCTAATGATAAAAGGTTTAAAAATTCAAAGGATCAAAAAGGAAAACATATGGCTGGAGTTATATTTTTGGTACGCCATCTATTTTTATTTTGAGCTTCAATGTTTGTATTTGAGTTAAAGCAGCTCTAATGGGCCTCAACTGTACAGCATGCATGATGTCATTACATAGTTTGCACACCTAAAGCTGATAATATCCATCCTACACATGGGAAAGTGTGTGGAGAGGATTGTTGTGTCACAAGATAAGTAGTCTGGTTGAAAAACAAAGGGATTCATCATATGTTCATACTGGTCTTTTCAAAGACACTGCCAGCACTGCAGTTGAAAGTATGCATTTATTTTAAAAATCCAGCGTTCCAGGTCACAGTCTATAGTATTAGTGGAGGGAATGAATTCAGTTCGAAGTTTAGGCCCATTAGAATTGCTAAATGGTGGCCTGATTAATGCTGGAAGGTGCACAGTGTTTTCTACACTGGCCCAGGACAGCCCATGATTTTCTGCCCTTTAAAGTAATAGACAGAAAATTGTGGGTTAGCAACTATAGAAATGAGAAAACCCAGACCTGTTTCCTCCCACTAAGATTAGTTGAAATAATCTTCACTCACTGACACACGAAGGTACCAGTCGGTAGACTGAAGATGCAAAGTCATTATTGTAATCACTTTCCCCCACTCTATACCACTACCTTCTTCCTCTCATATTCATATCCACTCTTGTAGAGTTCTTCCTCTCGCACTTTGCTGCTCTGGTCTCTCCAATGTCATTTCCTTCCCATAACGCTATCATAAACTGCATCTCTGCTGCTTCTCTCTCCTATGATTGATCATGTTTTCTGCTATCAATCCTCATTATTTATTTGTCATTGCCAAACCTAATACTGCCTCTCCGCCTTGGGCATACAGATTTCTTTCTCTTGCATCTTTGCTTTTTCTAATTCTTTCACAGGAATATGGGCATTGCTGACAAGGCCACCATTTCTTACCCACCCCTAATCATAGAATCCCGACAGTGCAGAAGGAGGCTATTCGGCCCATCGAGTCTGCACCGACCAAAATCCCATCCAGGCCCTATTCCCGTAACCCCACATATTTACCTTGCTAATCCCCCTGACACTAGGGTCAATTTAGCATGGCCAATCAACCTAACCCACACATGTTTGGACTGTGGGAGGAAACCGGAGCACCCAGAAGAAACACACAGACACAGGGAGAATAAGAACATAAGAACTAGGAGCAGGAGTAGGCCATCTGGCCCCTTGAGCCTGCTCCGCCATTCAATACGATCATGGCTGATCCTTTTGTGGACTCAGCTCCACTTACCCGCCCGCTCACCATAACCCTTAATTCTTTTACTGTTCAAAAATTTATCTATCCTTGCCTTAAAAACATTCAATGAGGTAGCCTCAACTGCTTCACTGGGCAGGGAATTCCACAGATTCACAACCCTTTGTATGAAGAAGTTCCTCCTCAACTCAGTCCTAAATCTGCTTCCCCTTATTTTGAGGCTATGTCCCCTAGTTCTAATTTCACCCGCCAGTGGAAACAACTTCCCTGCTTCTATCTTATCTATTCCCTTCATAATCTTATATGTTTCTATAAGATCTCCCCTCATTCTTCTGAATTCCAATGAGTATAGCCCCAGTCTACTCAGTCTCTCCTCATAAGCCAACCCTCTCAACTCCGGAATCAACCTAGTGAATCTCCTCTGCACCCCCTCCAGTGCCAGTATATCCTTTCTCAAGTAAGGAGACTAAAACTGTACACAGTACTCCAGGTGTGGCCTCACCAGCACCTTATACAGCTGCAACATAATCTTGCTATTTTTAAACTCCATCCCTCTAGCAATGAAGGACAAAATTCCATTTGCCTTCTTAATTATCTGCTGCACCTGCAAACTAACTCCTTGAGATTCCTGCACAAGGACACCCAGGTCCCTCTGCACAGCAGCATTTTTTACCATTTAAATAATGGTCCATTTTGCTGTTATTCCTACCAAAATGGATGACCGCACATTTAGAATGTGCAACTCCACACAAACGGAATTGTACCCGGGTCCCTGGTGCTGTGAGGCAGCAGTGCTAACCATTGTGCCACCGAGCTGCAACCACAGTGCCTATTGCCCTTGAGAATATGGAGCTGAGCCACCTTCTTAAAACACTGCAGTCCATGTGGTGAAGGAGCTCCACAATGTTGTTAGGGTGGGAGTTCCAGGATTTTGACCATGCCATTATGAAGGAATGACACTATAGGTCGAAGACTGGATGGTGTATAATTTGGAAGGGAATTAACAGGCGGCAATGTTCCCCTGTGCTTGCTGCCTTTGTCCTTCTAGTCACTAGAATATTGGGATGTGCTGCTGAAGAAGCCTTGGCAAGTTGCTGCAGTGTATCTTATAGCTGGTACACACTGCAGCCACAGTGCACTGGAAATTGAGGGAGTGAATTGTTAAAGTTGAATGCCGCCCTAGTAGGCTGCTTCATCCTGAATTGTGTTGAGCTTATGAGTATTGTTGGCACTGCACTCATCCAGGTATCTTGTGGATGCTGAAAGGTTTTGAGGCATCAAGAGGTGAGTTACGTGCTCAGAATGCTCAGCCTTTAATCTGTTAATGTCGCAACAATGTTTGTGTGACAGGTCCAGTTAAGTTTATTTATTAGTGTCACAAGTAGACTTACATTAAAACTGCAATGAAGTTACTGTGAAAATCAGCTAGTGGCCACACTCCGGCGCCTGTTCGGGTACATTGAGGGAGAATTTAGCATGGCCAATCCACCTAACCAGCACATCTTTCAATCATTGGTGATGCCCCGGATGTTGATGGTGGGGATTTGGTAATGCTATTGAATGTCAAGGAGAGTTAGACAATTTCTTGTTGGAGGTGATCATTTCCTGGCTTGTGTGACATGAATGCTACTTATTCTTGCCATTTATCAGCCCAAGCTTGAGCGTTACTCAGTAATTGTTGCACACAGGCATGGACTCCTGCATTATCTGAGGAGATGCAAATGTAGCTGAACATTGTGCTATCATCAGTGAACACAATAAGAAGTCTCACAACACCAGGTTAAAGTCCAACAGATTTATTTGGAATCACGAGCTTTCAAATAAACCTGTTGGACTTTAACCTGGTGTTGTGAGACTTCTTACTATGCCCACCCCAGTCTAACGCCAGCATCTCCACATCATGATCATCAGTGGATGACCTCATTTTTAACTTACGATGGAGGGAAAGTCATTGACGCAAAAAGAAAGTTGACCCTAGGACACTACCCTGATGATGTCCTACAATTGCGTCCTGGAACTGAGATGATTGTCCTTGAATAACTCCAACCATCTTCCTTTGTGCTAGATATGATTCCAACTAGTGGAGAGTTATCCCCCTGAATCCCATTGACTTCAATTTTGCTAGGACTCCTTGGTGCCACAATTGGTCAAATGTCTTGACGTCAAGGGCAGTCATTCTCAGCTCACCTCCGTAATTCAACTTTTTTGTCCATGCATGGGTAAAGGTTGTAATGAAGTCTGGAACCAAACAGACCTGGCAGAATCCATATTGAATATCAATGGGCAGATTATTGCCAATTAAGTTCTGTTTGAAGCACTGTCAGTGCAGCCTTCCATAACTTTGTTGATGATTGAGAGCATAGACTGATGGGCCAGTGATTGGCCAGATCAGATTTGTCCTGCTCTTTTGGATAAAACAAACATGGACAATCTTCCACATTGCTAGGTAGGTGCAGCATTGTAGCTGTCCCAAGATAGCTTTACTGGAGGCGCGGCTAGTTCTGGAGCACAAGTGTTCAGTATTATAGCTGGGATCTTGTCAAGGCCTTTGCGGTATCCAGTGCCTTCAATATTTCTTGATGACACATCAAGAGAATTGAATTAGTTAATGACTGACACCTATGTTGGTGAGGACCTCAGCATGAAGCCAAGATGGAAGAGTCATTTGACTTTTGGGGGTTGAAAGGTGCTGTGTAAATACAAAATGTTCTCCCTAGGAGAGGAGTTAAGGGAGATTACTGAAGGCATAGTTGTAGGAGATAAGTGTTCAGGAAGCTTTTGAAAGTGGGAAGTGATGCAGCAAGGTAGATGGTCTGAGGAAGAACCTCCCTTGTGTCAAAACCTGATGGCTGAAAATCACAAATGAGATGTTTCAAGTTTTTCCCATTGTCCATTAACAGATATCAGAGAAAGAGGATGAAAAATTTAAGAAACTACCCCTTCAACAATGTCTAGATTCAGATCTATTCTATCCTATCATTGCTAAACCCATACCCAATTCCCAAGTAAGGCAACTCTTATACTGGAATGATTATTCTATTCACTGCAGGGTCCACTCTGGAGTTAAACCTATATTGGATTCAGTATGAGATACTTGTACTGTAATCAGGTATAACTGGATAAACAGATACCTGTAAATCATTACCCTAAACCACAGCATCATTTCTATTGCTGGGAAGCATCCTTTTTTTGATCTTAACAAAGAAAGCTGGAAAAATTCAGCAGGGGAGAAAATAGAGTAAACATTTCGAGTCCACATGACCCTTCTGTATTTTGCTATTTTTTAATTTTTACTGATCCTATCTACTTTATCAAATCAAATGTTTTTTAAAAATTCATATTCACATATTGCCTCCGTTCTATTACTATACTAACAAACTACATGTCATGTTCTTTGAGCAATTTTATGTTACGCACTGCTGGTTCCTGTCTATTGGGTCTCATACAGTGACTGCAAACTTAAAGTACACCTACTGGGATTCACTTAGGTCACTGGCTGGGCAGATATAGTGAAAAATTGATCTCTCAGTTCCCAGTCTTAACAAGACCTGGCAAGTTTCATTTTGGCTTTCATCGAACCATATCGTACCTGCCTGTCAGGGGCTGACTCCATTGGAATATGTTTTGGTGCAATAAAATAATAGTTTCGTACTTTAGTGATGACAATCGGCTAAAGAATTTGCTCAATCAGGAGCAATACAGATTGAATTATACTGTTCATGTGCAATGCTATCAGTCATGGTATTTTTAATTAATTTGTTAATAATATAGGAACAGAGAAAAGAGGAGCAAGAGTAGGCCATTTGGCCCTTTGAGCCCGTTCCACCATTCATTATGATCATGGCTGATCATCCACCCTGATCCTGCCTTAACCCCATATCCTTTGATCCTCCCTTTTGTCCTAAGGGGGGACAAATATCTAATTCCTTCTTGAAAACATACAATGTTTTGGCCTCAACTGCTTTCTGTGGTAGCGAATTTAAAATACAAATGGAAGGTGAGAAGATAAAATCCAATACCAGTGTCCTGTGCATAAATAAAGGAGACTACAATGGGATGAGGGGGGAGTTGTCTAAGGTAGAGTGGGAGCAAAAACTTTATGGTGGGACAATTGAGGAACAGTGGAGGACTTTCAAAGCGATTTTTCACAGTGCTCAGCAAAAGTACATACTAGTGATAAGGAAAGACTGTAGAAAAAGGGATAATCAGCCATGAATATCTAAGGAAATAAAGGAGGGTATCAAATTGAAAGAAAATGCATACAAAGTGGCAAAGAATAGTGGGAAACTGGAGGATTGGGGAATCTTTAAAGGTCAACAAAAAGCCACGAAAGAAGCTATAAAGAAAAGTAAAATAGATTATGAGTAAACTAACTCAGAATATAAAAACAGATAGCAAAAGCTTCTAATAAATAAAAAGAAAAAGAGTGGCTAAGTTAAACATTAGTCCTTTAGAGGATGAGAAGGGGGATTTAATAACAGGAAATGAGGAAATTGCCGAGGCAATAAACAGGTATTTTGTGTCGGCCTTCACAGTGGAAGACATAAATAACATGCCAAAAATTGATGACAAGAAGGGTATGGTAGGTGAGGACCTAGAAACAATTATTATCGCTAAAGAAGCAGTGTTAGGTAAGCTAATGGGGCTAAAGGTAGACAAGTCTCCTGGGCCCTGATGGAATGCATCCCAGGGTACTAAAAGAGATGGCGGGGGAAGTAGCAAATGCACTCATGGAAATTTTACCAAATTTCGCTGGACTCTGGGGTGGTTCCTGCAGACTGGAAAACAGCAAATATGACGCCACTGTTTAAAAAAGGAGGTAGACAAAAGGCAGGTAACTATAGGCTGGTTAGTTTAACTTCTGTGGTGAGGAAAATGCTTGAATCTATCATCAAGGAAGGAATAGCGAGACATCTGGATAGAAATTGTCCCATTGGGATGACACAGCATGGGTTCATGAAAGGCAGGTCTTGCTTAACTAATTTAGTGGAATTTTTGGAGGACATTATGAGTGCAGTGGACAATGGGGAACTGGTGGATGTGGTGTATCTGGAATTCCAGTAGGCATTCGACAAGGTGCCGCACAAAAGGCTACTGCATAAGATAAAGTTGTTACGGGTAATGTATTAGCATGGATAGAGGATTGGTTAACTAACAGAAAGCAAAGAGTGGGGGTAAATGGGTGTTTTTCTGGTCGGCGATCAGTGACTAGTGGTGTGCCTCAGGGATCAGTGTTGGGACCGCAATTGTTTACAATTTACATAGATGATTTGGAGTTGGGGACCAAGTGTAGTGTGTCAAAGTTCGCAGATGACACTAAGATGAGTGGTAGAGCAAAGTGTGCAGAGGACACTGAACGTCTGCAAAGGGATATACATAGATTAAATGGGTGGGCAAGGGTCTGGCAGATGGAGTACAATGTTGGTAAATGTGAGGTCATCCATTTTGGTTGGAATAACAGCAAAATTGACTGTTATTTAAATGATAAAACATTGCAGCATGCTGCTGTGCAGAGGGCCTTGGGTGTCTTTGTGCATGAATCACAAAAAGTTGGTTTGCAGGTCCAGCAGGTAATTAAAAAGGCAAATTGAATTTTGTCCTTCATTGCTAGAGGGATGGAGTTTAAAAACAGGGTGCTTATGTTGCAGCTGTATAAGTTGCTGGTGAGTACTGTGTATAGTTTTGGTCTCCTTACATGAGAAAGGATATACTGGCACTGGAAGGGGTGCAGAGGAGATTCGCTAGATTGATTCTGGAGTTGAGAGGGTTGGCTTATGAGGAGAGACTGAGTAGACTGGGACTATACTCATCGGAATTTAGAAGAATGAGGGGGGGATCTTATAGAAACGTATAAAATTATGAAGGGAATAGATAAGACAAAGGGTTGTGAATCTGTGGAATTCCCTGCCCAGTGAAGCAGTTGAGGCTACCTTGTTAATGTTTTTAAGGCAAAGATAGATAGATTTTTGAACAGTAAAGGAATTAAGGGTTATGGTGAGCAGGCGGATAAGTGGAGCTGAGTCCACGAAAAGATCAGCCATGATCTTATTGAATGGCGAAGCAGGCTCGAGGGGCCAAATGGCCTACTCCTGCTCCTAGTTCTTATGTTCTTGTGAATTCCACAGGCTTATCAACCTTGCTCCATGTGTGAGTTGTGTTGTTCCTCAGGTTAAATAACCACTAGTCAGCCCTCCCCCTCAAAAGAGAGAGCAACCTATGGTAATCTGGGACTATGGCAACTTTACTTTACTCTGGGTGAAGAAATTTCTCCTTATCTCAGTCCTGTGGCATATAATGCAATTATGTATTTTTTGCGTTTTTTGAAACGTAACCAAAAATGATTTGCTTGCATTGATAGCAGATGCTGACATGGATTGGGTGGGCCAAATGGTCTTTTTCATGCTGCAACTTCAAGTTCCGACATATGCCCCTTGTCCTATGATATCTTATCCAAGTGAGCCAAGAGCATGATCCTTGTCTAGCACAGTCATTTAACTGTACGATCTGCAGAGTTGAACACAAATCCATCATCATTTCACGCTCACAAGAAACTACACCCAGCAACTATAACTGGATAACATTCAGGAACAGGTTAGGCTGTTTGCTTCTCAATGAGAAGTTTAACAACACCAGGTTAAAGTCCAACAGGTTTATTTGGTAGCAAAAGCCACACAAGCTTTCGAAGCTCTAAGCCCCTTCTTCAGGTGATCACTCACCTGAAGAAGGGGCTTAGAGCTTCGAAAGCTTGTGTGGCTTTTGCTACCAAATAAACCTGTTGGACTTTAACCTGGTGTTGTTAAACTTCTTACTGTGTTTACCCCAGTCCAACGCCGGCATCTCCACATCATGCTTCTCAATGGAGCAGCACTGAAACAGTCTGTTTTGGCTCACACACCACTTTCTTGATATAAGCAAATGCATTACTGAACAGGGGCCATTGAGGTTGGTAATATATTCTATCAAAGTGGATGTACCGAGGACACAAATGACAAGGCAGTTAGTGCATGATGCTAGTTAATGATCCAAATTGAATCAACACATATTTTCTAAGTAACAAAATAATAGGACTAATTTTCCAGGGCAAGTGCTGTTTGGGGGTATCAGTAAGACAGCAAACCAGATCTTGGTGCTGAACCAGAGTTTGATTTTCCAGGAGGATTTCATTTTTTAAAAATTCCCCAGGACGCAGGAGTTGCTGGTCAGGACAGCATTTTTATTATCTGTACAATTGCCCTTGGCTTGATTTGATTTGATTTATTATTGTCATAAGTATTAGGATACAGTGAAAAGTATTATTTCTTGCGTGCTTTACTGTTCATAGAGTACATACGGGAGAAGGAAAAGAGAGGGTGCAGAATATAGTGTTGCAGTTACAGATAGGTTGAAGAGAAAAATCAGCTTAACATGTGATAGGTCCATTCAAATGTCTGATGGCTGCAGGAGAAAAGCTGTTCTTGAGTCGGTTGGTACGTACTCTCAGACTTTTGTATCTTTTTCCCGATGGTGGAAGGGAGTATGTCCAGGATGCGTGGGGTCCTTGATTATGTTGGCTGTTTTTCCGAGGCAGTGGGAAGTGTAGACTGAGTCAATGGTTGGGAGGCTGGTTTGCGTGATGGACGGGGCTACGTTCACAAACCTTTGCAATTTCTTGTGGTCGTGGTCAGAGCAGAAACCATACCAAGCTGTAATACATCAGAAAGGATGCTTTCTCTGGTGCATCTGTAAAAATTAGCGAGAGTCATAGTGGACATGCCAAATTTCCTTAGCCTCCTGAGAAGGTAGAGGCTTTCTTAACTACAGCATCAGTGTGGATGGATCAGGATAGGTTGTTGGTGATCTGGACACCTAGAAACTTGAAGCTGTCGACCATTTCCACTTCATCACTTTTGATGTAGACAGGGGCATGTTCTCCACTGCACTTCCTGAAGTCGATGACTATCAGCTTTATTTTACTGACATTGAGGGAGAGATTATTGTCGATGCACCACTTCACCAGACCCTGTCTCTTTCCTGTATTCCGTCTCATCATTGTTTGCGATCCGACCCACTACGTTGCTGTCATCAGCAAACCTGAAAATTGAATTGGAGGGGAATTTGGCGACAGCGCCGTAGGTGGACAAGGAGTATATGAGGGGGCTAAGGACACCACTTTGCAGGGCACCGGTGTTGAGGATAATCATGGAGGAGGTGTCATTACCTATCATTACTGATTGCGGTCTGTGGGTTAGGACATCTAGGGTCCAATTGCAGAGGAAGGAGCTGGGTTACATATTTTGAAGGTCTTCACATTTATTTTAAAGCCCCATTCCCAGACAAGAAGTTTTTGCTGCAATGTCATAGCTGGGAATCTATGTTTGAAGAATCTGATAAAATTACACAATTCTACATGGAACAGGGAAACAAGACTCGCTATGATGAATAATGATTTTGGAACAGGAGGGTGCCCCTAGACTGTTAATCTGTTTTTCAAGGTGACATGGACTAATTACCCAGAGACCTAGGGTGATGCTCTGGGGATCTGGATTCGAATCTCACCCCGGCAGGTGTAAACTATGAATTCAAGAAAAGGAATGTGGAATTAAAAGTCTAATGATGACCATGAAACCATTGTTGACTGTCGTAAAAACCCATCGGTTGACTAATATCCTTTAGGGAAGGAAATCTGCTGTCCTTAGCTGGGCTGGTGTACATGTGACTCCAGATCCACAGCAATATGGTTGACTCTTAAATGCCCCCTGAAATGGCCATTAGTTGCATCCAACCACTACAAAGAAAACAAAAAGGAATGAAACAGGACAGACCACCTGACAGCAACCTAAACACGGGAAACAACAATGACAAACCCAGCCCTGTCAAAACTGCAAAGTCCTCCTTAGCAACATCTGGGGGCTTGTTCAAAAATTGGAAGAGCTATCTCATGGACTAGTCAAGCAACAGCCTGACATAGCCATACTCGCCGAATCATATCTTACAGATAATGTCCCAGGCAGCACCAACACCAGTCCTGAGTATATACTGTCTGACAGAAGCACTTGCAACAATCTTCAGCCAGAAGTGCCAAGTGGATGATCCATCCTCCAGAGGTCCCCAATATCACAGATGCCAGTCTTCAGCCAATTTGATTAACTTGGTGTGATACCAAGAAACGGCTGAAGGCAAAGTCTATGGAACCTGAGAATATTCCAATAATAGTATTGAAGAATTGTGCTCCAGAGCTTGCTGTACCCTTAGTCAACCTGTGCCTGCACAGCTATAACACTGGCATCTACCCGGCAATATGGAAGATTGCCCTGGTATGTCCTGTACACAAGAAATAGGACTAATCCAATCCAGACAATACCATCCTATCAGTCTACACTTGGCCCCATCAGTATATTCTTAACCATTAATAAAGTCTCGGAAGGGGTCATCAACAATGCAATCAAACAGCACTTACTTAGCAATAACCTGCTCACTGACACTCCGTTGGGTTCCGCCAGGGCCATTCAGTTTCTGACCTCATTACAACCTTGGTTCAAACATGAACTCCAGAAGTGAGACAAGAATGACTGCCCTTGATACTAAGGTCATATTTTATCTAGTTTGGAATCAAGGAGCCTTAGTACAATTGGAGTCAATGGGAATCGGGGAGAAAACTCTCAGTTGCTTGGAGTCATGCCGGGCACAAAGGAAGATGGTTGTGGTTGTTGGAGTTCAATCATCTCAGTCCCTGGATATCACTGCAGGAGTTCCTCAGGGTAGTGTCCTAGGCCCAACCATCTTCAGCTGCTTCATCAGTCACCTTCCTTCCATCATAGGCTCAGAGGTGGGGGTATTTGCTGATGATTGCACAATGTTCATCACCATTCATGAATCCTCAGATACTGAAGCAGTCCAAGTTCAAATGCAGCAAGACCTAGTCAATGTGTAGGCTTGGGCTGACAATGAAATAACATTCATGCCACACAAGTGCCCAGCAATGACTATCTCCAACACAAGAAAATCTAACCATTGCCTCTTGACATTCAATGGTATTATCCATTAATAGTGGCTGAATCCTCCATGATCAACGTCCTGGGGATTACCATTGACCAGAAACTGAACTGGACTAGCCAAATACATACTGTAGCTACAAGTGCAAGTCAGAGGCTAGGAATCCTATAACTCACCTCCTGCCCACCATCTACAGGGCACAAGCCAGGAGTGTAATGGGATACACTTCACTTGCCTGGGTGGGTGCAGCTCCAACAACACTGGAAAAGCTTGACACCATTCAGGACAAAGCAGCCCACTTGGTTGGCATCCCTTCCACAAGCATTCACTCCCTCCACCACCAATGCACAGTAGCAGCCATGGGTACCATTTACAAGATGCAACATGGCTTTGTAAACAGAACCTTCCAAATGTACGACCACTACCATCTAGAACAGTGATGGGCAACCTTGGTTAGTGAGTGGGCCACATGAGTGGCTCTCTTTCATCTCAGTAGGCTTCAAGTTGAAATCATGCTTGTTCACTAACCATGACCCTATGAATAAGATTAAATACATGCCAAATATTTCATAACAAGTTATAGAAAATGCTTAATTATTTATATATTAATAGAACTAACATCAATTTCAAATACTAAAATCAAAAGATATATTTACACTTGGATGCGGGGTGGTTGGGGGGGGGGGGGTGTGGGGGGTGGGGGGGGAGTTGGGGAGGCATATGGCTCCTACAGTCAATGTGTGCAATCAGCACTTGCCCTTGCTTTACGTGCATATCACTTCAGTCATACCAGTTGGAAAAAAAATTATGCAGACGGAAATCAGCAGAATGTTGCAACACTGCATGGGCAACAGTCAACAGAATGTCTTATCGGCCACACTCAGAACCCAGATGGGCCACATGTGGCCCCCAGGCTGCAGGTTGCCTATCACTGATATAGAAGGACACGGGCAGGAGATACATGGGAACACTATCACCTGGAAGATCCCCTCCAAGCCACTAACTTGGAAATATATCATCACTGTCGTTGAGTAAAAACCCCAGAACTCCCTTGCTAACAGCACCAAGGGTATACCCACAGCACATGGACTGCAGTGGTTCAAGGCAGCTCATCACCACCTTCTCAAGGCGTATTAGGGATGGGCAATGAATGCTGTCTTAGCTAGCAAAGCCCACATCCCTTGAATAAATTCTAAAAAAGCAAGTGCACAACAATGAGAAGGAGGATCACTACTCAGATGAGGAAGCAATTGTTTGTGACTCATGACAGGCCCAAATGATTTCACCTATGAAAGTGCTTCAAGATTGTTCCTTAACCTATACCCCCAATTAAACCATCTCACAATAAGAGAAATGCACAGTTCTGAATACAGCGCATATCAATAAGTGTAAAATATTAACAGCTATCTGCAAGTTCTGAAGAAACAAAGTTGGAGATAGGTGTTTATAATAAAACCTGCTGGACTACATTCAATGAGAGTTGGCAATCCTATTGCTGAGATTAACTGTAGTGCCCACACTGATGCTTCAACTCAGCAGAACCACATAATATTGAGTCTGGTATCTGCCTGGTATACAGGGCTCAGCCACTAACTAGAAAAACTGATCATGTTATCAAAATGTACCTTTTGAGGAAGGCTTTTTCTTAAGGGCGGCACGGTGGCACAGTGGTTAGCACTGCTGCCTCACAGTGGTTAGCAAAGAACAAAGAACAGTACAGCACAGGAAACAGGCCCTTCAGCCCTCCACGCCTGTGCCGCTCCTTGGTCCAACTAGACCAGTCGTTTGTATCCCTCCATTCCCAGGCTGCCTCACAGTGCCAGCGACCAGGGTTCAATTCCAGCCTCACTGTCTGTGTGGAGTTTGCACATTTTTCCCGTGTCTGCGTGGGTTTCCTCCAGGTGCTCCGGTTTCCTCCCACAGTCCAAAAATGAGCGGGTTAGGTTGATTGGCTATGCTAAATTGACCCTAGTGTCAGGGGGATTAGCAGTGGGGTTATGGGAACAGGATCTGGGTGGGATTGTGGTTGGTGCAGACTCGATGGGCTGAATGGCCTCCTTCTGCACTGTAGGTTTCTATGAAGTAATTATACACTGCCAATGTTTTTAGTAATTTCCCCCACTGAACTTAAGTACTTTAATCAAGTCTTTGACATATCTCAAAACAAATGACAGTGACAAATGTAATGTTTCTAAATGAGTAGACAGGCCATATTAGACCCGAAACGTTAACACTGTTTGTCTCTCTCCACAGATGCTGCCAGATATGCTGAGTAGCTTTTCCCCAACATTTTTTGTTTTAAATTCAGATTTCCAGCATCTGCGGTGTTTTGTTTATTATTATAGAAGGATAACTAGTGTCCTTTGAAATATTAAAACATTTTTAATCCCAAAGTTTATTTCCCCAAATGAGCTGTAGTAAAGTAACGTTTTCCGATGGAAATGTTAGGATTTTGTCTTTAATGATCAATCTGTTACTATTATACTCTTACTAGCTTTTTCATCTTGGAAACATTCTTGTTTTGCTCTGGTTCCTGGATTACTTACTACAGAATGAGATTCTCATCCACATCTCCACATCCTGGGTTACTGGCAGCTAGCTGTCTAGCAGTTTACCAAATAATCTTAAACGGGGATTAGAAGTAGGGACGGTGGTAGTTTAAAAAATAAATCCCTTCAACATTCAAACTAATTGTGACTCTCCGAGAAAAGTCATCTGAATGAAAGCTGAGATTCTCTGGCCTGTTTGATCTTGCGTCAAACCGCGCAGTGCATTTTTTTGAATGTAACTTTGAAACGTTTGTCAAGAGAATGCTTAAATAAGCGACACCGTGACAGTACAATTGGTCTAACAGTAACGTGTTAACAGCTCTCATTCCGTTTGAGAGCCACCGATGAAGGTGTGACAATTGTTGAAAACAATCTCGTTTTCCCAGAACAATGGAATCAAGCACCTCACTGCCGGGGCCCTGGGCATTCGCACATCTTTACAACATGAGTCAGGGTAACAAGGAACCATCCAGAAGTCGTTCAGTCACAAATGACCTAATTGATTAATGCAAACCGTGTTGGAACAGTTGCGGTTAAAATGATAACGCTTTTATAAACAAATCTCTCCCCCCACACATTGTCGGGAAATCAGTTCAAATCAATCGGTGGGTCAGTGAAAAAAAATACAGCTTGGTTTTGAATGAATGTTTTCAAGATCTTAATGCGTCCTCGAAAAGGAAAAGTAATTAACGAAGATTTCTTTGGAACCTAAAATGCCGTCTTGGGTAACATTTTTAAAAAGTTGTTGAGTGGATAAATGACTTCCTGAGGAAGGGCACACAATAAATAACTATCTAGAATCCATTGTTGAATGTGTGGAGTCGAGGACATTTTTATTGACAAACAGATGGATTCACCCTCCCCCCTCCCCCTGAGTGTAGTGTGATTCTGCCATGGTTTCCAAACACACACAACCGTCAACTCGCACGCTTTAAAAATCACTTCACGCTGAAAATTAAATCAAGGTTCGGACATTCGCTGAAACTTCAGTGGTGCGTGGAAGTTCCAATTGACACAAAAAAAAGTTCGCAAACTATTTCGAATAAACTGGTGGATCAGCGGCACCCACAAAGTACACGCAGAAGCCAGGCAAACATGTGGAAACAAAGGAGTTTGCCCAGTGCGGAAGTGAAGCAAAAAAAAATACGTGCTCCAAACTTAAAACACAAACTTATTTCTCAAATTAAAACCATAAAATCACTGGCTGTGCCGCAAAGTTTAATGTTTAACCCAGCCGCTTAAAACAAAACAGTTGTTTTCTTTTATTTTTTTAAAAAAAGCTGATGTCTTTTCATTGCTGCAAGGGGGGAGGTCTGCCAACCGTCATCAAAGCGTCTCGCCACATTGCTTTCACCGGATATTAACCAACAGCAAAGCACAAAGAAACAAGCACTTCAATCATAAACTGTTTCATTTGATTCACTTCTAACGAGCTCCAGAACCGACCAAGCACTGAGTGTCAAATTTCTCCTTCATATATATATATATATTTTACAAACTTTATAAAAGTCTGGATTGGATTCTCCTCCCTGGCTGTATGCAAATATTAAACTTTTTTTTGAATGGGTTTGTGGTGATGTCAGAGGAGGGATTTTTTTTCTCTCTCTTTGGTTCCCCCTCCCTCTCAGTGGGTTTAGGGGCGGGTCACAAGCACTGAGGCAGCAGCTGTCAGTGAGAGCTGTCAGTTCCCGAGCAGACACACAGAGGCAGGCGATCCCTTCCCAAAGCAGTTCCGAGCGCCAGGTAGCAGTGATGTGTTTACCTTTTGTTTGAATCCTCCAGCGAGCAACACGTTGAGGAGGAGGAGGGGGGAAAAAGAGGCAGAGCAAAGCAAAGCAAAGGGAGTAAATCCCCCCCCCCCCCTCCGTGCTTCTCGCAACTACTGCAGTCCACGCTGCCACAACTACTCAGCTAGCCTTTGTATCTAAATATACACACAAAAAAACTTTCCTCTTCCAGACTGGCTGCTTTTTTTCCCCTCTGGAAACATAGTCGGAAAGATTTGTTTTGATTTTGTTCGTCGTTTCCTTTCCCCCGCCACCCTCCCCTTCCCCCTCCCTCCTGGTGAATCTCGCTGGAGTGCCTGGAGACACATTTCTGGAGCAGGATGAAAGCTAAGAAAGGTAGGTACAGGCAGTTGTTGCTTCCTCCATGCTGCTGGCACGTTGTCAAATCGTGCTCAGTGAGTGGCCTTCTTGACTCTTGCGTTTTCTGTCTGGAATTTTTTCTTCTTTGTTCTCTGAATTTGGCATTTTATTTACATGCATATATCTATATATTTTAAAAATCTTATGGAACTGGGGAGGGGTTGGGGGGCGATCGATTGGCAGCTGAGAGGATAAAGACAAGCGTCCCTTTTTTTTGGAAGGAGGAAGGCTCTGAGAGTTTAAAGGCTTTGTTTGGACTCTCACCTCGTGGAAACGTGTTTCTCTCTCTCTCCCTCCCTCCCCCTGCGAGGAAAACCTCACATTTCTTAGTTTCCAGATCCATTTCCCAGTTTCTTGAGGACGGGGTTTTAAAGTTGGGGGAGAGTTCAATTGTCCTCTCCTTGGGAAAAGTTTCTGAGAAGTGAAGTTGGATACAATGGATCCTGAGCCTCTGGGGGATTTCCTATTGATTTGTTGTAAAGCAGAGTGAACTCATAACACACTCACTCATCCACTCCCGCCCCCCTCCATAACCCAGAAACTTAAAACAAAATGTTAAACTTTAAAAAAAACCTGTGCTGGGTGGGCGGAATGTGCAGAATGATTTACAGAGGCGGTTATTTTCTGTTGGCAGGGTAAAACCTCCACTTATTAAACAGTCAGCCGTGCAGAACGTACTTTTATGTTTTGCCGTCCATTAACGTCGCAACACTTGGGATCTCAGAGGACACAATGCCGCCAAGTAATGAGTTACCATTCTTGTGTGAGGAGCAGCGGCTGGCTACATTGTGTTAGTTTTCTTGCGGATTAGTTGCTGGTGGATGTTTTCACTGTGTTTGGAATATGCTGGAATGTGAAATTCTTCACTCCCTCCCTCCCCCCTTCCTCTGGCTTGAACTATAGCCAAGTGGAAGAATGTTTGTGACAGGTTCCACTGTGCACTATCTTTGTTCTCATTTCCAAATAGTAATGTATTTTTTAAATAAAAAAAACAATGTTATCGTTTTGCAAGGTGCTGGGTGAGGCCATTTCAAATCCCGTTGATGTGGATTTTCCTTCAAATAGAAAATGTGCCGAGGAAAATCAAACTTTTTTTTTAATAAAGAAAACACAGTTGTAATAATTTATCACCATGGCAAACCAGAGGGGGCAGCCTCCCAAGTCAACATGGATGTTGCTTTGTGAATATTTCATGTTTAAATTTAATGAAATACACCAAGTTAGCAGCACGTGTTTGGAGGAGGATAAAATGTTTGATTTTTTTTTCAGATCCAGCACATCAGACCGAATATGAGATATAAAAGCCAGTGAGCTGATGTGGTTAAACTTTCTTTTTTTTGGGAGGTGGG
The DNA here is from genome assembly GCF_964213995.1 of Mustelus asterias. Classification (NCBI taxonomy): domain Eukaryota; kingdom Metazoa; phylum Chordata; class Chondrichthyes; order Carcharhiniformes; family Triakidae; genus Mustelus; species Mustelus asterias. The sequence goes on along the minus strand of NC_135807.1, from coordinate 53,149,474 downwards.
GTGGGGAGAGGGGGACTTGGGTGTTAGAAGCGGAGTGGAGGAGCTCCTTCAGTTCTTTTGGCCTGATTCTCTCTGTTCTTTTGTTCTGGGTCAGTGGGATAATGGCTGCTGGCAAGGAGCAGGTATCACTTTACAAACTGACAGGCCGAGCAGCTTTATAAATTCAAAATCAGCCAACCAGAGGTTTCCCTGAGCAGGGGCAGAGGGTATTTTTTTTAGCGGATTTTTGCCTGAGAATGGGGCCGGGTGATTTGAAAAATCTTGAGGTTAATGAGGACAGCTTCTTGGGGTCATGGGCAAACTCGGGGCTTGTTAACTCCCCCCCCCCCCCCCCCCCCAAATGTGAATTGTATCATCTGTTTTTTTGTGTATTCCAACCAAAAATAACTGCAACCCAGTAGATTAGTGATCAGATCCTGCCAGGAGACTCAAATCAAAGATTATTTACTGGGCTACATTGAGATAACATTCCTTGCGATGGGAAAAGTTGGAGAAATGAAAGATTTGATATATTTCAGAATGAGCCACATGACTGCCAGGGTTAAGCAGGGCTGGAGCTGAAGTGTAAGGCACTAAGCTGACAGAGAGGCAGTGAATGTGTTAAGGGTTTACGTGCCCGGGCAGTTGTTGCAAGGTTTTTGATGAGGGATTTCTCCATTCAGCCGAGCGTCCTCTTATCAACTCTCTCTCCTCTCCATTCGCAGCGATGGGCCCGGTGTGCGGCAGCGAGACTGAAGACGACGACAGTCTGGAGGTACCCCTTGACCTGTCTCATGGAGGCAAGCGGAGGAGACGGGGGAATCTGCCCAAGGAGTCTGTGCGGATCCTGCGGGACTGGCTGTACGAACACCGCTACAAAGCCTATCCCTCTGAACAGGAGAAGACCCAGCTGTCGAGGCAGGCACAGCTCTCTGTACTGCAGGTGAGTGCGGCTAAACGTTTCGGGACACGGGCTGCTGTTAGTCACTGGGTGGTTAGACCACCGTAAAAGCTTCCAACCAACACTTGTTAATATAACACACAATATAAATGTCATAAAGCCATCGTAGCTAGCGACGATGAATAGTTGGGCTACATCATACAATCCTTCCATTCACCCAATGCTGGAGTTACTATCCTATAAATTGTTGATGTCAGCTGGTAGTAGTGACTGGAATTGCAGGAGTGGCCTGTGTACGGAATAATCTAAGACAGGAGGCTGAGAGATCACTGCAGGTTTGAGGGCTTGAAGTTCACTGGTACAGATGAGATCACATTTCCTCTTCTCCCCTGAAACTTGCTTTGTTTTCTTATTTTCTTGGACTTCAAACGTATTTCTGGATGGTCTTACGCAGTGTCACTCACGCGATGTTTGCTGTCCATTAAATGACATTAGTTAGCTGCTGTGTTATACTTGACTCCCCCACTAATCGCAATTATACAGTATCCAGAGAGGGGATGGACATTTATAAATTGCCAGAATATCTGATCTCCCACTTTATATGGATCCAACCCCATACCAAGCTGCAGGAGAATGAATTGTTTGTGGCAGTTTTATTTTACAAATGTTTCTCAGTTTGTCATCATTCTGGGCAAGGTCACAAAGGAAAACCAAGAGACTCATTGAGAAAGGGGAAGGAGAACATGGACACGAACATAAAGGCAGACTGTAAAAACTTTTTTAGGTATGTGAAAAGGAGAAGATTATCTAGAACAAATGTGGTCCCATTAAAGTAAAGTTTATTTATTAGTCACAAGTAGGCTTACATTCACACTGCAATGATGTTACTGTGAAAATCCCCTCGTCACCACATTCCGGTGCCTGTTCGGGTACACTGAGGGGCAATTTAGCATGGCCAATGCACCTAACCAATGGATCTTTGGACTGTGGGAGGAAACCAGAGCACCCGGAGGAAAACCACGCAGACACGGGGAGAACGTGCAAACTCCACACAGACAGTGACCCAAGCCGGGAATCGAACCCAAGTCCCTAGCGCTGGGAGGCAGCAGTGCCAACCACTGTGCCACCTACAGGTGGGGGCAGGAGAATTTATAGTGGAGACCAGGGAAATGGCAGGGAAACTTGTCTTCACGGAAGCAGATACAGAAAATCTCCCAGAAATACGAGGCATCAAAGGACTTGTGAAACTGAGGAACTAAAATAAATTAGCATTAGTAAAGTGGTAGGACTTGAAAGGTTAACTGGATTGAAGGATGATAAAACCCCTGTATCAGATGAGCTTCATCTCAGAGTGTTGAAGGAGGTGGGTAGTTTTCCCAAAATTCTACAGATTCCATAAAGGATCCTGTGGACTGGAAAATAGCTAATTACCCTGCTATTTCAGAACAGAGAGGGAGAATAGAAAATAGCTAATTACCCTGCTATTTCAGAACAGAGAGGGAGAATGGAGAAGTACAGACCTGTTGGCTTGACATCAGCAGTAGGGAAAATGTTAGAATCTTACAAAGGATGTGATAATTGACCATTTAGGGAAAAAAGGTAACATTGGATAGAGTCAACATGGACCTATGATTTAGAAATGTTTGACAAACTTGTTGTACTTGTAGCATAGATAAAGGAGAACCAGTGGATGTGGTGTATTTGAATTTTCAGAGGGCCTTTGATAAGATCCCGCATAGGCAAATAAAATGGAGTATCTCCCACAGTCCAAAGATGTGCAGGTTAGGTGGATTGGCCATGCTAAATTGCCCCTTAGTGTCCCCAGATGTGTAGCTTAGACGGATTAGCCATGATAAATGTGTGGAGTTATGGGGAGAGGGCCTGGTAAAGATACTCTGTCAGAGAGTTGGTGCAGACTCAATGGGCTGACTCAATGGGCCTCCTTCGGCACTAGGAATTCTATAATTTCTGGCGATTAATGACATCAAGGGATATGGAGAGAGTGGCATTGAGGTAGGTGATCAACTATGATCTAATTGAAAGGTGGAGAAAGTTCAATGGGCTGAATGGCCTATGATTCCTATATACTTGCAGCCCTATTCCTATATGCTTTCAGCCCCTGAAAAGGTAGTATTGGGCCTTCAACTATTGAACCTTTAATGGTGATAATCACAATGACAGAAGTGTTGCAGCGCGAAAGGAGGCCATTCGGGCCATCATGTCTGCATCAACTCTCCAGATGAACATAATGACTTAGTGCCATTCTTCTGCCTTTTTCCTGTAACCCTGCACACTGTTTCTTTTCAAATAATCATCTAATGCCCTTTGGAATGCCTCAATTGAACCTGCCTCCACCACACTGCCAGGCAGTGCATTCCAGACCCAAATTACTTGCTATGTGACAGTTTTTTCTCACATCACATTTACTTCTTTTGCAAATCACTTTAAATCTGTGTCCTCTCGTTGATCCTTTTACAAGTGGGAACAGTTTCTCCCTATCTACTCTGTCCAGTCTCTTCATGATTCTGAACATCTCTACAAAATCTTCTCTTGGCCTTCTTCACTCCAAGGAGAACAGTCCCAACCTCTCCAACCTATCCTCATTGCTGAAATTTCTCATCCCTGAAACCATTCTTGCACTCTCTCCAATATCTTCACATCCTTCCTAGAAGGATGCACCCAGAACTGTACATAATACATCAGCTGAGAACAGACTAGTATCAAACTAGTTTAGCATAATCTCCTTGCTCTTGCCATTATTAAAACCCAGAATACTGTATGCTATATTGTCTGCTCTCTCCACCTGTCTTACAAGCGTCAATGATTTATGTACATATAAATCCAGGTCCCTCTGCTCCTGCATCACCCCTTCCCCTTCTTAAGAAGAACATCCCCCTTATTTTATTTTGTCTGTCCATGTCCTTCTCCTAAAAAGCATCAGCTCACACTTCTCTGCACTGAACTTCTTCCGTCACCTAAGTGCCCACTTTGCCACGTGTTTGTTGTTTTGAAATAGTACCACATTTGATTTGATTTATTATTGTCGCATGTATTAACATACAGTGAAAAGTATTGTTAAGATTGTGGCAGTCATGGTATATGTCCAAGTTAGGTTGTTAAGTGGCTTGAAGGGATGTTGCTGTTTTTGTGCTTCTTGTTGGCAGAGGAGGCTTGACTGCAAGGTACTGTCAAAGTAAGGATTGTAGGTTGCTCTGGCATAATGACATTAATGATGGGGAATAAATAGTTATTAAATCCAGTGCTGATTAAGCCATCCTGGATGTTGGTGACCTTTTATTGTTGGAACTGCATGCAGGTGAGTATTGTGCATGCAAGCGTGTATTCTATTATTCTATCACACTCGTGACTTGATCCTTTTTGGACCGTGTAGAGGTATTGGGTAGTCAGAAGTCCAGACACCTGAGTGTGGCCAGACTTTTCTGCCACAATGTTGATCTAACTCGTTCAGTTAACATTGTGGTTAACTGTAACATCTTTTTATCCACACCCCATTGATGTTGGTTAGGGAAATCAGCACTGATAGTATAATTGAAGATCATGGAGAAGAATGTCTACCTTGCTGGAGATGGCTGCTCCTCGGCACAAATGTACCATGAACATTCCTGACTCTTGTCAGCCAAAGTCTAGAGGTGGCTCACCTCACCACCTGCTGTAGGTTGTTATAGGCTGCTGCATTATCAGAAGAGTTGTGAATGGAGTTGAACACTGGAGTCCTCAGTGAACAATCCCACTTGTGATCTTATGACAACAGGACAGTTCACTGATGAAGCAGCTGAAGGTGGTTGAGTGAAGGATTTTGCTGTGAGGAATTCCACCAGCAATGTGCTGGGGTTGTGATGTTGTATTCCAACAACCCTGACCAACTGCCCTATTTCTGCTAGGAGTACCACTCTAAAGTACTTTCCAATAAATTATGCAGTGAAATTGATTCCTTAAATATTTTAATTGTTTGTAAACGAGTTATTTTCTCTAATACAGTGATGCAGAATTCACTGTGATGCAGTATACAAACCAGCTGGACACCATTCAAGCTTTCAACTTTTATTGGTATGCTTTCAATCACTTTTGCTGATATAATGGGAGTTTGTGAAGTAACCTCTCTATACTATGATAAAACTACTTTGTAAAGCAGAATTTGGCTGATTTCAGTCAGATTCTCACAACATCAGGTTAAAGTCCCAACAGGTTTATTTGGAATTACGAGCTTTCAGAGCGCTGCTCCTTCATCAGGTGAGTCCTGACTGACATAATGCCAGTCCTGACTCAACCGATGAAGGGGCAGCGCTCTGAAAGCTCGTGATTCCAAATAAACCTGTTGGACTTTACCCTGGTATTGTGAGACTTATTACCGTGCCCACCCCAGTCCAACAATGAAGTGTAAATGAATGTAGCACTTGTCAAGAGACATTAAAAATGATCTGGTAAATGCTATTGTCAATCTGTCATGTTGGTTCGATGTAATGTTATTTTCTTGGAACAAGTTGGTTCGGTGTAATTTCTTAAAGCAGAATGCAGGGAAGGAAAGTAAGTATTTTAACAAACATGGCAGAAGTACTAGGGGTTGCCTTGTAAGTGTTATTGTTAAGTCAGCACCTATACCTAATTAGAATATGGCAAGATCCAACTGGTAAACAAGATAAATGACCATTTGCTGCGGTATTGGTTGAAGGAGGAATGTTGGCTAAGAAACAACTCTGCTCAATTTTGAATAATACCATGGAATCTTTCATGTTCATCACTTAAATGGGCAGGTGAAGACTGCTTAACATTTCTGTCAAAGCCGTACACCAGTACTACACCAAAATGTTGACCTAGATTGTATGTTGTCAGTACTATAGGATCTTTCATGTATCACAAACCTGTCTTGGTAAGTCTTAAACGTCATAGGGTAGAGTTTCTGCTTTGGGCATAACTTGCAATCTGAGCACAAATTATGTTAGTTTTCTGAAATCTTTTGCTCAAATTTCTACTCTGCATGTTATTGAACATAAATTCTTCCATACACCAGCACGACCAAGTAGCAATTTAGAATGTTTGTTTTTTCTTGTGCATGAAAAAGTCCTTGATATATTTGAGTGGTTTTGTTAATGCAGCCGTATTTATCACAAACATAAACATTTTAAATAAGAGTCTAGTCGTGGTAAATCAACTTGAAGCTTTTAAAAGGTACCTATTAGTATATGCCACTCCAACAATCTTTATAGACCATGAAGGTACATGAAGGTTTCAATGATGCATCCTACTCTAGATAATACTTTTTTAACCCACTGAGTCAATAAGAAAGCTTCTCCCACGTGTACAGTCTTTAATAGATTATTATAAGTGTTTTCAGTACTTACAGGTGAGGTGAAAAAAACTAAAATGAAAAATGTATTTCTGATATAATATGGGCAACAATGTTACTTAAGTAAAGTTTGTTGAATATTTTGCAGGAAATGCAATCCTCAGCCACAAATACCCCGAGTAAGCATTAGAACATTGTTATAATTTCCTTGTGGACCTGTGCAGAAAGGCACTTGAACTACATAATTACCAAACAAAATGTTGTAGCAGTGAGGCTAAATTGAGAATATTGCATTTTTGAATTAGGCCGCAAACATTAATCTTGATCAGGTTATCATGTGATGCATGAATGCAACTAAAATGATGTTGCCAGCTGAATTGTATAGTGCAGTCCTCAGTATCTGTAGCCACTTATGTTGACACTGTGCCCTCTGTGGCACAGTACTGCTGTACAGCAGTTACTGACTGCAGGATCATACTATAAATAAACTCATGCCTCCTACTTCTTCCAGAGTCCTCAGAATAAGGTATGGGAAAACAAAAGCCTCCTTCTTTTGGTCTTCTAATGCTAATTCAGTAAAGAGGGGAAGATTTGGCTCTTGAAGGTCTCATGTTTCTGCTTGAACACTGCTGTTACTGAGCCTTCACCCCTCACCCCCACCTCCAACAGTTCCTATTGAGCAGAGCCCAAGGTAAAGGAGCATGATTTTTTAATAGCTCAAAGACTGCAAAAAAAAAGTCTTCTGTCCTTCTGTTATACTGGAATCTTTAAGTGCTGAATATAGATTATTGAAACTTCCAGTGAACTGAGTGCTTTTAGTGGCTGGTTGAATTAATGCCTGTGTGAAACCATTCCCTAAGGTGGATCTGGTTTGACAGTACAGTGATGTAGGGTCTGTAATTTAAATGGATCACGTTGCATGTGGAGGTCAGATTCTGGGCAATTTGGATCCCCCAATGTACAGTAGTGTATGAAGAAACAAATACCAGTTTCACATGTTCTATTTAAAAATGGCTGAATGATGAGTACGGGTGACCTGATTCCAAACATTCTCTGAAGGCATACTGCCTGTATAACAACTCCTCAGAATACACCTGAATAATACAGATGAGAGCAAGCAATTGTTCACAGCAGGAGGAAATTTTACATTGCAAATATAAAGTGATTTTTTTTTTCCATTGAAATTTTTGTCTTTTGATACTTTTTCCAATAAAGCTAATATTGCTCAATACCTCCATTAATATATTCAGTTTGGCTGGGTCAGTGAATATAGTTAAGGATGAGTTAGAAAGATTTTTGATCGACCAGGGAGTAGGATTTATGGGGGGGGGGGGGGGCAGGAAAGATAAGGGGAGTTAAAGCCACAATCAGATCAGCTATGATCTTATTGAAAGTTGAAGCAGACTTGATCGGCCAAAAAGCCTACTCCTGCTCCCATTCCTTATGATCTCATGTTCTTAGATCTTGGTTTATGTAAGCAGAGTTATGCAATGTGTATTTTGGAGATTTGAAAAAAAGAATTGATTGCTAAACTGTGCTGGGTTATAAAATCTAACATCATAGCTGGAGACCAGTTATTTCTTTATGTCTGTGGCAGCTTGAAAGGGCTATCGAGTTAGTACCACTTTCCAATTCCCCTTTGAATCTTACTATTGAAATTTGAAAACCTTTTTTGGATGGGTTTTAATACTCTTGCTATTTCGGGTGCCATTTCAGCATTGTGCACTCCTGGGTCAAGTGTAACATTTTCAGATACAGAAAAAAAGGTCCATATCTCCTGTGCCCATGATGTGTCGTGGTAGTCCCTACTCAGTGTATTGATCATCAAAATTCACGAAGGGCTGTTAAGGACTGTTTAATGTGAGAAAGACTTGCATTTGTATGGTGCTTTGCATGACTACCGGATGTCTCCAAGTGCTTTACAGCCAAAGTAGTGCTTTTGTTTAAAGTGTGGTCTCTTGTGATGTCGGAAAGGAGAACACCGTTCCACCAGTCACATTGCAAAGGTGCCATACAGTTCATATTTGCATTTGTTTATAATTGCAGCAATGACTCCTAATGTTGGAGTTTTGTACGAGCAAGTAACGTAGATTCTTTACTGTTGATGTTTCTCATTTGGCTTAGTTTGGCAGTAGTTTTTTGACACTGGCAGCATGGGACAGCAGATAGATACAGCACCTGGAGTAGGTATCCATATGATCTTGTTTATCTCTTGGTACCAGTGCCATAGGTGGAGCTGTTTCCAGCAGCGTTGCTATATTAAAATGTGGAGACCACTGGGACTGAATATGATTCAAATTGTATTTTAACTACATGGGTTAACGATTAGTTGCCCATTTCTGGGGTGAATGGGGGAAGCCATGCTTTAAAAGAATGATGGTCAGTGATAGAATAACAGCAGATGACCCAATTCGCTGACTCATTCTCTTTGCAAATGGGGAATTACCGAATTAACTCTTTAGTGGCTTTTAAATGACTTACCAGGAGGTGGCTGCATTTTCTATACTTAGAGTGATCTGCCTTCTGATTCATGCAGTGTTGATTTTGTTTGCATTATTGCTGTGATATTGGTTAGATTTGAGTTCAGGCCATGGGGTAGTACTTTAAAATCGTTGAATAAAAAGATGTACACATGCTGATTGTCTTTCCTACTGAATTCCAGGTCTGTAACTGGTTCATTAACGCGCGTCGCAGACTTCTACCAGACATGCTGAGAAAGGACGGCAAGGACCCCAACAATTTCACAATCTCTCGCCGAGGGAGTAAGAGTGTGGAGCACACCTCAATGACTTCTAACAGCTATGTGCCAGACCTTGACGAGAGATCGTTCGGATCTACAAGCTCAAGCCCGGAAAATCGAGAGACCTCTCCGTGTTCCATCTCTTCTGCAGGTGGATTCCTGCCAAGACCATCGGTCATATGTCACACTACTGTCTCCACACCGAATGACGTGCCTTTACACTACTGCCCGCCCGCCAGCATGGAAGGAATGGATCTTTTGTCCAGTGCAGGTTTAGTGGATACCAATCCCGGATGCTCCAAAGATGCAGTTCAGATGGGGTCAAACCCAACCCCTCAGAGTGGACTGTTTAACACCCCTCCACCCACTCCTCCCGACCTCAATCAAGATTTCAGTGGCTTTCAACTGCTGGTGGATGTAGCGCTGAAGCGAGCTGCGGAAATGGAATCCCAGTCCAAGCTCATGGCTTAGATCCCACTCACTCTGGCTGCCAAACTTGACTTGAGGCAAGAAAAACACTAAAGCAAAAAAAGTTATTTCATGTGGAAAACGGATGCTTCATGCAGCATGATGCCTTCTTATTTGCACAAGGGAATCCCAAAACATGGCTTCCTATCACGGAATTGTCTTAACAGACTGCTCGCATGGAGACAGATGAACTCATGACTACTATAGATAGAGGTTCTTTATGTTTTGTAGTTGCTGATAATGTGAGAATTTTCCCATGATTATGTGATTCTTTACTTTCAATCTGTGCAATATTTAGATAAACAGAGCCTTCTTATCAGTCTTAGCATTCCTGCATGGAAAAAATGATGTGGCCTGTGCATTGTTTAGAACCAACAGTTTTTTTTTATATATAATTATGTATTATCACTGGGGCTTATTTCTAAAATGAGTTTTGATTTATTCTTTTGGTCTTTATTTCAGTGTAAGGCAGCAAACCATGGACCTGGAGAACTGAACTCTAATGTACTTTGCCTGCAGTGACAGTTTGTAGTGCAGACTCTTCCTCTGCTTTAAGCTGTTTCCGCAGCACCCATGCACAGGCAGGATCATACCTGCAATGTTGTTTTACCTGTGGCTGCCATCACTGGTATGCTGCTATTCTGGTAACCATGGTTACCCAACCATAAAATTAGCTGCTGTATCTGTTTCAAAAGTGACAGTCCAAAGTAGGGAATGAGACTTAAATCACCTGCTGCATGTTTAAAATGCTTAGTCGATGACCTAATTGCCGATTTGGTGGCTGGTGTGGCCAAAATCTTAAGTATAGCACAAAGAGCCTTGAATGTACATCTCTTACATTGATTCTTTATGGTTCTGCTCTCTCTTGTGCATATTTCATCTGGAGGCACTGAATCACAAGTCTGTTCCACCCAGGTCATCCTCTTCCATTATTGGTGGAAGTGTCATTGCTCCCTGAAACATTGCCTTTTATAGCTGGTGTTGTGAGGTCTGGATGGGTTACTGGTGGAGCTCGTAATATTGTTGGTTTGTCACCGACTGCCGTCAATATCTTGCGATGTTAATGCTAACAATCATCCATGATGGCTGTGCCATTATGCTTTCTGAATTTTCCGAGTTGTGATTCAAAATGAAGTTGGCACCAACCTTAAGTGAAGGACTTTGCTAATGTTTCTATAACTGCTGTTACATATCTGATCCGGGCTTGAGATTCCACGGGGCTTTTCCTGATCACCTACTTGTTGTTTACCCCCTTTATCTTAGGGATTCCGGCAGTCTCCTGCCTGAGTAATGGCAAGAGTGTTGGAGAATCACTATAGAATTTCAGGGCACGAGTTCAAATGTATATGACTAAATGTGCTAATAGACATAGAGACGTAGTAGACCAAACCATGTTATTACTAGTTTTGGTTTTCGTCACCCTGACAATGCACCTTATCTCAAAGACTCACTCCAATTCATTCTTCAGTATCTCAGTAGTGGCAAAAGAACGTACCTCTAACATGAAGTCCTGCTGGCAGTGTTCAATTTTTTTTAAAGTACTGAGCTTGGCTGCTGACCCTTTAATCATTGAAGTGCTATTTTCCTGGGATGATTCCCAGAAGTGGTGGAATGTACTCTACAACCCATTTACTTTACTTAAGCGGTGGGTGGGGAGATGAGAGAATGTGTAATTTAAAAATCTGTTTCCATGTCTTAAGATATGGTGTAGCTTGAGACTTGGAAATTGTAGTGATTTGCTTTCGCAGCTAGTTTTAAAAAATAAATACAGAATTTATTGGTTCTCGGATGCAGACCTGTGAATGAGCTTTGGGATCTTTCAGCTGGAAAAAGATTATTTAAACTGGACCTGGATGCAGTAATTTCCTTCACCACCCGTCCCCTCCAAACCCCAATATTTTTATCTAGTTTGCAGTACACAACTGATGCTCCTGATAACCTGTCTGCATTATAAGCAAATGAGTGCCTAAATCACAAAGCGTGATGCCATGCCATTAGTTACCATCTTTTACAAGCGGAGCTGGCTGATGGTGGAACCGTTTTCCTGAGCAATTTTGAATGTTGGAGAAAGTTGTGTAGTTGGGTGATTTTTTTCTCGTACTGATCAGACAACTTCTGAAATGATTTCTACTGCCATAATGTAGCAGGCTGTCTGCTCTGCTACTTTCAGGATTGTTGCAAAGCAGGTTATGGGAACAAGAATACGGGCCCTGAAATTCCTTGTCGTTTCTTTCGTTGACTTTGGTATGATCGCAGCGAAGCCCCCTAAGAAACAGCAACAATTACCATTTTTAAAAAATATATGTTTGCCTGGGAATCCCAATAAACTTTCAACAAGAACTTGGGGAATCCACCCGGAAAGCCTATGAGTACAGATGCTGGAATTATATCCTACCTCCTGAAGAAGGGTCAATGCAGTTTTTAAAAATTTTCTCCAGGTCCTAATGTTTATATATGTAAGAGGTTGGATTTTGTCCCGCAATAAAGCCAAATATCCACTAAAATAATTTCTAAACGCGACTTTAGTCTGGTTGCCATAATCTGTACCTCTTATAAAGAATTATGATCAACTTTTGTTTTTGGATGGGCTCTAGTTCCATGGTTTATCTTGTATAATTTATTATATTATGGATGCTGATGACCTGACAGGCACTGACTTGCTGTCGCTGACTGAAACTTGAATGGCAGCTGATTTAACACACTGTTAAAGTGACACAATCACTGAAGCATTCCAAATTATTGACTGTCGTTTTGAATTATATTTCAGTTCACATTCCTTTCCAGTTGGTCAACAGTACTGTATTGAAACATTATTTTTCCTGATTTAAACTTAATCATAATTCTTTAACTTTTAAAAAAAAGGAATTAGTGGCGTTTCCTACTTTTAATCTAGATATTTTAACCCTTCGATCTAGAAGGTATTTGTACAGTTTGCATCATTGTAGTCATCTTACAGTTGTAAAGCTGAGTTAAGTCGGACTGTACTGAATGAACCTGGTCCATTTATTTGCATTGATGTTTGCCTTATTGATTGATCAGGTTGCAAAGGCCTGTAAAGACTGACTAAAGCTGCAGTATTCCTCTTTGCCTTGCCACTGGATTCTGCAGGCAGGGTTCTTCTCACTTATTTCTTAATTATAGGGTGGAGGCAACAGAATGCAGTTTCACAATGTATCCAATTTTGATTTAAAAAAATAAATTACTCTATTCCTTCTTAATTCTGGTTCTATTTCTTCTTTGCATCTGCACACCGTGGCTATTTTTGGCAGAAGGTAGGATAGTGCTCTGCACAGCAACCATTTGACCATGCTGCCATTTATTTTCACGAGCTTTCGGAGCGCTGCTCCTTCCTCAGGTGAGGCACTCACCTGATTAAGGAGCAGCGCTCTGAAAGTTCGTGATTCCAAATAAACCTGTTGGACTTTAACCTGGTTTGTGAGACTTCTTACAGTGCCCACCCCAGTCCAACGTCGGCATCTCCACACCATGGCCATTTACTTTGTTCGAAGGGGTGTGGGTAGTGTGAAGTAACTGATTATAGACCATTGCCCCCTCCCCCATCCCCAATCTGCTCCATGTCAGCAGTTCATAGTTTTACTATCTGTCTCAGAGGCCTGAACTGTCATGAGGATTGAATTGAGCAGAGTAAGAGTTTTCTCACCCCTCACGATGTACAAGGACTGAGGTGGATCTGAAACTTCAAATTGGGGAATTTCACTTGTAAGGAGTGCACGTTGGAGAATTAGGAAAAAGCCATTGTAGCTCCATCTGCAACCATCCCAGCTGGACACTGCACAGTCACACTTGTTTGGCATCTAAAATCAGATACAAGTGAGATTTATGTGAACAATACAGTCTCATGAAATAGTGAGGAAGGTGAGAAATAGTTCAAATTAAAGTGGGAAAAGAGACGTTTAAACTGGTGAATAAATGAAAATATTCAGGATCATCTGCAAGGAGACCTAGTTGAAGCAAAGACATTGAGAGATATTTCATTCAGCTGGCTATTATGGAGAGGTGGGTTGTTTGATGGTTCAGCTTAGGTGGGTTGAATGTAGATTATCATTCTTTGCTTTTTTGCGGTAATGCAGCTGTTTTCAACATAACACAATAAAGTAGCAATTCATTTTGACCAGGCCTTTCTAGTTTTGCTAATGACTCATGCTGGTTTGTCATGTAATGTGATATTAGAAAAACTAACTGGCACATTGGTGTTCCATCTGAACTATGCTATGTTGACTTTTCTCCTCAGGGTAAAATTGATCATATTTTGTGGAAAATGTCCCAGCACTCTTCAGAGCTGTAGCAGAATGGACAAAACACAGTCAGCTGGGGTGGGCTTTCTAAACAGCCCTGCCTTGTCAATCTGCAGCCCCCCGTGGGCGGCACAGTAGTTAGCACTGCTGCCTCACAGCACCAGAGATCCGGGTTCAATTCCTGGCTTGGGTCACTGTCTGTGTGGAGTCTGTATGTTCTCCCCATGTCTGCGTGGGTTTCCCCCAGGTGCTTCGGTTTCCTCCCACAGTCTGAAAGACGTGCTGGTTAGGTGCATTGATCCAAACAGGCGTCAAAAGTGTGGCGACTAGGGGAATTTCACAGTAACTTCATTGCAGTGTTAATGTAAGCCATACTTGTGACTAATAAATAAACTTTACTTTTACTCTGTGACCACTTCTGTAATTCAGTATTGTTAGGAAGCCATTGAAAGCTAAACCGAATGAAGTGCTGCTGTTTTACGTGACAGTGGTGAAGCTCGGTATAATATTAAGTTGCTGAACTTAACAAGCTCACTATTTCAATTAACTAACAGGACTAAAGTGGAACCACTAAATGAAGCAGTGGTAGCTAATAAGTGATTACCCATCATCCTATGCACTAATGATTAATTTCTAGCTTCCAAGGTCCTCTGCTCCATTTTCTTTCATCTTTTTTTCAAAGTCCTATTCACCATTACATCTTAAATAATTATGATATATTATATGGCAGCACGGTGGCACAGCGGTTAGCACTGCTGCCTCACAGCACCAAGGATCCGGGTTCAATTCTGGCCTCGGTCACTGTCTGTGTGGAGTTTGGACGTTCTCCCCGTGTCTGCATGGGTTTCCTCCGAGTGCTCCGGTTTCCTCCCACACTCCAAAGATGTGCAGGTTAGGTTGATTGGCCATGCTAAATTGCCCTTTAGTGTCAGGGGGACTAGCTAGGGTAAATGCATGGGGTTATGGGGATAGGGCCTAGGTGGGATTGTGGTCGGTGCAGACTCAATGGGCTGAATGGCCTCCTTCTGCACTGTAGGATTCTATGATTATAATTGTTTTAAATTCTTGGAGCCATAGTTATTTTTCCTAATGCCAGTAACTTTTGCTGGATGAATAGTCCTCAAATACTTTGTTGCTTTTCAGTGCTTTGTCCAGATGACCACTTTTCACATAAAACCAGATGGTGAGTGCAGGTTATTCAACTACAGAGAGTATCACCGGAATCCTGGCTGTGTTTCTTCTCCTCTGTGGTCGTGAACCATATAGTATCCCATCTGAGATCACTTCAGTCAAAACAGACCAGAGATTTCATATCACAGTAAAGCAGTATATTTATTCACTAAACCATCAGTGGAATGAAATTTAGGGATTAACAAAAAAAAGCAGATTACAGTTGTTAGTGAATTCAGCAGTCTAAATGATGCGATGCTCATCAATCACATGAGCCCTCCAATGATTTAGCAAATATCAGCCAGCATGTCAAGGTCACATGGTTAAATGCCAGTGATCAAAATATGGGCAAATATCCAGAGACAGACTGATGTAAAACTTTATCCATCTTCCTTGTCTTGTGGATGGCTGAACCGTAAATTCCAGAACAAAAACAGAAAATGCTGCATAAACGATCTGAGAGAGAGAAACACAGACAATGCTTTGAGTCCATTGACACTTCTACAGAACTATCCAACAAGTTTTCTCACCAGGGCTCCTGCGGGAATTGAATATTCAGGATTTTTAGAAATCCTTTTATTCATCAGAGAAAAGTTCTCAAATTATCATTGAAAATCTCAACTTTCTGTTCTTAGCTGGCCATCATGGTTTTTGTGGGGCGGCACGGTGGTTAGCACTGCTGCCTCACAGTGCCAAGGATCCGGGTTCAGTTCCCAGCTTGGGTTACTGTCTGTGTGGAGTTTGCACGTTCTTCCCGTGTCTGCGTGAGTTTCCTCCCAAAGCCTGAAAGACACGTGGGTTAGGTGCATTTACCCAAACAGGCGCTGGAGTGTGGTGACCAGGGGTATTTCACAGTAACTTTATTGCAGTGTTATTGTAAGCCTTACTTGTGACTAATAATTAAATAAAACATTGGCCTCCTGAACAGTTGCAATTTACATTTGTTGAACTAAGCAGATATCCTATATCTGAACAGAGTAAATTGGCCCCATAAAATTCCTTTCCAACTCTAATTGCAAATCTGATGAAATGCAGCCGCGCCGGTGTGATAGAACCTTCCTGAACCATTACATCTTCCCTTATCTTTCCTTTACCACTCCCCACCCCCATGCTATTTAAGCTTATTTAAGAATACAGAACTGGAATCTCTTTGACCCTCTGCCTCTATGATGTCAAACACCTCTATGTTTTTTTACATTAAAAGTATGTCAGCGAAAGCTTGTTATTGTTATATCTAAATGATCATAATGTGATCCAACAACCTCTGTTTATTCCACTTGAGTCAATGATTCAATTGACTGGTGCACATTGACCCTCCTGGTGTATTGGCAACACTTAGTCATTTGATTCATTTTTTCAAGAGTTCTATCAATGCTGTATTCAAGGACAGCATGCATTATAAGGTGTGGAACACAGATGCATAAACTTGATAACAGGCACACATTCTTTCAGCTGTAAAGATCTGATTATTTCTTTATTTATATTTACATATCACAAGATTAACTTTGATACTATGTAATTAAAAGGTACAACATAACAAAACAATCCACCAGTGATATTGATCCAAATAGTCGTCATCCCATTTGACCGATGATCAGGGCTATTATATAGTGTGGGAATAAGTCAAGTTCCATTTATATTGCTTGGGATTGTAGGAATTTTACCAGAGGTTTGGTGATTGTATTCGGCACTTCAATGCATAGTTATGAACTTTTTCTAAAGCTTCTCACATGCAACCAGGGGCAGTCTCTTTTTAAATTTTTTACAATGAAACGCTCACAAGTATCGGTTGAAATAAATTATATAAGCCCTGGTGCCCAGGGTGCCAAGTAACAGTAGATATTTAGTAATTGGACGACAACTTTCATACTCCTGCCAGTTTTCTTCCCCACTTTGCACTCCAAAATGCTCCCCTGAGCTCTGATCGCTGTTCAGTACCATACATAAATGACCATTATACTGTGTGAATCTTGACACACAGCAGACTATTTGATTTGGGATCCTTGAAATCATAGAATCCCAATAGTACAGAAGGCGGTCATTTGGCCCATCAAGTCTGCACTTACCACAATCCCACCCAGGCCCTATTCTTGTAACCCCACAGATTTGCCCTGCTAATCCCCCTGACACTGGGGTCAATTTAGCATGACCAATCAACCTAAACCGCACATCTTTGGACTGTGGGAGGAAACCGGAGCACCCAGAGAAAACCCATGCAGACATGGGGAGAATGTGCAAACTCCACACAGTCAGTGACCCGAGGTCGGAATTGAACCCGGGTCCCTAGTGCTGTGAGGCAGCAGGCAGTGATGCTGTATGGCACCACTGTGCCACCATGCTGCCCTGGTTAATTATCCTCTCCCTAACCAAGAGGCGGACATAATAATGATTTACAAGCTTCACATCTAAAAAACAGAGATGCCCCATGACTAGAAAGGATTCCACTCTCTAAATGTGCATTTGCAGTGTGACTGTGCTCAGTGCATCATGCATGTGATTGCCTGCTATTCTGCGGCAGTCCT
Source organism: Mustelus asterias (assembly GCF_964213995.1). NCBI lineage: Eukaryota > Metazoa > Chordata > Chondrichthyes > Carcharhiniformes > Triakidae > Mustelus > Mustelus asterias. Next base: position 53,132,133 of record NC_135807.1, on the reverse strand, counting down.
TCAATATTTCAGCTGCCACGTCAAACCAGAGGGTATCTGCTAAGCTTATGACACTGGAGCACAACCCAAGTATATGTGGGAAGAATGCATACTCCCACATGAAGCAACATCGAGTAGATCACTGCCATACTTCTGTCTTAGCCACTGTGCAGAAGATCCACAGTACTCACCTGAGTCATTATGGTTCTCTGTATCCTGTACACAAGGAGGAGGAGGACCAAGAGGTAAGGAGGAGGCAACCAGTAAATTTTCTTGCCATTTGGGCTGCCTATGATCACTTCATGTGACTATGATACCAGTCAATGCACCCCAATCTCCTATTCTACAGACCTTCCCTTTCTCTTACTGACCATCACAATGTCCACTTGGCCACAATGCTGAAATAAAACTCACCAAAAAGCAACCATTTCAAACCTACTTTATCAAACAAACTATCCAATATTCAATGCAAAAGCCGATGAATCATCCTTGTGTTTTGCCTTACTGCCTGTCTTGCAAGTGCCTTTGTCAAGCCGAGTGCTCCGACACAGTGCCAGCCCAGTGGTTGCAGATTGGCTGATGGCTTTCAGTTGGGGAGACTGCAAATATCCTTTCAGGTGCCCTTGAGGAGCTCTGGGCATAGAAAGATGGGCCACGGTATTATCTTCAAATAAAGAACCCACATTATTGTTTTACCAATCCTTGTCCTGTGCTGAGAACATTTACATTGGATAGCAGAAAGTAATAAACCACAGGTTGGACAGCAGCAGACTGGGATGGTTGGCTGATAGACAAGGACAAGGGTACTGACAGAGTGGCAGTGGTGGAGGGATTAGTGCTGATACTGAAAGAGAACAGAGCCACTACCCTGCCATCAGGGCTGTACCTCAGCCATTGTAGTAACCTGGTGGGACACAGACTGCTGTGAGAACCCTTTGTGCATTGATATCTGCAGCCGTGAAATGGAAGCAGTGTATGTCTGCAAGGCAGTAGGCTGGATTTGCAGAGCATCAAGCTCAGATTGCTTAGCCTGAGCATCTACTGCAGCATGCAGACATTGCTTGCTTGTGCTGCAATGGAAGCTGAGATGTTGGTCATCAAATGGTGGGGTTTACAATTGCTGTTGTAGAGTTGTCCACCACTTTCACACTGGAAGGATGGCCCCAACAAAGTCCTCATCTCAGCACTTTGCAGTGGAACTCATCTGTGATCTCACTTTCGAGGGAACTGGCATGTGTGTTATCCTCTCCTTTGGCCTTGCTGCACCTCATCCGTGCCTGTCATTGTTAAATAGCTGGCAGTGTATGCAAGCCGAGAGATGTGGATGTGAGGTTTATAATAGTGCTAAGTGTGTGAGGTTGAGGTAGGCTATGAACCTGAAAAATGAGCTTTCCCGGACAGAGAATATTGGTAGGTGAGTGAAGAGGGATGGTGAATGGAGCAGTATTGGATTCGGGGGGTAATTGTAAGGATATGATACCTGAATATGCATTCAATAAGTCTGACCAGTCATGTTGTGTCATTAAACGTTTTTCTGCACTGTACTGAGACAGTCAGGGCTGGTTTGCTGACATTGGCAATGATGGCTATCTGCTCCCACTACTTTCTGAGTGCTTGCAGAAGACTCTCCTGGTGCCCTTGTATAAAGAGGATCTCTCTCCTGTCCACCACCTGCACCAAGGCCTTCAGTGCTGCTTGGAACATACTGCTCTGTAGCACCATTTGTACTTTGCTTTCAGGTCAGATAGTCTTTCCAGTCAGGTGCAAGCTGGCTTTAAGAAATGCAAGCTAGCTTTAATTGATGTAAGAAATAGACAGACGGATGTACCTATATTATACACAAAGAGGCAGTGACATAGTGATATTTTCATTGCACTAGTAATCCAGAGACCCATGGTAATGCTTTGAAGAACAGGGTTCAAAGCCCGCCATGGCAGATGGTAAAATTTGAATTCAACAAATATCTGGAATTAAAAGTCTAATGACGTCTATGAAACCATTGTAGATTGTCATAAAAACCCAATTTACTTCACTACTGTCCTTTTGGGAAGTGAATCTGCCATCCTTACCTGTCACTCTAGGTGTACATCCTTGTGACTCCAGATCCACAGCGATGTAGTTGGCTCTTAAATGCCCTCTGAAATGGCCTAGCAAACCACTTGGATCAAGGACAATTAGGAATGGGCAATAAATGCTGGCCCAGCCAGCGATGCTCACGTCCTATGAAATAATTTTTTTTAAATTTAAAAAAGGTATCATTGATAAGTACAAGAAATAAGTGAAGAGCCTGTTTCAAGTTGTGAAACATTCCAGGTCATCGCCATTTGCTTCATGTTTTTGCGTAGCCAAGCAGAACAAGTTTGATGCTGTTCATTCGATTTACTCCACGTGATATCAAGAAGCGGTTGGAGGCACTGGATACTGCAAAAGTAATGGACCCTGATAATAGTACTGAAGACTTGTGCTCCAGAACTTGCCACTCCCCTAGCCAAGCTCTTCCAGTACAGTTACAACACTGGCATCTACCCAACAATGTGGAAAATTGCTCAGGTATGTCTGTACACAAAAAGCAGGACAAATCCAACCCAGTCAATTACTACCCAATCAGTCTACTCTCGATCATCAGTAAAGTGATGGAAGGGGTCATCGACAGTGCTATCAAGTAGCACCTGCTCAGCAATAACCTGCTCAGTGACGCCCAGTTTGGATTTTGTCAGGGTCACTCAGCTCCTGACCTCATTACAGCCTTGGTTCAAACACGGACAAAAGAGCTGAATTCCAGAGGTGAGGTGAGAGTGACAGCCCTTGATATCAAGGCTGCATTCGACTGAGTGTGGCATCAAGGAGCCTTAGTGAAACTGGAATCCATGGGTATCAGGGGGTAAATTCTTTGCTGGTTGGAGTCATACCTGGTACATAGGAAGATGGTTGCGGTTGTGGGGGTCATTCATCTGAGCTCCAGGACATCTCTGCAGGAGTCCCTCAGGGTAGTGTCCTCGGCCCAACAATCTTCAGCTGCTTCATCAATGACCTTCCCTCCGTCATAAAGTCAGAAGTGGGGATGTTCACCAATGATTGCACAATGTTCAGCACCATTCACGACTCCTCAGAAACTGAAGCAGTCCATGTTCAAATGAAACAAGGTCTGGACAATATCCAGGCTTGGGCTGCCAAGTGGCAAGTAACATTCGTGCCACACAAATGCCAGGTAATGACCATTGTCAATAAGAGACATTCTAACCATCGCCTCTTGACGTTCAATGGTGTTACCATCACTGAATCCCCCATTGTCAACATCCTTGGGGTTACCATTGACCAGAAATGCAACCGGACTCACCACATAAACACAGTGGCTACAAGAGCAGGTCAGAGGCTAGGAATATTGCAGCGAGTAACTCACTTCCTGACTCCCCAAAGCCTATCCACCATCCACAAGGCACAAGTCAGGAGTGTGATGGAATACTCCCCACTTGCCTGGATGGGTGCAACTCCAAAAGACTCAAGAAGCTTGACACCATCCAGGACAAAACAGCCTGCTTGATTGGCACCACATCTACAAACATTCAATCCCTCCACCACCAACGCTCAGTAGCATCAGTGTGTACTATCTACAAGATGTACTGCAATTCACCAAAGATCCTTAGACAGCACCTTCCAAACCCACGACCACTTCCATCTAGAAGGACAAGGACAGCAGTTAAATTGGAAAACGATAGCTGCAATTTTCCCTCCAAGCCTCTCACCATCCTGACTTGGAAATATATCGCCGTCCCTTCACAGTCGCAGGGTCAAAATCCTGGAATTCCCTCCCTAACAGCATTGTGGGTCAATCCACAGAACATGGACAGCAACAATTCAAGAAGGCGGCTCACCACCACCTTCTCAAGGGCAACTAGGGATGGGCAATAAATGCTGGCCAGCCAGCAATGCCCATGTCCCACGAATAAATAAAAAATGATCTGAGTTGTGGTTCTGCCATTATAAATTTAATTTTAGGAACAAGAAATGCATTTCAAATCTGTGTAGGTGCATGCAAATTTGTAGACTTCAGAATTGTAAACAATAACAGTAATCTGTTTAACTTTCAACTCACCACCATTTGGGATCATAAATATTTATTGCAGACAGAATCATCAGTCTTGTATTTATAACATGGCATAGCTCAGAGCTGTAGTTTGGCACAATGTGTTAGGATTCCTCTAGAGACTGATATCTTTCAAAAACGGAAATTTGAACTTTCCTTTGATAGCTGAAAGGATGACACAATAAGATTTCATGTTTTAATACTTGTACTCTAATAAACAGACTAGAAGCACTATTGACCATTAAACAGCAAGAACAGACGTTTCCCCTTTTACCGTTTACACAACTAAAAAAAAACACAGGTACGTTTTACCACAGAGAGACTTTTGCACTCCAGCTGTTCTCTCTCTCCCGGATCCTGGCTGACTGCCTGTGTCTGTAAGTTTTCAGGGATATCTTAGAAATCCTTCCCCTCTCAAATAACATGAATCACATGGGCTTTGTATCCAGGCAGAAATGATAATTCTTCTTTAGTCTCTAACTCTCTTTTGTCTCGAAAGTAGATGGATAGTTTAAAGCAGAACACTCTCAATATCCTTTAGGGACTCTGAAGACTAGCAATCTAACTACTGTAAATGCAGATGCTTCTGCCATTGTCCCTAAGTGTGAGCGCCTTACACCTTCTTTCCAGAAAAAAGGTCCAGGCCTCCCTTTAAGCTTTAACAGCCACATCACTCAGGTCTGTTGTTAGGCAGAATGCAGCGCACATCACATGACCCTTTCAATTTTACCCTACTTGAAGACACAGTTGCAAAATATATAAATCTTCTAAATCTCCTATTTATAACAAGCATAAAATAACTAAGGCACACTTAGGTAAATGATATCAACAAGATCTTAAACCCATAATCATTAATATTCCTTTTATTTAAAAAAAATGCCCTTCCCCATTCAGAGTTATTGTGATGTTCAGTTCGAAACAGGTATCAGTTTTGATCTCTGGTCTATGTTGAGTTATTTCATCCCCCTCCTAGTCACACACCACCTTGACTTGGAAATATGTCACTGTTGCTTTTTCATTGCTGGATCTAAATCCTGGAATTCCCTACCTAACAGTACTGTAGGTGTACCTTCACTATATAGGCTAAAATGGTTCAAGAAGCCGGCTCAGCACCACCTTCTGAAGGGCAATCAGGGATGGGCAAAATGCCCACATCCTGTGAATGACTAAAAGAAAATCTCAATTATGATAGCTGCTATAATTATCCTCTGTGCTCATAATTTATAAGAGGCTCCTGCTCTTAAATACTGTCCCTTTCGAAAACTCCACGTCTGGATATCATAGAATCCCTACAGCACAGAAGAAGGCCATTTGGCCCATCGAGTCTGCACCGGCCACAATCCTGTAACCCCACACATTAACCCTGCTAACCCCCCTGACACTAAGGGTCAATTTAGTACAGCCAATCAACATAAACCACACATCTTTGGACTGTGGGAGGAAACGGGGCACCCGGAGGAAACCCACACAGACACAGGGAGGAAGTGCAAACTCCACACAGACAGATGACCCGAGGCCAGAATTGAATTTGGGACCCTGGCACTGTGCTTAGTGCAGTAAGATGGCTTCTTACTTACTTACTAACTTCTTACTAACACACACCTTAGCAGCAGTGCTAACCACTTGTGCCACCATGCCGCCCATAATGAGGATATTATGAGGACAAGATCAGCACCAGTTGCAAAACCACCTCATAGTTGAAAAACATGCAGGAGCTCTATTGACAAAAACACATAACCAGTTGAGCAAGGTGCAAGAAGTCCATTTGTAGAAACATATCACTATGAATATGCGAGATTAGGAGGAAACGTTGGGGGAAGAATTTAGTGTCACAAGATACGGAGGTAGAAATGTAAACTAAGTCCAGGTAATATTCAAGGGGATTATGTTATGGGTGCAGCAAGCCAAGAGGGAGCCACACTCAACCAGAAGCACACATTTGGTATTCAAGCACACATTGATACTTGGTTACCGATAATTTTTCAACCCGTGCCTGTCATCAGCACAAATTTCCAAACTAACCACTGTTTTGTGTGTTAGTTTCTAATACTGAGGAAAGAATCTGCAATTGATATATCCAAGAAATGTAGAAAGGATTTTCACAGATTGTTGCCCACATCTGTATTATATGTATCCACATACTTACATCACTGCAGAATGACTCACTCGTGTACTGCTGATTGCTCCACTTCAACAACTTAATGTGCCGGTGCACTGCATTCGAGAAGGAAAGAGGGGGTGAGATGGATAACTAAAGCTTTGAAAGAGTACCTCCCACTAACCAAGACATTGCCATTGACAGGCAATTACATCAGACTAAAGGATTCCTGCTTCATTTTAAGGCAAAGTACATCTGTAGGGACAACTAAAAATCCTGCTGATATGAGAAACATGACTGCTGTCGCCGCGGGACAATTCAGCAGTAATTCGAAGTAAGAAGCACCAAAAAAAACTTATTGTTGGAAAGCTAAATTAAACTAAAAATAGAAAATGTCAGTGTTTGTGAAAACCTGAAACAAGTTAACATTCTGGATGCAAGACCTTAATATCACATAGAGGAATTGTGCCATTCGTAAGTTTCCCTATTAGGTATAAACAAATGCTTGCATTTGGCAGCATCACAGGATAGGACTGAGGTAGACTGCAATGACTTCCAGGTCAAATAGCCCACCCACAACCTATCAAGCTTGAACTTGTTCTCGTTAACATCCTTAACATCCTCCATTTTCTGAAAGTTTTGATTCCTAGTTGAGACATGGATCCCATGGCACTATTATGAAGAAGAGCATGGGATTCTTCCAGTGTCCTAGCCAGCATCTATTCCTCAACCAACATCAGTCAAGCAGGTCATTTATCTCATTAATGGGCAGCAAGGTGGCACAATGGTTAGCACTGCTGCCTTATAGCGCCAGGGACCCGGGTTCGATTCCGGCACTGTATGACTGTTTGTGTGGAGTTTGTACATTCTCCCTGTGTCTGCGTGGGTTTCCTCTGGGTGTTCCGGTTTCCTCCCACAGTCCAGATGCGCAGATTAGGTAGATTGCCCATGCTAAATTGCCCCTTAGTGTCCCAAAATGTGTAGGTTAGTTGGATTAGCCATGGGAAATGTGTGGGGTTACAGGGATAGGGTGGGGGAGATGATTGTATGATTGTATGTATGGTCAAAGCACTTCAAGGAGTCATAGAATCCCTACAGTGCAGAAGAAGGCCATTCAGTCCATCAGGTCTGCACCAACTCTCCGACAGAGCATCTTATCCAGGCTTTATCCCCGTAACTCCATGTATTTACCCCACAAATCTCCTAACCTACACATCGTGGCCAATCCACCAAACCTGCACATCTTTGGACTGTGGGAGGAAACTGGACCACCTGGAGGAAACCCACGCAGACACGGGGAGAAAACGCAAACTCCACACAGACAGCCATCCATGTTTGATCTAACATGAGGTCAAGAAAGGCTGCTGAAAAAAAGATGCATGCTGTCAAAGCTTTTGTCTTGCACTCATCCAAACTGATACAAGAATGACAAATGTATACTGTATGAGAAAGGGTGCTGATTGGTTCAAAAGTCTACTCTAAGTGCTCAAGGCATTGCCATGAAGAATGCAACAGGGAACTATTGTCCCCAATGTTCTTGTTTAGTTCAAAAAAGGCATAATCTGGACATGTTTCTTTTGCCTGCAGAAGGCAGGTCTCTTTTTAAAATGTATTTAGCATCCAGCAAATGTAAATGAGCCACATTGTGAGCCCAATGATAATCTTAAATCAGTTCTTAGTGTAATTTTGTAAAATAGATATTCTGCCTATCACACAAAGGAGTAGTGTGGGATATGAATTTCAGTGCTGGTGAAATGCCAGGCACATCGGTGGTATGTCCCAATGTCTGGCGGATCATTTTAAACAGCACATACCTTCATCTGTTCACAATAGACAGAATACTGAATGCAGCTACAAATTCATGCTTGCAAAACTCAAAACATTGTGTCTCTAACATTAGGTGTAATTCCATAATTGTCCAGCACTTGCTGAACAATCCCGAGTGTGCTAAGAATTTCATCCAATTCTTCCTAACCTATGGGACTATTAAAATGTTAGAATTCTTATTACCACTCTAACTAACATCAACACAGATCAGGGGAAATGTTAAACCTGACTCACCATTACCACTTTCTTTGCTGACCCACATTAGCTCCCAGTTCCCCAACAGACATGGGGAGAAAGCGCAAACTCCACACAGACAGCCATCCATTTTTGATCTAACATGAGGTCAAGAAGGGCACTACATAAATACATGCTGCTGAAAAAAGACACATGCTGTCAAAGTTTTTGTCTTGCACTCATCAGAACTGATGCAAGAATGCCAAATTTCAAAGGGAGCAACAATTTATACTGTATGAGAAAAGGGTGCTGATTGGTTCACAAGTCTAATTTCAAATTCTTATCCTCATGTTTAAATTTCTTCATAACCTCATCCCTCCCCCTCACTGCAACTTCTTCCATTTCTATAGACCTTCAACTTTCTAAATGTAGCTTTTTATGCATCCCACTCTCCCTTCACCCAATCATTAACAATCCTGCCAGTAGCCATTTAGGCCCCATGCTCTGGAATTTCCTCCCTAAACCATTCTGTTTTTGCACCTCTCTCTCCTCTGTTAAGGCCCTCACTAAAACTCACTCCTGATCAACAATCAGCCCTCTGAATACTTGGCATCCATTTTTGTTTTATTAGAATCATTGAACCTTACAGCATAGAAAGAGGCCATTTTGCCTATCATACCTGTGCCAACTCTTTAGTGGAGATTTCCAATTAATTCCACTCTCCTACTCTTTCTTTAAAGTTTTTTTTAAAAAAGCACCTGAGGAAGGACATGTTCATTTGTTAAAGGTTGTTGTAGTTCTAGACTGAGTTGGGACATCTCTGGCCTGTATGAGCAGTTTTGATTCTGTGGTACGGATGGGAATCTGATTGGAAGGATTTGGGAGGCAAAAATACAATCAATGATTCTGGAGAGGAAAGGAAGGCAAGACAAATGAAGGGATGCCTTTTGGAATGAAGAACGAGGAGAGGCAATCTAAATTAAATGGGTCAATTTTTAATAGGGATGCAAGAACAGAGACACCTAAGGGTTTATGTGTACAAATCTTTGAAAGTGGCAGGAGAATGTGATGAGGTTATTGAAAAAACATACTCATAGAATTGAATCTTATAGTGCAGCAGGAGGCCATTCGGCCCATCGAGTCTGCACTGACCACAATCCCACCCAGGCCCTATCCCCATAACACCATTTATTTACCCTAGCTAATCCCCCTGACATTAGGGTCAATCTGGCATGGCGAATCCACTTAACCCACACATCTTTGGACTGTGGGAGGAAACCGGAACACCTGGAGGAAACCCATGCAGACATGGGGAGAATGTGCAAACTCCACACAGCCAGTAACCCAACCCCAGTCCCTGGCGCTGTGAGGCAGCAGTGCTAACCACTGTGCCGTACATACATGATGTGATAGTTCCTGCCAAAACAATGGAACCATTAGTGGGTCAGGAACCCATTGGAATCTCCAGTGGTATTGCCATGGCTCCTAAACTGAGTGAAGGCATTAGTATCCTGCTTCCAGGTTCCTGGACTATTCAAATACATCTATTCTTTCAAAGAAATCATTTCTAATTAAAGGACCACTGCATGGTTGGAATGGCTCAACTGGACATGGGTTTTAGAGGAATGGAAAGGCTGCTCTCCTGGTCTCTCACATTTACCTTGGAGATCTTGCTGCAGGGTCTGAGGAGCTTCAGTGAGATGAAGTCTCCTAAGAGTAGGAGGAAGAGGTCAGTGTCCCTATCCAAGCAGGCGTGGATGGAAGTGACTAATGAAGTCAACAGCGGAACTGTGGCCTTTCCAAACTGGCAAAGTAGCACCGTGAAGGTGGGAAAGGTAAATGGCAGAGCACTTTCAGGGGCCAAGCCCCTCACTCAGCATGGGCACAGTAGCTGGAATGCCACCCTCATGTGCTGTAAGATTTTAAATTGTTATGATTGCAGGAAAGGCTATACAATATTTAAATGTGCTTTCTTGAAGGTTACAGAACCATGCTGGCTTGTAAGCTGCTACCTCAGTGCATCCTTAGCATCAGGGTGTTGCGGTCATTTGCAATTCCTTTCTTGCTGGCTGACTGAGAAGAATAACCAAAGTTTCTTTTCTGTGACAGGATGTAGCTGATGTTGTCATTCTGATCCCTGGGGCTGTACTCCCACATGAAAAACAGCTGGATCTGCAGAGAACCTCATGGTTCTACCAAGTAAAAATGGGGTGTGATTCATACACCTTTGCACTTGCATGTTACTTTGGGACCCAGCATGTGTCACTGGAGACCTGGCACCTAATATTAGATTTAAAATAAATGGAAAGTGACACATAGCAACATGAAAAATAAACTATTATCTCAATACAGATCCAGGATACCAGGATAGAATTTGACGTTAACCTGTTTACCAACTCAGCAAGCATGAACTGCTTCTTTTTGGTTTTGGCCTCTTTTGAGTTCTTGAAACATAACTGTCAGCGTCTGAAGTAGGATTGTATAGTGCTGCCTTGAGCTATGGAGGATAGAATCATAGAAAGAATCATAGAAACCCTACAGCACAGAAGGAGGCCATTCGGCCCATTGAGTCTGCACCGACCGCAATCCCACCCAGGCCCTACCCCCATATCCCTACATATTTACCCACTAATCCCTCTAACCTATGCATCTCAGGACACTAAGGGCAATTTTTAGCATGGCCAATCAACCTAACCCGCACATCTTTGGACTGTGGGAGGAAACCGGAGCACCCGGAGGAAACCCACGCAGACACGGGGAGAATGTGCAAACTCCACACAGACAGTGACCCAAGCCGGGAATCGAACCCAGGTCCCTGGAGCTGTGAAGTAGCAGTGCTAACCACTCTGCTACCGTGCCGCCCAGGATAGTTGCCTATTCTCAGAGATGCAATGTGCAGTTGGTGTCTTCCTGCACAGTTACACAGTGTTGCAGCAGGAGGTCGCATGTTTGTGTGTCCCCTGTGTGTGCCGGAAGGCTTTGAATCAGCGCCACCCTGCTGTTACACTGCCTAAGCAGCTGGGGCGATGCCAAGATTCCAGCTTTGGGCCATGCAGGTCCTGTGTATATATTTGTTCATCACCCGACAAAGATCTGTTCCGCACCAGTGTTCCTTATAGGGCAAATTGCACCCAAATTGCAGGTAAAGTAATTAACGACAACCTTTTTTCTGTTGCAATGTATCTAGAAACACTCTGTGTGTTTCTGAATGACTCTTGTGTTGCGATCCTGTATTTGCTGCAGGGATAACAGTGAAGTGGATGATCTGCCCACAATCGGCTGCAATCTGGGTCTGCAGCACAGCAGGGAGATGGAGTCGAGGCTACGGTGAGGGTAAGCTCTGCACGATGCTGTCTGTTAAGTTAGAGAGTCGAGGATTCCTTGACAGTGAAAGGAGGCTGTCTGATAGGCCAGTTTATTACAACCTGTATCTCATCATGTATGGTCATCAGCACTCAAGTATGCCGGCTCATTGAAGTCACCAAGAATCCTCTGCAGAAGTACATAGTATAAATAGTCTTGGACTCATTGTGCTAACACAGAATATTTACAGAGTCTGCCTAAGTCAGGAAAATGTTAACTTTATCTCACTGTGGCTTCATTTTGCTATGTGGTTCAACAGAGAGACATTGCATCATTTCCTGTGATGATGTACACTGTTTTATCAGCATATCACACAGTGTAATCCCTTACGCTACACTTAGCTTCCACCACATCCACCAAGGAGCTGGTAAACGGATCTTTCTATATCCCTGCTCTGGCTGTGGCCCATGTCGGGATTACTCACTTGTGCTGATCCCAACTCAATACTTGTCTCCTGAATATATGCAATGTCAGTATCTGAGCTGTGACTGTGACTATCTGACCACAGCTATAATCATTTAGATTAAGTAGGTACGTTGAATTCTTATAGGGGCGGCATGGTGGCCCAGTGGTTAGCACTGCTGCCTCACGGCTCCAGGGACCTGGGTTCAATTCCCAGCTGGATCACTGTCTGTGAAGAGTTTGCACATTGTCCCCGCGTCTGTGAGGGTTTCGTCCGGGTGCTCCAGTTTCCTCACACAGTCCAAAGATGAACAGGTTAGGTGGATTGGCCATGCTAAATTGCCTCTTAGTGTCCCGGGATGCATAGGTTAGAGAGATTGGCGGGGTGAATGTGTGGGGTGGTGGGGATAGGGCCTGGGTGGGATTACTGTTGGTGTGGACTTGATAGGCCAAATGGCCTCCTTCTGCACTGTAGGGATTCTATGTGCTACCCATCTTAGTCTGAACGGCTGTGGGTAGGTCATGAAACCTGACCACCATACCAAAATCACAGGAGTACCCAATATTTATCCCTATGTTATTGAACAGAGATTTAGAAAATACACACTATGGCCAGGATTTTATACAGGGATGGTGGTCTTGCTCCCCCTCACTGCCCGGTTGAAAATTCGAAATGAGCCCACCTCCACTTGGTTGGGCACCCCACAACAATTAAAAGATCATAGGGCCACCAAGAGCTGCCAACCAATTGCGGTATAAAACACTGGTTTGGCCTCAGCTGGGGTACTTCATCGTGGGCACCACATCTTAGAAAGGATGGGAAGGCATTAGACAAGGTGCAGAAAATATTCACTAGAATGGTTCCATGAATGAGGAACTTCAGTTACATGGATAGATTGGAGAAGTTGGGACTTCCTTGAAGAAGAGAAGGGCGGGAGGAGATTTGATAGAGAAATTTAAAATCATATGGGGCAGCACGGTGGCACAGCGGTTAGCACTGCTGCTTCACAGCACCAGGGACCTGGGTCTAATTCTGGCCTTGGATGACGGTGTGGAGTTTGCACGTTCTCCCTGTGTCTGCGTGGGTTTCCTCCGGGTACTCTGGTTTCCTCCCATCATTATTCATGTAAATTGAGTTTGTGTCTTTATATGCCCTGTTTGTGAACAGAATTCCCACTCACCTGAAGAAGGGGCTTGGGGCTCCGAAAGCTTGTGTGGCTTTTGCTACCAAATAAATCTGTTGGACTTTAACCTGGTGTTGTTAAACTTCCTCCCATACTCCAAAGCTGTGCAGGTTAGGTGGATTGGCCATACTAAATTGCCCCTTAGTGTCCAAAGATGTGTAGATTAGGTGGATCAGCCATGGTAAATGCGCAAGGTTGTAGGAATAGGGTTCTTTCAGAGATTTGGAGCAGACGCGATGGGCTAAATGGTCTCTTTCTCCACTGTAGGAATTCTATGAGAGGTCTGGACAGTCGATAGGGAGAAGCTTTTCCCATTAGTGGGACGGTCGAAAAAAAGAGGGCATAGATTTAAAGTAATTGGCAAAAGAAGCAATGGTTGCATGAGGAAAAACATTTTCACACAGCGAGTGCTTTGGATCTGGAATACACTGCCTCAGAGTGTGGCCTAGAAGCAGGTTCAGCGGAGGCTTTCAAGAGGGAATTGGATTATTATCTGAAAAGGAGAAATGTGCAGGGCTATAGGGAGAAGGACCCCGCAATAAGGCCACCAGATTTTACCACACTTGCTGGTAAAATATCCGTGGCAGTGGCATAGCACCATTGGGGCAAGGCATCCGATTATATGACCCCAGGTGGGCCATAAAATCCCACTTGTGTTTATTGGTGAGAGGTACATTGGAGGCAGACCATATTAGCTCAGTTTGAAAGTTATCAATACGACAGTTTAAATGTTGTGCTGACTGGTACTTGGAGCCTATGATTTTTTTTCTGGTATTGTAGCAATTTATAGTAGCAATGTCACATTAAATGAGAGCTGATCGTGCTTTGAATTTCTGAGTGGATTTCAGAGCTCCAGCAACACTGAATCGGTTCCACATTTTGTACATTGCATATGTACGGCTGATCAAAGTTACAATTGTGACCTTAAGACCTTGCATCGTAACCTCTCCTCATGTAGAAAGCAAGACTGATGCTGGTCAGCAGTGTTAAAGCTGTAGAACCGGGCAGTTGATGCAGGCTCAGAACTCAATCAAAATAGCAAAATAAAGAGAGAACTTACATTTATACAGCGCTTTTCATTCTCTCAGGATGCCCAAAAGTGCTTGAAAACAATTAAATGGTTTTAAAATGTAGTCATTGTTGAGTTGTAGATAAATACAACTGCAAGTTACCCACAGCTAAGTCCCACAAAGAGCAACAAGATAATGATCAGATAATCTATTTCTGTTTAGTGATGTTAGTTCTTCAGTTAGTGCTGGGGAATCTTTTACTTGAGAGGGCAGTTTAACTTTTCAGCACTCTCTGAGAAATGCATCAAGGTGTAAGCAAGTACAAGGTCTGTACTCAGGTCTCTGGATTGGGACTTGAACCGACAATGTTCTCTTTCAGCAGCAAGAGTGCAACCAATGAACCAAGACACCAAAATAACAGTCCACAGTGTTCAGCCCTGTCAGGACAATTATTTAGGCTTGGCAGCAGATAACATCAGATTGTGGTGGGACACCATACAACTAGAGGTATCTGTGGTGATTTATTTACATTGTAGCATTTCCAATTTCTAAAGAAGCTGCACCAAGCAGCTGAAAAGGAAAAATGTGCAGGGCTATAGGGAGAAGACAGGGAAGTGACACCAAGTGAATTACTTCTTCAGAGGGCTAGCACAGAAATGATGGGTTAAATGGCCACTTTCTATGATGTAAACTTTTTATGACCTCTCTGGTCCCAGTAGCTCCACTGGAGCAGTGGCCACTGCAGGGACTATAGGCACTCCCTACTGAACAGGAACCATTTTCCTGGACCTGCAGCCATGTCCAGAGTTTTCCTGGGACCAAATGCATCAACAATGCCATATAAGAGAAGGTCCCAGGATTAATCAGCTGGCTCTGCCAAGTAATCTGATCTCTCCAGTGACAGCAGTTGGGGCTCTACAATTGGTGTCAATTACTCCAGTTAACAAAGTGGAATTTCAGTAGTTTTACAGCTGGGTAGTCTTTCTGTGATCCAAGTGGGCAAGAACAGGACCAAAAAACATGTGAAGAATGACTATTTGGATGGAATGGGCGAGAGCTGTTGGTACCAATGAAATTGTATCCCAGTAAGAAGTGCTTCCAGGAAAGAGGGTGTGAGGAAAAGAAGGTATAAATAGGAGCTTGAAAATGTTGATTTAGCTTTCGCTTCCGAAGAATGGATCTTTTGTCCCCGAGTGCCCATGTGTGACATAAACAAGGAGGTAAAGAAATACGAAAGGAAGCCGTAGAAGTTGTTAAAAAGGAAATAGCTCTAGAGTTACGATCATTCATGTGCTAATATATTTAAAGGACTAATAATAGAACCATTTTACAGGTATGTAGAAGAACTTTTGGTCATTTACATTAGCTACTGTAAACGGAAGTGTCTTAGCAAGGAAATACTTCCAAATTTAAATGAGATGTAGGAGAAGACAAATAATATATAAATCAAGACATAATTTGATACAGCTACTTAATCTCATGGACACAAGTCATAGAAGCAGGAGTAGACCATATAGCTCCACCATTCAATGCAATTATGGATCATCTGGCTTCGATTCCACTCTCCCACCTACACCCAGATCCCTTGATTTTCCGAGAGACCAGAAATCTGTCTATTCAACCTTTGATACATTCAATGATTAAATGGCAACGTTCTGTCTCACAAGACGATGGTTTGTGCTGTGATGGTCAACTCTGTTAAATGTCACCTCGGAGTGCGGCTCAGGAGCCCCACTCTGTCATGGACATCTCCGCTACAGTTGGGAAGGCAGTGGGCTGGGAAGATGCATGATTTACTGGCTGCTGTTTTACTGGGGCCCTCTTCTCAACCAGCTGAACTTTTCATTTCTGCTCGTTTTCACCAATGCCCTTCTATGGTGATTGCCCCTTTAAGGGCAACACAGCAGATTAAGGGTCACCTGGCCTGAGTGACCAATGGGGGCTCAGAGTGAGGAATCACCGGGGGAGGAATGTCTCCAAGGCAGAGGTATTCTAGGATTAGCTGCAAACATGCTGCTGCTCTACACGACTTGTTAATAAATCCCTTGTTGTTTGCTAATGAAGCCTCTGAAAGTATATCATTGCACCTTCCAAAGAGTCAGCCTCCAGATGTCATGATCATCAGCACCTGTCTCCTCGTTGTCAGCATCATCTGATAAGTTGTGACCGAGCCAGTTTGACTACCATTAGCTTCACAATGAGTGTATGCTGATTGAATTGGCACTCTCCAGGACCGTGGAGTTGGTGACCAAACCCTGTTAAGAGATGATGGCCGGAATTCTCTGGCCATTTACGCCAGTGGGATTCTCAGGTCCCGCCGACAGTGTAACCCCATCCGTGGGTTTCCTGCCGGCGTGGGATGGCGTCAAGGGAAATTCCTATTGACGGCAGCGGGATCAGAGAATCATGGAAAAACAATATTCAACAATGAAGCCCTTTCAGAATCTTGTATATTGCAATGAGATCATCTCTCATTCTTCTAAACCTCAGTGAATATAGTCTTAATTTACTCAGCCTCTCACCATAGGACAGCCCTCTTATCCCAGGGACTATCTGGTGAACATTTGCTGTCCTGCCTTCAATGTAAGTAAATCCTTCCTTAAATCCAAAGACCAAAACTGTTTATAGTATTCCAGGTGTGATCTCATCAAAGCCCTGTATAATTTACCATTATACTCCAATCACCTTGCAGTACAGATCTTCATGCCATCTGCCCTCCTAACTGCTTGCGGTACCTACATGCTAACTTGCTGTGTTTCTTGTACAAGCACACTCTGAACATCAACAGTGCCATGTCTTACGATCAATGTCAATAACCTCACATTCCCATTACGTATACTGCATCAGTTATCTTGGTGCTCCCTCACCTGTATATATCTCTTTGCAGCTTTTGTGTCCTCCTCATTTCCATCAACTTTGTATCAACAAACACAGATACATTACTGTCACTTTGATTTGATTTATTATTGTCACATGTATTAATATACAGTGAAAAGTATTGTTTCTTGCGCACTATAGGGACAAAGCATACTGTGCATAGAGAAGGAAAGGAGAGGATGCAAAATGTAGTGTAACAGTCATAGCTAAGGTGTGGAGAAAGATCAACTGAACATGAGGTAGGTCCATTCAAAAGTCTGACAGCAGCAGGGAAGAAGCTGTTCTTGAGTCGGTTGGTATGTGTTCTCGGACTTTCCTATTTTTTTCCCAAATGGAAGAATGTGGAAGAGAGAATGTCCATGGTGGATGGGGTCCTTGATTATGCTGGCTACTTTTCCGAGGCAGTGGGAAGTGTAGACAAAGTCAATGGATTGGAGGCAGGTTTGAGTGATGGACTGGACTTCGTTCACAACCTTTTGTAGTTTATTGCGGTCTGGGAACGAACAGGAGCCATACCAAGCTGTGATACGTTGGTGAGAATCGTAGTGGACATGCCCAATTTCCTTAGTCTCCTGAGACTTTGATGGGCTTTCTTAACTATGGCATCAGCATGGTGAGACCAGGACAGGTTGTTGGTGATCTGGACACCTAAAACCTTGAAGCTCTCAACTATTTCTACTTTGTCCCCATTGATGTAGACAGGGGCATGTCCTCCACTATGCTTCCTGAAGTCGATAACCATGTGACCATAACACATAGAAGCATAATTAGGCCACTCGGCCCATCGAGTCTGCACTGCCATTCAATCATGGCTGATATTTTTCTCATCCCCATTCTCCTGCCTTTTCCCCATAACTCCTGATCCCCTCATCAATCAAGAATCTATCTGTCCGTCTTAAAGACACTCAATGACCTGGCCTCCACAGCCTTCTGCGGCAAAGAGTTTCACAGATTCACCACTCTGGCTGAAGAAATTCCTCCTCTGTTTTAAAGAATCTTCCCTTTAGCCTGAGGTTGTGCCCTCTGGTTCTAGTTTTTCCTACTAGTGGAAACATCCTCTCCATGTCCACTCTATCAAGCCTCGCAGTATCCTGTAAGTTTCAATAAGGTCCCCCCCTCATCCTTCTAAACTCCAACGTGTACAGATCCAGAGTCCTCAACAGTTCCCCATATGACAAGCTCTTCATTCCAGGGATCATTCTTGTGAACCTCCTCTGGACCCTTTCCAAGTCCAGCACATCCTTCCTTAGATATGGGGCCCAAAACTGCTCATAATATTAGTTTGTTGCATAAGGTTAAATCTCACGGGATTCAGGGTGAGGTATCTAAATGGATACAAAATTGGCTTCTTGACAGAAGCCAGAGGATGGTTGTAGAGAGTTGTTTGTGACCAGCGGTGTGCCTCAGGGATCAGTGCTGGGCCCACTGTTATTTGTCATTTATATTAATGATTTGGATGAGAATATAGGGGGCATGGTTAGTAAGTTTTCAGATGACACCAAGATTGGTGACATAGTGGACAGTGAAGAAAGTTATCTCCGATTGCAACGGGATCTTGATCAATTGGGCCATTGGGCTGACGAATGGCAGATGGAGTTTAATTTAGAAAAATGCGAGGTGATGCATTTTGGTAGATTGAACCAGGGCAGGACTTACTCAGTTAACGGTAGGGTGTTGGGGAGAGTTACAGAACAAAGAGATCTAGGGGTACATGTTCATAGCTCCTTGACAGTGGAGCCACACGTGGACAGAGTGGTGAAGAAGACATTCAGCATGCTTGGTTTCATTGGTCAGAGCGTTGAATACAGGAGTTGGGATGTCTTGTTGAAGTTGTGCAAGACATTGGTAAGGCCATACTTGGAATACTGTGTACAGTTCTGGTCACCCTATTATAGAAATGGTATTATTAAACTAGAAAGGGTGCAGAAAAGATTTACTAGGATTCTACCGGGACTTGATGGTTTGAGTTATAAGGAGAGGCTGGATAGACTGGGACTTTTTTCTCTGGAGTGTAGAAGGCTGAGGGGTGATCTTATAGAGGTCTATAAAATAATGAGTGGCACAGATCAGCTTGATAGTCAATATATTTTCCCAATGGTAGGGGAGTCTAAAACTAGAGGGCATAGGTTTAAAGTGAGAGGGGAGAGATACAAAAGTGTCCAGTGGGGCAATTTATTCATGATGTGGAGATGCCGGCGTTGGACTGGGGTAAACACAGTAAGAAGTTCTGACTGCAATGTTTTCATACAGAGGGTGGTGAATGTCTGGAACAAGTTGCCAGCGGAATGGTAATAATAGAAGCGGGTACAATTTTGTATTTTAAAAAGCATTTAGACAGTTACATGGGTAAGATGGGTATAGAGGGATATGGGCCAAATGCGGGCAATTGGGATTAGCTTAAGGGTTTAAAAAAAAGGGCGGCATGGTCAAGTTGGGCCAAAGGGCCTGTTTCCATGCTGTAAATCTCAATGACTCTATGACTCTAATACTCCAAATGGGATCTGACCAGAGCCTTATACAGCCTCAGAGGTACATCCCTGCTCTTGTATTTTAGAATACAAGAATGTTAGCATTCTTGACATGAATGCTAACATTGCATTTGCCAACAATTTCCTTCATTTTGTTGACATTGAGGGAGAGATTATTGTCGCTGCATCAGTTCACCAGGTTCTCATTCCTGTGCTCTGCCTTGTCATTGTTTGAGATCTGACCCACCACGGTGGTGTCATCAGCAAACTTGAAAATCAAATTGGAAGGGAATTTGGCCTCAGAGTCAAAGGTGTATAAGGAGTATAGTAAGGGGCTGAGGACACAGCCTTGTGGGATACTGGTGTTGAGGATGATCGTGGAGGAGGTGTTGTTGCCTGTCTTTACTGACTGTGGTCTGTGGGTTAGGAAGTCTCGGATCCAGTCACAGAGGGAGGACTCGAGCCTCAGGCCACGAAGTTTGGAGATGAGTTTCAGAGGAATAATGGTGTTGGAGGCTGAACTGTAGTCAGTAAATAGGAGTCTGACATAGGCGTCCTTGTTATCTAGGTGTTCCAGGGTTGAATGTAGGGCCAGAGAGGTGGTGTCTGCTGTGGACCTCTTGCGGCGATAGGCGAACTGTAGTGGATCCAGGCAGTCTGCAATGCCAGAATTGATACGTGCCATGGCTAACCTTTTCTCTCAGTCATCAATATAGATTGTGGCCCCTGTAACGGTGTTCACGGCATTTCAGTAGTCACAGCCTGCCAGCATGAAAATGCCTCATTTATGGCTACTCTTTTGTTTCCTGTCCGTTAACACATCCTCTATCCATGTTTGTATTTTATCCCCCAATCCCATGCACCATTATTTTGCCTATTAACTTCCTTGTGTGACACCTTATCAAATGCCTTTTGGAAATTCAGGCATGCTACATTTACTGACTCTCCTTTATGTACCTTGGAGTTAGATCCTCAAAAAGGTCCAATAAATTTGTCAAACAACATTTCCTTTTCATAAAACCATGTTGACTTTTGATCATGCAGTGATTTTCTAAGTGCATTGTTGAGACTTCCTTAATAATAGAGTCCAGCACTTTCCTAACGGCTGATATCAGGTTAACCAGCCTATAGTTCCCTGTTTTCTCTCTCCCTTTTTATATAAAAGTAAGATGAAATAAAGTTGTTTGAAGGTTAATAGAAAACATCATTTTGCATTTATAGAATTGTGCTGTAAATTACTTTTACATTGAAGCATATTATGTTAATTAGGTCAATAGTTAACTTGGCCATCTTAGAAATATTTTTTATTGTATTTGCAAAGTCATTGGTTGTTTAAGTGCCTTGAGATGTTTTGTCATGCATTTAAAGAGAGACTAGATAAATAAGAAATGTTTGCATTTGTGTAGTCCCTTTCATGACTAGGTTTCCCAAAGCCTTTCCAGTGAATGAAAAACATTTGAAATGTAGTCATTGTTAAAGTATAGGAAAATACATTAATGTAATGCAGACAATTACTAAAGAGGAAAAGACACAGAAGAATATCCTGACAGGGTTAGATAGAGCAGAATAGCAGAGCCATGTGAAGCTCAAATGCAAACATATTCCAGTAAGGTCAATCATCTGTTCATGTGCTTTAAATGCTAAGTAAAGGTACTAAATAAAAGTAAGACGTTGTTGTTTGAATTCTGACAAGAGGAAAGTGAAAGTACTGCACAGTTTATCAATATTCCTTTCCAATTTTAACATAATCAAAGTGATGGTGCTGTTGGGGAAGGTGGAAACTAGCTTGTCAGGTGGGAACCTGAGAGGTGGCTCAAATTGGAAGGAAGTAAAGCTGGTAACAGGAAGTAGAAAAGTCAAAAGCGAACATGGGAGGCAGGCAAAATGAAGGCAAGCATCACCTAGGCTTAGAATGTGGAATAATGTTAAAAAGACAAAGCATTCCACTTGAATGCATGCAGAATTCACCACAAGGTGGATGATTTAAAGGTGCAAATAGAGGTAATGGGTTATGATCAAATTGCCATTATGGTCACCTTGTAAGCAGCAGAAAAACAAGTGTTCAAATTGAATATGACTGCCCCAACTATTCCATCCCTGTCCCAATGACCCAGTCCTAAAATGATTGTTCAGCCACTTAAGTGGTTTAGTGGCTCTCATGATTGTAGTAGTGTGCGGGGGCATGTGGTATTTGAATGTGAACATATTTGTATGAATGTGAATATGGTGTGAATGTTGTATCTGTATATGTTGCTGCATGAGTATGTGTCTCTGTATATGCTGTGAGTTCATGTCTGTATGTATGTATGTGTATTGTGTGAGTGTGCATCTCTGTGTCTGTCGGTATGTATGTGTGTATTGTGCGTGTGTCAGTTGGCATTTGTGTGTATCTGTATGTGTCTGTTGTGTCTGTGCTATGCGAATGTGTGTCTGTATGTATGTGTGTGCTGTTTGTGTGTCTGCATATGTCTCTGTGCATGCTGTGTGAGTGTGTCTGTATGTGTGTGTTTGTATGTGTCGGTTGTGTCTGTGCTATGTGAATGTGTGACTGTATGTGTGTGCTGTGTGAGTGTGTGTCTGCATATGTCTGTCCGTGTGTGTGTGTGTCTATATAATGTGTTAGAATCATAAAATCATAGAATACCTACAGCGCAGAAAGAGGCCATTTGGCCCATCGAACCTGCACAGACAACAATCCCGCCCAGGTCCTATCCCCGTAACCCCACATATTTACCCTACTAATCCCCCTGACTAGTTTGTCTAGTGGGATGGGAGGCTGGAACAGAATACATTTTTAACACTGTTTAGGTGCCAGTCCCTACTGACACTTAAATTGACATCAGCAACAATTTAGCTGTGTGTGAAATATTGGACATCTGTGACATTGTAATGGTTTAGAATTATTTTTTTAATCTATGGCATGCAATTGCTAATTTGGCTGCAATTGGAATAAACTGCCTCTGGCAACTAGAGCCAAGAAAATCCTGAAATGTGAGGAAACAAGTGAGTGCAGTGTTTAGTGACACATTCTCTAAATTCCAGAGTGGGATGGGTGAAACTACAAGGCCATTGAGAGGCATCTCAGATTTTAACATCACAAAAGGCAACTAAATATTAACAAAGCGGTTGTGATATTATAGGTTTAACACCAGTTTGCTGTGCTGTGAATAGATGTAATACCACTCTAAGACTCACCTTTTGCTGTTGAAGATTGCAAATTACAAAAGAGCCTCTCGCCATGTTCCAACCTGTTGGTAAACCGATCATTGCACCAAAGGCACCATACGCTTACTTTGCCCCATTAATTGTCCCGTTGGTCCACAACCTGATTGGACGCTGCAATGGTAGAGGTGCAATGGAGTAGCCCTCTGCTGGAGAGGGGGCAGCTCAAATTGTCACAAAAGCACAGCAATTGCTAAATAGGAACTTTGCAAAAACAAATGCAGCTCTCCTAACCCCAAGGAGAAAAAAAGCACTGGACTGGTTAGCAACGGTGTATTGGGATAGTTGAACTCTGGTTGTTACCGGTTAACAGGCAGTAGCTGTCAGCTAGTTAAAACCGGCTGATTCTGGTTAACAGGCTGCAGCTGTCAGCTAGTTAAAACCGGCTGTTTCTGGTTAACGGGCAGTAGCTGACAGCTAGTTAAAACCGGCTGATTCCAGGTAACGGGCAGTAGCTGTCAGCTAGTTAAAACCGGCTGATTCCAGGTAACGGGCAGTAGCTGTCAGCTAGTTAAAACCGGCTGATCCCTGTTAACAGGCAGTAGCTGTCAGCTAGTTAAAACCGGCTGATCCCGGTTAACAGGCAGTAGCTGTCAGCTAGTTAAAACCGGCTGATTCCGGTTAACGGGCAGTAGCTGACAGCTAGTTAAAACCGGTTGTTTCTGGTTAACAGGCAGTAGCTGACAGCTAGTTAAAACCGGCTGATTCCAGGTAACGGGCAGTAGCTGTCAGCTAGTTAAAACCGGCTGATCCCTGTTAACAGGCAGTAGCTGTCAGCTAGTTAAAACCAGCTGTTTCTGGTTAACGGGCAGTAGCTGACAGCTAGTTAAAACTGGCTGATTCCAGGTAACGGGCAGTAGCTGTCAGCTAGTTAAAACCGGCTGATTCCAGGTAACGGGCAGTAGCTGTCAGCTAGTTAAAACCGGCTGATCACTGTTAACAGGCAGTAGCTGTCAGCTAGTTAAAACCGGCTGATTCCGGTTAACGGGCAGTAGCTGACAGCTAGTTAAAACTGGTTGTTTCTGGTTAACGGGCAGTAGCTGACAGCTAGTTAAAACCGGCTGATTCCAGGTAACG
Organism: Mustelus asterias; assembly: GCF_964213995.1. Classification (NCBI taxonomy): domain Eukaryota; kingdom Metazoa; phylum Chordata; class Chondrichthyes; order Carcharhiniformes; family Triakidae; genus Mustelus; species Mustelus asterias. Next base: position 53,108,368 of record NC_135807.1, on the reverse strand, counting down.
GGCAGTAGCTGTCAGCTAGTTAAAACCGGCTGATCCCTGTTAACAGGCAGTAGCTGTCAGCTAGTTAAAACCGGCTGATCCCGGTTAACAGGCAGTAGCTGTCAGCTAGTTAAAACCGGCTGATTCCGGTTAACGGGCAGTAGCTGACAGCTAGTTAAAACCGGTTGTTTCTGGTTAATGGGCAGTAGCTGTCAGCTAGTTAAAACCCGTTGATCCCGGTTAACAGGCAGTAGCAGTCAGCTAGTTAAAACCAGCTGTTCCTGGTTAATGGGCAGTAGCTGTAGATTCAGAAAGAATGTTCCCAATGGTGGGGGAGTCCAGAATTAGGGGTCATGGTTTGAGGATAAGGGGTAAACCTTTTAGAACTGAGGTGAGGAGAAATTTCTTCACCCAGAGGGTGGTGAATGTGTGGAATTCACTTCTAGCGAATGTAGCTGAGGCCAAAACTGTGTCTGATTTCAAGAAGAAATTAGGTATAGTTCTTGGGGCTAAAGAAATCAAGGGATATGGGAGGAAGGGAGGGTCAGGATATTAAATTTGATGATTACCCATGATCAAATAGAATGGCGGGGCAGGCTTGAAGGGCCGAATGGCCTACTCCTGCTTCTAGTTTCTATGTTTCTGTTGGTTAGTTAAAACCGGCTGATCCTGGTTAACAGGCACTCATCTTCCATCGAGTTGAAAGGCTGTTGCCACTGATATCCAGCTCAGTGGCTGCTCATGGTGAGAGGCAGTAATCCATGTTGTCTCCCGGAGTGAACAACATGAGATGTGATATAATTAGTGATTCCATCATGGTGAAATGTGTACTGAGCTACATCATTGCAGTGTGAGATTGTGAACATCCGGTAAAGATGCTGGCTGAGCTAGGTTTTAAGCTTCAAGCAGGTCAGAGGCTGGGAACTGTGTGACGAGTAACGCACCTTCTGATTCCCCAAAGCCTGTCCACCATCTACAAGTCAGGAATGTGATGGAATACCCTCCACTTTCCTGGACGAGTGCAGTTCCAACAACACTCAAGAAGTTCAACAGTATTCAAGACAAAGCAGCTCACTTGATCTCCAATCCATCCACCAGCTTAAATATTTACTCCCTCCACCACCGGTGCATAGTAGCAGCAGTATCCATGTACAAGATACACTGCAGCAACTCACCAAGCCTCCTTCACCAGCACCTTCCAAACCAGAGACCTCTCCATGCAGAAGGACAAGGGGAGCAGATCTTTATTCTTTATCCATTCATGGGACACGGGCATGCTGACTGGCATTTATTGCCTGTCCCTAGTTGCCCTTGAACTGAATGGCTTGCAAGGCCACTTCAGAGGGCAGTTGAGAGTCAACCACATTGCTGTGGCTCTGGAGTCACATGTAGGCCAGACCAGGTAAGGATGGCAGATTTGCTTCCCTAAAGGACATTAGTGAACCAGGTGGGTTTTTCTGACAATCGACAATGGTTTCATGGCCATCAGTAGATTCTTAATTCCAGATATTTTTTATTGAATTCAAATTCCACCACCTGCTGTGGCAGAATTCGAACCCGGGGTCCCCAGAACATGATTTGAGTTTCTGGATTAATAGTCTAGCGATAATACCACTCGGCCATCGCCTCCCCCTGATGAATGGAAACCCCAACCACTTGCAAGCTTCCCTCCAAGCCACACTCCATCCTGACATAGAACTGTATCACCATTCCTTCACTGTTGCTGGGTGAAAATTTTAGCACTCCCTAACAGTGCTGTGAGTGTTCCATCAAAAAATGGACAGTGGTTCAAGAAGGCAGCTCACCACCTAATTCAATGGCTATTTGGGATAGGCCTTGCCAACAATGCTGACCTGCCAAGAAATAATAATGAAAAAAAGTTAATGGTGCTAAACAGGGCATCGAGACTGCTCATGATTTGGTTCCACCTCAGATAATTGCCAGGGAGAGGGATAGAGAGGCAGTTGAAGATGGCGGCTTCCATCTTTCCAATATTTGGAAGAAATTTCTACTCATTCAATATTGGACATCAGGCAAACAGTGATACAGTCAGAGACTAATACATTCTATATGAGAATATACCTGCATTAATATAAAATATCATACTTTTCAGGCTCTGAACAACAGTGCTCACAGGAAGGGGGCAGCATTTTTGACAATGGTGTATAATTTTGAAATTTAACACATGCATAGACCCAGAGTTTCACTGCAAACTCTTTCCTGTGCTGATCTCAAAGAAAATGCAAGAAATGCCCATAATGTCCGTGAGTTAGGAAGGAATAATAGATAGGGACCCTCACTGCTTAAATGTGCATGTGTGGACATCAAATCATTAAGATATCTCTAGGCCACAATGCTCCTCTCCTTGCTTGTTAGCATACTGAAATTCTCTATCATTGTGAATAATAACCAACTGAGTGAGATTCCAAAGGTGCCTGCCACAAATGAAACCATTCAAAGGGAGGAATCACCACCTAAGACAAGGAATGGGGATTAGGGTCATGTGGATAAATTACGTATCAGCACCCTTTCTCCTCATACTTTATTGGGCGAATTTCTTTTTCTGATACATTACACGAGAAGTAGTAGACTATTTGGCCCATTGAGCTTGCTCCACCATTCAATATGACCATGGCTTCAACTCTGCCCACTCCCCATACCCCTCAATTCCTTGAGATATCACAAATCTATCTCAGCTTTAAATCTCGTTCAATGATGGAGCATCCACAACCCTCCAGCGTAGAGAATTCCTCGTCTTTGAGTGAAGTAATCTTTCCTCATTTTCATCCTAAATGATTGACACCGTATTCTGAGCCTGTACCCCATGTTTTAGATTCTCTGACCAGTGGAAATAATCTCTCAGGATGGGATTTTCCATGCAACAAGATGGCCCACCTTTGTCAATGGGATTTCCTGTTGAATGTGACCCTCACTGCTGGGAAACTTGCCGCGGGGGTGCACCATCAGCGGGACTGGAAGATCGGCGGCACGGTAGCACAGTGGTTAGCACTGCTGTTTCACAGCTCCAGGGTCCTGGGTTCGATTCCCGGCTCGGGTCACTGTCTGTGTGGAGTTTGCACATTCTCCTCGTGTCTGCGTGGGTTTCCTCCGGGTGCTCCGGTTTCCTCCCACAGTCCAAAGATGTGCGGGTTAGGTTGATTGGCCAGGTTAAAAATTGCCCCTTAGAGTCCTAAGACGTGTAGGTTAGAGGGATTAGCAGGTAAAATATGTGGGGGTAGGGCCTGGGTGGGATTGTGGTCGGTGCAGACTCGATGGGCCAAATGGCCTCCTTCTGCACTGTTGGGTTTCTATGATTTCTATGATTTCTATGATCCCACTGGTGTGAACGGCCTGAAAATTCCAGCCTCATAGTCTACCCTATCAAGCCCCATCAGAATTTTGTAGGTTTCAATGAGGCCGCCTCTCATTCTTCTAGATTTCGGAGAACATAAGCCCAATTTACTCAGTCTGATATCACAGGTCAACCCCCTCATCCCCCAAGGATTAATTGAGTGGACCTTCAGTATACTGAATGTAAGTATATCCGTTCCTACATTTGGAGACCAAAACTGCACACACTACTCTAGATGTGTCTTACAAAAGCTCTGTACAATTGTTGCATGATCTCTTTATTCTTGTACCCCGATCCACTTGCAATAAACACCAACGTACCTTTTGCCTAATTGTTTGCTGCACTTGCATGCTGACTTTGTGTTCCTTGCTTGAACACATCCAAATCTATTTATGGGCGGCACAGTGGCACTGCTGCCTCACAGCGCCAGGGACCTGGGTTCGATTCCTGGCTTGGGTCACTGTCTGAGTGGAGTCTCCCTGTGTCTGTATGGGTTTCCTCTGGGTTTTCCGGTTTCCTCCCACAGTCCAAAAGACATGCTGGTTAGGTGCATTGGCCATGCTAAATTCTCCTCGGTGTTCCCGAACTGATGCCGGAGTGTGGCGACTTGAGGATTTTCACAGTAACTTCATTGCAGTGTTAATGTAAGCTCACTTGTGACACTAATAAATAAACTTTTAAAACTTGAGCATTGAGACCTCCAAGCTACCTTTTAAAAAATATTCGACATTTCATTCTTATGACCAAAGTGAACAAGACACATAGAGACCAGGATGTTGCCTGGTATGGAAGGGCTTAGTTATGAGGAGAGATTGGGTAAACTGGGGTTGTTCTCACTGGAAAGACGGAGGATGAGGGGTGACCTAATAGAGGTGTATAAAATTATGAAAGGCATAGATAGGGTGAACGGTGGGAAGCTTTTTCCCAGGTCGGTGGTGACGTTCACGAGGGGTCATAGATTCAAGGTGAGGGGGGGAGGTTTAACACAGATATCAGAAGGACGTATTTTACACAGAGGGTGGTGGGGGCCTGGAATGCGCTGCTGGGCAAGGTGGTGGAGGCGGACACACTGGGAACGTTTAAGACTTATCTAGATAGCCACATGAACAGAGTGGGAATGGAGGGATACAAAAGAATGGTCTAGTTTGGACCAGGGAGCGGCGCGGGCTTGGAGGGCCGAAGGACCTGTTCCTGTGCTGTATTGTTCTTTGTTCTTTGTAGACCAAGATTGACTCATATGGGTCAGGATCAATGGTGCTGCAGTTAGCAATTGCACTTTTAGCAAAGGGGAAAATTAGCATGAATATTCCTTTCTGATTTTCTTCCCCCATGCTGGAAAATTGCTGTTTGGGTGCCATGTGGTGGCTTGGTAGTCTTGTCATTTTGGGTTAATTAGGTTGCTGGTAATCATTATCTAAGGATGTGTATGCAGAATGGTCACCCGAAGGAAGGATCTGAATTGTTGCCAGTGTCTGTAGTAGTACTCCCTTAGGAGTCTGTGCTTTCAGAATAAGACAGAAGATCACAATGAAAAAGGGCTTCAGACAACACATAACTCAGAAATGTAAGTGTACATCATTTTAATTAAGTAATTTTTTTACATCATGGGAAACATCCAATTATTTACAGAAAACTTTAATTGAATAATTACACTCTACCAATGCACAAACTATTTTGAAATTAGGTAGGAATCCATTTCAGATTTCATTAATAATTTACTTTCTGTTCAGTATCCCGTACTGCAACTGATGTGAATTTCAGAGAAATTTCTTTAGTCATCGATAAGTTAAGGATTCTATTTAAAGAATAAATATAAATGAGGTAACAAAAAAAAATTCTTAAATATAACTTTCATCTTGAAATCTGACTTATGACGGGATACTTAGGGAATTTTATTGGACCCAGTTGCCGCAAGCTTTTAATCTTGGGTTGCACAAATAATCAACTTTTCCTTACCATACGCCATGGGAAGTAACATTATTCACAGTTACTGACTTTCACAAGCAGTCAATGTATTCTGGTAGAACAGTTCTACAGATTGATATTTGTATTAAAAAGGAGTGCAGGGTGACATCCACATATTGCTCTATTAAGCCCAGGTGGATACAGAGTTATGAGAGAGGCTGGAGCCAATTATTTAGGCCACAAGTGCAGAGGACAAGGAAATGCCACCAATGGAACCGAGATACAGAAAGTACCTTTTTCCAACAAATTATTCAGGTTTGTCGTCCTCCAAATTCACAGTAAAGGTTCACCACATACGAACAGGATCGTCTTTGAAACTTCATATGATTGTTTCCAGGTGATTGAATAGTGATGCAGTACAATGTACATTTAACATGGGCTCTCTCACCCAATAACTCTGAGCAAAGCATGTGTTTTCAGGGATTGGGCAGCACAGAGGAACTGAGGGGAAACATTTCTGTCTAGACAAAAAAAAACACTTATTTGCTTCTTTTATAAAAGGAAATTATTTTCATATCACATATGTATATATATATATATAATAGGCACAGATTAATGCATTTAGGCAAATGCATTACCAGCCCAGATCTCCACGTTCTTTAAAGTGTAATCATAGAAAATGAAAGAGCTTAGCACATTGACAAAAGTACATTACTTATAACTGGTAATTTTACTCTAGCAGCTACATCATTGGACACATTTCAATCAAAAGCATGTACAAATCGTAACAGTGACATATTGGGTATTGTAGATCAAAGGGAAATTGATAAAAGACGAAGTTAAAAAAATGTCAGACACCTGATAGGATCAGATCAGTTTGTTCTCAAGATACGGCAAAGAATCACTAACTAGCCCTTATCTGGTGAATTTCAGAAGCAGACCCTCTCCTCCGTAAATAAACATCATAATCACGATTGGCAATACCTTTCAAAAGTATATACTGTATATTCACTGCATCACCCAAATGGCTCATTTACAGTGACATGTTTATCTCATAGATTTTCCTATTTCCATAAGCTCTTACTAAACTACTGTCAATTAAAATGTGCAGTTAAACACTCCAATGCTATTCTTGAATTTACATGGAAGTAGGGAACACAAAGATTAGGAAGCCCATTTAACTCATGGCTTTCATTTACTCAATTTATCTAAAGAGTTGCCTGCAACTATCCCATTTTGCTCGTTATAAAAAGATTCTCCTTCCCAGCCACTACTGACCTTTTGTAACAACTGCTTGAGCAGATGGACAATCCATGGGACATCTTTAAAATCTGCCACTCAAGATTTTAGTTTTCATTTAATTCATCGCTGCTAACCCCTGTGCTTGTGAAGCACTTCAAGAACCAAGACAAAGACAACTGTTCCTTGCCCATTGTTCATAGTGCTGTTAGCACATTTACGGTTCACTGCTGTCAAAATCCAGTTACAAAAATGTGAGGTGATAAGAGTTATGCACTCATCTATTCTGAAATAATAATCATGGTCCTAAATTCTAACATCAATACTTAGGAAGACATCAATTTCCCAAAAGACCTCTCAGCAGTATTAAAGTGTTTTCTATTGCTGTGCACACATAAATTTTAATGTTTCTGTTTCTTAATTGTATTTGAACTACTGTCAGTAATTGAAACTTAACTATATATATGAATGATTCAGTGGAGCCAGAATACAGAAATTACAAAAATGCAACAGCAACAACAATTAATGTGAAGCCATGCAAATGACATGGCAGTTAGCAAGTATTTTATGTAGCTACATTAATGGTGGAATATGTTAGAGCAGATTACAATCCTTTTCCTGGGTTTATTAAGAATGCCACACCTGCTCATAACTGTCCTGATTTTTAATGCTCCGATGGGGCTTAAAGGGATACAAACACTTGGTTGTATCTCTAATGAACCTGTAACATGAATATGCTACAAACAACTCGCTCTGTGATTGTAAAGTGATCACAGTTACGAGCCGGTGTGGCTTATAGTCTGGTCTGGGCCTCTGGGATATAGATCTCGATGCTGTCCGCACTCTCTGTGGCAGAGTTCTGTCGCACAGATGCTGCCCGTTTGGCAGCCATCAGGCGCTTCCGTGCCTCCTGCCTCTGTTTCTCAGTGGCTTCCAGCGATTTCTCACGTTTGAGGGGAACTTGACCCTTTGGCGGTTTCTTTGGCACGGGAGGGGGAATCCTTTTCTCCTGCAGTAAGAAATACAGTAGTATGTGAGTGACTTAGAAATGATTCTCTTCTTCAGCTCGGTGTAACAAATCACAGCGACACCATTTCACACAATTATTAGATGCATACAGCACCTGGCAACATTGTTGCTCTCCCTTTAAGAAAACGTATCAAGTCATTATCAAAAATTACTCACTTTATAGAGCAAGAATTGACACCAGCATATAACCAATTCACACAACAATTATCTTTCTCACTGTTGCCCAGTTACACCATATCATTATGATATCTCAAGAAAGGGAGGAAGAATGAAGCACAGAATGTTCTTGTAGCTCTGCAGCCTTGTACTCAACTTCAGATTCTTGGGAAGTAATAGTGAAGTCAGAAATAGTATTTTACAATTAAGCAAACAAACTTGAGCATTAACTGGTCAGACTATTTGTCATGTTTCTTAATTATTTGTTTAAATTCAACCTTAGCTCATTGGTAGCACCCTGAGCCAGGTTATTGAAGATGCCAGAGATTTCAGCATATAATCCAGTTTGACACTTCAGTGCGGTGTTGAAGGAGTGCTGCACTCACTATCTGTTGACGGCGGCCAAGTATCAGATGACACATTAAACTGAGGCCCTGTTTGGTCTCTTGGGTGAATGTAAATAAGACCATGGCATTAGTCGGAGAGCAAAGGAGTTCTCCCAGAACCCTGGTCAGCATTTATCTTTCAACCAAAATCACTAAAAGAGGGTATCCATTCATGCCTCTCTTGTATTCTTGTGAGATCTTGCTATGCAAAAATTGACTGCTGCTATATTACAGGGTGGCACGATGGTTAGCACTGCTCCCTCACAGCAACAGGGAGCCAAGTTCGATTCCCGGCTTGGATCACTCTCTGTGTGGAGTCTGCATGTTCTCCCTGTGTCTGCATGGGTTTCCTCTGGGTGCTCCACAGCTTACCAGAACTAGGGGCCAAAGCTTCAAAATGAGGGTGAGCAGATTTAGGACTGAGTTGAGGAGGAACTTCTTTACCCAAAGGGTTGGGAATCTGTGGAATTCCCTGCCCAGCGAAGCAGTTGAGGCTATCTCGTTGAATGTTTTTAAGGCAAAGATAGATTTTTGAACAGTAAAGGAATTAAGGGTTATGGTGAGCGGGCGGGTAAGTTGAGCTGAGTCCACGAAAAGATCAGCCATGATCTTATTGAATGACAGAGCAGGCTCGAGGGGCCAAATGGCCTATTCCTGCTCCTAGTTCTTATGTTCCAGTTTCGTACCACAGTCCACAGGTGTATTGTCTTGGCCATTAGGTGGTTAGGTGGTTAGGTGTATTGGCCATGCTAAATTCTTCTTCAGTGTACCCGAACAGGTGCTGGAGTGTGGCCACTAGGGGATTTTCACAGTAACTTCATTGCGGTGTTGTAAACCTACTTGTGACACTAATAGATAAACCTAAAAAGCAGTGACTACATTTCAAAAGTAGTTAACAGGCTGTGATGTGTTCTGGGATGTCCTGTGGTTCTGAAACGAGCTGTGTGTAGAACATAGAACATAGAAAGCCACAGCACAAACAGGCCCTTCGGCCCACAAGTTGCGCTGATCATATCCCTACCTCTAGGCCTATCTATAGCCCTCAATCCCATTAAATCCCATGTACTCATCCAGAAGTCTCTTAAAAGACCCCAACGAGTTTGCCTCCACCACCACCGACATCAGCCGATTCCACTCACCCACCACCCTCTGAGTGAAAAACTTACCCCTGACATCTCCTCTGTACCTACCCCCCAGCACCTTAAACCTGTGTCCTCTCGTAGCAACCATTTCAGCCCTTGGAAATAGCCTCTGAGAGTCTACCCTATCCAGACCTCTCAACATCTTGTAAACCTCTATCAGGTCACCTCTCATCCTTCGTCTCTCCAGGGAGAAGAGACCAAGCTCCCTCAACCTATCCTCATAAGGCATGCCCCCCAATCCAGGCAACATCCTTCTAAATCTCCTCTGCACCCTTTCAATGGCTTCAACATCTTTCCTGTAATGAGGTGACCAGAACTGCGCGCAGTACTCCAAGTGGGGTCTAACCAGGGTCCTATAAAGCTGCAGCATTATCTCCCGACTCCTAAACTCAATCCCTCGATTAATGAAGGCTGGTACGCCGTACGCCTTCTTGACCGCATCCTCCACCTGCGAGGCCGATTTAAGAGTCCTATGGACCCGGACCCCAAGGTCCTTCTGATCCTCTACACTGCTAAGAATGGTACCCTTCATATTATACTGCTGCTTCATCCCATTGGATCTGCCAAAATGGATCACTACACACTTATCCGGGTTGAAGTCCATCTGCCACTTCTCCGCCCAGTCTTGCATTCTATCTATGTCTCGCTGCAACTTCTGACATCCCTCCAAACTATCCACAACACCACCTACCTTGGTGTCGTCAGCAAACTTACCAACCCATCCCTCCACTTCCTCATCCAGGTCATTTATGAAAATGACAACAGTAAATAGAAGTCTGTTCCTCTCCTATTCAGAACTGTTGCTCCAGAGTCACAGCTCTATAACAGTAGAATTCTTTCTGCAAGTTTAATTTTCTCTCCTCTCCTAACTTGGTCTGGTTCCATGGGTACAATACCAACAACTAAATAGTATCTTTCCAAAGCAGGAAGGAACATGACAGATAGTCTGATCGGGTAATGCTCATGTTTGTTTGCTGAACTGTAAAATACTGTTCTTGACTTAACTATTATTTCCCAAGAATGTGAAGTTGAGTACAAGGCTGCAGAGCTACAGGTACACTCTGTGCTTCATTCTTCCTCCCTTTCTTGAGATATCATAATGATATATTTGCCAAGTGTCAATCTACACCGTGACTGTTGACAGACTATTTGATAATTCCAGGGGTGGGGGGGGGAATTTCAGCTCAATTAAATTTTGTCATCTTCATCCGTTAACAGCCAACATCAGTTACCAGATCACAATCGAATATAGGAGCACTAACCAATTCTTCCCAACCCCAGCCCAAGGAAATGATGACGCCAACTGTAGTACCGTACTCCTACAAATAAAAAACAGAAGATTCAGGAAACATTCAGCAGGCCAGGCAGAATCTGTGGAGTGAGAAACAAAGGGTTATGGTTCCTCTTCCCACACCCCCCATGTTTACCAGAATTTCACGCCACGGATGAGGCTCGCAGATCCACATTCTCCGTTGGCCTCGGGCGGGATCTTATGAGCCTCGGGCAGGCGAGGCGGTAGAATTCCGGCACTTATTTCTGTTATCTAGATCCCAAGGATCTAATTCCTTCCTAGTTCTCATCTACATGCTGCTCCTCAGTGATATTATCCAAAAACACAGCACGAGTTTCCCCATGTGCATTGAAGATGCCAGTTCCATCTCACAACCAACTTTCTCAACTGTTCGTCTGATATTCAGTGCTGGGTGAGCAGAAATTATCCCCAGGGAAAGGTTGGCAAGTGACAAACCATTGTTTTTCAGCACTGTCACAAATTTCCATTTCTGACTCCATCCCGGTCTCTGGCAACTTACTGATGCTGAACCAGAGTGTTTGACTCTGAGACAAAGTTCCGATCCCATATCTGCACCATCACCAAAACCACCTCCATAACATTGCACAAAGCTCTTCTGATCTCGGCTGAACCAGGTTTTATTTTCTCTAGACTTGATCATTATAATCCACTCCTTGCTGGCCTCCCATGTTCTACCCTCCCTAAAGTCAGATTTCCGTTCCAAGGGTTGGGTGAAAATGGGATTGGCAGTTGCCACCCCAGAAGGAGTTCAGAAGCTACCAGATGCAGAGGCGGGGATTGGACGAAAGGTTGGCCTCAGTGCCCTTGCACTTTATTGAAGCAATGAAAAAAAAACAGCCCTCATCCCCATACATTCCCTATGTCCCAATCTATGCCAATCCATGCTGCCTCATGCCCCCTATCCATGTCCATAGCCCTGTTATCTTGTCCAATGCCAACCTTTGCCCCTCCACCAATCCCCATCGTCTTTCATATCCTCCAAGTCAATCTGTGCCCTCTACACTTGCCTTTTACAGCACCGTTACCAACTTAGTGACAGCTCTTGACAATCCATGACTCTCATCCACCACTCTTTGCCTCCATGCCAACTCATCCAGTATCCAACATGGAAAGACCTCAGGACTTATGCTGAGATTAAACAGAGTTCTTAACTGTTTATTAATGAATTCACTATTTCAAAAAATAACATTCTCATTGATAAAAATCCATTCACTATATCTGATTTTGATTTGATTTATTATTGTCGCACGTATTGGTATTCAGTGAAAAGTATTGTTTCTTGTGTGCTTTACAGACAAAGCATACCGTTCATAGAGATGGAAAGGAGAGAGTGAAGAATGTAGTGTTACAGTCATTGCTAGGGTGCAGAGAAAGATCAATGTAATATGAGGTAGGTCCATTCAAAAGTCTGAAATCAGCAGGGAAGAAGCTGTTTTTGAGTTGGTTGGTACATGTCCTCAGACTTTTGTATTTTTTTCCCCGATGGAACAAGGTGGAAGAGAGAATGTCCAGGTGCGTGGGGTCCTTAATTATGCTGGCTGCTTTTCCGAGGCAGCGGGAAGTGTGGATAGAGTCAATGGATGAGAGGCTGGTTTGCGTGATGGATTGGGCTACATTCATGAGCCTTTGTAGTTTTTTGTGGCATTGGAGAGAGCAGGAGACATACCAAGCTGTGATACAACCAGCAAGAATGCTTTCTATGGTACATCTGTAAATGTTGGTGAAAGTCGTAGCTGACATGCCAAATTTCCTTAGTCTTCTGAGAAAGTAGAGGCGTTGGTGGGCTTTCTTAACTATAATGTTGGCATGGGGGGACCAGGACAGGTTGTTGGTGATCTGGACACCTAGAAACTTGAAGTTCTCGACTATTTCCACTTTGTCCCCCTTGCGATGTAGACAGGGGCATGTTCTCCTCTACGTTTCCTGAAGTCGAGGACTATCTCTTTCGCTTTGTTGACATTCAGGGAGAGATTATTATCGTCGCACCAGTTCACCAGATTCTCTATCTCATTCCTGTACTCTGTCTCGTCATTGTTTGAGATCTGACCCACTACGGTGGTGTCGTCAGCAAACTTGAGAATCGAGTTGGAGGAGAATTTGGCCGCATAGTCATAGGTGTATGAGGAGTATATTAAACGGTTGAGGACAAAAACTGAGGATGATCGTGGAGGAGGTGTTGTTGCCTAGCCTTTACTGATTGTGGTCTGTGGATTAGGAAGTCCAGGATCCAGTCGTAGAGGGAGGAGCCGAGCCCCAGGCCATGGAGTTTGGAGATGAGATTTGTAGAAATAGTGGTGTTAAAGGCTGAGCTGTAGTCTATGAATAGGAGTCTGACAAAAGTGTCCTTGTTATCTAGGTGTTCCAGGGCTGGGTGCAGGGCCAGGGAGATGGCGTTTGCTGTGGACTTGTTGTGGTGGTAGGTGAACTGTAGTGGATCCAGGCAATCTGGGAGGCTGGAATTGATTTGTGCCATGACTAACCTTTCGAAGCACTTCATAAGGATGGATATCAGAGCCACCGGACGATAGTCATTAAGTCATGCTGCCTGGCTTTTCTTTGGTACCAGAATGATGGTTGTCTCCTTGAAGCAGATAGGGACCTCAGATTGGTGCAAAGAGAGGTTAAAGATGTCTGAGGATATTTAACTCTCTTTGAATATAAATCCTTGTTTTTATAAATGCCACTTCAAAGACTTTATAAATATTGGGTGGCGTAAATAAAAATGTGAAGTCTTACAACACCAGGTTAAAGTCCAACAGGTTTATTTGGCATCACGAGCTTTCAAAGCGCTGCTCTTTCACTTGAGGAAGGAGCAGTGCTCCGAAAGCTCGTGATACCAAATAAACCTGTTGGACTTTAACCTGGTGTTGTGAGACTTCTTACTGTGCCCACCCCAGTTTAATGCCAGCATCTCCACATCACAAATTTAATTGAGTTTTTTGAAGGGGTAACCAAGAAGGTAGATGAGGGCAGTGCAGTTGATGTTGTCCACATAGACCTTAGCAAGGCCTTTGACAAGGTAGCGCATGGTAGGTTGTTGCATAAAGTTAAATCTCACGGGGTCCAGGGTGAGGTATCTAAATGGATACAAAATTGGCTTCTTGACAGAAGCCAGAGGGTGGTTGTAGAGAGTTGTTTTTCAAACTGGAGGCCTGTGACCAGCGGTGTGCCTCAGGGATCAATGCTGGGCCCACTGTTATTTGTCATTTATATGAATGATTTGGATGAGAATATAGGGGGCATGGTTAGTAAGTTTGCAGATGACACCAAGATTGGTGGCATAGTGGGCAGCGAAGAAAGTTATCTCCAATTGCAACGGGATCTTGATCAATTGGGCCAGTGGGCTGACGAATGGCAGATGGAGTTTAATTTAGACAAATGCGAGGTGATGCATTTTGGTAGGTTGAACCAGGGCAGGACTTGCTCAGTTAATGGTAGGGCGTTGGGGCGAGTTACAGAACAAAGAGATCTAGGGGTACATATTCATAGCTCCTTGAAAGTGGAGTCATAGGTGGACAGAGTGGTGAAGAAGGCATTCGGCATGCTTGGTTTCATCGGTCAGAACATTGAGTACAGGAGTTGGGACGTCTTGTTGAAGTTATACAAGACATTGGTAAGGCCACACTTGGAATACTGTGTGCAATTCTGGTCACCCTATTATAGAAAGGATATTATTAAACTAGAAAGAGTGCAGAAAAGATTCACTAGGATGCTACCGGGACTTGATGGATTGAGTTATAAGGAGAGGCTGAATAGACTGGGACTTTTTTCACTGGAGCATAGGAGGCTGAGCGTATAGAGGTCTATAAAATAATGAGGGGCATAGACAAGGTAGATAGTCAATATCTTTTCCCAAAGGTAGGGGAGTCTAAAACTAGAGGGCATAGGTTTAAGGGGAGAGATACAAAAGTGTCCAGAGGGACAATTTATTCACACAGGGGATGGTGAGTGTCTGGAACAAGCTGCCAGAGGTAGTAGTAGAGGTGGGTACAATTTTATCTTTTAAAAAGCCTTCAGATAGTTACATGGGTACGATGGGTATAGAGGGATATGGGCCAAATGCGGGCAATTGGGATTAGTTTAGGGGTTTTTAAAAAAAAGGGCGGCATGGACAAGTTGGGCCGAAGGGCCTGTTTCCGTGCTGTAAACCTCTATGACTCTATAATAAAAATGTGAACTGACACCCCACTGTAATGCTGATAGGCAATGAAATCAGTCTTGCAGCACTAATCCTGTACTGATAACACCTAGGTTTATGTCAACAGTCAGTCAGAAATAGCAAGCACTGATATTTTTAAAACACTGCAGGATTTTCCCCCCAAATATCTAAATAGTAGGTGATTTAAATGCCTTCACAGCTTGACAACTCTCTTTGACAGCACTGTTGACAGCTCGAATAAGTCTGACAGTTCCAATGCGTTTAAATATTTTAAAAACGCATTCATGTCTACATTTAACAATCCCAAAGAGCACCTGACCTCTTCAAAGAACATTTGACCTCTTCAAAGGGACCTGACCTCTCTAAAAGCTGCCCCAGCACTATATCCAAAAGGGCAACTTACCCTCCAAAAGGGTATCCTACCTCTTTAAAGAACATTGTTATGTTTAGACCTCTCCCCAAGTCTAAAGTGCACAAATTGTCTTTTGGACATCCCACTAGCAGAAGTCAGAGCAGATGGAGCCAGCTGCACTTTAACATATGCAGTTGCCTCCATTAGCCAGGGATATGGCCAGGAAAATTGGAACTTGTCCTAATCTACTGGATGCATTGCAGCCATTCACCAAAGATCCTTAGACAGCACCTTCCAAACCCATGACCACTTCCATCTAGAAGGACAAGGGCAGCACATACACGGGAACACCACCACCTGCAAGTTCCCCTCCAAGCCACTCACTTTCCTGACTTGGAAATATATCGCCGTTCCTTCAGAGTCGCTGGGTCAAAATCATGGAATTCCCTCCTTGGTGGCATTGTGGGTCAACCCACAGCACATGGGTTGCAGCGATTCAAGAAAGCAACTCACCACCATCTTCTCAAGGGCAACTAGGGATGGACAATAAATGCTGGCCAGCCAGCGACACCCATATCCTACGAATGAATATTAAAAGAAAATCTCCCTCCTGCTAAAATGGTGTGTTAGGTTCAGGCAGTGGGTATGGGGGGAACGGGTGAGTGCAGATTTGGGTCTGTGGCACTATTTTCATTAAGAAGGAGAACCTCCCTATCCCTGTGAAAATTCAATTTTGGTTTCTTTCTCCACAGATGTTGCCTGACCTGCTAAGTGTTTCCACCATTTTCAGTTTTTATGACCGATTGCCAGCATCTGCAATGTTTTACTCCTACTCGTGATCCGCTTTTGTAAATTTAGCTGTGGAGCAGGTGTATGCCAGGACCTAGCAACATGAAGGGTGATAAGTATCAACATAAAATAAACTTACATGCGACTAAAAAATGTATTTTTAGTTCCCTGTTGTTGGCAGACAGCATCCTTTTGAGGTGGGATTCAGAGCATCAAAGGGAAATTTCAATTTTTCAAATACATGGACCACTGTGGTAAGTATTTTACATTTAAAAGTATATATGCTAATTACTTAGCCATGCCATTTCCTTCTCAAGATGTAGACAAGTTGCTACATTTCTTATGTTTTGAGATGCTAATGTGCTGTCCATCTAAATTGTAATAGTGACATCTAAATAGCTCATTTTTACTGTTCATCTAAATAGCTCAGTTTAATACAACTATTCACTGGCTATTCATGTTTGACTGTATCAAATCCTTTCTTGTCTTGGCTGAAGAAATCTGACATTGAAAGAAACAATTTTTAAAAACCTTTGTTTTAAAAGCAAATTATTTCCATCCCATTTTATTCCCTTTCCCCCATCTTTGCCTATAAGAAAAGCTCATACTTGGGTAATGTTTCACATACACATGAAGCATTCTGTTCCGTCATTTTATCTATGATTTCTATGATTTTATTTAAATATCACACTCTGCATATTTATTAATATTGGAAAGCCTTCAATCATGGAGGTGGAGAGGGGGCTACATTACAGTTAAGCGTAATTCTGTCTTTACTCAATATCCTAATGCACACTTTCAACCAGGATCATTGGATAGCAATTAGGAGCAAAGGCCTTGGCTATATTTCTGCCCTGCCAAGTCCAGAGAGATTTGGTCAAATTGTAGCATCTCACTAGCTTCATTGCTAACTCCGTGCAGTTGAAGGTTGAGCCTGGGACCTTCTTGTTTTCTATGCTTCAGAGCGGCACAAATCATAGAATCCCTGTCGTGCAGAAGGAGGCCATTTGGCCCATCAAGCCTGCACCGACAACAATGCCACCCAGGGCCTATTTCCGTAACCCCACGTATTTACCCTGCCAATCACCCTGACACTAAGGAACAATTTAGCATGGCCAATTCACCTAACCTGCACATCTTTGAACTGTGGGAGGAAACTGGAGCACCTGGAGGAGAGCGATGCAGACACGGGGAGAATGTGCAAACTCCACACAGACAGTGACCTAAGGCCAGAATTGAAGCCTGGTCCCTGGCCCTGTGAGGCAGCAGTGCTAACCACTGTGCCACTGTGCTGCCCCTACAGTGCCAATGTACCACAAAAAATTACAGCAAAAATTACAGACTAACACTACATGAATAGTAAAATCATGTTTTTTTGTGTGTTTGTGAATCAGAGAATATTGCAAGAATGGCAGGATAATCCTGAGTTTATATGAGTTGAAATAAATATATTGATTATAATCAACAGTGTTAAGTGTGCTACATTTTGTCACATGTATATAATATTTGGGAGTTCTGAACACAAACATAAGTTTATTTTACAAGTTTATTTAAATTAAGTACCTCGATCTGAACTGAATTTGGAGGAGGGAAAATCTATCCATAATTTGTAGGCAACACAATTGAAACATTAACAATGAAAGGCTACAATGATCTTGACATGTAGGGCAGCCATAAAACTAAAATAATAATGAACTAAGTCTTTAGAAAGCATGTGAATCACTAACTATCTTTAGCATTCTTTTAAACAAATGAAGGTCCCATCTGATACTCCTGTGCAGGGTAATACCTGATTTGGACACTTACTGGTTTTCAGCACTTCTGAATGGGTCCTTGTGGTGTTGTAGAAGTTGTGAAGCAATGTCTGACAACTGAATATACTTCCATCTCATCACAGATGCCTCAGATTAATGCTTTATAGGGAAGTAGATACTGAATGGGGAAGAGGAGGTTTAGGAGAGAGGAACAGGGAAAAGGAAGAGGGTCAGGAGGGAGGTTAAATCTTGTTTAAAGTGGAGGGCCAAAAGGGTGTTTCAGAAGACACAGCATGATGTAGAAATATGGCAAAAGAAACATTTACTATTTTTGGTGAACTGGGATGCAGGATGAAAGTTGTTAGAGTATGATAGAATGTGCAGTGAAAAAACAAACAAATCTGGATTAAGAATCTAATATCAATAGTAATGATGCAGATGAAGCTCAAAGATATAATAAAGAGACACCAATTTAAGACTGAGATGAGGAGGAATTTCTTATCACAGAGGGTTGAGAATCTTTGGAACTCCTTGCTACAGAGAGCTGTGGAAACAGGGTCCTTGGCCGGAATTTTACCGCCCTGCCACCACAGGAATCGGAGCAGGTGAGGGGTGGACAATGGGAAGGTCCGTTGACCTCGGGATTTTACGGTTTCAGGACGAGCAAGGTTGTAAAATCCCATCTCTTGTGTATATTTAAGGCTGTGATAGACAGATTTTTGATGAGTAAGGGAACCAAGGGTTATGGGGAAAAGGCAGAAAAGTGGATGTGAAGAATGTTGGACCCTAGTGAATGACAGAGCAGGCTCAACAGCCACTGCCTGTTCCTATTCATTATGGTCTTATTATTGTAAAAATCCAACTATCTATGCCTCATCAATGACTTTGTTACCTACAGACTTCACTATTCTAACCCACTCCTGGCTGGCATCTGACATTCCACCCTATGTAAACATAAGGGCCATGATCGTCCCAAAAAACAACAAAGTGTCATAATGGCGAGAAAAGCAGAGCAATCCGCGTTGGTCTGTCCAGTGTAGTTCGGACAGCAATTGTCCTGCACTTAGTCATTTTTTGGGAGAGTGATGAGTTCTGGGAGGGGCAGGGCCTAAACATAGTGGTGACCCTGGCTGCAAAGCGATCGGGCGCCATTTTGAAAGGGTCCTCTGATCACTGGGAAACCCCCTCCCCTCTGACATCAGCACCTTCCTCCATTATCGGCGGCGTATTTCTCCAGCCCCTCCCCAACATGGATCGCCAACATGGGGCACTGGAGCTTTCCCAATTGGTGCCCCATCATGACTCCCGACATTCCCCCCCATCATGCCCTGCCCCTTCACAGCTCCCCATCCTTCACAACCCCACTCCCGTCATAGCTTCTGTTCAAGTCCCACCCTTTAGCACTGCCCCTGGCAAATGGCACTGCACAACTGGCACTGCCAGAGTACCAGATGGGCACAGCCAGATGGGCACTTGCCAGACATTTTCCCGACTACCTGGGGGTTTCAATGGTTTCTGAGCCCTATGACATGGCCATCACGCTTGGTCTCTGCTAATGGATACCAGGAGTGATTCTCACCGGCCTCACACTGTGCCCGAGGCTCGGAAAATCAGCTTCATGTCAATGTTGCTACTGTTCCTTCTATTCCATGAGTTATACCTTTGCCCACAAGTCTGTTGTGTGGCACTTTATCAAATGCCTTCTGGAAGTCCATGTACACCACATCAACAAAATTACCTTCATCAACACTCTCTTTTATGTCGCTAAAGAACCCCAGCAAGTTAGTTAAACACAATTTGCACTCATCAAATCTGTGCACCCTTATTTAATTAACCTGCATTTGCTCAAGTGACAATTAATTTTGTCCAGAATTATCTTTTGTAGAAGCTTCTCCAACACTGAGGTTAAACTGCCAGGCCTGCAGTTGCTGGACTTATCTTGACACCATTTTTGAACAAGGGTGGAACATTTGCAATTCTCCAATCCTCTGGCATACTCCTGAGCCTAAGGAAGATTGGAAAAAGATGGCCAGTGTCTCTGCAATTTCCACTCTCACTTCCCTCAGTATCCTTGGATGTATCCCATCCGATCCTGCAGTCTTATCAATTCTAAGTACAGAATGTGTATCCAATACCTCCTCCGTTTCAATTTTAAACCCTTCAACTCTCTGAATTATCTCTTCTTTCACCATGGACCTGATCAGAATCTTCTTTCTTGGTGAGAACAGATATAAAGTATTTGCTACCTCTAAAATATATAAAATAATGAGGGGCACAGATCAACTAGGGAGTCAATATCTTTTCCCAAAGGTAGGGGAGTCTAAAACTAGAGGGCATAGGTTTAAGGTGAGAGGGGAGAGATACAAAAGTGTCCACAGGGGCAATTTTTTCACACAGAGGGTGGTGAGTGTCTGGAACAAGCTGCCAGAGGTAATAGTAGAGGCGGGTACAATTTTGTCTTTTAAAAAGCATTTCGACAGTTATATGGGTACGATGGGTATAGAGGGATATGGGCCAAGTGTGGGCAATTGGGATTAGCTTAGAGGTTTTAAAATAAAAGGGCGGCATGGACAAGTTGGGCCGAAGGGCCTGTTTCCATGCTGTAAACCTCTATGACTCTATGGCCTCGACTATGTTCCCTTCCTTCATGCGTAAACCCTTAATTCACCCACTCCCCTTTTTACCATTCCATTACTGCTTATGTGTTTATGGAATACTTTTGAATATTCCTTTATGTTCACTGCTAGCCTCTCCATATTCTCTCTGCTTCTCTTATTTGCTTTTACACTTCCCATCCGAACCTTCTATATTTAGCCTGGTTCTCTTGTTCGCCTAACATGTGTCATAAGCACACTTTTTCTTCTTGATCTTATTCTCTAATTCTTTAGTCACCCAGGGGTCTCAGATGTTGTCTGCCCTGCCTCTCCACTTCATGGGGATATACCAGGTCTGTGCCCAAACTCATGTCGAGAGACAGCCCATTATTCAGATATTGATTTCCCTTAGCGATGAACTTCCATACAGTCTTATTTGGGATACATACCGAGCTAACTGATTTCAGTCTATGCACCAGTCGAACACTCCAAAAAAGTCTTTAAAATTCCATTTTGCAGCATTACTTGACAAGACGGTGCTCGAGGTAATTAATAGGCACAGAATCTCTCCTGATTTTGGCATCCATTATAATTACCACCCAAAATGGATGTGTGCAACCACTAAGGCATTAAAGGAATAACTTGACAACACTGCGGATTAAAGAAATGCATTTTGTGTTGGTTCATCTGGAATATCCTTGGTACCTTCTTTTCGGGGAGTTCCACCTGCTTCCAATTGTTCGCTTTCAGTTGGTGCAGCTCATCAAATTTCATACTGACATTCTCAATAGACAACTGCAACATGTCCCAAAATCCTGCCAAGTCTTGGGAGGTTAGTCGAGGACAAGCATTCGGATTCTGTGCACAGCAGGAAAAGAATATGTAAGCTTGGCACTTATTTTATTTTCTAAGAATGCGCGCGCAGTCTCACATATGTATGCATTTTTTACCATTAGATCTTTTGTTTTGATTGATTCTGCTACACCAGTGAAATAAAAGCTAACTGGAGATTAAACTATTCAGGTCAGTCACTGTTAGGGTGAATCAATGCTGTCATGGTTACAGTAATTTGGCCAGAACGAGAGTGATGGAATGCAGATTAAGGTAATATTCACATACCATGTTTTCTTCACATAGTCCACTGAATTGTTGGAACTTCTGGGACATTAAGAGCTGAGCACTTCCAATTGCACTTCGGATTTTCCCCAAAACTAAAGTAAAGCAATAAGAGGAGGAAGTGATATGCGGTGAACTTCAAACAAACTGCACACTACATAGCAAGAATCTAATTTAATAGCAAAGTCAATGTTGGATGAAAATACGCCTTCTGTGTCACACAAGTAAGAAATGCTTTGGGTTGTTAAAAAGCATTTAAGGCACATTGCAGAAACTGTTATGATACTGGTTTTCAGAGAACCTGAAATCAGTTACATTTTCTGTTAAAGAGAAGGTTGCATTATCTTACTTATGCGAAGTTCTGGAGAGTTCAACTGAGTTTTGATTCTAAATCTGTATAAGCAAATTTTCAGGATATTGCTGTCTCCCACCTGATTCTATCTTCACCCAACATCCATAAGCGAGCAAGAGTTGCTGAACAGTAATCAGCAAGTTATTTTCCCCCCCTCCCTAACCCAAAGATACTGAGGCCAATTGGTGCTCCTGTACCACAGCCTCAGCTGAGATCACCTGACAACACAAAGTAGGTTATTGGAACCTTTCCTGGTTGGCACAGATCTTGGGATAAACATTCTGAGCTATTGGACTGTGTCACTTTGTTCAAAATACTTGTCTAGAAAATCTGCAGGGATGCATCCTGGCAATTACTGTCTACCACAGACCCAGGCAACCAAATGAATGGTATATGTTCGCAGCATAACGGGCACTCACTTGCTCCAGGATGTCGCTAAATGGGGAATTTCTGGGATTGATCATCAAAGAATAGAAAACAAAGCTACAAGCCCGAGTACCTTGGCTGGCAAGATTGCCAATTTCCCACAACCATTTCATATCCCTTTCTTTTGTTTGCGGGTAGGACCTCGGACAGGACATTTCATCTGAAAGATGGCACCTACGACAGTGCAACACACCCTCCCTACTGCACTGGAGCATCATCATAGATTTTCATGCACAAGTCTTGGAGTAGGACTTGAACCCAAATCAACTTTCTCCATAAATGTTTCTAGTCTCAACGGGAGCTACGAAATGATGCCAATAAGGTTCAGAGTACGAATTGTGTCTCCAACAGAAATCACTCGCACAAATATTGTCATTGCAGATACACCGGCCCATTAGGACACACAATAACTCACTCTTTTACTGATAAAATGATTGGCTCTGAAAACCGATGGGTTGCAGATGAATGGCTTTGCAAATTCTCACATTTTAAAGCAATTATATTGGAAATAGGATCATTTCAGTTCACTGGGATGGTTTCCCCATGAATCATGCTTTCTGGTTCAGAGGCATGAGCGATACCAACTGAACCATGGCTGACGCTTCAGTTCTGTGGCAAACAGCTCATCGTGAGAGAACCCCAAGATGGCTGCCGTGGCTGACTTCAGGAGGCAGAGGCAAAGAAATTGAAGGCAGTAGTGACATTCTCACTGATGGGCAATGATTTGCCACAATGTCCAGCAAGGGGAAGGTCTTCTTGAAGGATGCTGATTGTGTCATGTCTATCTGAGGATTCAGAACAGTCAAGGAAGTTTAAAGTTTATTTATTAATGTCAAAAGTAGGCTTACATTAATGCCACAATGAAGTTTATGTGAAAATCCCCCAGCTGCCATACTCAGGCGCCTGTTCGGCACTGAGGGAGAATTTAGCACCTAACCAGCACATATTTCGGACTGTGGGAGGAAACTGGAGCACCTGGAGGAAATCCACAGACACAGGGAGAATGTGCAAACTGGGCACAGACAGTGACCCAAGCTGGAAATCGAACCCAGGTCCCTGGTGCTGTGAGGCAGCAGTGCTAACCATTGTTCCACCATGCCACCTGTAACTGGAGTGTCTGTCTGTACACTGTCTCATGTGGTTAGTACCTTTCGCACCCTGTTGCTTTTTGTTCTATTGGATGTGTAAGAAAGAGGTAATGCCTCTTACAGGTTGGCTTGCTTCACACTTTGGAGTGGCTCATTCTATACTGGTCGTCACCTTCACCCAGTCCAAGTCGTTGTTAGCATTTGACAGTGGCCAAGGTTCTTGGGAAACTGCTTTGACCAAACCAGAGCCAAACCAGGCGAGGGCAGCCATTGGACCTCCTACCACACTTCACATGTAATTTTCTCCTGTTCTATTTGCAACAGAACCTTTTAGCACAAATGGCCTTAGCACTCAACTATGTACCCACAGTAAACCTACAAGACACTCCAGATGAAAAACACAGTCAAGAAAATAATTATATTCTCCACTCTGCTGTTCTCCATTCTCCTGTGCACCTCATTAATGACCTTGCTGCTGTGAATGGTGATTACCCTGCTAATCTGAATTCCAATTAAAAGTACCTATGGCTGTCTCTGTCATGAATTTGCTCATCTGCAATCTTCCAAATTTATGCAATGGGTCTCACTGATATATTTCAGAAAGTCTGGCTGTGAACTGGAACCAATCTTTATGCACTTTGGGCTTTCATTTACACACAAACATCTACTTCCCGATCAAATGATCACAGTTTCAGTCTGTTCCTTTTTATACCTAATATGTAGAACCTATCACCAATTAAGTACCCCATTCGAAAGGGGCATGACTGATCCATTATACCAACAACTTTAAAGGAAACTTGAAACTTCAATTAAAATGACATTCCTATGGGATTGATGGTGCACTCCAGAGCCCCCACACCCACTAACCCAAGGTGCCAGCCAGTCGTGAACAGCCTGAAGTGTACTGGTGGACAAGGCGTGCCCCCTCACCAGGATAACTGGGATGGACGCAGCCACAGAAAGGAAGCAGGCAGTCAGGCTGCGTTGTTAAGTTCATTTTTCACGAGACTCTTCCGTCCTTGATACAAAGGCAAACACCAACCGTTGTCAGAATCAAAGTTCTTTATTTGTCCTACATATGTAGGCTGGCTAACCTTTACTACTTAACCTCCACTCAGTACTCGAAGTCAATTAGTAAAAAGCACACGAAGCAACAAGGCTGACTCCTTTTATACAGTCTACAATCCCATCAGGTAGATGTGATTTCAAACAAGACTTAAACACACATCATCTGATTCAATCAAAAATGTCTAGACTTAAGCACACATCACCCGATTCAATCAAAAATGAGTAGTTGCAGGAATTGCTGCATAAGAAAGAACATCCTATTAAAATACGCATTTACTACTTACAACCCCCAGCCATCAGAACATAAGCATAGTGTCTTTACGATACGCCATTTGTTAGCGCAAAAGAGAACATTATCACGTGCTCAGCTAGACTCGCACCCCAGCCGGGCTCAGCAAGCTGGAGCCTGTGGTTAACCTGTTTTGTCAGTTTGCTCCCATGAGCTGTTTCTCTGCCGTTCTTGCAAGCCCAATAGTTCACCTTGCCCTCTACAGTGGACATTAATCCTTTAATACCTCAGCGTGAGCCACTCGAATGCCCACTGCATGTTCTTGTCAATGGCCACCTTGGCAAACCCCAGCAGCAGTCCAACAAGGGGGTCCTCTGATCTGCCCACTTGCCTCCACATGGTGGGGGGAGGGCAGGGCTCATGATTAATAATGTGGGGCTGAAGTGCAACTAGAAATTGAGTAGCAGCCCCTTCAGATAATGGAAAAGAGGTGCAAACTCTCATATACTCTACATACATACGAAACATGGACTCCTCCATGTAGATTTTTCTCTACACCCTAGCTATGACTGTAACACTATATTCTGCACTCTCTCATTTCCTTCTCTATGAACGGTATGCTTTGTCCGTATAGAGCGCAAGAAACAATACTTTTCATTGTATACTAATACATGTGACAATAATAAATCAAATCAAAAACCAGGCTGCAGAGTCTGTGAATCAACTTAATTGGGATTTCCTCATGTAACACCCTAGATGTCATATCCCCGATGGATAAAGAGAGGACTCCGCATCGAGTGTCTCCCACTGTTCCCTTAATCTCTAATTAATGCCTACCCCCGAATAACAATTAAATACAATTAACACTCACTGCAACTCTCCGAAAAATGTTTGCCAAAGAGAGCTGAGAAAGCAGCTATACGCAAAAAGCCCTTACTTCTATTTCTGATTGCCCAATATAAATATGAAGTGTTGCTTAATCTCACCTTAATTTGGGTGGCAAATTTCACCAGGAAATCCATGTTGAGTGGTGTTAAATTCAAATCCCTGTTAAAACCTCCTCAAATTCACCACATTCATCACAGTATGTTACAATGATCAATCTGCCTCCAGCAAACAGATTACTCACACACAGACAATCTCACCCTCACTAAAACTGAAGTGTTGGGAAACAGTGTGGGAATCTTACAACTTTTATCTTTCAACCTACAACCAACCCACTTGGGATTTAAAACCCTTTCGAAATGCAACAAAAAAGTCACTCTCTCAGATGCTGATCTTAAATTGGGCTCAGTAAGAGACAAATGGGTTTTGAGGCAGGCAGCAAACTATTATCTGCAAACCTCATTCCCGAAACTGACTGCAGGATCAACTCAGAGTAGCAGGAGGCCATTGTTGGAGACCGAGAGATTGGATTGCGATTCTCAGGGATGTTGAATGTGGGGGTGGGGTGAGAGGGAAAGAGGATAAGTAGGTGGGGGGTTGCCTGGGGCTCCCCCTGGCCCCAAGAGGAACGCCAAAAAAAAAAGTTACTTACCTATTGTGTCCTCAATTACACCTCCTGCTAGGTGGTCTTGGTGGGAAAACTGCAACCAGATCTCCACTCCAATCTTCTGTATCCTTGTTTCCTGTGCTGTACTGTTTTGTGTTCTTTATATAAGCGGTTGGTCTAGATAGGACAACGTGATCGGCGCAGGCTTGAAGGGCCAAAGGGCCTGTTCCTGTGCTGTACTGTTCTTTGTTTCCCAGCTCATGCTGCATTATCCTCCAGTTACAGTTGCTCAATT
This sequence comes from Mustelus asterias, assembly GCF_964213995.1. Taxonomy (NCBI): domain Eukaryota; kingdom Metazoa; phylum Chordata; class Chondrichthyes; order Carcharhiniformes; family Triakidae; genus Mustelus; species Mustelus asterias. The sequence continues at coordinate 53,082,154 of NC_135807.1, read as the reverse complement.
TGATCGTCGTTTTCACTGAACCAAACTTGGTGTTTCATTTTCTATGTTCCTGGGACATCACTGGCAGTGTCTAGAATTATTGATTTGAAGGTTTGACCGTGCCACTTCAATGTTATCACTTGTGTTTCTCAAGTCTGAACCTGAGCTGTTCACAGCACTCTACAGATGCCAGATTCTGTATCTAGCTTCTTGAAGGTCTTGCGAAGGATAGTCTTCCTTTCGGTGAGGTAGTAAATTTCACCTTGCAGCGTAGCATGCTGTGGTCTGCAGAGCGCTCCACTCTCCTCATCACCCCGGTGATCTTTAATGTTGCTCTGCTGGGTAATGACAAAGTCGATCTGATGGCAGTGTTAGATCTGCGGGGCATCCAGGGGTGAAATTTCCCAGCCCCATTTGTGGGGGACATCATGATGGGCTGGGGTAGAAAATATCGTGAGAAAGCCAAAAATTGTTTTGTGCTAGTTGGAAAACCAGTTTGCGATTGTTCACTCCACTCGTGGACCACACTTTCCGCCACAGCAGGTAAGGAACGTCATTTTAATACATTTGGATCACGTCATAAACCCTGTTCAACAGAATCATTCCCCACTCCCCCCCGTCCCTACCACCATGCTGGATCATCCAGACACATCGGCACACAATCAGAACGACGTGTTTCACAACGGTATATAAGCAACGTTAAACTGGCAACTTGCACTTTACTCATGACTTTGAGGTTAGTTTGCTTATCTTGCATTGCACAATGCTTGAAGAAATCCTTGCCCCTCTTCGCGAGCAGCATCACATCGCTTTCAGGTGGTTGTCAAAGGCGAGTCGCTACCTCCCACACAAGTGGTAAAGTGGGGTTGGCTTTTCAAGGATTGCGGGGTTAGGGCTGTACTGAAGAAGATGAAGGGGGAAGGTTGCACTCAGACATATGACTTGGGGGTTGGGATGAGGGAGGGTGCAGGGGTAACATCCTCAGTGCCAGGAAGGGGAGAGAGAATGTTACAGATTGACACAAGCCATTTGGTATCAGAATGGGAGGCACGCTGAGTGAAAAAATGCTTTGGTTTACTTTTTTGAGCTTACAAAGACTGTCCTTGTCCCAGTCCAGGGAGGGGGGGGGAGCAGCTCAGGCCTGTCTCAGTCGTGCCCAGCATGTTGATTGCAATCACATGCTTTGGGGAGAAAGCAAGATTAGGCTATTGAGTCGGATGATCGTGATGAATGGCGGAGCAGGCTCGAAGGGTCAAGTGGCTTCCTCCTGCTCCTATCTTCTATGTCTCTATGCACCTTGGTCCATGGGATTTCTGGCATCATAATGGGCTCCAGCTGACACACTGGCCGGTATTTTACTGGCCCGCCTGCCACAGGAGTCGGAGCGGGCGAGGGGCGGACAATAGGAAGGTCTGTTGACCTCGTGGAGGATTTTACAGTTTTGAGACGAGCGAGGCCATAAAATCCCGCCCAGTCAGTCAGGAGAGGCATCTGCAGCAGACATGAGGAAAAGGCATTATTGGGGTATCCAAGGGTGTGGGGGGGTTATATGTTTAACTATGCAAGTATCCTCAAAGTGGGCAGGGATGAGATCGAAATAGGACATAGGCACATCCATTTCAAAATGTTTATGGGCTAATAAATCAATATGCACCACAAACACAACTAAAGTGGGGTGGGGGGGGGGGGGGCAGAGAGGCATTTTTACAGAGATTCAATTTTTAATTCTCTGCTGTTCTTCTCCCAGGTTTCAGCCCCATATGGTCCTTCTTGTACAAACTATAAATGTGCTGTCATTATAGTAGGGTGGCAGGGTGGCACAGTTAGCACTCTTGCCTCACAGTGCCAGGGACCGAGTCCGATTCCATCCTTGGGTGACTGTGCGGAATTTGCATGTTCTCCCCGTGTCTGCGTTCGTTTCCTCCAAGTGCTCCGGTTTCTTCCCACACTCCAAAGATGTGTGGGTTAGGTTGATTGGGATGCTACCCCTTAGCATCCCAAGATGTGTAGGTTAGGGGAGATTAACGGGGTACATATGTGGGGTTACGGGGATAGGACCGAGGTAGAAGAGTTGGTGTAGACTTGATGGGCTGAATGGCCTCCTTCTGCACTGCAGGGATTCTATGATTGTATGATATTGCTACATAATCAATACTTTCCATAAATAACTGAGTCAACGCACAAATAGGCAGAATAGAGTAGCTTCGATGAAAAAAGATTGAGGAAATGCAAGCTATTTCTTTAAGGCCTTAGTGGTTCAAAATCTGACTGGCATTAAAATTCATACATAAAACAAAACTGACAATGGAAAACAATTGGACTGTTAAACCAACGACACAGTACTGCAAAGAAAATGTTTCTAAGTTTCATAAAAGACAATGAAACATGTAAAAGTTGACAGTTTGACCACAACCATTGATATTCTTAACATTGTTAACATTGTTTAAATTTAAACTCGAATGCAATGTATATATTTTGTCTTCATTACAAAGGAAATAAAAGTGAACTTACCGAACAATTTTTTAAATAATCTGTAATGATGTACAATCCCATTCCACCCACTAGCCATTCCAAAGCTTCCCCTACCCTGCTCTGGTTACATGGTACTTCTTAGGACCTATGGTGTCCATGTCCAGAAGCACCTTGAGCACAGATCCTCATAAATTAAAACGGAGGGTGGGATTTTCCACCCCCCCCTCCCTCTCATGGCATGATTTGCGGTGGGGGAGGCTGGCTGCCATTGGCCAGCGGAAGAATCTTCCAGTCCCGCCGAGTTTCTCATTGTTCATGCCCTCCACTGCCGGGGGGGACTGGATGATCCCGCCAGTGGGAATGGCCAGAAGATCCCACCCAGTGCTGCCTGCTGCTTGTATTCATTTTAACGCATGGCAGGCAGTGACTGGAATTGAAGTGAGGGGGGAGGTTAACTGATTGCGTTGTTTGACCTGTACTTGCCCCAGTAGTAGGAAGGCATAGTTGAAGAAACCAGTGAACAGATTTGGAAAAGTGGAAGATGTGATCAGGCTGAGATGTCCTCAGTTGGGCAGGAAGAGCAGTAAATCATTTGGCCCCTCGAGCTTGCTTCAACACTAAATACGATCATCAATAATCTTTGGCCTCAACTCCACTTTCCCGCCGGCTCTCCATCGCCCTCAATCGCCTATAACCCCATATATCTCAGTCTTAAACGCATGATGGAGCATGCTCTTAGGATGCAGCATTTCAAGGATGCACAACTTTGAGTGAAGAAATTTCAAGGACAGTGCAGGGAATCAGGAAAGTAAAGCAATCTTGCACATTCATGCAAGACTAATCCCACAATCTCCTCATTTTAACCCTCAGTTGCAGCATGGAAATTCCCTAGAGTAATAACACACATCAGAACAACTGTCTGACTGGACAAGCTGCAGGAGACCCCCTCCAAAATAATCTCCATGTTCTGACGAAACATCTACCACTCATGGTTATTCCCATCGGTGTAGTATTGAAGTTCAGTAAATGAGAATCCCAGTGCCTGGGCTGAAAGCAGCACGCCCACGCACCAGGCCAAAGTAATGTCACAGCAGTCGGTCATGTTGGGACAGGGGATGACCTTGGTATGCACCCTGCACTGGCCATAATTTTGGGGTCGAGTACTTTTCGACATAGGAACAAAGCCCTTGAACCCACATTCGCTGAGGAATCATTAACAGAAACAGGATGCTTGGAGACTAATGCTGACACTTATCTCTTTCCCATTGATACTGCAGGGAGGAGACCATCAGGAAGATGGAGGCTGGATTTATTACTGCCTGCATTATCATTTACAGGCAGAGAGAAGGAGAAACTTGCAACAGGAAGCACCAAAGGATCACCAAAGGGAGCAGCAAAACCCTCAAGACCAATGGCGAGCAGGGTCTCCTCCAGACACGGAGTGAGGCTCAAGGAGCCATCATGTGTAGGTGGTGAACAAGTCCCAGGGCATACAAAACTCACATGACTTATCTGCAGATGAGCAAGAACTATTGTTGCCAATGGCACCACATGTCCAGGGATCTTGTTACATTTACTACATTCTCCAGGAATTGGCATCATAGGGCTGGGAGGGCATCCATTGCTGGTGGTTGTGAAAGCAACCACTGAACTGAACTTCTACGCCAGTGGGTCCTTTCAGGGTCCCACAGGGTTCCTCTGTGGAATCTCTCAAATATCCACAAACAAATACATTATGAGGTCACAGGCATCCTTTATGCCAAGCCCGACAATCACGTCAACTTCAACAGAGATCAAGCAAGACAGAATACTAGAGCACTGGGCTTTGCTGAGATTGCCAGATTCCCACAAGAGTAGGGTGCCATTGACTGCATTCAAGCGACTATAGAAACTTTATGGCAACAGGCACTGCAATACATAAACCAGGAAGGCAATTAATCACTGAATGTATAGCTGGTCTGCTACCACAAGAAACTGAGGTTTGCAGCAGATACTCAGATAGAGTCCATGACTCATAAATCTTGAGTAGATCATGGATCCTGGAAATCCTCCAGGGTCCAAATAGGATCCAGGGCTGGCTCCTCAGTGACAAGTGGTGCCCGCAAAGGGCATGGCACACGATGTTCATGCACCAGCCTCAGACACCTGCAGAGAGAAAGTACGATGAGGTTCATGGAGCTAGCCGAGCATTGGTGGAGAATACCATCCGGATCCTAAAAATGTGATGCCTGGACAGATCTAGTGGAGTGCTCCAATACAGTTGCCGGAGGGTCTCACTGATCATTGTGCTTGCTGTATGCTGTGTAACCTGGTCCTGCAAAGGAGAGAAGACTTGCCAGACGATGAGATGGAGGAGCTGCACGTCGAAAGAGATGAGATTGTTGAGTTTAACGAAAAGGAGGCTGCAGGGGAAGAGGCCATAACATGGGCCAAAAGAGACAGGTGTGCATGAAGCCCTGCAGGCCGCCAGGAGGATGACAGGTTGTTGTGAGTACCCTCTTGGACAAAAGCTCTCCAACATGGGCCAATGGGCCAATCATTTCACCCATGCACTTTAATATGAGAGTGAATGGTTATACATTAGACTCACGCTGTCTTGATCCTTTGAAGGATTGAGAAAGCCTCAGCAGCACGTCTCCTTGCTGAGATGAGGTGCCAACTGGAGGAGGATGTCCTGGCATCAGATGTCAGAAAGCGCTATCTCTTCAGCATCCCAGTCACAACATCAGCTTACAAGATGCAGGATCAGTTGCACGATCCTCAATGGTACCATAGCTGTATGCCTTCAACGTGACAAGGCTTCTCAAGGAGATGCATATGAACGTGTGGAACAATGCGCTGTGTAACATCAATGGTAAATTCGCTAATTCACATTTGGGACAAGGCAGCTGATGACTTTCCACTGCTGTGAATCCATTTAGAAATGACTCAGTCGTCTGTGCTGCATTTTCTAAATCATACTAACATCCAGCACTCTCAGTTAAGGATCCTGGATTACTTATGGACGTTGACCATCTGAGCACAAAAATGTCAAATACTTGCCTGCCTCCTCTTTAACACAGGCATTGTGCCCTCATGGCCAGCCCTGGCCCTTGTCAAGTTCAAAACGCTCAGGCACTGTGAAGCCCTGAAGAGCACATGCATTGTGAATAAGGAGCACACGTCAGCTTCAGGACATCACTCCTATCCCATTGCTCCCCTACACCTGGTCTTAAGCAACCATGCGCTCCCAGAGCATGTCCAAACACTCAGCTGCCTGCCAGAAGTGACCATTTGCAATTAGCATCAGTGACCTCGGTGAGTGCTCAGGTGAGGGGATGCACAATGCTGTTTCCCCTATTTGTGATGGGAACCTTGTCCCTGCAAGCCACACAAATACGGGGTGAGAGATGCACAAGGTTGGACATTTGAGTGCCAGGATAATAACGTGATTGAGAGAGGCAGAGCTTTGTCACCTACAAGTGGCAAGATGCCCCTACTTCTCTGTGAGCTGAGTGATGTAAACTCTGAAAGTTGAAAACACTGACAGAAGCACACACAAACTCTGAGTATTGGTTCACAGCATAAAACCCTGAGAAGAAACAGAGAGCACCTGAAATTGTGCAATCAGCCCTGCCATGTCAGTCTAACCTTATTTACTTAATTTACTAAATTAGCAACCAGTTAGCCAAAGTAAGAACGAGGTTCCCTTAGCTTGGAGACAATAGAAAAATATTCACCAGCTACTAGACGCAAAACAAAAATTATAAGCAGCACCTCCTTCAGCAGAGAATTGCCAGTTACACCAAATTCCCAAATTAGCACTTGGTTTCCAGATCACTATAGCAAATACTGTCTACTTAAGAGAGTTTTTAAAAAATTCTAATCAAAAAAGCCAATTCAAATTAAGTCCAAACATGGTCCCCACATGGGGGACATACAAGATCCAAGTTGACAAGACAAGACTTTGCATCCCTTCTTGAGCTCAATCAACCAAGATCCAAGCTGACAAGATGAAGCACTGCACTCCCTCCCAGGCTTGATCTAACACTTCATCCTGGCCAAAAAGCCAAGATGGTTTTTAAAAATTGCATCAGGTAAAGCCTCGGTTTAACCTCATTGGCTAACCTGATCCTTTCCTCTACCCTAGCTTAAGCAAACCACCATCGCACGTGTCAGCACACCCCCAGTGCAATGGGCTAGCCTCGTCCCCTGCCTGTTTAATGTTTCACACCCATCCAGGTTTATGACTCCAACCCAAGTTAAAACAGGTACACAGTTATTAAGGCAACCACTTTTAGTTGATTGACAGTTAAGTGCCATGGCTGGGCAATTTCTGTTAGAGTTTTAACAACACCAGGTTAAAGTCCAACAGGTTTATTTGGTAGCAAATAATGGTATTTGCTACCAAATAAACCTGTTGGACTTTAACCTGGTGTTGTTAAAACTCTTACTGTGTTCACCCCAGTCCAACGCCGGCATCTCCACATCAGTTTCTGTTAACCAGGAATCTTCATTGGCTTGCAGTTTTAAAGTTTCTAAGATAAGTAGAGATTCTAACTGTTGATCTAATTTACAGCTTGAGAAATACTTACCAGACTTCCTGACTTAGCACTCAGTTCACAAAGCACACTGTTCTCAAATCATTCTTGTTCCCATTCATAAGGACTGTGGAAGAACCTCGAAGAATGGCAGAGGCTTCTAAAGGTTGGATATTTAATCTTTAGACGGTTTATTATATATTCCTATTTTAATGAATGGTGGAACATTTTGTGGAGTGGAAGGTTGTGTGAGCAGATAGGGAGAGAAAGCTTTGAGAATTCTTAGTGTGGCCTTCCTCTGCCATCCCATCTCAGGTCCAATGTTCAAAGACTAATTGTGATGATTGAAAGCATATCTGCAGTGCCATGTTTATCACCCCATAGGCTCAGTGGTGGTTCGAGCCATTATCCACTCTCCTATTCTCAACCCTTTCCTATCCTATAACTCTGGTCATGCCAACTCATGCCTCCCACTCACCCCCAATGATCCTTCATATCCCCACACCATCTCCATAATCACTTACCCAGTATCGGCATAGGTAAAACACAGTTATAAAGATCTTATCCACCCTTCAAGAGCATTTATAAGATATGTAGGAGCAGAATTAGGCTATTCAGCCCATCAAGTCTGCTCTGCCATTCCATCATGATTGTTATGTTTCTCAGCCCCATTCTCCCACCTTTTCCCCATAACATTTAATCCCCTTACCAATCAAAAACTTATCTATCTCTGTCTTAAATACACTCAATGAACTGGCATCCACAGCCTTCTGTGGCAATTAATTCCACAGATTCACCACCCTCTGGCTGAAGAAATTCCTCCTCATCTAGGTTTTAAAGGATTGTTCCTTTACTCCGAGGCTGTGCCCTCAGATCCTAGTCTCTCCGACTAATGGAAACATCTTCTCCTCGTCCACTCTATCCAGGCCTTTCAGTATTCTGTAATTTTCAATAAGATCCCTCCTCATCCTTCTAAACTGCATTGAGTATTGAGTACAGACCCAGAGTCCTCAAACACTCAGGAGCCATGTAGCGATGAAAAGCATAAAATTCAAACAATTTAATACAGCTCTCACTCATATACACTCCCATGTGTAAAAAAAACCTCCCACTCATGAAACCTATTCATAACTTTTAAATCTCAATTGGTTAATCACTTATAAAAACAAACTTCTATTCCAACCCCACATTAAAAACAGCTAAAGCTTTTATAAACTCCTTAAACTGTCAATCAAACTGTGAACTCAGAGCTTCCTGTTGAGGTAGCTGTAGCCTTTGAAACTTGACCAAGTATTCATAATGACATAATAGTAGCCTTTGGGAAATGTCAACAAAGACCTTAATTGAAACTGCATAATCAGGTGGTAATTTCTTTTCTAACCTACACAAGATAGCCTGTCAATCGTAGCAGCCCAGTCGAGGTTTATTTCCCACTTTCACTGACAACTTAAGTCAGTTTTTTTCATGTTTAAAGAGCAGGGAATTGGTAAAAAAAAGGATGATGACAATTATACAGACCTTATCCACCCTTCAAGAGTATTTATAAGATATACAGGAGCAAAATTAGGCCACTCGGCCCATCGGGTCTGCTCTGCCATTTGAGCATGGCTGATATGTTTCTTAACTCCTTCTCCTGCCTTTTCCCCATAACCTTTAATCCCCTTACCAATCAAGAGCTCACCTATCTCTGTCTTAAATACACTCAATGAACTGGCCTCCATAGCAATGAATTCCACAGATTTACCACCCTCTGGCTGAAGAAATTCCTCCTCATCTCGGTTCTAAAGGGTCATCCCTTTACTCTGAAGCTGTGCCCTTGGATCCTAGTCTCTCCTACTAATGGAAACATCTTCTCCATGTCCACTCTATCCAGGCCTTTCAGTATCCTGTGAGTTTCAATGAGATCCCTCCACATCCATCTAAACGCCATTGAGTACAGACCAAGAGCCCTCAAATGCTCCTCATACATCAAACCTTTTATTCCTGGGATCATTCTTGTGAATCTTCTCCGGGCCCTCTCCAAGTCCAGCATATCCTTCCTTAGATACAAGGCCCAAAATTGCTCACAATATTCCAAATGTGGTTTATGTGTTTTTTTTATTCTAGGCCTCTCGATATGAAAGCTAACATTGCATTTGCCTTCCTAACTATCAACTCAACCTGCAAATTAACTTAAGAGAATCCTGAATTAGGATTCCCAGGTGGCTTTGCGTTTCTGATTTCTGAATTCTCTCCCCATTTAGAAAATAGTTCATGCCTCTATTCTTTCCACCAAAGTGTATAACCTTACACTTTCCCACATTGTATTCCATTTGCCACTTCTTTGCCCATTCTCCCAACCTGTCCAAGTCCTTCTGCAGCCTCCCCGCCTCCTCAATACTACCCGTCCCTCCACCTATCTTTGTATTATCTGCAAACTTAGCCACAATGCCCTCAGTTCCTTCATCTAGATTAACACTGACCCCTGCGGAACTCCACTAGTAACCAGCTGCCACCCTGAAAAGGACCACTTTACCCCTACTCTCTGCCTTTTGCCAGTCAGCTAATCTACTATCCATGCTAGTACCTTGCCTCTAACACCATGGGTTCTTATGTTACTCAGCAGCCTCCTGTGTGACACTTTGTCAAAGGCCTGTAGACTTTAGCAACTTTAAAACCCTAGAAACACTGGTACAATCATAGCAACTGCCAGTAGTAATCAATCAGCTATTAGCCTGAAGTACCTGATGATCCCATTAAGTAACACTGGTGCAGAATTGCCACATTGCTGTCATTCCATGAACGATTGAGAGATGGTGTTGACTGGAGTGTTCACCTCCAAAATGAGAGTGCTGGTATCACATTCAGCCTATTCTGCAGACTTCCAGTGGACACTAACTGTGGGCGTAACTTTGTGGAGGCAAGTGGGCGGTCCCTGATGCTGGACAGCTGGCAAAGGCCCTGCGGACTCTTTTATTGCAAAGGCCTGTTGCATATTGTTCCAACCAGGCATTTGGTGGGCCAGCGGTGGGTTTTCTCTGAGATTAAGGACACAGGGCGCAAGTCCTGCCTGCCAGGAATGGCCGGTAGCTCTAACGAGTGGTAGTGCCACCAGGGAGATGGTGGCTGCTGCCAGTGTGAAACACGCCCGAGTCTAGGATCACTGCTAGATCCTGGATCAGAGGTGAATGGTGGTGAACAGAGGGCTGCAGGTAGTTCTCAGCAGGTCCCTGGGTCCCTCAGTCAGATACTGCGTGCCTTTGAATGAGGGACCCCCTCCCCGTTGAGAGCCTTCAAGCAACCCCGCACAGGTATGTTTGTCATGCTCCCCAAATGCTGAGCCTCCTGCTTGGCACTGGGTAAATACCAGCAGCAGGTGGATAAATATGTGTGGTTACGGGGATAGGGCCTGGATGGGATTGTTGTCAGTGAAGACTCCATAGGCTGAGTGGCCTCCTTCTGCACTGTAGGGTTTCTATAATTCTATGATAAGGCCCTGTAGTGGACATGCACAGGCCTTCGCCACAGATTTAACTAGAGTGAAGGCAGGAAGGTTTTGGGGATATTGGGCACAGGATTCTGCCTTCCATGTGCACTGATCAGTCTCCCAACATGGAATGTGACACGACTCACACTCTAAGCATGTGCGTGAACCATGGGTGTCGTTTGGACTTCTAAGAGCTATGACATACAGCTATGTATGTAGATAAATATATGAGTGTAATTGTACAATTTGTGTCACTTTGAGCTCTGATGTTTCCCTGTTAGGTTCAATTAAAATTGTGGAACAAAATCTTGCCCAAATACAAGCTATGGTGGGTGATTGGGTGCAGGTACAAGCATTCTTGTCTTATGGTCTAAAACAGAATGGAGTAAAGGCAGGATGCAATGAATGAACACGGTTACTTGATCTGGCAAATAATCAATTAAGGGATAAAGGATTAACAGTTAGTCATTAATGCCCTCTCTGCCCACAAAGGTACAATTGTTTGAAAACTCAAGCTGTGAGGAAGGGACAGACACAATGCTTTGGGATTGCTGACCCACCAGGGGGTGCGAGTCTGTTGTAGTGGATATCTCAAACAGGGGATCTGATGGTAGTGTTGATTGACAGTTCTGTGCTTATAGGCCATCAGGCAAAATAAATAACTACTGGAACCTTCTTCCAATTTGGCAGTTCCTTTTCTGCTGACTATCTCGTGGGTGGAGGCGAGCAGAGGATATCATTTTTCTCAGGTGAAATCGCTTTCAATTAAGGGGTAACACTTCTGTAGGAGTTCCTTGATCTATCATAATTTCTCCGGGGTTTCTGCCCACCTCCTGCCAAAGTTATGATAGGAGATCATGAGGGTCGAATTGGAAATTACTGTTGTTTAAAGCAATTCGAAGAGCTGCTAAAACTTCTGAACTTTGAATATTTTGTAAGAGGAACGGTTGTTATAAGCTAAGGAAATAAGCTGTCATTCTATTTCTTTTTATTTCCCAGCTACATACTACGTTCGGGGCGATATAATTGAAAACAAAGTGCCAGTTTCCACATGACTGCTGACCACATCCAGCTCTCCCTTACCGCTACCTTTCTCAACCCCTTTGTCTCTAAACTCTTGTCTGCTTATCCAAAATCCAGTGCTGGAGGTGCAGAAACATCCTCCAATCAAATATTGAGAAGACTGAAGGGTCAAATTTAGGTCCACCTCACAAACTCCATCTCCGGGTGTGATGAGTGCAAGGTAAAAAGCCTCAGCAAAAATGTATTTTTTTCAGCAGAACTTGAACAATTGTGGATCAATTAAAAGAAAATCAGCATGGATTTGTTAAAGGACAGTCGTCTTTAACTAACTTGATTGAGTTTTCCGATAAGGCAACAGAGTTGCTTGACGGGGGTGATGCAGTTAATGTGGTGCGCATGGACTTCCAAAAAGTGCCACGTGATAGGCTTACTAGCAAAGTTGGAGTCCATGGAACAAAAGAGACAGGGATGGCCTGAAAATGGCACAAAATTGGTTCGGTGACTGGAAACAGAAAGCAGTGATGAATAGTTGTTTCTCCACACGAGGAAAGCATACAGTGGGGTTTCTCGGGGTTGCTACTCGGACCACTGTTTTTATTGATTATATATTAACATCTTAGACTTGGGTGCATTGTTCATGACAAATCAGAGCCCCCTTCTATTTTTGCAAAAATGTGTGATGGCGGCAAATGGAGGGAAGAGTATAGATCAATATCTCCAATGAAAGATGCCTTGCCAGAGATAGCAAATTAATTGTTTTGTGGTACCTAAATGTAGTTATCACTGCAGGCAGATGAATAAGTATATGGAAGTTGCTTAAGTAAATTTCTACCGACAACATAGTAAATAACCCTTCCATTGTCCCTCTATTTACTATGTGATTTTTAATCGCAAAGTGTAAGGAATATTTAAAAACGCAATCATTTGGAACCATCAATAGCTAGAGAACAGAAACGAGTTGTTCAGCTCATCATGAAATTGTTACTTGCATCTTTCTGTCTTTATCACTTCAATAGTAATTAAGTACTTTAATTACTTGAGTGTGGATTCAAGTCCATATCATTGATATATACCACAGAAGGCAAGAGCCCTGTGCAACCCCACTGGAAACAGCTTTCCAGTCACAAAGACAATCACTGACCATTGCTTTTGGCCTTTGCTTCCTGCCTCTAAGCTAATTTTGGATCCAATTTGCTGCTCTGCCTTGGATCCTATGGGTTTTTACTTTGATGGCCTGTCAGTCATGTGGAACATTATCAAAAACCTTGCTAAAATTCAAATAGACTACTTCAAATCTGCTATCCTCATGCGACTCTCCCTGCTGCCTCCTAATCATGTTAGTCAGATACAACCTTCCCTTAACAAATACGTACTGACTGTCTTTAATCAGTCTGTGTCTTTCCAAATGAAGATTTATCCAATCTTTAGCATTTTTTCTGACAATTTCCCCAACAGAGGTAAGGCTGACTGGTCTGTAATTATTTGGTTGATCTGTTTCTCCCTCTTCAAGCAATGGTACAGCATTACTTGTGTGGAACAAAAACAGAAAATGCTGGAAAAACTCAGGAGGTCTGACAGCATCTGTGGAGAGAGAATGAGCCAACGTTTCGAGTCTGGATGACACTTCATCATCCAGACTTGAAATGTTGGCTCTATTCGCTCTCCACAAATGCTGTCAGACCTGCTGAGTTTCTCCAGCATTTTCTGCTTGTGTTTCAGATTCCAGCATCCGCAATATTTTGCCATTACTTGTGCGGGTGCTTCCTGCTGCCATTTTGGGGTCTTAGTACATTAAATAGCGGGGGCAGCAGAGTGGTTAGCACTGCTGCCTCACAGCACCAGGGACCTGGGTTTGATTTCCAGGTTGGGTGACTTGTCTGTGTGGAGTTTGCATGTTCTCTCCATGTCTGCGTGAATTTCCTCCGGGTGCTCCGGTTTCCTCCCACAGCCTGAAAGATGTGCTGGTTAGGTGCATTGACCCGAACAGATGCCGGAATGTGGCGACTAGGGGAATTTCACAGTAACTTCATTGCAATGTTAATGTAAGCCTTACTTGTGACTAATAAATAAACTTTACTCTAGCACCTGGAAAATGGACTCTCTGCAGCCAAATTTAACCTCAAATGTATTTTGGCTTTGATTTTTCACACTTCAATTTCAAAAATGTCTTTAATGTAACACCAATATTCATGGAGGCAAGGTTGTGATTTTCCTTGTGGATTTTCCTTCTGTGACTTTGGTGGAGGTTTGGCAACAAAGTGAGAGAAGCACTGTAAAAATTCACCTCCATAGACAAACATGAGGTAACATTAAATTAATTTTATAAACAAGCTGTAAAATCTTTCTTTCAAATGGAAACCCGAGTCTGTTATCTCATATAGATTTCCTATCAAAGTCTATGCACTTACTTTCCTCAGGAAGATCATTATCTTGTTCTTCTTTTTCCATTTGTTGACACCAAGCATCCATTCGCTCCCTTTCAGCTTGAAGCAACTTCATGAACCATCGCCCATCCCTTTCACACACTGATCTCGGGACTGCTTCTGCTTTGGTCTCTGATGTATAGTCGATCCATGGTTCAGGTGGTGGCAGAAAAGAAGGATCAAAATCAGAGTCAAAGTCATTTTCCTGTGCACAGGCCTGCAAATGGTTTCCCTCCGCTCCAAGAATGCTAGCTGTGGTTGTACTCGCGTCTTTGGAGAACTGCCTTAACAACAGACTTGAAGCCACTTCTTGGGGTCCCAATGAGCCTTCTGAATTTTCCTGATCGTCCAGATCCGCCTGTACTGCTGCCGTCACACTATTTGACCGTGTAAATCTTCGAAAGCTTCAACAGAATAGAAATAAAGCTATAACAAAGTGGTTTGATATAGAGATGATTGAAAACAATATGGAGGAAAAATAGTTGATGCTACTAAACGTGTCATAGATGAACTCAGAGGCTCAGTGTACTGCCAGATTTGAGCTACACAAAATAGGAACATCCCAGGTTAGCTGATTCTCAGCTGCAAACAGGGTAAAGACGATTAATCCCAGTGCCGTCACGTTACCGAGGGACAACAAAATGAAACAACCAGACTTCCTCCTCTTGATTGTCACCCAGTGATAGCGTGTGGGTTCTGGCTGAAGACAGGATCAGGTTCGTATGATTCCTCCTTGGAGTACCAACTTAATCTCGGGACTGGGGAAGTGGGGTTAGCTGCCCTTTTCCATCATCTTGGATTTGTTTCTTAAGAGGAGATACTGTACCAGTTCTACATATCCTCCTCCGCATGAGGTGAGGTGTGAAATATCCTTCATTTCAACATGATCAGGAATCTTTCTTGTGAAGGGGGTTGTGGCGGTGAGGAATTGAGCTACACTCATGAAAATGTCAATGCGTGAGCTCTAGGGGCAATGGAAGATCATACAGATTCAGATGTGTACTGCTGCTCATTAGCTTTGAAACAGAAGACATTAATGATTAGTTTGGTGGGGCTTGGGGTGCTTGCTGTGCCATAACCAATGTTACTGAATCTATCATGTTGGGAGCAGTGTAGTGGGAGGGGTGAGCCTCTGAAATTGCTCAGTTGGAGGCAGAAGCCAGCGGTTTTCAGATATTGCTCAGCTGAGTGTAGCCCGCAAGTGGTGGTGCAGAGGTCACAACTTCCTAAAACATTCAACGAGCAAGGAGTGCTTGACAAGCTCTGTCATATGGAATAGGTTGGCTGGTTCTCCTAAGAGGTTAAGGGAGAATTGCAGATTTTCTGTGAATTTCCATAACATGGACAGGTTAGGCACAGAATGATTATTGGCCAATAGCTGACCTTTCTGTGATAGGCCTCATTAGAGATGTCCAGTGAGGTCCAGGAAGTTAATTTAGAGGCAATAGCTTCCATTTCTCGGTGAAAAAAAATTAATTTAAATTTACTTTTTATTAACATGTCCACTTTGGGAAAGACTTACTTTGATCCAGAGTCACTTGTTTTCCTTATTCTTTCATGGGGTGTGGGCGTCAGGGACAGGGTCAGCATTTGGTGAACATTCCTAATGGCACTTGAACAGAGTGGCTTGCTGGGCCATTTCAGAGGCCAGTTAAGAGTTAACCACACTGCTGTGGATCTGGAATCACATGTAGGCCAGACCAGGTAACAACAACAGATTTACTTCCCTGAAGGACATCAGTGAACCAGATGGGTTTTTACAACAATCAATGATGGTTTCATGGTTACCATTATGGAGATTAGCTTTATGACCCAGATTTATTAATTGAGGTAAATTCCACGATCTGTCATGATAGGATTTGAACCCATGTCCCCAAAAGCATTGTAAGAAGTCTCACAACACCAGGTTAAAGTCCAACAGGTTTATTTGGTAGCAAAAGCCACTAGCTCTCCACATCATCCCAAAAGCATTAGCAGTCCAATGACAGCATCTCACTCATACAGGTTTCTGGTCTTTTAACAAATCCAGAGGATAACACTCAACTAATGTTACATGACAGATTTAAACTTAATTGGTCATTTACAACATTAACTGTGCAGGTAACGGGCACTGATGGTAAACAGTGACTCTTTTAAAATGGGTTTATCCATTGATAAATCATGACTTTGGAATTTTCAATGTATGCTGAGATAGAATGTTCTATTCTGTATGTATATTGTGTATATAACATAAAAACTTGACAAAGCTGTATTTAAAAATAGTTAAAATTCTGAATTCATATATGTCTTCAAAGTATGCCAACATATGTCAGACGAAGCAAGTTGCTTAAATTGAAAAAGCACACATATACACAGAAATGTTCCGATAAAACACTTTTAGAATCTATTAAAGCTGGTTTGCTTGAAAGTAGTAATACACCCTGAAATTAAGCACCATTGTGTTAGCAGGGTTATATGACTAATATTACAGTGGAATGGCTTTAAAGAGTTATTACAATGGCTGTGAATAACCATCTGGAAGAGGGATAATTTATAATGTGTTTTAGAAATAAAATGACCAAAACCAAAAAAAAAAACAAATGAATGTAAATCTTGATTTAACCCTTTAAATGATCAACGGGTATAATTTTAGGACTATTCGGACCTACAGCTGAAAATCTGCTCATTGTGAGGCAAACAAAGTGTCGATTCCAATGAATTCCCTCTTTGCACAGTTAGACACAGCTATGGCAATATAAGCTAACTATCAGTGTTTGCACACCCACTTCACAGATGGTAATGTACATAAACATAGGCTGGGAGGAGGGTGTGGTAGTAGATGCAGGAAGTTAAGTAATGGATGGAACAAGTAGAACATAGCTCAGAAGGAAAAAGGAACATGATACAACTCTTGCATTAGAAACTTCATTTACCTTTGAGGTCATGTCTTATATAAATTTAAGTTGCTTGGATCAAAATTTGTAGCCATCATTAAAATTACATCAAAAAGATTCAACTAAAACTTACGTATAATAAATATACAAATAGTGAGTAACTACAATTATGGCTGTTTTATTTGCAATGGTGACCATCACAATGCGCTTATAACCAACATGGATTACCTCATTCATAATTAAAATATATTTAATTCATCTACTTAGATTTTTTCACACGCACAAGAAAATGAGGAAATTGGATAGTCAGAAGCTTTTTCCTAGGGTGGAAGAGTCAATTACTAAGGGGCATAGGTTTAAGGTGCGAGGGGCAAGGTTTAAAGGAGATGTATGAGGCAAGTTTTTTTTTACACAGAGGGTGGTGGGTGCCTGGAACTCACTGCCGGGGGAGGTAGTGGAAGCAGGTACGATAGTGACTTTTAAGGGGCGTCTGGACAAATACATGAATAGGATGGGAATAGAGGGATATGGACCCCGGAAGAGTAGGTGGTTTTAATTCAGTCGCGCAGCATGGTCGATGCAGGCGTGGAGGACTGAAGGGCCTGATCCTGTGCTGTAATTCTCTTTGTACATTCATACAGCAACTTATCATGTTTCTCAGAAATGATCCAAGTTCTTTTCAGACATTGAATTAATTTTGTTTATGTAGACAAATGTGGCAAACTGTGCACAGCAAGGTCCCAACAAATAGCAATGAGATGAATGTTAAACAGCAACCACAAAAAGCCATAAATATTCTCCATTGTATGTTGTATGTTATTTGGATGGGGTCAGCATCTCAAAGACAGTTGGACAGGCCCTACAGCACAAGTCTACATTGAACTCTAAATACCAGCGAGCCACTCACTATCATGCATTCTTTTGCTAGGATTCCAGCATGGATTGGACTTTGAACTTCACCACAATAGCTGTTGGAATCTCTCAGTGAAAATATACACTGTGTGGTTTGGTGAGTCACACAGATACAAAGATCTTGGGAGACAGCGAATCAACTCAGTCTAACTTTTCCTTACACCTTTTAAAGCATTTAGACACTACAACAATACACTTTTGATAGCAGTCAATTTCACACACCTCTGTGAAAGGGAAATACATTTTCCCGCAAATTATCTTATGTGCTGCTGTTACGTTAATACTAGTGTCCTCTAACTCTGTGTTTGCTATGATGTGGAGGTGCCGGCATTGGACTGGGGTGGGCACAGTAAGAAATCTCACATCAGGTTAAAATCCATTAGGCTTATTTGGAATCACGAGCTTTCGGAGCGCTGCTCCTTCATCAGGTGAGGGGGCAGCCCAGGTCCCTGGCGCTGTGAGGCAGCAGTGCTAACCGCTGTGCCACTGTGCCACAAGGAATCTTGAGCTCCTTTAAACAATGCAACTGGTAAAACAATAGTAACTGCTCACAGGCACCCCACGACATGAAATATCCCTAAGTATTCCATGTTGAAGCAGCTGAACAAGATTTATTTTCAGAATGTAGAAACTGCACTGCTAATATTGTGTGAGATGCCCAGTTAGTGTTCTCTTCCAGGCAAATTTTCAAGCGGTTTAATAGATGGTGCAATTAGGTGAGAACTTAAAAAGAAACCCTTGGCTGTCTGGAAATGTTTCATTGTAAACAAATTTTGTTAATACGCAACTGTGCAGTTTAGAGCAAAAGGTCACAAAATCCACAATCTTTCACCCTGTAATTGAGAATGTTGTGAGCAGTTAGAATGAACTCTTCCAGTGTGGAGATGGAAACTCTGGGCTTTTTTTTATAAGACCTCCTCTTCAAAATCAGATATCATTGAAAAAAATTGAGGTGCAAACAACATTAAGAATAAGATAGAATTAATAAGCTGAGTAGCCAAATGAAGGAAGTAGCAATCATGCAATTAAAATTCACTTTCAGCGTTTTTATTAAAGGGACAAATATACACCAATTATATTGCAGTACATTGTCAGTAATTTAGTATAAACCATTATGATGGCTCCCATTTGTCTCAGGAAGTGATGGACTGCATCAATGGGTGTGTCACTTCTGGACTGAATAAACCATTGCAGAATTAATAACCACAATCCTACATTTAGAGTACTAAGATTTTTTTTTCACAGTTCCAAAACTCCTTTGTCGTTTTCAGTAACATACAACACTACTCCCTTGTGCCAGAAGACACGTGAGCAAAATGGCTGACACATTTCACAAGACAAAAGGTGGATAATGTAGGATAATGGAAGCAAACAGTTTGGGATAATTTGACAACTGGACGACGTGAGGGTTTTTCCCAGATCAGGTTTGTCTAAAACGCGGTCCACACACCATTACCACAGACCACCAGGTTCTCTATCCAGCCCCCAGGACCCCTTGTTCAAAATATGTGGGTACGTGAATTTGAATATTCTTCAAAGAACTGCTCGTCCAATCACAGGCCGTTTCTCTCCCACATTTGATGTTGCTAGGATCACTAATGAGCCAATCATCAGCAATTGTGGGAGAGAACCAGTCTCCCATGGGAGGAGCAGCTTTCCTCAGTGTCAGGCCTCAGAAAATGGCATGATGGGAGTGGTGAGTCTGCTGGGAAGGGTGGAAGAGTCAGTGAGTGCTGGGGAATAGGGGACGGGGGAGAGGGACAAGGAGTGAATGCCAGGTGGGGGAAGAAACTGGCTGCTGGTGAGGGAAATGGAAATGGCTGCTGGTGGAGTTGGAGGAGGAGCGGGGGGTGGTGAGGAAGTGGCTGCTGGTGGTGGGGACTGGGTTGAGGAATTGGCTGCTGCTGGGAGATAGTAGTGAGGCCTGTCGTCTGGGAGGTGAGGTACTGGCTATTGATGGAGGGGGAAGAAAATGGCTGGTGTTTGTGCACATGCGTGCATGTGAGGGAGACAGAGATTGGGTGAGTGAGTGAGTATGTGTGTGTGTGTGTGAGAGAGAGAGAAGGAAAGAAAGAGTGAGTGAGTGAGAGTGGTTGGGTGGGTGAGTGAGTGAGAGGATGGTTGGGTGTGTGAGTGAATGAGAGAGTGGTTGGGTGAGTGAGTGAGTGAGTGGTTGGGTGTGTGAGTGAATGAGAGAGTGGTTGGGTGAGTGAGGTTGGGATACAAGGAGAAGTGGCGAGATGGATGGAGAACTGGCTTGGCCATAGGAGACAGAGGGTAGTGGTCGAAGGGTCTTTTTCCGGCTGGAGGTCTGTGACCAGTGGTGTTCCGCAGGGCTCTGTACTGGGACCTCTGCTATTTGTGATATATATAAATGATTTGGAAGAAGGTGTAACTGGTGTAATCAGCAAGTTTGCGGATGACACGAAGATGGCTGGACTTGCGGATAGCGAAGAGCATTGTCGGGCAATACAGCAGGATATAGATAGGCTGGAAAATTGGGCGGAGAGGTGGCAGATGGAGTTTAATCCGGATAAATGCGAAGTGATGCATTTTGGAAGAAATAATGTAGGGAGGAGTTATACAATAAATGGCAGAGTCATCAGGAGTATAGAAACACAGAGGGACCTAGGTGTGCAAGTCCACAAATCCTTGAAGGTGGCAACACAGGTGGATAAGGTGGTGAAGATGGCATATGGTATGCTTGCCTTTATAGGACGGGGTATAGAGTATAAAAGCTGGAGTCTGATGATGCAGCTGTATAGAACGCTGGTTAGGCCACATTTGGAGTACTGCGTCCAGTTCTGGTCGCCGCACTACCAGAAGGACGTGGAGGCGTTAGAGAGAGTGCAGAGAAGGTTTACCAGGATGTTGCCTGGTATGGAGGGTCTTAGCTATGAGGAGAGATTGGGTAGACTGGGGTTATTCTCCTTGGAAAGACGGAGAATGAGGGGAGATCTAATAGAGGTGTACAAGATTATGAAGGGTATAGATAGGGTGAACAGTGGGAAGCTTTTTCCCAGGTTGGAGGTGACGATCACGAGGGGTCACGGGCTCAAGCTGAGAGGGGCGAAGTATAACTCAGATATCAGAGGGACGTTTTTTACACAGAGGGTGGTGGGGGCCTGAAATGCGCTGCCAAGTAGGGTGGTGGAGGCAGGCACGCTGACATCGTTTAAGACTTACCTGGATAGTCACATGAGCAGCCTGGGAATGGAGGGATACAAACGATTGGTCTAGTTGGACCAAGGAGCGGCACAGGCTTGGAGGGCCGAAGGGCCTGTTTCCTGTGCTGTACTGTTCTTTGTTCTTTGTGAGTGAGTGAGTGGTTGGGTGTGTGAGTGAGTGAGTGGTTGGGTGTGTGAGTGAGTGAGAGAGTGGTTGGGTGTGTGAGTGAGTGGTTGGGTGTGTGAGTGAGTGGTTGGGTGTGTGAGTGAGTGGTTGGGTGTGTGAGTGAGTGGTTGGGTGTGTGAGTGAGTGGTTGGGTGTGTGAGTGAGTGGTTGGGTGTGTGAGTGAGTGGTTGGGTGTGTGAGTGAGTGGTTGGGTGTGTGAGTGAGTGAGTGGTTGGGTGTGTGAGTGAGTGAGTGAGTGGTTGGGTTTGTGAGTGGTTGGGTTTGTGAGTGAGTGGTTGGGTGTGTGTGAGTGAGTGGTTGGGTGTGTGTGAGTGAGTGGTTGGGTGTGTGAGTGAGTGAGAGAGTGGTTGGGTGAGTGAGTGAGTGAGAGAGTGGTTGGGTGAGTGAGTGAGTGGTTGGGTGTGTGAGTGAGTGAGAGAGTGGTTGGGTGAGTGAGTGAGTGGTTGGGTGTGTGAGTGAGTGAGTGGTTGGGTGTGTGAGTGAGTGAGAGAGTGGTTGGGTGAGTGAGTGAGTGGTTGGGTGGGTGAGTGAGTGAGTGAGTGAGTGAGTGAGTGAGTGAGTGAGTGAGTGAGTGAGTGAGTGAGTGAGTGGTTGGGTGTGTGAGTGAGTGAGTGGTTGGGTTTGTGAGTGAGTGAGTGAGTGAGTGAGTGGTTGGGTGTGTGTGAGTGAGAGAGTGGTTGGGTGAGTGAGTGAGTGAGAGAGTGGTTGGGTGAGTGAGTGAGTGAGAGAGTGGTTGGGTGAGTGAGTGAGTGGTTGAGTGTGTGAGTGAGTGAGAGAGTGGTTGGGTGAGTGAGTGAGTGGTTGGGTGAGTGAGTGAATGGTTGAGTGTGTGAGTGAGTGAGAGAGTGGTTGGGTGAGTGAGAGAGTGGTTGGGTGTGTGAGTGAGTGGTTGGGTGAGTGAGTGAATGGTTGAGTGTGTGAGTGAGTGAGAGAGTGGTTGGGTGAGTGAGTGAATGGTTGAGTGTGTGAGTGAGTGAGAGAGTGGTTGGGTGTGTGAGTGAGTGGTTGGGTGTGTGAGTGAGTGGTTGGGTTTGTGAGTGAGTGGTTGGGTTTGTGAGTGAGTGAGAGAGTGGTTGGGTGAGTGAGTGAGTGGTTGGGTGAGTGAGTGAGTGAGGTGAGCGAGCAAGTGTGCTTGCCGAGGGCAGCTTGACAAGCTATGTGAGTGTGTGGAAGGCCAGTGTGAGAGACTGAGGCTGGAATTCTCCAGTCATTCGCGCCCTGCTGCCATTGCCAGGAAGGATAGAGAATTTGGCACTCAGCCAAATCTCCATTCACTGCAGCGGGACCAGAGAATTCCGCTGGCATGGGCAGCCAGAGAATTCAGGCCTCAGTGTGTGGGAGTGAGCATGAGACATTGAGTGAGGTATCTTATGCCCAACCTTAGTTTTTCCTCACCCAGTCTCACCATCGCACACCAACACATACACACGCACACATTCACCTACATTTCCTTTTTATACTTTTTTAAAAAATGGGGTGTGGACTTTGGTGGTTGGATCAGCATTCTTAACTGCCCTCTATTTCAGAGGGCAATTGAGAGTCAACCACATTGCTGTGGGTGTGGAGTCACATGTAGGCCAGACCAGGTAAGAACAGAAGATTTCCTTCCCTAAAGGCCATTATTGAATCAGATGAGTTTTTATGACAATCGTTTCATGGTCATCAGTAGATCCTTAGTTCCAAATATTTTTACTGAATTTCAATGTCACCTGTGGTGGGATTCGAACCCGGTCCCCACAGCATTATCCTGGGTCTCTGGATTGCCAGTCCAATGATAATACCACTAATCCACTGCCTCCCCATACACTGACCCTCTCACACTCTGGTCATTTTTATTACTTGCTCTATTTTAAATTAACAATTTACTGCTCTGACCTCACTGTACTTTTGCTCAGCAATTGTTCATTTCCTTTAAGCCTCAACTTTCCTTTCAAATTCAGTTTAACATCGTGACAACCCTTATCTTTCTGAAATTTGCTCATCGGCCCCTGAAATGAGAAAAATATGCACGTGTGGCCCTCTGAGCAAAAAGGTTGAACAAGCCTGTCCTCGATGGATGAGCTGCAAATGGCTAAATGACCTTCTGCATCTGTACTTAGCGTGTGGTTTGCCACACAGCTATCAAGAAATATGTGCTGCTCAGACGTTTGTACTGTCATAAAGAAGTGTGATTTCCAATCTGTGATTCAAGTTGTGTAAAGCAAGACAAACTTACCACTTCTCTGTCTCTACTTGGATTCCGACTGACTGGAATTTGTTTGCACTGAAATCTGCTAAGGCAGGCTGTTCAGGCCCATCAACCTAAGAGTAAAAGAGAAAGAATAATTTAGCCAGTCATTTTAATCCAATTAATCCCATGCTTTGTTAATCTGTCAGCAGTTAATTTTCATGTGTTCAGAAACAAGCAGCTAGACTGTGAGTTAACCGTAAAAAAGGAAGAATGTATTGCCACATTACAAGCTCATTTGTAAAATAATAAGCCAGGGAATACCTAATCAAAAAGCATCATTATAACACAAGGCCTTTAAATGCATCCATCACAAGTTGGTCGCTGTAAATACAGAATCAGTAGTATTATCATTCTTCATCAATTTGTAAATGATTGAACCATTATGGTTTCTACAAAATCTAATAATGTTAGTTCGTTAAGTACCTTAAAGGAACATCAAATCTGTCACTGAAAACCATGTTTCAGCCATTAAGGATAAGGATTAAACCACAGGTTTTATTTATTCCTGAGATTTTTGGTAGATCTACATTTTAGCAACTAGTGTAACAGTCAAACTACCCTGTGGATAGGTGCAACAGAAATACAATGGATCAGAAACACTAGTCTACCTTACCAAACAGGTTAACTTCAGGCCAACATTCATTAAATCAGCAAAACATGACTTTGTTACAAGTAATTTCAACTACAAACTAAATATCCTGGTGCAAGCGATGATTATGACTTCACTCATAGACAAAAACAGTTTGCCCTGGAATCAATCCAGAATTGTGTACATGGTGACCTGGAATCAGTCTGAAGTATCCAGGCAGCAGAAAAGCCAACTGTGGTGACGTGATATTTCCAATTGTTCAAGTCGTATTTAACTGAATACTTGGTACAACTCTGAAAGGATTAAAGAGCCCACAGAGCACATCTGAACAGCACTTTGGTCACTGATTATGAAAAATCGTGTCGGTGCTCACGTTATGTACGTAAGCAAATCCACACCTCAAACAAACAAACTGAACTGGGACAAAAAGTGGCATCGAGTTTCTCACACAGTGTTGTGTAATTGCAGGAACTGTGATTCAAGTGCAGATGACCTCCCAAGTTATTTATCACAGCAATTCCAGGTTCCCCAGAGACATCAACATCGTGGGCTGAATTTTATGGGACTCTGCATTCCCACCCTCCTGCCCCTCCAGATTACAAAGCCTCCCACCAAAAAGCCCCGTGTGTGAATATATGCGGCTCCTAGCATGCATGACAGTCCTTTGCAACAGAAGGAGCATGTCCACGCGTTGCAGGGGACAGCCATTCCCTGGTGACAGCCATTCCCTGGTTCATTCCCCATGGCAATGTCTTGACAAACCAAACTCGACATGCCTGGTTTGAATTTGAAGAAAAACTTGTCAGTTAAGTGTTCCATGCTGCATGACTCATGGCAAAGCCTCTACCAATCAGAGTTCATTTGCCAACCGCACAACATTCATGCAGTACAAATTATTGCTCCCTTTACTGTTGGTAATCTTGCGTTTTGTCCTGATGAGTGCAAGGCAGAAAGCTTAGACGGCATGTCTCTTTTTTCTGTACAATCAAATGACTATATATTAAATTCCTCGGCCTAACATTTTAATGGAGGTATAAACCTATCTAAAATTAACATTGCCTAAAATACCTTCCTGTCCACAATTAATGTAAGTCGCAACGAATACTCCACCTGTATTCCAACAGAAGAACACTTGTTTTTTCTCAACACATCCCCTTTTGACTCCTCTGCTGGTAGGATTCCCTTGTCATTTGCTGGTATGCTGTCAATGTGCTGTTGACTGGTAGAAGGTCCATGAACCTGTGCATTCGCAGCTTCAATAGCAGCATTTAAGGCTTTGACACTGTCCAAACTTTCTGTAGAGTTACTTAGTCCTGACTGGCTGTTTAGGTCACCCCTCTGGGTGTGGCCATCCAAATATGCATCTTGAGCAGATTCAGTGCTGCTCTGCGCAGTGATCGAGATGAATGGTTTAATTGTAGTCCGGGGTGGAACTGGAGGAGGATTCTTCTTGTATGTAGTAATACATGATGACACTGGTTAGATAAACAAAAACAAAAATGTCAAATATTTCATCCAAGCTCCAGGAATTGGATGCACTATAAAACTCATAACCAGTTTTAGAATTTCATTTTCAAATTTTTAAGTAACTGTGATAAAGTTCAAAGCATTTCAGAAATTGCAAGTGAAAAAGTGTTTTGCCAAACTGTGCCATAATGCATTGTCATTTTTATCACAGTTGCATCATGCTTGAGTGACATAACGAACATACATATGAACGTACCAATTGGGAGCAGGAGTAGGCCATTCTGCCCCTCCAGAGGCAGGGTCAAAGAACAAAGAACAAAGAAAAGTACAGCACCGGAACAGGCCCTCCAAACCCATGCCGATCATGATGCCCTAACTAAACGACAAAATAACCTTCTGCCTTTACTCGGTCATATCCCTCTTTCCCTCCTATTCATGTACCCATTCAGATGCCTCTTAAATGTTGCTAATACATATTTTTAGGGCTGAATTAGATAGATTCATGACTGACAAGGGAATCAAAGGGTATGGGTGGTAGACAGGAAAGTAGAGACTACAATTAGATACTAAAGCAGGCTTGAAAGGGCGAATTGCCTACTCCTGCGTCTCATCCTTCTGTTTGTATGTATATCTGTCATGTCACTCCCGTACAATGTAACTGGGACAAAAATGATGAACAAGTGTTTGTCCTCCCCTGATAAAAATGCGTTGCCGAAACACTTCACACAAATTAAGCTAAAATTGTTTCAGATATTCCTTTTTTACCCATAGAGAAAACAGAAAACACAAGCTTGCAAAATAATTACTTGGGTTAATTTGCAAAATGTTCTCCATAATCTCACCTTAAGCTCCAACCTCAAACCTGTAACTCAATAACTAGCAGAAATGCACAGGACCACAAATAACATGGTAAGATGTAGCATGATGCAGTGCACAAGTAAAGTTCCACTGGAAATCACTTAAAATGCTATGCAAAAAATGTGCTTCATTTTAAATTTAAATGTCCTGAGCAGCAGGTACCGAGTGGACACCCCACTTTAGTTTTTGGGTTTTAGGCTGCATAGAGACCAGATTTAAAACTGTTATTCGGCCCCTTATTTCCATGTAAACGGGCCTAATGCCTGTTTCAGATGTGGCAATATCTCCTGACTTTCAGCTCTTTACCAATATGACATTCAATGTGTTTCTGGCTCGTAGCAAGTGTGTGATATTGACTCACCGTATTGCAGTCTTAGAAGGCCGCATTCTCCCCCAAAACATTCTAAGTGCCGAATTCATGTAAAAACTGAAATAAATCCCACCGCTTTTTTCAGCGGGACTGGTGAGCAGTGCCGAGGGGCCCCCTGGATATTGCCACTGTGCCCCTTGGGCAGTGCGATGGAGCTAGGCTGGCACTGCCAATCTGGCAATGTCCAGCAGGCACCTCCCTTACCCCCGACCTCCTGGTCTCCATGGCCTCGCTTCACTTCAGCGGGGTCAGGCCGCCAGCTCCCCACTGGAGTGAAACACTTCTGGCAGGGGTGGAGAGGGAGAGGCTAGTGGGCCTGCAGACTTCAGTTCCGGTCCCGCTAATGATATTTTAAAAGCTCATTTCAATAATTTATTCAGCGTCGCACCAATTTCTGGCATGGAGCTGATGATGGTGGAAATCCGGCGGCCAGAGACGCACGGAGGCCATGGCGCACAGCGGGAAGCCTGCTACACGGCCTCCGCTAGAGTTTTCCAGCCCAACGTGCTGCTCCATATAGTGGCTAAATATCTTCTAAACAAAACCAAGCTGAAGTTTCATCCCCTGATTCAAGTGGATGTTTAAAGTTTGTTTAGCATTATTTGTCGGGTGGATAATTCTCCTATTGGCCTCACTCCATTTCCTACCTCAGCCAGAAAAAGGGTTAACTGTTCAATTATCTATTTTTCTTTTTGTGGATCACGTTGTGTCCAAATTAACTGATGTATCTTCTAATATAAAAGTGACCTAAGGTGCTTTACAAGATCTTGTAAATGAAAATTTATTTATGATAGGTGTTTCTGCCGATACTATGACAAAGCTCATTAATTTTATTAAGAGCATTGCTGTCAAAATGCCTCGCTTTCCCTTTAAAGAGCAATTCTGAAAAATGTGCAAAATTTGAAAATTGTAATTTGTGGATCTTCATTAATGCCCAATCATTAAGTTTATTCTATGGATAGTTAAGTCTTACAGACAAAAGAGCTGCAGTTTGATCTTTGATTTATGCTGATGCGCTTAAATTGGACAATAATTTGGGCAACATAATTGACCCCATCACCTCTGGACTAAGTGGGAAAACTGGGCAGGGTTCCTGCTCTTAAGCACCGTCCTATAACCCCTCTTCCTTTTTATAATTCGGTCATGGGGCGTGGGCATTATTGTAAGGCCAGCATTTGTTGTCCATTTCTAATTGCCATTGAGAAGGTGGTGGTGAGCCGCCTTCTTGAACCGCTGCAGTCCCGATGGTGTAGGTACATACACAGTGCTGTTAGAAAGGGAGCTCCAGGATTTTGACCCAGTCACAGTGAAGGAACGGTGGTAATATATTTCCAAGTCAGGATAGTGTGTGGTTTGGAGGGGAACATGCAGGTGGTTGTCTTCTCGTGCATCTGCTGCCCTTGGTTCTTCTAGGTGGCCGAGACTGTGAGTTTGTAAGGTGCTATTGAAGGAGCTTTTGGGACATAATGTATATCATCGGATGCTGACTTACATAGTCTCATGAGATTCTCGCTAGGTGGAGGGAGTTAATTCTCCTTCAACTGTCAGTGAATGGTTTGTACTGCTCCATTTTGATTTCCATTTGTGATATGGGATAATTTGCATTTGATCATGAAGAGATTTTGTTTATGGCAATTGCAATGTCTATCAGCACTCTCATATAGTGTCAATTAATAGCTCTGTAGGATGCTGTTACACTATTATGGAAGTTTTAAGAATGTAATGCTGTTTACTTTTTCACATCACAGGTGGAAATTTCAGCAGCTGTTCACAAGGCAGACATTTTAGATTTCTAAGTGCAGCCAACTGCAGGAGAATTGCACATTTGCTGTCAGCTGCACTTTAGGAATTAATTTAAAGGAACCTTACACTATAAATTCAGTCATCGCAATGTGAGCTAGCGAAGTAGCTTAAGGAGTTTTTGAATAATCAACTCCATTCTGACCACCTAGGAAAGGGCAGACATTTCTCCAGAATTACCATGCACAAATCAAAGAATCAGAGAATGGTTACAGCACCGAAGGAGACCATTGGTCTCACCGTATCTGTACCAGCTCTCTACCAGAGCAATTTACCTCGCCCTTTTTGCCCCGTAACCCTGCAAAGTTTTCATTTTCATTTTCCTTCTAATTGTCTAAAGTACAAATTTTACAACAGTACCACAAGTGTTGATTTTAACTTGTGCCATATTCAAGACTGGGGGAAGTGGGGTAATTTGGTCATGGTGCTTTGGTGGGTGTGGGAGGAGGTTCCCCCTTTCCCACGTTTAGTTCAGTTTGATGCCCAGGTAATTTTAACTAATGGGCCCCACTAAATGCCATCTCCTCACAGAAAAGGCTGAAGGGTTATCAGTTTTTGCAGACTGGAATGGAAAATAGGTGAGGAACCTGAGGAAGCCTAGGTTAAAATGGGGCTGCGATGCTGATTATGTCATTATGCATGTAAGGTAGGCTCTTATCTGTCTGGAACCACAAGAGAAAACGTTAGAAAATCTCAGCAGGTCCGGCAGCAACTGTACGGAGAGAAAAGAGCAGACGTTTCGAGTCCATTTGACCCTTTGTCAAAGCCATCTGGACTTGAAATGTCAGTTCTTTTCTCTCCTTATAGATGCTGCCGGGCCTGCTGAGATTTTCCAGTGTTTTCTCTTTTGGTTTCAGATTCCAGCATCCGCAGTAATTTGCTTTTATCTTATCTGTCTGGGTTGGGTGGTCCCTCTCCCATGATTGAGCGAAGGTGAGTTATGTTGGTGGGAGGTGAAAATGTGGCATAATCCCCCACCATTTCAAAACCCCACCTGCAAAATTTCCACAATCCTGCCACATAGGCAGGGACTAAAAGCAGTTATTTAGTCATTGACTTAAAGGACTCTATTCACATGCTAAAAATTAGAAGCATACCTGATCATGCCGGCCACACACAGACACGACTGTGTGTTATTCAATAAAATACACAAAGCCTCAATTCCGTTTCTTGGTCTCTGAGCTAGGTTGAACAGCTGCAGTCTAAGGCAAGTTATTACAGGTCTTTGTATTGTGCGAACTGTTACTCCCTTCAGATAAGCTTAGGCATACAAGCAACAAGACAGTAAACCACCCCGGGGTTCTTTATGGCTAAAATCCATGTGGGTTGCCTCGCCCTGCTCAAAACAAACCTGCACACTTACAAACCTGTCAAATTCCCCTTGCTCCCAGTGACAGCTAATTCTGGTGTGCCTTGCAATCGCATGTGTATGTGCGTGCGTTAAAGTAAGTAAATCTGCATGTCTCAGTCGAAAAATAACTTGGAGAATAATTTTATACTCCCAAGGTGGGTTCTGAGGCCAGGGGGCAGACGGGGGCGGGGGGGGGCATAAAATTGAATGAACGGGATTCTCCCCCCACCCAGGAACCCACCCACCCAAACCCATATGCAATTTCACACTTGGGCAGGCAGAACCTGGTGTGGGAACCTCACTCATTCTCCCATAAAGGGCCATACCCAGCCCGGCCTCAATTTTTAGCCTGACAGGAAGGTGGGAAAGTGACATTTGCACTTTTTCGCACCTTTGGTAGGAAGTGGGGGCGGGGTGGGGGGGAGGGGGCGAGACTTTGATGGTCCTCTCAGAGTTGGGACTCCCAGGACTTACCTTTCCCAAGGTCCCAGGACTTGGTTCCAGACACAGTGTTGCAGTATCACTTCTGGCCACTGCAGCGCTGTGCCTGGCCAGGTTCAAGACCTGACAGCCAATCTGATTAGCCAACAGCTCTCATGGGTAGGACTTCTTTCAAAGGGTGGAGGGCAGTCCCGCCCATTGCCAATCCATGCTTTGAGAGTGTTAAATGATAGTAGGAGTTCGAGAGTCTGTGGATACGCGTTAGGCGTCAACTCTTGGGTTGGTGAGCGCTGATCGTTCGCCATCTTTAAAATTCTACCCTTGGTCACAATTTATTTCAATCATTTTGAAATCAATGGTGCATTTCTCTCCCCCCGCCCCCCCATCAAAAACAAAACATGCAGAAATACCTATACAAAAGCAAAATACTGCGGATGCTGGAAATGTGAAATGGAAACAAAATGCTGAAAATACCCAGCAGGTCAGGCAGCATCTGTAGGGAGAAACAAAGTTCTGATGGAAGGTCATTGACCCAAAATGTTAATTCAATTTCTCGCTCCAAGATACTGTCCAACCTACTGAGTATTTCCTGCATTTTTTGTTACTGATGCAAAGATATCTCACTGTTTACCAATAGTCTGATCTTGGCCATACTGCTCTTAGACAGGTTTACAAAGTGTTCCATAAGATTTAGTATCAAGTGGTTTGGAGGAACTATTCTGTGTATTACTGACGTGACTTATTCTCTACTCATTTTCAGGACCAGGATTATTTGTGATAACAAGTGGTTGTGCCAGTGACAGATGCTAGTACCTAGTCAGTCCGATGAAACAAGCAATAAACACGCGCTATTAGCCCTACTCGATAATGGGCAAATCTATGATCAAGCATGTACTCTCTATTCTGTCTTGATTCACTAAATTGAACATTAATCTCTATTATTGTTATCACATCAATTCATAGAAATATAGAAGATAGGAGCAGGAGGAGGCATTTGGCCCTTCAAGCCTGCTCCGCCATTCATTACAATCATAACTGATCATCCAACTCAATAGCATAATCTGCTTTATCCCCATAATCTTTGATCCCATTCGCCCTCAAGTGCTATATCCAGCTGCCTCTTGAATACATTCAATGTTTTGGCAAAAACTATTTCCTGTCACAATGAATTCCACAGGCTCATCACTCTTTGGGTGAAGAAATGTCTCCTCACCTCCATCCCAAATGGTCTACTCTGAATCCTCAGACTGTGACCCCCTGGTTCTGGACTCCCCCACCATCGGGAACATCCACTCTGCATCTACCCTGTCCAGTCCTGTTAGAATTTTATAAGTCTCTATGAGTTGCCTCAGCTGGCTATCCACATTTCTCTTTCTGCCAAAGGTATCTGGAGCTGAGAATGCACAGGCCCCAAAATCCCCCCTTTAAAGGAGGAAAAAATTGGCCAAGAATTTTAAAAATCGCTTCCATAACAAAATCAGTTTTCCTCTCACAGGTTAATGTTTCCATAAACTGCTCTTTACAGTAATTACCACATCAGCTGAACGATCAGAAAAAGTTTCCCTGAGGACAACCTTTGTAAAGCTGACTTGTTTCCTCACCAGACAAAAGACTGGAAAACATTGGACAGTTGGGCTTGCTATGCTGCAAAACAACCGAAATGGGAAAATCAAATCCATATGGATTCTGGCTTCACACTTGAAGCAAGGCTTTAAGGGGATGCTTCAGAAGATTTGGCCATACTGCTCCAAACCACTTGATACTAAAGATTTTCTTTAACTGCAGCCATGCATCAAGCAACTTGAACTCTGTTTCTCATTCTGTGCAAACGTCAAACTACTTTGACCTCAGGCAGGATAGTATAAAGTAACACGTGGCATCTACGGATCTCGGGAGACGATGGACTGTGCCCAGGGCATATGTCACGTCTGCACTGAACATTGTCTGTTGTGACTGTAGAGGCTGATAAGTGAGTGGTAATCCGTACCACAGCTGGCACAGATGAATTGTGTCGGCCTGAGGATGACTTATTTTTTTCCGTCGAACGTATAATACAGTTTAAAGTTTATTCATTAGTGTCACAAGTAGGCTTACAGTAACACTACAGTGAATTTACTGTGAAAATCCCCTAGTCGCCACACTCTGGTACCTGTTCGGGTACACTGAGGGAGAATTTAGCATGGCCAATGCACCTAACCAGCACGTCTTTCGGACTGTGGGGGGAAACCGAAGCACCAGGAGGAAACCCACGCAGGGAGAAAGTGCAGGCTCCACACAGACAATGCTCCAAGCCGGGAATTGAACCCGGTCCCTGGTGCTGTGAAGCAGCAGTGCCAACCACTGTGCCACCGGCGGCAAACACAGTAAGAAGTCTTACAACACCAGGTTAAAGTCCAACAGGTTTGTTTGGTCGCAAAAGCCACTAGCTTTCGGAACAGGCTGTCCCTTCGTCAGGTGGGTGGGAGTTCTGATCTTGCAGATCCTCTCCACTTGGAGCGGGCAGTTTGCGGTGTCAATGGTAGTCATGATGTGGAGATGCCGGCGTTGGACTGGGATAAGTGGAGAGGATCTGCAAGATCAGAACTCCCACCCACCTGACGAAGGGACAGCCTGTTCCAAACGCTAGTGGCTTTTGCTACCATATAAACCTGTTGGACTTTAACCTGGTGTTGTTAGACTTCTTACTGTGTTTACCCCAGTCCAACGCCGGCATCTCCACATCATGACCACCAGCGGCATACAGGGAGTTTTGCTTATTTTGATCTCCCAAGTTCTTGTTTAATCTTTCTCTGGCAGCTGATAGAAAATTGCCATGGTGATATCTGCAGTGCCAGCCTGACTAAATGACACAGCGATACATTTTTTTGCAACAGGGTGCAGCCACAGACACCTGTAACAAGGGCAGGCGTTTGAAGAATTTGGCTGGGTTTAACCTCTCGCCGCACAGAACGACGTGCAGAGCTTGCAGCAATGATTTCCCATGGCATGCTCCAGCAGTTAGGAGGAGAAACAGTAAAAGCTTTTCATCAGTCTCTGTTTGTTTTCTGCCAGACGCACAGTGCAACTTTGAAACACCAGTGACCCTCAACTGCCAGACAGCCTTGGCGGCAAACACCAGAGTTGACAAGTTACACAAGAAAGTATCAGAGCCACCACTCCCACTGTTGAGTCACAGAGCAGGAAATAACTTGGGGGCAGAAAGTCAGGATTTGTTTTCAGAACCTTCAATAGCCTGCTACCCACATGATCTCAGCATTGCAGCTGGTGGGGAAAGAAAGTCCCATTCCTGCATTGTACAGTAGCTTGTAACAGACACCAAGTGCATCGACCATTATGGTGTTGTTTAGCAACCTTGCAATAGAATTCTTTCAGTCCCCCCCCCCACTGCCATTTTACAGGCATTTTATCAACTCACTTCACTAATCCGCAAATGGTGTTTGTCGAACAAACATCAAGGGAGCCGCTACTGCTGGAGGACAAGCTTTACAGCTGTCTTTGAAATCCATCAATTACTCAGCCATGAGGCAAGTAACAAAAAACAGCTGCATTACAATTAAAAATGTCCTTGCTAAAGGTAAGGTAAATGCTTAACAAAACTGTCTCTTTCTTAGCACGGCCGATGCACATCTTTCAGATTGTGGGAGGACACCCACGCAGACAACGTACAAACTCCACACAGACAGTGACCCAAGCCGGGAATCGAACCCGGATCCCTGGCGCTATGAGGCAGCAGTGCTAACCACTGTGCCACCGTGCCGCCTTGTTTTGTCATATTACAGAAAGTGGTAAAAATTCCCCTCAAGTCATTCCATAGAGTGCACTTACCCATTTTACTGTAAAAATGAGTTTAAATGCAATGTGTCATTCAAAGTACTTAAACAAACTGTTGTGGGGTCCAAAAATATTATCACTCACTATATCTCAGAAAAGACAATTTTTATTGTCTCATAAAGCAGTAAGATATTAAGAGTGAGGTGACATCACAAGCTGATAGCTTTATCAACACCACCTCAATCCTCCATTATCTTTTAGATTTATAACTCACTTTAGTCAGCTGATATTTCAACAGATGTGAACTTAACATTCCATTTTTTCAATTGTTTTTCCAATTTTTCTTTTTGCCACAAGGTGTCATAACTGACAGCTTGGCTTTTGAGAGCTAATCATTTCATGTAGCAAAACTTGTGTCTTGTGACGTTAGTGTATCTTTAAGGGATTTTAAAAAAAATCCTGTTCTCTGCAGCTCTCACAGCCTCAGCTCCCATTGTTGCCAGGCTGTCTGTAGAAGTTCTTTTATTGGTACTTCAATAGCTTAAATGGGGTTATTTATTTTTACTCTGGGATTTTTTATGACCCTGCATTGTTAGGAGGAAGACTGGTTGGCAGGTCATGTGTTTTTGGGCAGTTGTTTTTCCTTCCTAGTGAATTTAAGGTTTCATTTTCTGTTTGGCTGGCTGCAGTTTTAGTTTTAGAATGGACATCAATTGAAAAGAAGTGTTTCCCTCTCTCCCTGGCTTTGGAAATTCTGCTGATTAGCTGAAAGCAAGGTTTCTTGCCTTCCCGGAGTAGAAATCTGCTGTTTGTGGCTTGTCCAGAGTCTTCCAGGTTCTGGGATGCTGTTCTGACTTCAAGCTGTTCTGGGAGTATCCAGAGGGCTGCTAGAAGTTACAAGGCTGAGAAGTCAGCGTTTTAATTCTCCAACCAAAGGACTCAGTTCCAGTATCACATGAGCATTGGTTTTTGCTGTGTTAAACCTGTGGAAAGAGTTTTGTCTATGGGAAGTTTAGTTTGACTGGAACATTTTAGATATATCTGCGAATGGTTATACATTATCGTGTTTGTTTTGTTTTGCTTGTAATTGATAAAAAGTTATTGTTAATTTTCCTTCTGTACATGTTAACTATATTCTCAATTAAACTTTGTTTGATAAAAGCTCCCGAGTGGGTTATTTGAATCATACCTGATATGAAACATATCATGCTTACCCTAGCCAAATTCAAAGTGCAAAACTTATGATCAAGGCAGACTTTGGAGTTTCTGACCTGAATTATAACAATCTTAGTTTTAATTTACTAAGGATGGGCAATAAATGTTGGCCAGCCAGCAACACCTACTTCCCACGAATGAATATTAAAAAAAAATCAAAGCTCCATTGTGGCCTCTGGTTGGCAGTGTGAGTGGGAAGCTTGTTTGATTTGATTTGATTTATTATTGTCACATGTATTGGGATACAGTGAAAAGTATTGTTTCTTGCGTGCTATACAGATAAAGCATACCGTACGTAGAGAAGGAAAGGAGAGGTTGCATATTGTAGTGTTATAGTCATAGCTAGGTTATTGAGAAAGATCAACTTAATATAAGGTAGGTCCATTCAAAAGTCTGATGGCAGCAGGGAAGAAGCTGTTCTTGAATCAGTTGGTACATGACCTCAGACTTCTGTATCTTTTTCCTGATGGAAGAAGGTAGAAGAGAGCATGTCCAGGGTGCGTGGGGTCCTTGATTATGCTGGATGCTTTTCCGAGGGAGCGGGAAGTGTTGACAGAGTCAATGGATGGACGCTGGTTTGTGTGATGGACTGGGCTTCGTTCAAGACCCGTTGTAGTTTTTTGTGGTCTTGGCAGAGCAGGAGCCATGTCAAGCTGTATTGTGATACAACCAGAAAGGATGCTTTCTATGGTGCATCTGTAAAAGTTGGTGAGAGTCGTAGTGGACATGCCAAATTTCCGTGAAGGTGCCATGCAAGATCTTGTTGGTTTAAGTCCTGGGACTCAATACCATGTTGGAGATGTCTCCTGCCCTAACCACACATAAATCACTACCTGGCGAGTGAACAAGAATAGAATTTTGGGCTCCTCCCTCATAAGAACAAAGAACAAAGAACAATACAGCACAGGAACAGGCCCTTCGGCCCTCCAAGCCCGTGCCGCTCCCTGGTCCAAACTAGACCATTCTTTTGTATCCCTCCATTCCCACTCCGTTCATATGGCTGTCTAGATAAGTCTTAAACGTTCCCAGTGTGTCTGCCTCCACCACCTTGCCTGGCAGCGCATTCCAGGCCCCCACCACCCTCTGTGTAAAATATGTCCTTCTGATATCTGTGTTAAACCTCCCCCCCTTCACCTTGAACCTATGATCCCTCGTGAACGTCACCACCGACCTGGGGAAAAGCTTCCCACCGTTCACCCTATCTATGCCTTTCATAATTTTATACACCTCTATTAAGTCTCCCCTCATCCTTCGTCTTTCCAGGGAGAACAACCCCAGTTTACCCAATCTCTCCTCATAACTAAGCCCCTCCATACCAGGCAACATCCTGGTAAACCTCCTCTGTACTCTCTCCAAAGCCTCCACGTCCTTCTGGTAGTGTGGCGACCAGAACTGGACGCAGTATTCCAAATGCGGCCGAACCAATGTTCTATACATCTGCAACATCAGACCCCAACTTTTATACTCTATGCCCGTCCTATAAAGGCAAGCATGCCATATGCCTTCTTCACCACCTTCTCCACCTGTGACGTCACCTTCAAGGATCTGTGGACTTGCACAGCCAGGTCCCTCTGCGTATCTACACCCTTTATGGTTCTGACATTTATCGTATAGCTCCTCCCCACATTATTTTTACCAAAATGCATCACTTCGCATTTATCAGGATTGAACTCCATCTGCCATTTCTTTGCCCAAATTTCCAGCCTATCTATATCCTTCTGTAGCTTCTGACAATGCTCCTCACTATCTGCAAGTCCTGCCAATTTTGTGTCATCCGCAAACTTACTGATCACCCCAGTTACACCAATCACTAAAGTTAGCAATAATCATTTAGTGCAAAGTTATTATCCTTCTTTTTATATGCAGGCCTTGTGATGTCTGATCCCAAAGATTCAGCAGCTGTAGAGAAACACACTTCTGCTTCTATTACACAATGTTTCTGCTCATCCATACTTTCTTATTTACCTGCTGCACTCTCCTAAACTGCTTAGGTCTCCTGGGATTGACATATCGGAGCTGGAGCTTGCCTTGGTGGAGTGCTTGATTTAGGGTGCTGTAAAATGCTGTATATTGGAGAATGTACACTAGAAAGCACAGAGGGTTAAAAATAATAGAGCTTTATTTACTACATGACTTCTTCTCTCTGGCAGTTTCCCATGTGACCAGTGACATAACTTTGGGTGAACACATTAACATATTAATACACAATGCTTAGTGCAGCTACCAAGAATCAATATTAATACATAACTCTGGTCACCTCGAACTGTTCTGGTTGGTTCTTGGAAGTCATCAACAATAACAGAAGAGGGATGCAACAAGTGAGAATGTTGGTTGCAAAACGCAGGGAATGAAAAGCTGATTAAAGATGATTATATCATTCGGCCTCAGGGTGGATTCTGAATTTTACCTTTGTGCAATCCCTCAAGTTTCTTCAGAACCACAATGTCCAGCAAGGCTTGTCCAAAGGAACTTTAAGGTTATAAAATTACAAGCTCTTCTGTTCCGTTTTGTTCCTGTCTGTTAAGTATCACCTTGTCTGAAAAGTAGGCAAATAGTGCTGAAATGTTAGGAGCTTGAACAAGAGAGGCAGAGATGAGT
This sequence comes from Mustelus asterias, assembly GCF_964213995.1. Taxonomy (NCBI): domain Eukaryota; kingdom Metazoa; phylum Chordata; class Chondrichthyes; order Carcharhiniformes; family Triakidae; genus Mustelus; species Mustelus asterias. The sequence continues at coordinate 53,044,442 of NC_135807.1, read as the reverse complement.
GTTATGCACTTAGGATATGCTGCAAGCTTGCTTTGTGGATTCACCTTTTCAAATGCAGAATAGTTTCTATTCAAATGAAAGTAAAGGTGTGCCCTGCCGCATGTGTGTGAGAAATGTTGATGAAGCTGTATCTTTCCTTAGCATGAAGCACATAGAATTAGACATGACATAACATATGGGCCGGGATTCTCCCAAAAAAAAACGAAGTGCCCAACAGGAGGGAAAATGGGAGAATTTCTCACCCGTTTTTTGGGCGTACTTACCTGAATGAATCTCTGATACTCTATGCATCACAGAGTGCCTTAAAGGGATTCACGGCAGCAAGTGGGCCAGGGAGGGAGGGGAGACCTCATCCTGCTCGAGAGGCCGGCAGCATAGTGCTAAGCGGGCCACTACACATGCATGCCACTACACATCTGTCTGTGGAGAAATCGATGCACGCGCACTGCCCCCCCCCATCATCGGCCTTCCGTTCGCCGGCCTCCCCCTCCTGATGGTTGGTCTATCGACCACCCCCCCCAGATCACTGGTCTACCGGACCCCCCACAGGCCAGCCCCAATCTTCCCCCTCAGCCCCGACCCCCCTCCATCCCCCATGTCCAGCCCTGACCCTCCCTGATGGCCAACCCTGACCCTACGCACCTCCAAACCCAAGTGGCACCCTCCCACTCCGACCTCCTGGGTGAGCCTCAATGGCCTCTGTCCCCACCAGTGGGGTGAGAATGCCTGTTCCCCATTAGCGGGGAGCAGCTGTAAACCCCACTGGTGGGAACCACTCTAGGCGGGGAGGGGAGAATGCTAGCGGACCTGGAGACTAGAATTGCTTTTTCCATGTGGTAATCAATTCGCTCCGATTTCCGGCGCAGAGCTGATTACCCTGAAAAATAGGGCCTCGGAGACTCGCGATTGGCCGGACACCGGTCGAAAATCCCGCTGGTGGTCCCCCGCTGTTGTCTCCCGGTCTGCTGTGCCACTCGAGCAGCGCAGCGGGCTGGGAGAATCCCGGTCATGAAGAGTGAATGGTGGCATGCATACATAGGTAAACCAGTTGGGATATAAGATTAGCTTGCCTTATCTTGGTAGAATTCCCAAGGGTTTTAAACTTGTTCCTCCATTATTATTTTATCCTTATGGTGTTCCGGACTTGTACACCATTTCCTCCCAAGCAGAACACGCCAATCATGAGAAGCGGGCACTGCTAAAGAAGCATACAGAAATTCTCCTGCAATTTGTGGAAAAGCATCTCCATCCAGTATCTGTAAAGGTTCAAATTCTGCAACAGTCTGCAGCTGTCGCGGTCATAAATGTTCTTCTCTGCAGCTTTCATTGGGCAACAAAAATACACAGCCATTTAATTAACAGTCTTAGTCCTTGAAGGGCTGCAGATGCACAGACGCAGGCTTCTGGTTAGTGGTTGAAGTGGAGGTTTTCGCCACTGATCATGTGAAGAAGTGCGACCTTACTTTCTTCATAGGCTTCAGTGGGAATTAGCTTTCCGGGCTTTAGCACGGGCTCTATGGTGAAGTCAGTGGAGATGCGTAGATGTATTACTGACGCAGCCACATCCCCACTGATATCACAGGTTGAAGACATGTCCCAACTCAAAGGCAGGAAGTGTCTCTTGACCCTTTGGAATTTCTTATCTGATGGTGGCAATGTAGCGATGTGCAAGTGTTTATTCCAGCAACCCCTAGCTCCCTTGGTATTTCTCTGGTTCCCCCCCACAACCCCCGCCCCCCACCAGCTCTTCCATCGTGTCAATATCAGCAACAGCACTTGACGAACAGAAAAATGGAGGAGCCAGCGTAGAAGAACCTCTACTCGATAAATTGGTAAAATTTCTGTTTAAATAATAATTGCACACATCCAGTTTGTTTGCACCCATGGTGTCACATCTGACCCCGGAAGTATCTGACCTCATGTTCGCGCAATCACTAAGACCGCCTGTTTCCACCTCTGTTGCATCACTCCACTTTGCCCTGTCTCGGTTTATTGGCTGCTGAAACTCTCAGTCATGTCTTTGTTGCCCACCCTCTGAAATATCTACACGCTAATTCTGGCCTCTTCATCAGCCCTGAATTTAATCTGTTACAGACAGGAGGGGGATTCATTTAGGCAGCTCTGATGTCTCCTCTCACTACCCAACCGCAAACAGAAAGATACTTTTGATTTTTGATTTCCCCCTTTTTAAGTGGCACATATTTTCCCCAAACCTGCAGTTTGAAGTGATGCAATCCTCGATTAATAGCCCCACAGCAAGTGCAAAAAAGGTAAAATAAGAGGGTTGGTTTATTTTACACAGGCTCAATACACGGGGAGGGGTTTTGCAATATCTGCCCCTTCTGTACTCAAACAATAACAGAGGAATGAGGGAAAGGAAGGGGTATGAGGCAAGACCACAATACGAGTCCAGAGTCCAGAAACAAAAGTCTAATGGTGTATCCCTTCAGAGGTTACCAGGCTGAAACTGTTGCAGGGTGATATTTCTTTCCAGAAGTGAGGGTTTCCACTATGGAAGAAGGCATACAGAGATGGATCAGCCTCAGAGACACCAATACAAGAGCTCGAATGTTTCCAGTAATTCACAATGTCAAGGAGGACCAGGCAATTTACCTGGACAGAGCTCTTTCTGCTGCTACCTGATAGACGGTAAAATGATAGACTGCCTAGATCCACATGGAATATTACAGGTTCTAGCAGTTTGGGGGAGGTCACATGACATACCTCCCACTTCTTCACCTGGCTTTTAAACAAAGGATGGATTTTTCAGGTCTGGAATTTGGAGAGGTTTAATAGAGGGGTCAGGGTGCCTTTTGTCCTTGCCGACAAACAATCTTTGTGGCCAGAGCTCTGCCTTGGAAATGTGCACTGCTTTGGAATTTGACTTTTGGCAGTCACAGGGGGGCATTAGCGCATATTTAAAGATAACAAGGTGCCTGCTGGTTTCCTGAAGGCTAGAAATTCCTCTGGTATGAGTCATGGCTAGTCAGGCATGTCAGGGTAAATAAAGCCTTTGTCCATTTTCAAAATCAGATTATCATTTTATGAGGTAGCCAGGTTGACGTAGATGTACATTTTCCTTCCTGCCCTTTGGATGGGACAAATTGTTCTACACTGGTGGCCACATCTTCACTTGCCTAGACTCTATGCTCTGGAATGCCCTCCCTACACCTCTCCACCTCACTTTCCTCCCTGAAGACACTCCTTAAAACTTACCCCTTTGACCAAGTTTTTAGTCTTTGAACCTAATAGCTCATTTTGTGGCTTTGTGCCATATTTTGTTTCATAATCCTTCTGTGAATTGGTGGCACAGTGGTTAGCATTGCCATCTCACAGTGGCAGGGATCCCTGTTTGATTTCCGGATTGCGTCACTGTCTGTGGAGAGTCTGCACGGTCTCCCCATGTCTGCTTGGGTTTCCTCCGGCTGCTCTGGTTTCCTCCCACAGTCTGAAAGACGTGCTGGCTAGGTGCATTGGCCATGTTAAATTCTCCCTCAGCGTACCCGAATAGACGCCGGAGTGTGGCAACTAAGGGATTTTCATAGTAACTTCATTGCAGTGTTACTGTAAGCCTACTTGTGACACTAATAAACTTTAAAACTTCAGCTGTTTTATTACATTAAAGGTGTCACAAAAATGCAAGTTGTTGCTGTTTGCACACAAATCTTTGCAATGTTTGCAGCCCATGGCAAAGTCTTCTTGGCAAATCTTCACACTTATACAAATGTTATCACACCAGATCATATTCCTCAATACTTTTCTCTACCAGATACTGCCAAGTATGTTAGCAGCTGAGTTATTAAGAGAGTTTGCATTTAACCTTGATTTTACATTTGTGTAGGAAAAAAATGTCCTGAGTCATGGATTTAAGATTATTTTACTCTTAGAATCAAAGTGGTAAAATAGGATCCTAAGTGCTGGACGGACTTCTAACTGGGAGTGTTTCCGATCCGACTTTGAGACCCGTTCTTGGGCGCCCCCATACGCACTCTGCCTGAAAAAATATCAGCGATTCAGAATTACGCTGCACAAGCCTGAGGGCGGGGCTTAATGCACCCAAAACCCTGCAGTTCCGATCGGCGGCTCCAACTGCGCATGCGCAGAAAAAAATGACAGAATGCTGCTCCCCGGCCATATCTCTCCTGGGCCGGATAATGCCTTCCCCTGACCCCCACAGACATTGCCCCACCCCCACAACATTACTGACCCCCTTATCCCCCCATACTTCCACCACCCAGACCGATCGCAGGCCCCTCCCCCCTCCCCCCCCACTGATCTCAGGCAGAGTGGCAGCGAACCCTCCCTTCCTACCCCCACTGATCTCGAGCAGAGAGCCGTTAGACGCTCGGCACTTACCTCCTCACTAACTGGAGCCCAAATCGGACTTTTGCTGAGCATGTCTGTTTCGTGCTGATTCTGGATGGGCGAACGCGGTGGTAAAGGGGGAAGTGCCGGTCAAGTTGGGCGTGGAGCCCATTAAGTCAATTTAAATGCATGCAAATGCACTTAAATGGCTGTGGCGCCCGTTTCGGGTGTAGTCCCGATTGCGGCATTTTCGGGCCTTGGTAAAGGGGGAACCAGCGCAGAGGCGGGGGCGGATTGTGCTGCTTGCCTTATGCCCGATTTTATCAAGTTTTCGTGCCCGAAAATGGGCGCAATGTGATGGTAAAATCGGGTCCTTAATGAATAAGACAGTTGGGTAGAAATTCCGATCAATGAAGTGCTTCAAGTTTTTAGGTGTCCAGATCACCAACAACCTGTCCTGGTCCCCCCATGCCAGCACTATCGTTAACAAAGCCCACCAACGCCTTTACTTTCTCAAAAGACTAAGGAAATTTGGCATGTCAGCTATGACTCTCACCAACCTTTACGGATGCATCATAGAAAGTATTCTTTCTGGTTGTATCACAGCTTGGTATGGCCCCTGCTCTGCCCGAGACCACAAGGAACTACAAAAGGTTGTGAATGTAGCCCAATCCATCACACAAACCAGCCTCCCATTCATTGACTCTGTCTATACTTCCCGCTGCCTCGGCAAAGCAGCCAGCATAATTAAGGACCCCACGCACCTTGGACATTCTCTCTTGCACCTTCTTCCGTCGGGAAAAAGATACAAAAGTCTCTGCTCACGTACCAACCAACTCAAGAACAGCTTCTTCCCTGCTGTCAGACTTTTGAATGGACTTGCCTTGCATTAAGTTGATCTTTCTCTACACTCTAGCTACGACTGTAACACTACATTCTGCACTCTCTCATTTCCTTCTCTATGAACAGTATGTTTTGTCTGTATAACACGCAAGAAACAATACTTTTCACTGTATGTTAATACATGTGACAATAATAAATCAAATCAAAATGTACAAACATTTAAATCGCATACTACATGCCTGTGAACACAACTGGATAGAATTTATATTGGCGTGTTTGATCGTCACTTTTCCAATTCCTATCAAATGTATTAACAGATATTACTGGAAAATTCAAATTCCTTTTACACTTTCTCAATTTCTCTATTTTAATTGCATTAGATCATTCAAATAACTGGATTATTCAAATGCTTTTCATGCAAAACATACTGTAAATTATTCGGAGTAGGCTGTAGATGAAATTCATGAATTACTGCCTTCTGTATCCAATCTGGGTAAGTGCTGATGAGTTCAGAGATGTCTCTGGGCAAACTGTCCATGAATGCAATTTTCTGCCATCCCCTATAAATTTAAGAGTTATAGACAAAATGATAATATGTGTTTATACCATTAAAGACTATTGAAACTATTACTCTACTGTGACGGGAAGAACAGAGGGACCTTGGGGCTGTTACCCTGGATATCACTGCTGCTGCTATCTAAAGAGGCTGGAAAACCAAATGCTAAGCAGTGCCTGGTACTTAACTTTTGGGAACTCGCCAAAAATTGGCTTTTCTTGGTACTGCCCATTTATAGAGAAGTACAGAAGAACCGCATCATGCACTCCTTTGGTTCCAAGGCCAAGGAGCAGGAGTGAATACTGCTGACGTTTGACTTTTACTTTGACACATTGGACAAGATTCTCCTGCTCCCCTGACACTGCCCCAGACCTAACCCATTTTCCTGTGCAGAGGATTATTAATGATGCAATGCAAGCTCCCAAAAGTCAATGCTAACCACACAATCTTGCTGGTGCTAAAATTGGGCCACCGTGGCATAGTTGGGTGCGAGTCAAAAAAAATAATATTTACATAGCACCTTTCACAACCTGTTCCAAAGTGCTTCCTTCACTACCGTTGAAGGGACACGCAAGGTGGTCCTAAAAATCAATTTAACCTCAGCCTTGCCAGAGACCAAGACGCACACAAGTAATTGAATGGAGGTCTGTATAAGGCCCTCTCCTTACATTCCCTGAGCTCTGGGTGACTATCGCTGCTGCACCAGGACCTTACACATAGTGGCCCCAAAAGGAGCAGTAAATGTGGGAAGGAAATGAGCCACAGGCTGTACCAGCAGGTACCAGATAAAGTATGCTTTACTACCAGAATTTTGAGTCATCCTCCGCCACAATCTAACTCCCATTTCAGGTAGGATCACAGAGGAATATCCCTCTAATTGATTCTCAGCATGCCTGACCTCCTCCCCAATATTTGGCAGTTATGCAAACAATAAACAGTACGAGTGAAATTAAAACCTGACAACAATCACTGCAGCACTCAAGCAACTCAAGCTAGAAAGTGATGATTAAATGTCATTCAATATGTTCCTTTTGATGGGAGACGAGAAATTCAAAACCTTATTCAGAGCTTTGTTGAGTCAGTGCAGTAAAGAAGGATCACAGTACAATGCGTCTGATAGAAGCTAGTCATAAAACACCTCAGGAGATAAGATGAAGCAACTTGGGGGTAACTAAATAACATTTTTGAGTTCAGATAGACTTCTGTAATTGATGAAGAACTTGTCAGTTGCAGTTGTTTGGCTGCCAACCAAGCCTGCAACAAGGCTGCTTCAGCTGTGGGAGTGCATGAACAAATTTCAGCTGACAGTCAATGCAATGAATACAAATAAGTGCTCACTTACACATGAGTCAAACAGGTTTATGACAGGAAACAGCAGTTGTTTATCTGAGCAAGGTCATTATAACTTGATGGTCAAAACAACCAACAACAGTTTCACCTGAGCAGAGGTAATTAATGAACAAAGATCAAAAGTAAATGTATCCTAACCCAACAGCAGAGACTGAATTATGTTTAAATAACATTCCTGCTGCAGATCCCGAGTACTGTAATTCTGATTAGATCAAAGACAGAAACCTTGTGGAATTCTTGGATGTGGACCAGAAAATGAGGTGGACCAGAGTGCTTTATGGATTCTGACAAAACTTGGAAGTTATTTATTTGACAAGGCACATAGGACCCTCTCCTAATACCCAGTTTATAAAGACTGCATTCAGCTGAGCTGTACAAAGCAGTGTTGAAGACGTGATTTGATTCTAGCCTTTGAAACAAGTTTAGATGATTTTGTACACTAAGGGTGCCATATGAATGCAAGTTCTTGTTGTTGGTCTAAGCTGAGTTAGCTGACAACGAGACAGTAGATTCTACATTTAACCCAGGCTGGAAAAGGTTTGCACTCCTGCCCTCTATTGCTATACATGGGAGAGAGTAAGAGTAAGATGTATAAGCTTTTGAGGAACGATAAGACAGGACTGATGTTAGAGCCTGACATTTAGATTCATAGGCCAGTTGGCATAATATGCCTGTACTTACCCTTTTATAAAGAGGAATCACATTTAGTCCACACCGTCACACATTGTCCGTAACCCTGTAAGATCCTCGTCCTCAAGTACGTGTCCAACTCTCTTCTTGAAAGTTTTTATGTCGTCAATTTCCACCTTCTCAGGTCGAGCCTGACTCGAGACCATCCTTATTGTCTCCCCTCTGGACCTTCTGTCGATGATTTTGCGTCTACACGCTTTGGTTATTGTCAGAGGGAATAGTTTTTCTCTCTACTCTATTAAAACCTCTTATCAGGTTGTAAATGTCGAGCTGGTTACCTCTAACCCTCACCAATCCTCTTGTGTCATTACCCTGTTATGTCCAGGTGAGGGCAATGCTGAAAGGAATCCATTAATGGATTAGGAATGAGGCTTGTTAGTGCCAATAATTAGCCACATCATTTATAGAATCATAGAAGCCCTACAATGTTGAAGGAGGCAATGTGGCCGAGTGAGCCTGCACTGACAACAATCCCACCCAGCCCCTATCCTTTTGATTTGATTTGATTTATTATTGTCACATGTATTAACATACAGTGAAAAGTGTTGTTTCTTGCGCACTATACAGACAAAGCATACCGTTCATAGAGGAGGAAACGAGAAAGTGCAGAATGTAGTGTTACAGTGCAGAAGGAGGCCATTCGGCCCATTGAGTTGACACCGACAACAATCCCACCCAGCCCCTACCCCATATTTACTCTGGCTAGTCCCTCTGACACTAAGGGCCCGATTTTACCATTTTGATTCTAAGTGCCGAATCTGGGCGTAGTACAGATCCGACCTCGAACTCCGCTTTCCAGCCATCTCTCCCGCTCTCTTGCCCCTGCAGGGAAGAGTAATCTGTGGCTGGTAGTGTACCAGTGATGGTGTATCCCTTTACAGGCCCAGCTTGGTCCTTTTCCAGTGTCTCCTCTTGGAGTTGTACCTGATCTTGTTGCCGGTTTTCATGCGGATCCACTGTGGAATCGGCCGGTTCTGCTTCATCTTCTTAGCGAGGAATCGCTTCATCCTGAAGGTTTTGTGGGATGGCATAGCCGCAGGTCCACTCCGGGAGGAGGCATTCGTTCCTCCGGTGGGGAGGAGGGATCGCCCGCAGAGTGGCAGCGGACACCCCTGCCCCGCCCCCAGAAGACGATCTGTCCCGCCTCCTCCTCCCCTCCCCCCACCTCCCCCGAGAGATACATCTGACCCGCCTCCTCCTCCTCCTCCCCCCCGCCCCCCAGAGATACATCTGACCCGCCTCCTCCTCCCCCCCCGACAGATACATCTGACCCGCCTCCCTCCTCCCCCCACCAGAGGATGCTCTGACCTGCCTCCCTCCTCCCCCCCCCGCCCCGCTCCCCCCGCCTCCAAGAGGATGATCTGGGTCAGAGAGCCGTTGCAGGCTCTGACCCGGCTCTTCGGAAGCTGCAGCGTCGGCTTTGGATTTTTATTTGGCAGGTCGCTAAAAGCGTGGATCCGGAACAGACCAGAAGAAGGTAAAGTGGGAATTGATGGTAGAGTTGGGCGGGCAGGTAATTAAATCAATTTAAATCCATGCTAATGCATTTAAATCGTCAGGGCACCCGATTCGGGCGCGGAACGGATCCACGCCACTCGCGGCTCTCGGTAAAGTGGCGATTTGCTTGGACGCGGGTGCAGATCGCGATAAAGGCCTCACATCCGACTTTACCGCGATTTCGCGCCCGAAAACGGGTGCAAATTGTTGGTAAAACCAGGCCCTAAGTGTCAATTCAGCATGGCCAATCAACCTAACCTGCACATCTTTGGACTGTGGGAGGAACACAGTAAGAAGTTTAACAACACCAGGTTAAAAGAAGGGGCTTAGAGCTCCGAAAGCTTGTGTGGCTTTTGCTACCAAATAAACCTGTTGGACTTTAACCTGGTGTTGTTAAACTTCTTACTGTGTTTACCCCAGTCCAACGCCGGCATCTCCACATCTGTGGGAGGAAACCAGAGTACCCGGAGGAAACCCACGCAGACAGTGACCCAAGCTGGGTTCCTGGCGCTGTGAGGCAGCAGTGCTAACTTCTGTGCCACCGTGCCGCCTATGTACTCTATGTACTCTATGAATGGTATGTATTGTTTGGATAGTGTGCACGAAACAATACGTTGATTTGATTTATTATTGTTACATGTTATTATTGTTACATGTATTAGTATACAGTGAAAAGCATTGTTTCTTGCGCATTGCACAGACAAAGCATACCGTACGCAGGGGAGGAAAGGAGAGAGTGCAGAATGTAGTGTTACAGTCATAGCTAGGGTGTAGAGAAAGATCAACTTAATGCAAGGTAAATTCATTCAAAAGTCTTTTGATTGTATCCCAATACATGTGACACTAATAATATGTCAAATCAAATCAAATGGCTGACAGCTCCCTGAACCCAGCAATAACACCAGAAGCAGCAGCCACTGGTGGGACTGTAGCCAGTTCCCAACTGCAAAGAGCCAGGAAGTCAGGTAGGAAGGTAAGTTAGGGACTGTTTCAGCAGGGCCAGGGTGGGTAGACGTGGCCAGGGGAGAAAAACACAGGGAGGTGGGGTGGAAGACCCTTGGGCCTCTGATGGACCAGAAAGGAGGTAACCTCCCACTTTGTTCCCCACCGACCCATGCCATGAAAGCTGCCAGTTTGGCCTCTCTCAATGTTGGTTAAATCCCAGCAGCGGCGACAAGTTGAGGTCCTTAAGTGGGATCAATTGTCCCCCCGGTGTATGGGCCACCTGACGCAGCTGGTAAAACTGCAGTAGCAGCAGGGACATCAGATAGGCAGTGGACACAGTGTCCATATCTTGGTGCTCAATTTTACAGGTATCCCATCTGTCAATCTGCCCCAGGAGAGCGTAAAATTCAGTCCATGAACTCTTATCCTCTCCACAGATGCTGCCTGTCCATGTCCAGCATTTTCTCTTTGTATTTCAGATTGCCAGTATTTGCACTGCTTTACATGAAGAATGGGCGCTAGGTCAACACACAAAAGAGTGAAGAGCACACTTGGAATCGCATCGAAAAAGACTGAATGAAATGTGTAGAAAAAAAAGGGAGCTAGAGAGTAGAAATCAAAATCTGGCTCCCATATTGCACATTACATTGACTGCCGTGAAGAAAATCATTTGTTTAAAAAAGACTGCTTCTACTTTTGTCAAAGTTGATTTCTGGCAGCGATGCAAGTCTGAGCTAACGCCTCTGCTGACATCTGGAGCCACCTCAGGTTTGTTGCTCCTGGCACCACCAGAAGACAAATCTTTCTGTTCACAACATAAACAGGTGCTACCGGTAGTGCTGCCATTTAGTTCTGGCTGCGGCTGGATGAATGCTTATCTTGCCTTTATCAGCCAGCGCTCACCACGTTGTCTTGTACAGGCCTTTCCAACGCGACAGTATTTTAGAAAGAAACTTGAAAGCTGCGTCAAAACCCCATTCTTTGAAATGCACCAAAACACAAACTCGAATTAATTACGCAACGTCAGCGGCCTTTGCACACTGTGGAACCAAAATAAACGTTCACGCTGCGCTGAGAATTGTCAAAATCCCAAACTACGAGCTCAATCTGCGAGTACAGTGGCCCATTGTCTGCTTTAGCTTCACAAATCTCAGCCCACTGTATTGTCTCAAAGAAATGCAATTAACACAGGAGGTCAAACATATGTAGGCTGAGAAAGCCTGCAGCAGCAGACAGATGAACAAAGGAGATTGTCTCACAGTTTCTCAGGTTGTTCACTGGCCATGAGACAGGACAGCTCCCACTCAAAACAATGTAGTCTGTAATGGCCATGACATTTTATCTGCAGTTGAGGGAAGCATTAAGGTTAATCTCAAAATTATACTCCAGTCGTCTTCTTTTTCCTTATGGGCCTACGGAATGTTGGGGGAGGGGTTGGTGTGGGAAGATGTGGTTAAACTGGTTGTGGGTGGCAGCACAAAACATTAACTTCAATGGAAAAGAACGTTTAGCAGGGTGTAAAACATGCAGCCCATTCAACAGCATCGATTTGGGTAACTGCCCAAGGTCAATTTTACCTTCATAATCTTTTATAAGTGCCATGATTTTAAAGAGATTACACAATATATTCACATCTATGCAATGTGTTACTGACCTGTTCAGACTAGGCAGGCTTCAGGTTTGATCCATAGCCTGTGGGCAGCAGTATAATTGGCTTCAGCAATCTTGGATTAAGGGAAGGAGTGTCAAATCTTGATCATCATCCAGTGGCTCCTGCTGGAAGTTTGCACGTGGTGGTGATGACTTCCCATCATTTAAATATCGACTGTCACTCAATCTAGGTTTTTCTGGCCTTTGACAATTTCAGGATGGACTGGTGTGGAAAAGATGGTGGAGATATGGGGACAGAGTGGTGGGTGACGGGGGCAGAGGGGGCGGATGTATTGCTCCGACCTGCACTCCCCACCTGCCCATTAGAAAAGTTGGTCGCATACCAACAGACTTTTAAAAAATGCCTGCTCAGCAGCGATATTGCACTGTGGTGGCCTTAACAAAGATGTGGAAATGCCGGCGTTGGACTGGGGTAAGCACAGTAAGAAGTCTCACAACACCAGGTTAAAGTCCAACAGGTTTATTTGGTAGCACAAGCCAGTGGACTTTAACCTGGTGTTGTGAGACTTCTTACTGGCCTTAACAAACTCAGGGACTGACTTCCACCCCTCAATGGAAGGAAGTCCTGCCCTTGATAGCTGCCAGCAAATCTGATTGGCTGGCAACTGGTGAGTCGTGGCAGCAGTAGAGCTTAGAACGGCGCTGGGACTGTAAGGAGATCCATGGTGAAGTGTCATGGGCTTCAGAGACAACACAGGTAAGTCAGATGTGCAGAGAAGGAATGGGCACACTCGGGCGGGGGGGCGGGGAGGGGGCGGCGGCGGGGGTGGGGGGGGGGGAGTGGGTTTTGGATGATCGGCAAGCAGGCACAAAATCAGGCATATGATCTTGTGGGGAGATGGGTAATTACTATCCTCTTTCCAAACTCCCTTTCTTCTCCAAAGTCTTGACCGTGTAGTCACCTCGCTTCCCAGTGCTTCCCAGTGTTTCATGTTTGAATCCCCCCCAATCAGTTTTCCACCCCGCCACAGGACCAAAATGGCTCTTTCAAAAGTCATAACGGACATGCCATGTGACTATGGCAAAGGTGAACAATGCCTCCTCATCCATCCTGACCTGCCTGCAGCCTTTGACACGGTTGACCATAACATCCTCCTCCAATGTCTTTCCACTGCTGTCCAGCTGACTGGGACTGCTCTTGCCTGGCTCCATTCTAATCCATCTAATCATAACCAGTGACTTGCACTTCTGCTTTAGTTGGGTCAGCATCACAGATAAACATCCACATTCCGCCAATGTTTACATTGGTAGAAACCAGGCATGACCAGTTGAATTGATACTGCTGATAATGAAAACCTTTAAATGGAAATAATCTAAAGATGGGTCTTGAAGATTGAGTGATGGGATGTGACTATTTCCTTTGACAGCTTGTTCCATTGTGAGATTGTCCTTGGGAAGAAAGATTGTTGATTCACAAATGGAAATGGAAATAAATGGTCTTTGTAGTTTGTGTGGACGGTTACCTCATGCTTCTTCATTGCTGGAGGGCACCAGGTACTTGATTCTCACTGCTCCCTTTCATATTTTATAGGAAGTGGTAAATTTATTATTCTCCCTCCTTTGCTTCTCTTTCTGCTCCCCCAACATTACCTCTGTTGTCCCAAGGATCAAATCAAATCAAATCAAATTCTCTCTTGGCCAATCTTATTTCTCATCCACCTGCTGCCCCTCAGTAACATTATTCAAAAGTACAACATTAGAATCACAGAACCCCTACAATGCAGAAGAGGGCATTCGGCCCATTGAGTCTGCACTGTCTCTCCGACACAGCATCTTACCCAGGCCCCTCACCCCTGTCCTATCCCTGTAACCCCACACATTTACCAGAGCTAATCCATCTAACCTACACATCTTGGGACATTGAGGGGCAATTTTAGCATGGCCAATCCATTTAACCTGCACATATTTGAACTGTGGGAGGAAGCTGGAGCACCTGGAGAAAACCCACATAGACACTGGGAGAATGTGCAGACTCCACACAGACAGTTACCCCAGGCTGGAATTGAACCTGGGTCCCTGGAGATGTGAGGCAGCAGTGTGCCGCGTGTCACATGTAAGCTGAGTACACTCAGCTCTACCTCCACCACATCCTTGTACTCCTTGACTGTTGCTAAATTATCCGACTGCTTAATCATCATCCAGTATTGGAGTAGCAGAAATTTCCTCCAATTAAAAATTGGGAAGACTGAAGTCACTGTTTTATGTCTACACTCCAAACTCCATTCCTTAGCTACTACCTGGCAACAATCTGAGACTAAACCAGACTGTTAGCAATCACAGTGCCACATTTGATCATAGGGCCCAGTTTTGCAAAGGTAAATTGACAATTATACTGATAAACATAATGTAAGTGTTGAGATGCATTAGAGTATTTTCCAATTGGGAAAAGTGGTATTATGAATTTAAAAGTGAAGAAAACAGCACTTCAGAAGTCTTGTGTCATGATTTGAAGTAATTTAAATATCCACAGTGCTTTCAACTTTAAGGAAATAATCTCTATAGTTTTCACTTAGAGAAAGAAAAACAGCGTGTGGACTGCTTTGATTGACAGGCCATCAGATGTAGCTTAGAAAAAACCTAGCCAACTGCTTTTTCTAGTTTCAATAAGCTTCTTGTGTGCAGTTGGAAGGGTTTATTTTGACAGTTGAGCCTATTAAGAATGCTTGGCTGAGTTTCAAAAGCTAAGAACCACTTACTTAGCAGAGGGTTGTGTTTAAAGTTCAACTGCTAGTTTTAAGAAGTTATTAAAAGGATTAGTGGTGCTTGATGTGGTTACGAAACAGATGTTTGTTTGTTTTTTTCCAACAACTTGAAGGGATTTAAAATTCTTTCTTTGATATGGAGTTTTCTATCAGCATGAATGTGAATGTTTACAACTCTATTAAATTGTTATGGGTGTACTTTTTCCATGTCCATTTCAAAGACTTCCCAATGCTGCTATGTGGTTTCTGAATACTGTACACTGTTAATACTAGGTGAGCAACTATGCAGGATATATGGGAACCATGAAGAGGCATGGAGGAGGAATGAGGGGAGGATGAGGAGTGAAGATTGGGGTCATAAGAATTGTGTTGGAGAGGCAGGCCAATTAATTCCAATAAATACATATTGTAGAAGAATGAATCCAATGAGTATTTACCTTATTCAGGTTTATTTTCAAGCCTGCCGAGAATAGACACAAACTCTCCCGGCTCATTCCTTTCCAACACACCAGGCAACCAGTGCTGGATGACCCTTCCTTATATACAAATGAGCATAATTAACAGATCACCATTCAGCACCCATTCACATTGTTACCTTCAAGTACTGGGTGTTTAATTAAATAGAACTGATTAGATTCTAACAAGGCCTTCGAACTGGCCCATCTCGGCATCCACACAGGGGCAGAGGTGCCTGACTTAGGTTTCCGAAATTGGGAAATGGCCTGACTCACATTTCCTGAGCCGAGCACAAAAATCCAGCCAACAGACATAATCCATCCCGGGCGCAAGTAACTGGGTTGAATTGCTTACTCCATTTATTTAAAGAAAGCGGAACAAGGTGGGAGATAAGATAAGCAGTCGATCTGATACAATAAGTTTTCTGTCACTAAAGTTAGCTACTTAGATTCACAAAAATTGGGTCTTCTAACCCAGATAAAGGAATCTGATTTAGTACGAATGCTGGGAGCCACTCTCTGATGCGCGATATAACTCACGAGGCGAGAGATGCTCGAGAAAATAAAGGCTTTTATTGACTACTACAATAGAGCTACCATATATAATACACGATCCCAGACTAAAGGGTCCCAGACAGAGCAGTGACCTTTATACCTCTCCCAGGAGGCGGAGCCCAACTGGGATGTACCATAATAACTATATTACAGGTAGAACAGCCCAACCCTAACCCCAACAGTAACATGTAGAATAGCGCAACCCTAACCCCAACAGTAACATATATACAGACTCATAGTACTGGCCAGACCCTGGCTCAGTACTACCTGGTGGGAACCAACGATGGTTCACCACATTCACCCCTCCTTTGAAGACAAAGGCCGGCAGGGTACAAAGAAACACAGAACAATTGGTCATCAGTCTATAAGTTCAGACGGTCTGGGGGACCGCACCGTCGTTGTGACCTCCTCAACACCGGCGATGACACCGGTGTAGGCACTCGCGGTGGCGTTCTCCCCAAGGCGGTGTCCAACGGCTCCTCCAATGTTTCACGGGCTGGTAGACCCCGAGGTGGTGACAATCTGCTGAACTCGGACACGCCTTGAAGTGGCGACCATCCCCTGGACTCAGGCAAGCTGTACACGGGAGTAAAAGGGTTAAGTGATGGTCCCGATGCTGCCCGCACCGTTTCAGGAGGGGAAACAATAGTTGGGGGGTCTCTAACAGGAGGTATGGGAGCGACAGGGGTTTCCAAACCCCTGCTGGCGCCAGGTCTCGAATCGAGACCGTATCCTCTCGCCCGTCAGGGTATGCCACATAGGCATACTGAGGGTTGGCGTGGAGGAGATGGACCTGTTCAACCAAAGGGTCGGACTTGCAGGTCCTAACATGTCGCCGCAGGAGGACAGGTCCTGAGTACGTCAACCAAGACGGCAATGAGGTCCCAGAGGAAGACTTCCGAGGGAATGAAAACAGTCTCTCATGGGGAGTAGCGTTGGTTGCCGTACACAGGAGTGAGCGTATGGAGTGGAGTGCATCAGGGAGCACCTCTTGCCAATGGGAGACTGGAAGGCCTTTTGACTTCAACGCCAGTAAGACAGCCATCCAGACTGTAGCATTCTCACGTTCCACCTGTCCGTTACCCCTAGGGTTGTAGCTCGTGGTTCTACTAGAGGCAATCCCGTATGAGAGCAGGTATTGCCTCAAGTCATCGCTCATGAACGACGAGCCCCTATCGCTGTGGATGTAACAGGGGTAACCGAACAGGGTGAAAAGATCACGAAATGCCTTGATAACCGTGGCAGCGGTCGTATCAGAACAGGGAATGACAAAAGGGAATCGTGAGTACTCATCAACCACATTGAGGAAGTACACATTCCGATTTGTCGAGGGAAGGGGGCCCTTAAAATCCACACTCAGTCTTTCGAAGGGACGAGTGGCCTTAACGAGTTGTGCCCTGTCAGGTCGGTAAAAGTGCGGTTTGCATTCTGCGCATACCCGGCAGCTTCTGGTTATGGACCTGACATCCTCCACCAAGTAGGGTAGATTCCGGGCT
Organism: Mustelus asterias; assembly: GCF_964213995.1. Taxonomy (NCBI): domain Eukaryota; kingdom Metazoa; phylum Chordata; class Chondrichthyes; order Carcharhiniformes; family Triakidae; genus Mustelus; species Mustelus asterias. Next base: position 53,027,377 of record NC_135807.1, on the reverse strand, counting down.
TTTATGAAGTGGTAGAGCCGAGTGACCCCTGGATGGCAGAGGTCATTGTGGAGAGCCTGCAACCGATTCTCCTGCATACTGGCGCATGTTCCACGCGATAGGGCATCCGAGGGCTCGTTGAGTTTCCCTGGATGATACATGATGTCGTAATTATAGGTGGAGAGTTCGATTCTCCACCTCAAGATCTTATCGTTCTTGATCTTGCCCTGTAACGTGTTATTGAACATGAATGCCACGGGCCGCTGGTCCGTGAGCAGGGAGAACCGTTTTCCCGCCAAGTAATGGCGCCAATGCCTGACGGCCTCCACAATGGCCTGGGCCTCCTTTTCCACTGCCGAATGTCGAATTTCAGGGCCTTGGAGGGTGCAAGAGAAAAAGGCGACGGGCCTGCCCGCCTGGTTAAGTGTGGCGGCCAGGGCGAAATCAGATGCATCGCTCTCCACCTGGAAGGGGATGGACTCATCGATAGCGTGCATCGTGGCTTTCGCGATGTCGGCTTTTAGTTTTTCAAAGGCCAAACGAGCCTCTGGTGCTGGGGGAAAAGAGGTAGACTTGATGAGCGGACGGGCTTTGTCCGCCTAACTGGGAACCCACTGTGCGTAGTAAGAGAAGAAGCCTAAGCATCTTCTCAGTGCTTTTGCGCTAGTGGGCAGGGGAAGTTCGAGGGGACGCATACGGTCTGGATCAGGGCCAATGACCCCGTTTTCCACCACGTATCCGAGGATAGCTAGGCGGCGCGTGCAAAATACACATTTCTCCCTGTTGTAGGTCAGATTCAGACGAGATGCAGTGCGTAGGAATCTAAGAAGGTTGGTATCGTGGTCCTGCTGGTCATGGCCGCAGATGGTGACGTTATCCAGGTACGGGAAGGTAGCCCGCAGTCCGTTATGGTCCACCATTCGGTCCATAGCACGCTGGAAGACCGAGACCCCATTGCTGACACCAAAAGGAACCCTTAGAAAGTGGTACAAGCGACCATCCGCCTCAAAAGCCGTGTATTGTCGGTCCTCTGGGTGAATGGGGAGTTGGTGGTAGGCAGACTTTAGGTCGATGGTGGAGAACACCCGGTACTGCGCAATCTGGTTGACCATGTCAGATATGCACGGGAGGGGATACGCATCCAGCTGCGTGTATCTGTTAATGGTCTGACTATAGTCTATGACCATCCGGGGTTTGTTCCCACTCTTGACCACCACGACCTGTGCTCTCCAAGGACTAGCGCTAGGTTGTATGATCCCTTCCTTGAGGAACCGCTGAACCTCAGATCGAATGAATATCCGATCCTCAGCGCTGTAACGCCTACACTTAGTCACGATGGGCTTGCAGCCTGGCACGAGATTCTGGAATAAGGAGGGTGTGGTAATCTTAAGCGTCGAGAGGCTACAGGTGGAGCGCGTTGGGCAATTTAGAGGCTGCGAGTCTCCCACTGAAAGTGGAGGGAATGGCCCACCATACTGTAGGGTTACACTCTTCAAGTGGACCATGAAATTTAGTCCGAGGAGTATTGGCGCGCAAAGGTGCGGTAACACCAGGAGCTTGAAGCTCTCGTAAACCGTGCCCTGCACCGTTAGATTTACCACGCAACTCCCTAGCACGGTGACAGACCGGGACCTTGACGTCATCGAAATTGTCCGCTTGACAGGCTGGATCTGGAGGCCACACCGCTTCACGGCGTCTGGGTGAATAAAGCTCTCCGTGCTCCCGCTGCCAAACAGACAATAAATCGTGCGGTTGTTTACCTGTATGTCCATCATGGACTTGTCGAGTCTGTGGGGCTTTGCCTGGTCCAGGATGATCGACGCCACCGTTGGTTCGTGGACGCCACTGCAGGCAGCTGAGATGGGTGATGACGACCCCTGCTGGTCATTCGCGGTCGGTTCCGACCAAAATGGCTGCTCCCATAGGTCGCACGTGGGCGATGGCGCCAAAATCAGCGACCCCTGGTGGTCGCGCGTCTCTTGCGACTCCGTCGTCTGGAATGGCGACGTCCTGGCCTCTCATGTGGAAGAAACCCTTGACGATGCCGACGACGAGGAAACCGGCTCCGGGGAGTCACACGCCGCACTGCTGTTCCTGGATGGAAGTTTGGATCGGCATACCTTCGAATAATGCCCCTTCTTGCCGCAGGCGGAGCACAACACCGCTTTAGCGGGACATCGCTGCCGAGTGTGCTTCACTCCCCCACAGAAGTAACACTGCGGGCCGCCTGGAGCTGCTGCCGTCGTCAGGCCCGAGGGTGGGCACGCCATCACGCCGCTTTTCGGACCCGCTGGATGAAGTGGGGTCTGTGACTGCCCATGCCACGCTGTCTCCACGTGGTCGTCGGGATACATCGCCAGGCTTTTGGAGGCCGTTTCTAGCGTATCCGCTAGCTCTATAGACTTAGTGAGATCGAGATTACCTTGCTCCAACAGCCGAAGTCGGATATAAGACGATCCAATTCCTGCCACAAACGCATCTCGAGTTCATGTTCTGGTCTGCAGTTACAGCCCCTGGCTAGCTGTAGGAGCTCGCACGCATACTGTTCCGTCGTTTCGCCGGGCTGCCGTCGTCGAGTGGCTAAGAGATATCGAGCATGCATCTCGTTTGGCGGTTTAATGTAGCGCTTCTTAAGAAGCTCGAGGGCCCCTTTGTAGTCGGTGGCCGCACGGATCGCTAAATATACAGCGTCGCTTACCCTCGCGTGGAGGACCCGGAGTCTGTCGTCGTCTGTGGTGACCGCTGCGGAGGCTTCGAGGTAATCCTGAAAACATTTCAACCAGTGGTCGAAGGCGTTCGAGGCGCCCGCCGCATGTGGGTCCAGCGTAAGCCGTTCGGGTTTAAGCATTTGCTCCATGCTCTCTGTGTCGTTTTCTTATTTTTTCAACGACGAGAGTTCAATTAGTAGTCAATAAAATTGATGCGCGATATAACTCACGAGGCTAGAGATGCTCGAGGAAATAAAGGCTTTTATTGACTACTACAATAGAGCTACCATATATAATACACGATCCCAGACTAAAGGGTCCCAGACAGAGCAGTGACCTTTATACCTCTCCCAGGAGGCGGAGCCCGACTGGGATGTACCATAATAACTATATTACAGGTAGAACAGCCCAACCCTAACCCCAACAGTAACATGTAGAATAGCCCAACCCTAACCCTAACAGTAACATATATACAGACTCATAGTACTGGCCAGACCCTGGCTCAGTACTACCTGGTGGGAACCAACGATGGTTCACCACACTCTCCCAGAATCTGAGTTAATCAAGTGTATAAGCTGTCTGTGAGCGCATGTTCAGCACTACACAGGTATGGACACAGAGTTTACTCTGCTAATTTCCATTAGTGCTTTTATAAATGATGTGATGACCAACTTGTCAAAAATGATAGATATAGGAGTGGCATGGTGGCACAGTGGCTAGCATTGCTGCCTCACAGCGCCAGGGACCCAGATTGCTGACTTGGGAGACTGTGCGGAGAATGCCTCTGGGTGCTCCAGTTTCCTCCCACAGTCTCAAAGACATGCTGGGTAGGTGCATTGGCCATGCTAAATTCTCCCTCAGTGTACCCAAACAAGCGCCAGAGTGTGGCGACTAGGGGATTTTCACAGTAACTACATTGCAGTGTTAATATAAGCCTACTTGTGACTAATAAATAACCTGTTGACTTTTTATATTGGTAAATAGATTACTTGCCACAAATGTAGTAGAGTACAATAATTGATCCAATTTATAGCAAAACTAATAAATCCAATATAGAAAATATAATTTATTTTAGACAAAACAATTTTTAGATACTGTGAGCATTACAAAAGCTGTTGTTATCTCATTTAATCTAAATCTATATTGTGAAGATAAATAACTCCAGTGAAATTATTGATAGAAAAGACTAATTGGTATAAATGATCTCTGCAGTTTTGTGATGTACCACACAAGGCTACTCCTACCCAAGAACTCTTCAGGATTCCAACATGAAGTTGTAGAAGACTAATTATAATTTATATGTTTGCAATACTTGATTTTCAGTTTAAATCTATGGAATAAAAATCCTCAATATTTAGGCAAATTGTTGAGAAATCAGATAGCAAACACATCAAAAATGCATAATTGTCCACAGCTTAATGTGGCAGGACTGCAGAACTTAGATCTTATCTGTTGGTTGTTGAATCACTTAGCTCTATCACATCTGCTCCTGCTGTATGTAAGTAGTCCTGTTTGTAGCTTCACAAGGTTGACACCGAATTTTTAGGTCTGTCTGGTGCTTGTCGCAGGATGATCTTCTGCACTCTGCACTGGAGGGTAAATGATGGGAACCTGCCAGGAGTACACTGGAGTAGTCAAATTTAAAGATAACTTAAGCCGTAAGGAAGGTTTCAGCAGCTGATGGGCTGAGATGGGGCTGGAGTTGGACAATGTAATGAAGGTGAAAGTAGGCAGCCTCAGTGATGATGTGACTATTAGCAACCTTACCTACTTCAGCTTAGAGAGAGAAAATACAAAGAATGTTCTGTATAAAAAACTGAAATCTGACTTTGCGATGATTGTAAATGGTTGAAATGTCACCGAAATATTTAATTATTGCACTATTTCTCTCAACAATCTTCATCCAGCCTGAACAGTGCAATCAGAATGTAATTCCTCACCTACTGCTAAATCCTGTTCTTTTCTCATCCTTATGCTATTCAGTATCCCCACACTTTTGACACAGAATCTGCTATAGCATTGCATCCTTTCAATCTTTTTCTGTTTGGATAGAGGAATAAGATTTACTGGACTAATGACAACACAAATTGTTTTCCATTTTCATAGCTCACCCAGCCCATTTCCTGATAACCCATCACTAAAAGTTTTTTGTTTTAATTACAAGCTTTGATGGACTTCTTTTAGAAACAAGTCCCACAACTATGTGGATAATTAGGCTGCCATGTAATATGATCTGCTTCCTTCAATGGCCTTGAAGGGGGCAGACTGCTTCCCTGCATCACTGCCTTTCTGGTTTAATGATGTGGAGATGCCGGCGTTGGACTGGGGTAAACACAGTAAGAGGTTTAACAACACCAGGTTAAAGTCCAACCGGTTTATTTGGTAGCAAATACCATAAGCTTTCGGAGCGCTGCTCCTTCGTCAGATGGAGTGGAAATGTGCTCTCAAACAGTGCACAGAGACACAAAATCAAGTTACAGAATACTGATTAGAATGCGAATCCCTACAACCAGCCAGGTCTTAAAGATACAGACAATGTGGGTGGAGGGAGCATTAAGCACAGGTTAAAGAGATGTGTATTCATCCTTGCCAAGTTCTGCACACATGAGGACGGCCTAAACCGGGATGTTGGATTTATGTCACATTATCAGTAACCCCCACAGCTTGCCTCCTGGACTTGCAGGCTTTCCTGTCTGGAGACAATACACATCTCTTTAACCTGTGCTTAATGCTCCCTCCACCCACATTGTCTGTATCTTTAAGACCTGGCTGGTTGTAGGGATTCGCATTCTAATCAGTATTCTGTAACTTGATTTTGTGTCTCTGTGCCCTGTTTGAGAGCACATTTCCACTCCATCTGACGAAGGAGCAGCGCTCCGAAAGCTTATGGTATTTGCTACCAAATAAACCTGTTGGACTTTAACCTGGCGTTGTTAAAACTCTTACTGTGTTCACCCCAGTCCAACGCCGGCATCTCCACATCATTTCTGGTTTAATGCAGGTCAGGAACTCCTGTGCCAGGATTGTAGTCAGGAGTGAAGCAATTCAGGCAATCACCTCAGTAACTTTCCTGTGGTTTGAATTGTAAAAATAAATAATGCTGCTAATAAACAGGGTCCTGTAATATTAAGTAACAAAGAAAAGATCTCACCTCTCAAAAATGCAGCTCTATTTTTACAGCACGATGGCACAGTGGTTAGCACTGCTGATCACAGTGCCAGGGACCCAGGTTCCATTCCGGCCTTGGGTGACTATGGCCCCGTTTGCATGTCCTCCCCACGTCTGCATGGGTTTCCGCCGGTTCCCTCCCACAGTCCATAAATGTGAAGGTTCGGCGGATTGGCCATTCTAAATTGCCACTTAGTGTCCAAAGATGTGTACATTAGATAAATTAGCCATGGTAAATGCACGCGGTTATGGGGATCGGGAAGAGAGTAGGTGAGGTGAGATGCTCTTTTGGAGAGTTGGTGCAGACTCGATGGGCCAAATGGCCTCTTTCTGCACTGTAGGGATTCTACGGTTCTATGGTATTCGGGGGATGAAAATTTGTAAATGTACACTTCAACGACACTTTAAATTAAATCTGAACAGAATGGAGGTGAAAATCCTGGATCTATTTAGGAAACAAAAAGGGAACTGGAAGCAGCTTTTGAATGGATGAACCAGTTTGGACTGAATCATGTTGTGTAATTTTGCCTTATGAAATAGATAAGCCACAGTTTTTCCAAAGATTGATTGAGTTCTATCCAATGAGTTCCTCAGTAATATGGAACCAAATTAGGTTCCAAGTTTGATTCCTGATCTATGCTGTCAACTGATCTCACCTGACAGGAGGTGTGCAAATGACTTCAACTCACAAAGGTTTGGAAATAGAAAATAAAGTAAGAAAGTGCCCACTGGAATTGTCTGTAAAGAAGTAAGATCATCGAGACTGAAGATGGGCACAGGGATCCTGTCAAAGTCCTGACTTGCAGACCCATGTAGGCATTGCTAAATGACTTTCAAACTCTGATGGGGGCAACACGGTGGCACAGTGGTTAGCACTGCTGCCTCACAACGCCAAGGACCTGGGTTCAATTCTGGTCTCGGGTGTCTGTGTGGAGTTTGCATGTTCTCCTTGTGTCTGCGTGGGTTCCCTCCGGGTGCTCCGGTTTCCTCCCACAGTCCAAAGATGTGCGGGTTAGGTTGATTGGCCATGCTAAATTGCCCCTTAGTGTCCCAAGATGTGTAGGTTAGTTTTAGGGGGGCTAGGGTAAATAAATGGGGTTACGGGGATAGGGCCTGGATGGGATTGTGGTTGGTGCAGACTCGATGGGCCAAATGGCCTCCTTCTACACTGTAGGGATTCTATGTATTCTATAACAATTCCCCTGTTCCTTAGAATCCTTGGTGAATGTCTCTAACTGTGAGCTGCAGTTGGAGACTTGTGAGAGGTACTTAGCTGAATATTTACCCAGGAAATATTAGGCAGATTAAAACCTAGTCTAACTGCTGGGTAACTACACAACTGATCCCACCAGCAGCCCAAATCTCAGCTCTCGCATGACTTTACCTGCTCGCTCCACCCATCGATGGGCAGGACGAGCTGGTAAAATTCCGCCCAGCATTTCAGTTATGGGAGAGTTTTGCCATTGACTACCGCATCTTACTCTCCCAAGTTTATATTATTCTTTACTTTTATTCACTTGGAATATGAAGAAGCAATTGTCTGCATATACAAACACCTCAGTTTTGTGAATTGATCTCCATTGCGCATGTGAAAGAGCGCGAGTCAAATGTTCTTGTAAGAAAACAAGTTCTTCACAACAAAACTGAATTTTCATTATGCAAACACGCTGGTGTGCCAAAACCTACTCAATGGGCGGGATTTTCCAGCTGAGCTCATCCCTCGCCCCCATGGTCCGCCCCTTGCATGCTCCGATTCCCGTGCTGGGCGGGACCCGACAATTCAAGCCAATGTGTTCAATGGGACATTAAGGTTATTGTTCTGAAGTCAGGTTGGGACTATGAAAAAGCATTTATTAATCTTGTGAAAACCAGGCAGTAAGTTTAAAATTGTTGGTGAAAAAATATAGGCTGGACATTTTTTTCAATACTCCACTGGGACGTTTGGTGTTCACCCCTTCCTGCCCATCATTGCCCAGCTGACAAGGTGGAAGGGAGGGCTCTGGCTTCTTGGTAGATTCTGCTACTATCGGTTTCTTTCACTGCTGCTCCTTGCCCCACTTACTGCCCCCTCACGGCTGCCAGGAAAAAGATGGTGGCCAGTCTAGGGTAGTGGGGGTAGATGTTCAATACTCCATTAACGGTGGGAAAGGGACTGGTATAGCCTTCCTCATTTGTCCCTAGTACTGTACTTCATTAGGTCAAGGTTTCAATTGAGGTGTAAAAATATTCTTGGAATCCTCTCAGTGTTATTCCCATCACCCATCACCTTGGAATATTGGTTCAGCTCTACTCATGCTGTACTTGATCTGAACCATTGCAGCACCACCACAATTCATCCCCCCTTCCCCCCCGAAGCCACAGGCCAGTAGTCAACATAATTTCAGTAAAGTAATAGAAGTTGGCACTTTCTTGACTCCGAATTAGAGGGCTGTGGATTTCAGTCTCAGTTGGTGACTTGTGCTTATAATCTAGGCTGATGGACCAGTGCATTACTGGGGAAATGCTGCACAGTAAGAAGTCTCACAACACCAGGTTAAAGTCCAACAGGTTTATTTGGTAGCAAATACCTTAAGCTTTCAGAGCACTGCTCCTTCGTCAGATGGAGTGGAAATGTCTTTGGAGATGCCGGCGTTGGACCGGGGTAAACACAGTAAGAAGTCTCACAACACCAGGTTAAAGTCCAACAGGTTTATTTGGTAGCAAATTTGCTACCAAATAAACCTGTTGGACTTTAACCTGGTGTTGTGAGACTTCTTACTGTGTTTACCCCAGTCCAATGCCGGCATCTCCACATCAATGCTGCATTGTCAGAGGTGCAGGAAATGTTCAACTGAGACCTTGCTTGTTTGCCCCTGTAGGTTAGGGCCCCATGACACCATCTTAAGAACAACTGGGGGCTTTCAATCAAAAATGTAGGTTATCCCCGCTACCCGCCTGGGGAATCTTGCTGTGTAAAAATCAGATGTCATGTTAGCTTACACAGTGCAAATGATAGATTGGATATTGATCATGTTGGGACAATCTGAGGCTGTAACAAGGTGCTTTATAAAAAAATTGTTTTTCTTTATGAAATGACTCAGTTTCCCTAGCACTGAATAGACCACAATTCAGGAAAGCAAAGGAATGCAGCGTGGCTGTTGCTTCCACGATCAATTCATATCCCTCCTCCCTCCAATTATTTTGGTTCTTGTCCAGAAAACAACCAAATCAAAATTTAAGAGAGAGGTAAACATCACTACAAGCAGATGCATATAGCCCATACCCCTGTACAACAATTGATGCATCTGCTGTTTGAAAATTTAAAATATTTTCTAGTCAGTTTCTTGCACAGCCATGATTTGTCTGAAGATATTACAGCACAGTGAGAGCAAGTGACCACTAGAGGGAGAATGAACAGGTGCCGTGATTTTGCGGCCAGATTTCTATTTACATTGTTGGATTTAACAGTGAATCTGACATCTCAAGAATGTCAGTTTTAGATTTGTAAGCCTAGGAAAACTGATGAAATGTGAAAAGCAAGTACAAGTGCATAATAAAGGCAACTTGATAAAAGCAACTTGTTAAAATATGCAAATGATTTTTCAAGGCAGCAGCAAACAAAATCAGTGTCATACAATTCTGTGGTATCAAGTGTAGGAGTATGAAAGCCTTGTATTCGCACTTCAATTTGTCCTTCAGTCAAGACTCGGTTTCAGCATCCAGAAATTGTGCTGAAATCATAACAGACTCAAAGTGCTGCATTCACTCAGTCAATTATCAGCGTCCATAATGGAATTGCGCTACAAGACAACAGCAGCCTGCTTACTTTATCAGTCTTGGACTGACAGGAGTCCTGCCATCAGTAACAGTGCAGCAAACAAAGTACGTTAATGATGCTTGTATGGACCAAATGTTTATGTGGCTGCACCAGTACAGCATTCTAAAACAGAACACATATCTGAAATGCAGACTGTGGGCCTGATTTTACCATTTTCATTCCAAGTGCTGAATTTGGGCGTAATTCAGATCCGACTTGGAAATCTGTTCCCAGGCGCCCCCATATGCACTCAGCCTGAAAAAAAAATTGCGGGTCCCATTCTCGCTGTGGGCGGGGCTTAGCGCGCCCGAAACGATCGGAGCTCTGAACTGCGCATGCACAGTTAGAAAAAAATTTGAAAAAGCGCGCCTGTGTCAGATCGCACCCAGGCCACAGAAAGCGGAGAAGGCGGCCCGGGAGTGAAAAGCGGGAGCGATGGCCCCCACAGACATCACTGTCCCCCTTATCTACCCCCCCATTACCCAGACCGATCGTGACTCCCTAGCCCCTTCTCCCCCTCCACCGATTGCCCGCAGAGTGGCAGCGGACCCCCTGCCCCTCTACCCCCCACCAGTGATCCATCTGCCCCCCCCCACCAGTAAGCGATTGGGCCTCCCCCCCCCCCCCCGCCCCCAGAGAACGATCTGGCCTCACTCCTCAACCCCCCCAGAGAACGATCTGGTTTCACTCATCCCCCCCCCAGAGAACGATCTGCCCTCACTTCTCCCCACCCCCAGAGGAACATCTAATCCGCCTCCTCCTCCCTGCCCACCAGACAACGATCAGCCCTCCCCCCCCCACCAGACAACGATCGCCCCCCCCCCCACCAGAAATACATCTGACCAGCCTCCTCCTCCTCCACCCTTCCCAACCAGACAACGATTTGGCCTCACTCCCCTCCCCCTCCCAACCAGAGAATGATCTGACCCGCCTCCCTCCCTCCCCCCCACCCCTTCCCGCCCCCCCCCCCCCCCCCCCCCCCGCCCCCCACCACCACTGATCTGAGTCAGAGAGCCGTTGGAAGCTCTGAACTCGCCTCTTCAGCAGCTGGAGTGCCTGATTCAGACTTTTATTCAGTAGGTTCATTTTGGCGCGATTCCAGATCGGCGAACACAGTGGTAAAGTGAGAAATGCTGATAAAGTTGGGCGGGCAGTTCGTTAATTCAATTTAAATGCATGCAAATACATTTAAATCGCCGTTGCGCCCGTTTCGGGCCATTCCCGGGTCTCGGTAAAGTGGCCATCTGCGCGGATGCGGGCGCAGATCACGTTAATGGCCTCACAACCGACTTTACCACGTTTTCGTGCCCGCCCTGTACGTTCTCTTCACAGATGTTGATTGATCTTCTGTGTGTTTCCAGCTTTTTCTATTTTTGTTTCATATTTTCAACATCTGGAGCATCATGCTTTTTGCAATATAAAGGTTTGGTATATGAAGGGTTAATACAAACGAAGAACAAAGAACAAAGAACAATACAGCACAGGAACAGGCCCTTCGGCCCTCCAAGCCTGCACCGATCATGTGTTCCTAACTAGACCATCCGTTTGTATCCCTCTATTCCCAGTCTGTTCATCTGGCTATCTAGATAAGTCTTAAATGATCCTAGCGTGTCTGCGTCAACCACCTTGCTTGGCAGTGCATTCCAGGCCCCCACCATCCTCTGTGTAAAATATGTCCCCCGCAGATCTGTATTGAACCTTGCCCCCCTTACCTTGAACTTGTGACCCCTTGTGTTTATCATTTCTGACCTGGGAAAAAGCTTCCAACTGTTCACCCTATCTGTGCCCTTCATAATTTTATAAACTTCTATTAGGTCGCCCCTCAACCTCCGTCTTTCCAGGGTGATCAACCCTAGTTTACTCAATCTCTCCTCATAGCTAATACCCTCCATACCAGGCAACATCCTGCACTCTCTCCAAAGCCTCCACGTCCTTCTGGTAGCGTGGTGACCAGAACTGGATGCAGTATTCCAAATGTGGCCTAACCAACGTTCTATATAACTGCAACATCATATGCCAACTTTTATGCTCTATGCCCTGTCCAATAAAGGCAAGCATGCCATATGCCTTCTTCACCACCTTTTCCACCTGTGCTGCCACCTTTAAGGAAATAATGTGGGAAATAATGGCCACACAGTGACATGAGAGCTCACACATCTAGAGCCAACGTGCTGTTGGACAGAGACTTGTTAAAATCTGGACATGGAGATAGCTCCATGCCGCTATCCTTTATTTTATATATATGTATATAGTTACAGGTAGTTAATACAGACTTGCTGTTAGCATACAGAAGACTATAAAGACTTCCTCAACCTTCTGTAACCAACACCATTACAACGCTTTTCACTTTAAATGCCTTTGGAGGTTGCCTTCAAAACCCAATGCAAAAAAGGTTGATTCCAAGCATTGATTGTTCTTTGTAAATAAATACTGCCTTTCATAAATTCAAATTTGTTCCTGTCCATATTGTGGAAGTTAAATGTTCAACCCTTGCCATAAACTCAGTACTTTTGCTGCTAATTTCATCCCCTTTCTGCACCACAGAACCATGCAGCCTGTTGCAATTACATGTTTTTTAATTCATTCAAGGGATGTAGGTTTTCACTGGCTGGGCCAGAATTCATTGCCATACCTAGTTGCCCTTGAGAAGGTGGTGGGAAGACATCTTCCTGAACTGCTGCAAGCTTTGTGTGTAGGTACATCCACAGTGCTGTTAGTGGGGAGGGGGGGGGGGAGGATTTTAACCCAGGAACAATAATAAAACAGTCATACATTTCCAAGACAGGATGGTGAGTGGCTTGGAGGGGAACTTGCAGGTGATGGTGCTCCCTGGCATTTGCTGCCTTTGCCCATCAAAATGGCAAAGGTCATGGGTTTGGAAGGTGCTGCCAAAGCACTCTGGGTGAATTGCTGCGGTACATCTCTCAGGGATCGAAAGTTGTGAGTTGAACTTCCACTCGACAATTTGAAAACAAAAATCTAGGTGACTCCTGTGCATCATTGGCTCCCTGACCTACAGGAAGCCCAGCTTGTTAATCAGGTTGGCCTTGTGACCCGTTGTAAGTGAAAACTGCACAGCATCTGGTTGGATCCTGCACTGCAAATTCCCCATGGCTTTCCGATAAGCCGCTCAGAGTCTCAATCTAAATAATGATGTTGACTGAATATATAACATAATCACCTGTAATGGAGTGAGAGTCACAGATAATATCCACTGCGACTGGGTGCATTATTCCTCCTGAAATTCCCTACAGCTTTTGACGTCGTCAACTGCACCATCCTCTTCCAACACCTCTCCAGTTGAATGAAATAAAGGCTTGCATTTATATAGCACCTTTCTGACCGCTGGGTGCCCTGAAGTTTATACAGCCAATGAGGTATTTTTGAACTGTAGTCACTGATCTAATGTAAGTAACGCAACCCAGCCAATTTTAGATTTCAAAAGTACTTCATTGGCTGTAGAGTGCTTTGGAATTATGCAAATTAAGTCTTTCTTTCTTGCTGTGTGTCTGGTAGTAAAAGTTAACATTTACCCTAATGAACACTTACAATCTGTATGATCTTTGAAAGCCACACAGCAGTCAGCCTAATCCTGACCCCATAGCAAAGTGTGCAGAACTGCACATTGGATGAGGACAGAATTGCAGTTGTGGTGAAAAGGGGAATAAATTTAAAAGGGTAAAAGCAGTACATCAAATTAATGTCTGGTACAGAACAATACATGAAAGGAGAAGTGAAGAGAATCAAAACACCCCATCCGACACAGCCTGCCCATTTCCCAATTGCAGGTTCTGCAGATCAAACAATAGAATTGATTCAAAAACCATTCATCAACTGGCTAGATAATTCCTAATGAGGAGTTGACTTATTCGTGGTTCAGTTTTTTTTACTTTTGGAATGTGATTTAGTACCAGAGAGCTCCGTTAAATATTCAGGATAGTAATAATAGTTTTCTAAAACAAATCATTAGAGAACGAAAGTGGAAGAACTTGCTCTATATGTCACTCATGCCAAAAGGAAGTTGCAAAGTGCTTTACAGCTAATTAATTACTTTAGAAATGTAGAGTTCCTGCCTCTCTGCCCCCAAGCTCCTCACATGAGGATCTGGATTAAGCAGCATAGAGAACATCAAGATGATTGGGAAAAAGCAAGTTTTCCGGTATATGTCGTTACACCAGAAAGAAGACCAATATCTATCATATTCCAGATTAGAAAACTCTGCCTTGTGCGACAGTCACTGGAAGGTGTTATCTAGTGTTTGAGAACTGTAACAGTGATTTTACACATATTATGGTGATTGATGTCACTTAGTTTCCAGTATCTAGAGATGGGCTCATACCTGCAACTGTCATCAGTCACGAGATAGCAGTGTGTCTTGGAGTGAATACGGCACCAAGGGGACATGCCTAATGATGGAAATTCAGACCCAAGTTAATCCTTTTCAGTCAAAGAAAATTACAGTATAGGAACAAGTCCTTTGGCCCTCCAGGCCTGCACCAACCATGCTGCCCGTCTGAACTAAAACCCCCTACCCGTCCACAGACCATATCCCTCTATTCCCATCCTATTTATGTGTTCGTCCAGATGCTATCACTATTGTATCTGCTGCCACTACCTCCCCCGGCAGCGAGTTCCAGGCACCCACCACCCTCTGTGTAAAAAAACTTGCCTCGTTGAGGGATACAGATCAAGCAAGGGCAGAATCATTTTTTTAGTTTAGTGAGCTCATCATTTGATTTGATTTATTATTGTCGCATGTATTAGCACAGAGCGAGAAGCACTGCCTCCCACGCGCCATACAGACAAAGCACACTGCTCACAGAGAAGGAACCGAGAGAGTGCAGAATGCAGTGCCACAGCCAGAGCCAAGGTGTAGAGAAAGATCAACCCAATATGAGATAGGTCCATTCAAAAGTCCGACGGCAGCAGGGAAGAAGCTGCCCTTGAGTCGGTTGGTGCTCAACAAAGAACAAAGAACAATGAAAATTACAGCACAGGAACAGGCCCTTCGGCCCTCCAAGCCTGCACCGAGCATGCTGCCCGACTTAACTAAAACCACCTACCCTTCCGGGGACCATATCCCTCTATTCCCATCCTATTCATGTATTTGTTCAGATGCCCCTTAAAAGTCACTATTGTATCCGCTTCCACTACCTCCCCCGATAACGAGCTCCAGGCACCCACCACCCTCTGTGTAAAAAACTTGCCTCATACATCTCCTTTAAACCTTGCCCTTTGCACTTTAAACTTATGCCCCCTAGTAATTGATTCTTCCACCCTGGGAAAAAGCTTCTAACTATCCACTCTGTCCATGCTCCTCATAATCTTGTAGACTTCTATCAGGTCGCCCCTCAACCTCTGTCATTCCAGTGAGAACAAACCAAGTTTCTCCAACCTCTCCTCATAACTACTGCCCTCCATGCCAGGCAACATCCTGGTAAATCTTTTCTGTACCCTCTCCAAAGCCTCCATGTCCTTCTGGTAGTGTGGTGACCAGAATTGAACACTTGTCAAGTCAGTTACTGACATGCGAATGATCCAGGGTATTGCTGATGATTGGGTAGACAACCTGCCTAAATAATAGAAAGGGAGGAGTAAATCTGTCACAAGCAGCTGGAATTCTTTCCATTTGGCTTCAGGGAACGCTGTAGTGTAAGCTATTGCCTCCAATAGATTGGGAGGTCCTAGCCAGACATGCAACAACAAATTTACCAATGCATGGTTGGTTAAACTCCCAGCAATAATCAAGCTGCTATTTGGTAGTCTCTAAACATTGACTGAGCTGCCAAACCTGTACCTAAACTCTCTTAAGTTCAGATGTGTAAGTTGATTCATACAAGGAAAGAGTGAGCTTTCCACATCAGGCTGAGAGAAGCTCAATCTGTGTGATTTCTTCAGTAGCTTGAGCTGAGAGTCTGTTAAATGGGGTAATGAGTTTCAGCACATCTTTGGGAATATGATAGAATCACAAGTGAGGGGGCGGGGAAATAACTTCACTGTGCACCAGCAGCAGTGACAGCACAAATAAACCATTCAAAAATGCTTTAGTGATTCAACGAATGGGAAATAATATGTTGCCAAGCAATTTTATGAAAGGAAATTTCCCATCAGTTTGCTCACTGTTTGAAGTTGTTCAAATTCAACTGTGAATTAGCTATTCTTCCTAAACTGCCTTTGGCTGACAAAAATGTAGTTTGCTTTGGCATTCTACTGCTGCAGCAACTGAAAAGGGGTATCGACCTCAGCACCGACAATAGAGATTTTACAATTGGCATTGAAGTCTCTGGGTTAGGCAGGAGAAAATTGGCGAACAGTCCCAGTCCATATTGCTAATAAATTTACTCCTGTCAGATATTTAAAAAGCTTGCATTAAAATAACACCCTTCACAATCTCAGCGCATCCCGAAGTGCTTTACAATCAACAAAGTACTTATGAAGTACAATCACTGTTGTATTGTAGGAAATACAGAAGGCAATTTTCAGACAGCAAACTCCCACAACAGCATAGGGAATGACAACCAGATTGTCAGTTTTTGGATGTTGATTATGGAATAAATATTGACTAGGACACAGGTGACAATACTGCATCTTTAAGAAATTTACTTGTGTCATGTTTCTGTGCAGGATGATTTTAGCAGTTCCCTCCATTTTATCAGTGCTGCTGGGTCTATAACTGGCATCATGTATTGTGACTGCAGCAGCATAATTGCTCCTAATTGCTAGAATTTTGTTTTTATGTGGCCTAATGCTATTCTGCTGTTCTTAGTGTTTCCAGTTCCTGGATGTTGGGATCTTCCAGAGACTAGGTTTATTTCTCTGAAGTTCTGCTGTTTGAGGATATATCCTTCTCTGAGAGTCTGCTGTATGAGAGGCGACTACATGTCCGACTACACACTTCAACCAGATGAAATCGAAGTTCTCAACCGAGGGCTTAATTTTTGCCCCACCACCAAAATAGACCCCATCAGTCTCGCAGCAGACACAGAGGAATTCATCAGGTGAATGAGGCTGCAGGAGTTCTTCCACAAACCCCAAGAGGCCAACAGCGAACACAATGAGACAGCCAATGAACCGGAACAGCCAACAGAGAGATCCGCAGTGCATCCGAAGAGGAAAGAGTTGAATTGGACTTCACCTGGAAGGCTGCTGCCCTTGACTTGACATGTATGCCCAAGCCATCAGGAGGTGCGTCAACACCAAATTCATCAGCCGCACTCACAAGACAGCCCCGAACATCACCCAAGCACAACGCAACGCCATCCGCGCTCTCAAGACCAACCGCAACACTGTCATCAAACCAGGAGACAAAGGAGGGGCCATCGTCATACTGAACAGAACGGATTACTGCAAAGATGTGTACCGACAACTAAACAACGAGGAACACTACAGACAGTTACCCGCAGATCCGACCAAAGAACACACCCGTCAACTCAACACTCTGATCAAGACCTTTGATCTGGACCTTCAGAGCACCCTCCGTGCTCTCATCCCACATACTCCCCGCGTTGGAGATCTCTACTACCTCCCGAAGATACACAAGGCAAACACACCCGGCCGTCCCATTGTATCGGGCAATGGGACCCTGTGCGAGAACCTCTCCGGCTATGTCGAGGGCATCCTGAAACCCATTGTACAAAGAACCCCCAGCTTTTGTCGCGACATTACGGACTTCCTACAGAAACTCGGCACACATGGAGCAGTTGAACCAGGAGCACTCCTCGTCACAATGGATGTCTCGGCACTCTACACCAGCATCCCCCATGATGATGGCAATGCTGCAACGGCCTCAGTGCTCAGCGCTGACAACTGCCAGTTTCCAGATGCAATTTTACAACTCATCCGCTTCATCCGGGACCACAATGTCTTCACCTTCAACAACCAGTTCTTCATCCAGACACACGGAACAGCCATGGGGACCAAATTCGCACCTCAATATGCCAACATCTTCATGCGCAGGTTCAAACAAGACTTCTTCACCGCACAGGTCCTTCAACCGATGCTATACACTAGATACATCGATGACATTTTCTTCCTTTGGACTCATGGTGAACAATCACTGAAACAACTATATGATGACATCAACAAGTTCCATCCCACCATCAGACTCACCATGGACTACTCTCTGGAATTGGTTGCATTCTTGGACACACGCATCTCCATTAAGGACGGTCACCTCAGCACCTCACTGTACCGCAAGCCCACGGATAACCTCACGATGCTCCACTTCTCCAGCTTCCACCCTAAACACGTTAAAGAAGCCACCCCCTACGGACAAGCCCTCCGTATACACAGGATCTGCTCGGATGAGGAGGATTGCAACAGACACCTCCAGGTGCTAAAAGATGCCCTCATAAGAACAGGATATAGCGCTCGACTCATCGATCGACAGTTCCGACGTGCCACAGCGAAAAACCGCACTGACCTCCTCAGAAGACAAACACGGGACATGGTGGACAGAGTACCCTTCGTCGTCCAGTACTTCCCCGGAGCAGAGAAGCTAAGGCATCTCCTCCGGAGCCTTCAACATGTCATTGATGAAGACGAACATCTCGCCAAGGCCATCCTCACACCCCCACTTCTTGCCTTCAAACAACCGCACAACCTCAACCAGACCATTGTCCGCAGCAAACTACCCAGCCTTCAGGAGAACAGTGACCACGACACCACACAACCCTGCCACAGCAACCTCTGCAAGACGTGCCGGATCATCGACACAGATGCCATCATCCCACGTGAGAACACCATCCACCAGGTACACGGTACATACTCTTGCAACTCGGCCAACGTTGTCTACCTGATACGCTGCAGGAAAGGATGTCCCGAGGCATGGTACATTGGGGAAACCATGCAGACGCTACGACAACGGATGAATGAACACCGCTCGACAATCACCAGGCAAGACTGTTCTCTTCCTGTTGGTGAGCACTTCAGCGGTCACGGGCATTCGGCCTCTGATCTTCGGGTAAGCGTTCTCCAAAGCGGCCTTCATGACACACGACGGCGCAGAGTCGCTGAGCAGAAACTGATAGCCAAGTTCCGCACACATGAGGACGGCCTCAACCGGGATATTGGGTTCATGTCACACTATCTGTAATCCCCACAGCTTGCCTGGACCTGCAGAGTCTCACTAGCCATCCTGTCTGGAGACAATACACATCTCTTTAACCTGTTTTAACGCTCTCTCCACTCACATTGTTTGTATCTTAAAGACTTGATTAGCTGTAAGTATTCGCATTCCAACCATTATTCTGTAAATTGAGTTTGTGTCTTTATATGCCCTGTTTGTGAACAGAATTCCCACTCACCTGAAGAAGGCTCCGAAAGCTTGTGGCTTTTGCTACCAAATAACCCTGTTGGACTTTAACCTGGTGTTGTTAAACTTCTTACTGTGAGAGGCGGAAGACAGGGTGTCAAAAGACTGAAAATCCAGCATCTGTGTAAGTATATCTGCTTTTGGTGCGAACTGGTTCTGAAGAAGGAATTTATGTCTTTGGGGACGCTGCTAAATTGGAACAATAGCAATGGAACGCTATTAAGAATTATACTTCGTCATGCTTAAGTATTTTAATTGGTAAAGTTATGCTAATTCTTTTTGTTATATTCTAACTGTGTTCTTAAATAAAGTTTGTTTCGACAAAAGCTTTCTGGTGCGTCAACTGAATCATACCTGGAGTGAAACACCTTATGTTCACTCTAATGCCAAAATCACAAGTAAAAGTTAGGGTCTAGCTAACTTCATAATATAGTTTGGAGTTTCTGATCTGGTCCCTAACAACAGGGATAACTCCCCCGCTCTTCTTCAAATTAGTGCCACAAGATTTATTACATCTTCCCAAGTGGACAGAGAGGGCCTCAGTTTAAAGTCTCAAACAAAAGACAGTAACTCCCACCGTGCAGTACTCTCCAAGTATTGCATTGGAGTATTGGCCTTGATTCTTTTGTATACACATCCTAGATTAGGAGTTGAATCACACCTTCCAACTCAGAAGTGAGTGGCACCATCAGAGTCACAGCTGACATTGTTGCGCATATTGAGTGCGGTCAGGATTGGGCTCAAATGTGATGTTCTTTGTTGTCAAATAGTCTATTTTTATTTTTGTGCATCACAAGCCACCCCCCATGATCTTGAAATAAAATTAACTATGCATTTTTGAGGTGGTTAGCTCAGTTGGCTAGATACTGTGTGGCTCAGTATGCTGCCAACAGCACACGTTCCATTCTTGTTCTGACCAAGGTAGACGTGGGACCTGCCTCCTCCCCCTGCCCTGGAGAGTGAAAGGCAATGGCAGACCACCAATGGCAAAAAACTGCCAAGAAAACGGTTCAGGATGAAGCATCAGAAGACAATAAGCCAGGCAACTGTCTTCCGGCACAGCATACAATCTGATAACTATGAATTTACTGCTAAATGATGGCCAGAGAACAGAAGAACTTCCCTACTGCTGTTCGAATAATGCCAGGCAAACTTTTATGTTCACCCGAAAGTCTCATTCCATCATTTCATCCAAAAGACAGCAAAAAGAAGCTTCGGGCCTCCCAATTGAAGGAAAGGGACAATTGGCATGCTAAAAATGGCAAGCAGCAATCAACAATGTATCACTCAGTTGTTTCCATCATTATGGTAATAGAAAAGGCAGCTTGACCCTAACAACCAGAGCAGTTTCAAGGGTTAGGTGGTAGGTACCTGTTCAAAATGCCAATTGAGGTAATTTGATGCACTCGATTCTGATTTACATTTTTGGACTGAGTTAGGTGAATCAAGTGTCATGAATGCTCCAAACAGCATCAGGTGACAGTCTAGCCAACAAGGACCCAAAGATAAGTTCCTCTTCATTATTGGAATGGGAATGTTTCAACGGACTCTCACCATAATGTAAGATAGGTGATTGCAATGTCAGAATTCACACAGACCATCAGACCTGGGAGGGTGTTACAGGCAGAAACAGAGTTGATAACAGCAACCGACCCTCTTCTGTTGAAGACACGTGCAGAGCAAGACCCCCTTCTCTGCATTCACAAAACTGTATTCTATCTGCCCAACCAAACCAAGGCCTCCTGGATGCACCCTTGCTCTAAGCACTGGCACCTAATCGAATATGTTGTTAGAAGGTAGGTGAAGCAGAGTGACCAAAGCAATATGTGGAGCAGACTGTTGGACTGACCACAGATTCATGGTCTCAAAGCTCAATATCTATATTCAGCCCAAGAGATGCCCAGGGAAATAAAGTCAATCAGATGTTCAACATCTCAAGACTCAAAATGGATATTGTAAGACAAAACTCCTCAAAGATATGGATTGCCAGTTAGATGGTCCTAAATTTGTCTACAACAGCGTGGAGTATGATTTTATAGCCTTCAGAGATCAGTTGTACTCTACTACCTTGGAACATCAGCAGCCATTAGCACCAGGACTGGTTTAACAACAATGAGGAAATTCAGACTGCTGAATTAGAAACACCATCTACTTTAAACCACCAAAGTGGTCAGTAATCTGCTTCAAAGAAAATTGCTTTCAACAACATCCATTAACTCATCCAAACAAAGCTTGGAGAGATACAGGACACTGACATAACAAAAAGGCAGAAGAAATACAATCGTTTGTAAACAAAAATGATACTAAACTCTTCTATGATGCTCTGAAGACAATATTTAGTCCTCAGACTTCCAGAAACCCTTCTCTCCCCCGTCCGCGTGGAGCCACATTGATTACAGAGAAGACCAACATCTGGAGAGATGGACAGAACATCTTAGCAATGTTCTGAATTGGCCCTCAACCATGAAAAGGAGAATGCAGGCTTGCCCCAAATTGAAGTCAACATGTCTCTTACTGACACCCCGCAACAAAGCTAAGAACATGAAAGTAATCAGTCTCCTGTTGGTGGTAAGGCACCAGAGTCAGATGCAATTACAGGTGAAAGGTACAACACAGGAAGCACAGCACTCACTCACAAACTCAGCAAACCATCCGAGGTAATGTGGAACCAGAAGCCATTTCTTAGCAATTAAACGATGCACCAATTGTCCACCATTACTAAAGGAAGGGAAATTGCCAAGCTTGCTGCAACCATCAAGGAATTCCATTGCTGCAAAATTCAGATTCCTGCTAAACTGTCTGATACTGCACCTCGAACAGGACCTCCTGCCAAAGAACCAATGTAGCTTTAGAAAAGGTAATAGTATAGTTGACATGTTGTATACGGCGCGTCAGGTCCAGGTAAAATGCCACGAACAGGACTGCAATCTATACTCAACACTTGTTGATCTGACAAGAGCGTTCAACACAGTTAGTCGTGAGGGACTAAGGAAGATCATGGCATAATCTGGCTGTCCAGGAAAAAGTCATCACTATTGTACAGCAATTTAATTCCAGCAGGACTTGCTCATGCCCTGGATGGTGGAGAGTCGTTTGGTGCCTTCCCAGTCACAAGTTGAATGGAGCAGGGCTGTTTGTTGGCCCCTACCCTGTTCAGATGATGTTCTCAGCCATGCTTTCTGAAGCATTTAGTGTTAGCAAAAGTAGCATCCATATTTGATATTGCCCGAAAGGCAAAGACCAGAATTCTCCAGCTGTTCCCACCAGCCAGGTCTTCCAAACCCACCAACGACAACCCCCCGCCGCAGGGTCTATATAACAGGAAACCCCATTGACAATGGCGGTACCAAAAACATCCTGCCATTGGCCAATGATGGGCTGCCTCCACTGCCATGAAGCGGCTCTGGGTACAGAAAATCCTGACCAATGTCTTCAATTTGAGGAGACTGCAAGTTAAAAACCAAAATTTATGAAGCTGTAGTTTGTGACTTTTCACTGATGACGATGTCTTTAACAGCCTATTCAGATCTAGAATTGCAACATAGCATGGACTTCTTCTCATCTGCATGATAACTTCCATCTCACCATCAGCACCAAAAAAGATTGAAGTCATGTACTAAACTATCCCACAAAAGCAGAGTGTGAAGCCAACTATTACAGTCAATTGTCAATGGCTTGAAGCAGTCAGCACCCTCGCCAGAATAGCTAAGGTCAGTGGTGCCTTTGGTAAGTTACAACCAACTCTCTGGGAGCAAAGAGAAATTAGTCTCTCAAAAAAAGTGAAGGTATACAGAGTAGTTGGCCTTCACAATCCTTTGTATGCTCGTGAGATGTGGATAGTTTATTCCGGGCATGCAAAACAGCTATACCACTTTCACATAACCCGCTTGCAGAGATTGAATAGTAAGCCAAGGTTCCTCACACTGAGATTTTCTCCCTGACCGACATGGCTGGCATCAAAGCTCTGCTAAAGAGAACTCAGATAAGATGGTCAGGACATGTTGTCAGAATGCCGAATGAGTGCTTGCCAAAAAGGTTCTTCTAGGGAGAGTGAATTGAAAGCAAGCGATCACATAGAAGCCATCAAAAGCACTTCAACGACACCCTGCAAGTCTCACCAAAAGGTTTCAAAATCACCCTCAAAATATGGGAAAACGTCACATACTCTGTATGGTGCGGTCTCATCAGCAAAGGTGCCACTTCCAATGAACAGGACAGCATTACACTGGCCATCAGGAATTGTGAGCCTTGTAAGCCCATGAACAATACATGGGTGTCCAACATGCAACAGATCGTTCTGTGCTCAAACTAGTTCGAGTAGCCACCTTCAAACACACAGCACTCGTAACTTCACTCATAGAGTCATAGAGGCTTACAGCATGGAAAAACCCTTCGGCCCAATATGTCCATGCCGTCCAGTTACTCAGTGAGTTCTAGTTGATGTCATGCTCATCTTCAACCACGAAGGATGAGCCTGAACATAGAAAAAACATGAACCAAAGTCCACTAGTTTTTATTGTCAATGGTCAAGTTACTGACAGCAGTATATTTCTCTCCATACAGCTGTGTAAAACGGAAAACATGCCATTTAAAAATAAATCAGGAATGCCATGTAATCTGCCTGGAAGGATAACTAAGTACTTTTGGAAGTCTGTTATTATAACATTCCGCTTTTTCTTGAACCACATCACAAAGTGGCAAATGCTTTTAACAGCTCTTTTATCCAAATATCTATAGAGTCAGTACCTTGCCCTGACATGCCTGTTGCTTGTAAATACTGTAACCTGCCTTTTAAATACTATTCCTCCTAACTCAAAAGAAGTCCACAAACAGTTGTTTAACAGCTAAAACAATGGTATTTAAAAATATTTACATGGCAAACTTCATGTTGATGGGTTTCTACTGACCTGGATGGGACTCATGCAGGTAGCTGCACTAGGTTTGTTTTGGGGCACCTAATAGCACTAGCATGGACTTGTACAATATATTCAATTTTCAGATTACTTTTAGAGGAACATCGGCATCAACAGTTCCAGTTATGAGCCAGCCAGTGACTCAAATGTAAAGTCTTCATATCAAGGTCACGCTACAAGAAAAGCCCCGGGATCCATAATTCGGCGGCACAGTGGCACAGTGGTTAGCACTGCTACCTCACAGCTCAGGGACCCGGGTTTGATTCCCGGCTTGGGTCACTGTCTGTGTGCAGTCTGCACGTTCTCCCCGTATCTGTGTGGGTTTTCTCCGGGTGCTCTGGTTTCCTACAGTCCAAAGATGTAGGGGTTAGGTTGATTGGCCATGCTAAATTGACCCTAGTTTCAGGGGGATTAACAGGATAAATAGGTGGGGCTATGGGGATAGAGTGGGATTGTTGTCGGTGCAGGCTCGATGGGCCAAATGGCCTCCTCCTGGACTGTAGGGATTCTAAGTACTTGACATTTTGAAAAGATAGGAGGCTACGAAAAGGTGGTAGGATAGTTGTTAATTAAGGATGTCATTACTGTCATGAGGTGAAATTGGCTAAAAAGATGTAGAATCAGTTGGGATAGAGATGATAAATAGTGAAGGTGCTGAGATGACAATGTCTCCAGCTGGTCACCTGATGCCTTGTAGCTTTTGTAACTCAAGTGGAACCTTTGTAAAAACAATCTTCTATTTAGAACTTACATCAAAGATTGCTAATTATTTAACCAACTCTTTGAACTGACAATCAAACTATGAACACAGAACCGCCGCTGAGATAACTGTAGCTTTTGAAACCCAGCCAAGCATTTACAACAACACAATGATAGCCCTTGGGAAATGTTAACAAAGAGCTCTATTGAAACTGCATGACTAGATGCTACTGTTTCTTTATAAATTGCGGATGGCTCATCAATCAAAGAGTCCAGAATGTTTTTTCTTTCAATGACAGTTTCAGCGTTTTTAAAGTTTAAAAAACAAGGGCTTTTAAAATCTTCAGATCATGGCAGTTATCCACCCTTCAAAAGCATTTATACCCACTCTATAAATTCGCCGAAATGAGGTTCATTTTTAGCTCAGCCCGGAGCTCAAATGTCCTGAATAAGTTTGGGTTTCCCTCCTGTGTGAATCACATCCCCACACCTCCCCCATCAGCAAATATGGGATCTTTGCGAAATGGGAATGAGACTTCTGCATCCAATCCCACCATTTTTAGAAATCTGCAAAGTCTTCCCGACTCTGTAAATATCTGGTCCACTATTTAATTTTCTCAGTTTGCCAATCTGTATTCTGATGATGGAAGCTTCCATACCAGTGTTTCCAATATGCCTTCCTTTTTCCTCAATAGAAAATTCACCCAACCACGGTTTTTAAGACAGCAAATACAAAGCGCTCAACTGTACCTATCTCATTTCCTGCATTTCTACTCTAACTACTATCCCCTTCCTGGAATTTATTTATTCTCACCTTTCAACTTACTAGCCTCTACATTCAATGGGTCACCTTTCTCCATTTCCACCATATTCATCACGATGCCACCTCCGCTCCCCTTTAATCATTCCGAAGGGACCATTCTCTCTGAGATACCCTGACTCATTCCTCAATCACCTCCTTCCCTCTCCTAAGGTACCTTCTCATTTATGCACACCAGATGTAACGTCTGCCTTTTTACCTCCGCCCCTCATAGCATCTGATTTAGTAAACTGCATTTACTGCTCACGACGTGGCCTCATCAGGGAAACCAACTGCAGGTTAGGTGACCCCATTGTGGCACAGATCCACAAATGTGACCCCGAGTTTCTGTTTGCCTGCCCTATTAATTCTGTGCCCCTCTCTCACTCTAGATCATTAGTCTCCTATACAGTTCCAATAAAGATCAATGTAGGTTCAAGAAACAGTATCTCATTTTATGTTTAGGCAACTTACAGTTTTCTGAGTTCACTAATTTTAGATTGTAACACCAACACCATTTTTTGTTCCTGCTTTTAAATAGCAGCTGTTTGTCCATTTATACATCTCTTGTGTTACTTGTTCCATTATCCCCACCCATTGCTGTGTACCATCATGCTTTTTGTCACATAACCTCGTTCTCTCCACCTTCCCTTTTGCTCTTTCTCCTTCACTCCTTTCCCCACCTCTGTATTTTCTTAAAGCTGTTACAGCTCCAACTTCTTTTGAGTTCTGATGAAAGACCCACAGACCAGAAATTAACTCTGTTTCTCCATAGATGCTGCCAGGCCAGCTGAGCATCTGTGGCATTTTCTCTTTTTATTGCACATTTCCTGTGTTGACTCGGGGATAATTCAGACGCCATAGCAGCTCCCTCTGCTGTTGGAAACTCACAGTTGAAAGAAGACAAGTCTTCATACTTTTCAAAATTTGCAAATCTCCCAAATCCAAATGGAAAATTGGATAAGCTTTCCCACACAATTAAAGTGATTGGAATTAAGGTAATGATCAGGTTCTTCCCAGGAACATAAGACACAAATGTTGCTTCTACTCACGGAACATTAATTTAAGTTGAGTTCAGATATGACCATTTATTGATGATGCAATCATCTTTTCAGTAATTTCATATTTTGCTGCAGGGAACATGGGAATATGTGGAGGCTATTTGGTCAACAGTTTATTTAATTTTACATTCCAAATTTCCTGTCTTTTCTCCATATTCCATTCAAATCCTTTCTTTCCAAGTAAATATCAATCTGATTTAAATTGCTCCGTTTGTTTTTAAAATTAAAGGATTTTTCAGGAGTGAATGGGGAAATACTATTTCCTTTACTTTTACAGTTGGACCTGGGGTGGGGTGGGGAGGAACAGTTTAAAATTGGAATTAAAATTTTCAAAAGGATGAGGTGAGCGATTAGAAGCAACATAATCACGCACAAGGTGGTGGGAATATGGAATCCATTGCCACGGGGGGGAAGGATGTGTCAACCAAGGAGGGTGTGAGGTGCTGTTATCCCCCCAGGATTCTAATTGACTGCATCTAAGGCAGTGTGTTCCATATTCTTATAATTCTTTCACCTAGATTTGCAGATCGTTTTGTTTGAATCGGAAATAACGATCAGCTTTAAAGTAATGCTAATTATATCTAGACTTAAAGGTGGAAACTTTTTCCTTGGATTCTCTTTTGATTGACTTAACTTTTATATGTAATGTGATTTTTCTCATGTTACATATGCACTGTGCATGGTGGCACAGTGGTTAGCACTGCTGCCTCACTGTGCCAGGGACCGGGTTCAATTCTTGCCTCGGGTGACTGTCTGTGTGGAGTTTGCACTTTCTCCCCGTGTCTGCGAGGGTTTCCTCCGGGTGCTCCAGTTTCCTCTCACACTCCAAAGAGGAGTGTGAGTTAGGTTGTTTGGCCATGCTAAATTTACCCTGGTGTCAGGGGAATTAGCAGGGCAAATGTGTGAGGTTACGGGAAAAGGGCCTGGTTGGACTGTGGTCGGTGCTGACTTGATGGACCGAATGGCCTCCTTCTCTACTGTAGGGATTCTGCAGTAATTGTTCAGGATCCTACAAGAGGAAAGAATGGTTTCTTATCAATCATGTGTAAAGAAAATCAAGATACAAAACTTGGAACTTTTCCAGACAAAGCCTCAAACAGTTCATAGGACAGAAAATAATAATTAGTTACTATTAATACAACTCATCAAATGTGATGCAACTTCACCCTCCATCTTGAACCTTCCAATTTGCCCTATATACTCAATTTCCTCTGCTATTGCAATGGGTTTGAGGAGCCACGACTCCACCTCACCCTGTTCAGAATTTCAGGATGTGGAGATGCCGGCGTTGGACTGGGGTAAGCACAGTAAGAAGTCTCACAACACCAGGTTAAAGTCCAACAGGTTTATTTGGTAGAACAAGCCACAAGCTTTCGGAGTGCTGCCCCTTCATCAGATGAGTGGGAGTTCTGTTCACAAACAGGGCATATAAAGACACAAACTCAATTTACAAAATAATGGTTGGAATGCGAGTCTTTACAGATAATCAAGTCTTAAAGGTACAGACAATGTGAGTGGAGTGAGGGTTAAGCACAGATTAAAGAGATGTGTATTGTCTCCAGACAGGACAGTTAGTGAGATTTTACAATCTCACGACTTGCCTGGGCTTGTAAAATCTCACTAACTGTCCCGGCTGGAGACAATACACATTTCTTGAACCTGTGCTTAACCCTCTCTCCACTCACATTGTCTGTACCTTTAAGACTTGATTACCTGTAAAGACTCGTATTCCAACCATTATTTTGTAAATTGAGTTTGTGTCTTTATATGCCCTGTTTGTGAACTGAAATCCCACTTACCTGACAAAGGAGCAGTGCTCCGAAAGCTAGTGGCTTGTGCTACCAAATAAACCTGTTGGACTTTAACCTGGTGTGTGAGACTTCTTATTATACAGAATTTCAGGATCATTACATCTGCGTTATTTGCACCATCTCAATTTCATTGCGTCTAAACCGATTGCCAGGAATACCATCCAGGTTTGCCCAGTTTCTCATCATAAACCAGCCCTTTCATCTCCAATACAATCCATGATATTCTAAAAGATCAATAGGTGCCAAAGGTGGGATGACCAAAACCGAAGGTAGATCTTACAGAAATGAGTAAACGTGGTCGATTACTGTGCAACAGGAGAAATTTTCATCTTCAATACCTAGTCGGTGCTAATTTAGCTGATTAACTACAGTGGTAGACAACATTCAGGTAAAAAATATTTCCTGGATTTTCACTCCCAGTTGATATCCATTGAACTCCACAGGAAAATGCACATGTACGAACATTAGGTGAGAACAGGACTGGGCTCGGCTGTGATGCTCCTTATAACAAAATTGCCATACTGTCATCCACTATCTAAGTCCATATTAGAGGTACGGCAGTTACTTTGACAATGTGACGGTGCTTATGGAAACATACTGCATCACTATGAGCCACAGTAAAAAAAAGGAGAAAAGGTCATTGTTTGAAAACGCATACACAAATCTTTATAATACAAAAATTAATATGTAAAATGTTTAATCTGCTTTAAAGGACTATTGTGCAATTGGGAAACTTAGAACGATTTTCTTTAAGTTGGAGATACTTGTATCTAACAGGAGTTGAAAAGCATTGCCCTTCAGGCAGTTTGTGTTATATTACAGTATTAATTTGGGAGACACCAAGTCTGGCATATTATTCGACTATGGTCTGCCTGGACTGAATGTATCCTTTCTGTATTCACCTCCAGCTGTCATTGCCATTCGAGCCGAGAGTCCCTGGAGGGAAAAGTTCAGCTGTGCTTGTCTGCCATCAGGAACAATACTACAGCAACAAGTTTTTACTACAAAACTATTCTTTATACTTCGTTACAGTATTTCCTAATATCTCATTCGAATAATCAACAGGAGGCCTGGATTCGCCTGCCATTCCTCATTAATAACCAGCGTCAAATGTTTTTAAAGAGTGAGTTTTCTTTAAGCTGAGAGTTCTAACCAATATGACGGAGTATTGACTTCATAAGCAATTTGGACAGTGAATCAACACAAGACTTGCCTATGTGCCATTTGTCATTAAGCAATTTATGTGAGATCGATATGACTGAGATTTTCTCAATTTACAGATGGTTAAAACCCCCAATGCATCCCTGACTTTCTGCCACTTGGCATTTGCCAGTAGTAAGGGCTTGCTTTTGCACTGCCAGTGAAGTTAAGGTGGTGAAGCAGCAGAATGTCTGTGGAAATTCCAGGTCTATGCAATTGCATGTATGTATCTTGCATCTACATTGCAGTACGTGTAACTTGCTACAATTGTTGTGCCTTCATTCTATTAGGATCCATGCAAGAGTGAACAGAGTGAAATTGCTTGGCGCCTTGCTAGAAACCCTTTTACATCAACAAAACGGAAGCCTTGTAGAAACGCAAGTCACAGGCACAATTCATAAGAACTCACATCAAGTGACTGGGCAAAAACGTAAGGGCAAGAGACAGGCAGCACCGCAACAGCCACTTATTTGAACTAGACCCCATAAGATTTTTTTCCTTTCCATAATTAAACATCTCGGCACGTGCCACCAAAAGCAGAGTAGCTTCCAATGTGCATCGTAGCTCTAATTGCTTTTTATCAAATACAGAACTCTTAGGAATTCCAATTGAGGCTGAATTGATCAACATTTTCAGAAAGAAATTATATAAACCATCTGGTTAGGAATGCGATGTAAATTTATGTAGATAGGCAGAGATTCAGAGAATATCCCTACATTAGTGGAGCCAGGATGGGTGAGTTTGAGAAATGTTGTCTGTGGTGGGCAGAAGGCCAGAATAGAACTGTTAAGTAAATGCACTGTCTGGTGTGGTACAGAGCCAAGCAAACCAGGTAAATCCTAGATTTAACTTTACTTTTGTTGAATAAGTTGATCTTAGATAAGACGTGCAGAAGATATGATAATTACACAATTACAAAAAAAGGACAGAAAAATTGACCAAGTGGTTGGTAATGAAAGAGAATGCTGTAGAGTGCAGGAAAATATTGGTGGACTACAAAGTGGGCAGAGTAGTGGCAAATCAGAGAGGTGTGAGGCAATACATTGGGAAAGGCAAATAAAGCAAGGTAATAAATGGTATAATCCTGAGAAGTGTAGAGGACCTTGGAGTGCATGCCCGCAGATCTTGGAATGTGACTGGACTGGTAGATAAAGTGGTCAATATTACTTGAATAAGCAAAATACTGCAGACACTGGAAATCTCTCCCACCCTCTATCCTATCACAGACCTTCCCTTTTGTTCTTCCAGCCCTCCTTCAATTAAATACAGCTCATCGCATTTCCACCTTTCTTCAATTCTGAAAAGTCATTTTTGGGAAGGCAAGTGGTGAGGATGACACTGTCTACAGATGGATATAGACAGGTTAAGTGAGTGGGCAAAAACTTGGCAGATGGAATATAATGTCGGAAAATGTGAAGTTATTTTACACAGAGGGTTGTGGGGGCCTGGAATGCGCTGCCAGGCAAGGTGGTGGAGGCGGACACACTGGGAACGTTTAAGACTTATCTAGATAGCCACATGAACGGAGTGGGAATGGAGTGATACAAAAGAATGGTCTAGTTTGGACCAGGGAGCGGCACGGGCTTGGAGGGCCGAAGGGCCTGTTCCTGTGCTGTATTGTTCTTTGTTCTTTTATGCAGTTGGGTAGGATGGCTAAAGGAGCTGAATATTATTTAAATGTAGAAAGACTGCAGAAAGCTGCAGCACAGAGGGATTTGGGGTCCTTGTGCATAAATCACAAAAAGCTAGCACGCAAGTTCAGCAGGTAATAGGGAAGATAAATACTGGCATTGGAGGCAGTCCAGAGAAGGTTCACTAGGTTGATCCTGGGTATGGAGGGATTTTCTTATGAGGGGAGGTCGAGTAGGCTGCGTTGGAGTTTAGAAGGAGAAATGACTTTATTGAGACATATAGGATTCTCAGGAGGCTTGACATGATGCTAGAACTAGGCAAGAATGTGGGAGGTGTGATCAGTCAGTACACAGATGATATGAAAATTGATGGTAAGGTAAATAGCAAGGAGGAAAGTCTTGGACTACAGGACAATATAGACCGGCTGGTCAGATGGGCAGAACAATAGCAAACATAAATTAACCCTGAAAAGTGTGAGGTGTTGGGAGGGTTAACAAGGCAAGTTACACAATGAATGGTAGGACACTAGGAAGTACAGACGACCAGAGAGACCTTGGGTTGCATGTCCAAAGATCCTTGAAGGCAGCAGAACAGGTAGATAAGGTGGTTAAGAAGACATATGGGATACTTGTCTTTATTAGCTGAGGCATAGAATGTAAGAGCAGGGAGGTTCTGATGGAGCTGTATAAAACACTCGTTAGACTACAGATAGAGTACTCGTTAGCTGCAGTTCTGGTCGCCACACTACAGGAAGGAGGTGATTGCACTAGAAAGAGTGCAGAGGAGATTCACCGGGATGTTGCCTGGGCAAGAGTATTTCATCTAAGAAAAGAGGCTGGATTGGCTGGGGTTATTTTCCTTAGAGCAGAGGGGTCTCTTTGAGGGGTGGAATTAGGCTAGATAGGAAGAACATTTTCCCCTTAGCAGAGGGTCAGTAACCAGGGGACATAGATTTAAGGTAAGGAGCAGGAGATTCAGAGAGGATTTGAGGAATAGCTTTTTCACCCAGAGGGTGGTGGGAAGAGTGGTAGAGGCAGGAACTTCACAACTTTGAAGAAGCATTTAGATGAGCTCTTGAAATGCTACAGCATACAAGGCTATGGACCAAGTGCTGGTAAATGGCATTCGAATAGATAGGTGCTTGATGGCCTGCACAGATGGGCCAAAGGGCCCATTTGTGCTGTAAATTCTATGACCCCATGAGAAGGCATAATCTCAGAGCAAAGGGTCACCGATTTAAAATAGGGATAAGGAGGGTAGTGAATCTCTGGAATTCTTTAACGCAGAGAGCTGTTGGGCAGCGTTGTTAAATATGTTTAATGCTGAGATAGAGAGATTTTTAATGAGTAAGGAAATCAAGGGTTATAGGGATAAGGTGGGAAAATGATGTTGAGGATATATCAGATCAGTTAGAATCTCATTGAATGATGGAATAGAGTCAACGGACCGAATGGTATACTTCTGCTCCTACATCTAATGGTCTTATGGAAATGTTAACTCTATATCTCTATGGATGCTGTCAGAAGTGCTGAGAATTTCCAGGTAATGGGATATTTACCTTTATTGGCAGAATAATAGAATACAAGAGCTGAGAGGTTTTGCTGGAACTGTATAAAACACCGGCTAGGCAACAGCTGGAGTACAGCATGCAATTGTGGTCACTGCACTATAGGAAAGATATTATTGCACTAGAGAGGGTTCAGGGAAGATTTACAAGGATGTTAACTGCACTGGAACATTTTAATTATGAGGAAAGATTAAATAGGCTAGGATTGTTTTCTTTGGAACAGAGGAGACTGAGGAGAGACTTAACTAAAGTGTCTAAAACCATGAGGGTTGGCTGAGAGTTCCATAACCAAGGCCATAGATATAGAGCAAGGGGGAGGAGGTCCAGAGAGGATTCAAGGAAATTCAAGGAGGGTTTTGGGGCTTAGAAGTCTCCCTGAAAGGTTGGTAGAGTCAGAAACCTGCAAAACATTTAAAAGGTACTTGGAAATGTACCTGAAGTGTTGCAACCTCGAAGGCTATGGACCAGGAGCTGGAAAGTGGGATTAGGCTGGATGGTTACGTGTTGGCTGGCATGGACAAGGAGGCCAAATGGCCTCCCTCTGTGCTGTAAATTTCTATGATTCTGTAATTCTTCTAAAACAGAAGACTTGATGGAGTAGATGGCAGGAGGATGTTTCCACTTGCCTGAAAGACTAGAACCAAGGTGGGCGGCACGGTAGCACAGTGGTTAGCACTGCTGCCTCACAGCGCCAGGGACCTGGGTTTGATTCCCGGCTTGGGTCACTGCCTGTGTGGAGTTTGCATGTTCTCCCCATGTCTGCGTGGGTTTCCTCCAGATGCTCCAGTTTCCTCCCACATCCAAAGATGTGCAGGTTAGGTGGATTGGCCATGCTAAATTGGCCCTTAGTGTCAGGTTAGGGTAAATGCATGGGGTTATGGGGATAAGGCCTGGCTGGGATTGTGGTCGGTGCAGACTCAATGGGCCAAATGGCCTCCTTCTGCACTGTAGGGATTCAATGATTCTATGACAAGATCACAGTTTAAGAATAAGAGGTCCACCGTTGAGGCTCTCTCAAAGGGTCATTAGTCTGTGGAATTATCTTCCCTAGCAAGTAGTAGAGACCGGATCATTGAATTTATTCAAGGCAGAGTTAGACATATTTTAACAGATGAGTGAGGGTTACGGGGGGGGGCAGACAGTCAAGTGGAGTTAAAACCAGTGATGGTCTGATGCTGACCCGATCAGCAGTGATTCTACTGAATGGCGGAGTCTGCTCGTGGGGCTGAATGGTCTACTCCTGCTCCGATATTCCTATTTAAGCATCCAAAGAATAAGGAGGAAAAATGTTCAAAGAAAAAGGTTCAAGCATCTGATTGCAAATCCAGTAAGCAGCCGAGATTCCGTTCCACTTCTTTACAACTTCCCTCATCTCCATGGTCACCTCTATGTGTCATGGATGTGTCAAAACTTAGAGTCACAGAGTCATAGAGGTTTACAGCATGGAAACAGGCCCTTCGGCCCAACTTGTCCTTGCTGCCCCTTTGTTTTCATCCACTAAGCTAGTCCCAATTGCCCATGTTTGGCCCATATCCCTCCATAGCCATCTTACCCATGTAACTGTCTAAACGCTTTTTAAAAGACAAAATTGTACCCGCCTCCACTACTATCTCTGGTAGCTTGTTCCAGACACTCACCACCCTGTGTGAAAAAATTGCCCCTCTGTACCCTTTTGTATCTCTCCCCTCTCACCTTAAACCTACGCCCTCTAGTTTTAGACTCCCCTACCTTTGGGAAAATATATTGACTATCGAGCTGATCTATGCCCCTCATTACTTTATAGACCTCTATAAGATTGCCCCTCAGCCTCCTATGCTCCAGAGAAAAAAGTCCCAGTCTATCCAGCTTCTTCTTATAACTCAAACCTTCTTAAAACTCAAGTCCCGGTAGCATCCTAGTAAATCTTTTCTGCATTCTTTCTAGTTTAATAATATCCTTTCTATAATAGGATGACCAGAACTGTACACAGTATTCCAAGTGTGGCCTTACCAATGTCTTGTACAACTTCAACAAAACGTCTCAACTCCTGCATTCAATGTTCTGACCAATGAAACCAAGCATGCTGAATGCCTTCTTCACTACTCTGCCCACCTGTGACTCCACTTTCAAGGAGCTATGAACCTGTACCCCCAGATCTCTTTGTTCTACAACACTCCCCAACGCCCTACCATTAACTGAGTAAGTCCTGCCCTGGTTCGATCTATCAAAATACATCACCTCGCATTTATCTAAATTAAACTCCATCTGCCATTCGTCAGCCCACTAGCCCAATTGATCAAGATCCCGCTGCAATCCTCGATAACCTTCTTCACTGTCCACTATGCCACCAATCTTGGTGTCATCTGCAACTTACTAACCATGCCTCCTAAATTCTCATCCAAATCATTAATATAAATGACAAATAACAGTGGACGCAGCACCAATCCCTGAGGCACACCGCTGGTCACAGGCCTCCAATTTGAAAAACAACCTTCCACAACCACCCTCTGTCTTCTTTCATCCAGCCAATTTTGTATCCATTTGGCTACCTCACCCTGGGTCCCAAGAGATTTTACCTTATGCAACAACCTACCATGTGGTACCTTGTCAAAGGCCTTGCTAAAGACTGTATAGACAACATCAACCGCATTGCCCTCATCGACCTTCTTGGTTACCCCTTCAAAAAACTCAATCAAACTTGTGAAACATGATTTTCCACTCACAAAGCCATGCTGACTGTCCCGAATCAGTCCTTGCCTCTCTAAATGCCTGTAGATCCTGTCTCTCAGAATGCCTTCTAACAAATTACCCACCACAGATGTGAGGCTCACGGCCCTGTAGTTCCCAGGTTTTTCCCTTCAGCCTTTTTTAAACAAAGGCACAACATTTATCACCCTCCAATCTTCAGCACCTCAC
This sequence comes from Mustelus asterias, assembly GCF_964213995.1. Classification (NCBI taxonomy): domain Eukaryota; kingdom Metazoa; phylum Chordata; class Chondrichthyes; order Carcharhiniformes; family Triakidae; genus Mustelus; species Mustelus asterias. Next base: position 52,991,836 of record NC_135807.1, on the reverse strand, counting down.
CTGTAGCTGCCGATGATTCAAATATCTCTGCTAGGGACGTGCAAATTCCTCCCTAACCTCCCACAACATCCTGGGATACACTTCATCAGGTCCCAGGGATTTATCTATCTTGCTGCGCTTTGAGACTACCAGCACCTCCTTCTCTGTTATATGTACACTCCTCAAGATATCACCATTTATTTCCCCAAGTTCCCTAACATCCACGCTTTTCTCAACAGTAAATACTGATGAGAAATATTCATTTACCAACTGAATTTCAGGAAGATCGAAGTTACTTCCTCAAAGCTAAAACACAGACTCCATTGGCCCACTGTATATTCAGGCAATTATTTCTTCATGGGCTGTGACCATCAGCTGCAAGTCCCTAATTGCCCTTGAGGTTGTGGTGGTGAGCCATATTCTTGATCTGCTGCAGTCCATGTAGTATAGGTATAGCTACAGTGCTATTCGGGAGGGAGTTCCAGGTTTTTGATCCGTTGATGGTAAAGGAACTAGATAATTCAAATGGCTCTTTCAGGCCCCATCCTGCCAGATTGATGGCGTAAATCACGCCGACTGATTTTTTTTTGTCAGTGTGGCTGAACATCTGGTCTGAAAACTCGGCTGTGTATCTGGAGAGTTACGCACCAGTATTCAGTCAGAGCCTCACACTCTGACAAATTATCGAAAAATTCCACCAAGTTTTGGGCAAGCTACACGAACATAGTGTGGCAGAAGGGAAATCCGACTCAACTAATCATAAAAATGTCCTTAACTGAAGTCCACACTCAATTCTAGCATTGGTCACTAAAATAGCATTCAGTCGCCAGAATCAGGACAGAGATTTCTTCTCTAGCAAGATATACTGAGGCCACCCGGAGTACAAGGGGAAATCATTTAGCTCAGCAGACAAGGGACTTGTCTTGCAACTCTTCCCAATAGTTCCAGTTAAGCACACAAGCTAATTTCATTACAGCTAAATGGTCCTACGTGGCCCAGCAGTGAAACCTTACCTTGGCAGTACCACATGTGGGGGAGGCATGGTGGCACAGTGATTAGCACTGCTGCCTCACAGCGCCAGGGACCCAGGTTCGATTCCCGGCTTGGGTCACTATCTGTGTGAAGTTTGCACGTTCTCCCCGTGTCTGCGTGGGTTTCCTCTGGGTGCTCCAGTTTCCTCCCACAGTCTGAAAGATGTGCTGGTTAGGTGCATCGGCCAGGCTAAATTCTCCCTCAGTGTACCCAAACAGGCGCCGCAATGTGGCGACTAGGGGATTTTCACAGTAACTTCATTGCAGTGTTAAGCCTACTTGTGACACTAATAAATAAACTTTATATGCACACTTGAGGCTCTCATAGACATTGGCTACGCTTTGACTCTCGTAGACTTCAACTAAAATTCTATGTACTTGGGTAACTGTGATGTGTATCTATAAAGAATGATTGCACTCTCGCAGGTTTCTCTGCTGTTGGAGATCAAGCATGGTGGTGGGTGCATGCATTATACATCAGGTTGGTCCAACAAATTGTCAAACGTCAGAGAATAAAAAGATTTTTTGATAGACAGCTTTTGTATGTTCAAGTCTTTCCCCTCGAAGAAAGAACAGCTGCCAAAATGAAATGCCAAAACAAATACATATCTTGAAATTGAAATCCGGTATTGGAAGTGACATTACAAACCAAAAATGCTACTTTCATGTGTTATGTTTACCAAGTGATATGATTTAGATTATGATGTCTCCCACTGATGGTTCAGCATGTTATTTCTGCCTCCATTCCGTAGAGGCACTGCACACAAGTGATTTCCTGAGATCAAAGCTGATTAGAGAGCTGTGCATTAGCAAGTTTTACTGTATGAACACATGGATTGTTATGATCCCTTATAATGTGCCAGTGGAAAAAAATAACTGGCTCAATTTCAGAAGGAGTGACTTTATGTGGAGGATTTACGTGTGCATCCAGACAACTATCAATTAACTGAGGTAGTAATAGAAAATCTAAAAACACAAAAACTGCTTCAAAAAAGGATAGAAAAGACATTTCCGACACAAAGGCCATCTTAATTCTTATCTTGCTACTTGTGATAATAAAAATTACAAACATACTTATTAAAAAGTAACAATTGTCCCTACAACATTTTGATCTGGAGCTAAGACCTCACACTATATTTTTATGAAATACATATATATATAGCAACTTCTTAAAATTTTAATAACTGGACAAGGACTTGAAAAAGGCTGAGGCTAAGTCTGTCTGCAACCCGGAACAAAGGACCTTTCTGGCAATAAAAGAGAAGCTGACATCTCACAATCCCTCTGACTGCAGAGACCAAATTCAAAGGACATTCGACAAAGCTCGTTTACATTTTATAAGCCACAGGAGGCCGCAATTCTGCTCGGACTTGTCCTTGCAATCTCTTTTGAAATGCTTAATGGTTGAAACATCAACAATCCCAAGAACAAAAACACAGAAATTGCTGGAGAAACTCAACAGGTCTGTCAGCATCTGTGGAGAGAGAATAGAGCCAATGTTTTGAGTCTGGATGACTCTCCAGACTCTCCAGAAGGAGCAGCGCTCCGAAAGCTAGTGGCATTTGCTACCAAATAAACCTGTTGGACTTTAACCTGGTGTTGTTAGACTCCTTACTCTATTCCTCTCCACAGATGCTGTCAGACCTTCTGAGTTTCTCCTGCATTTTCTGTTTTTGTTTCAGATTCCAGCATCCGCAATATTTTGCCTTTAACAATCCCAAGAATCCAGACAAAGGAATATACATCCTTTGTCAAAGCCTAAGTGGAGAAATGGGGGTCACATGACCATCTTCCATCAACCAAGCAGCCAAACTAGTTCTATCTATGCTGTTTCTGCTGGAACTTCTGTACCATCGTCTTCAGGACTAATTGGCCTCTGTGTGTTCATCTTATCCTGAAAGTCACCTCTACTGGAAAAGCAGATTACCCAGCATCAGGCTTAGCCTGTTAACCTCGATTAAGGAATATACGATTGGATGTTTGATTCTGGACACATCTAAAACAATAATTATTATTTTCCACGTGGTCTTTGCACTGTACCTCTTTCTTTTCTGCATCTCTTTTATTGCATGAATGCAAAAAGTCGGGTACATTGAAAACAGTTTGCCCACATTTTAAGTGTATGGTGCAATAAACTAACCCTACAAGTTTATCCTATCTGGAGTTTGCTGTGGTTTGATGAATAGAAAATTGGATCACACCAAAAACAAGCGGGGTGTTGGGAAATACACCACCACTAAAGAAGAAATTAAAATCAAAACACCTTTCTGTTTATGGACATGGGGTGAGAGGAGAAATCAAGGCTGTTTAAATTAAAACCCTTCCTGTCCGTAATAATATTTTTGATCTTTGTTTCAACGCACTCCAGGATGTCAGTGTCATTGTAATATTAATCTTTGTTAACTGCACAGTTACAGGAGACCAATAAGAAATGACTGCTGATAACAGGTGAGATGTTCATTCACATTGATCTAGATACGTGCACTCAGATCCTGTGTGGATCAGCTGGCGGGGGTATTCACAGACATCTTCAACCTCTCTTTACAACAATCTGAGGTCCCTATCTACTCCAAGAAGACGACCATCATCCCAGTAGCTAAGAAAAACCAAGCAGCGTGCCTTAATGACTGTTGGCCGGTGGCTCTGACATCTGTCATTATGAAGTGCTTCGAAAGGTTAGTCATGGCACGAATCAATTCCAGCCTCCCACTCTGCCTGGATCCACTACAGTTTGCCTACCACCACAGCAAGACCACAGCAGACGCCATTTCCCTGGCCCTGCACTCAATCCTGGAACACCTAGATAACAAGGACAGCTATGTCACTCTCCTATTTATTGTCTACAGCTCAGCCTTCAACACTATTATTCCTATGAAACCCATCTCCAAACTCCATTGCCTGGGCCTCGGCACCTCCCTCTGTGACTGGATCCTGAACTTCCTCACTCACAGACCACAATCAGTAAGGATAGGCAACAACACCTCCTCCACGATCATCCTCAACACCGGTGTGCCCCACAAGGCTGTATTCTCAGTCCCCTACTATACTCCTCATACACCTATGACTGTGTGGCCGAATTCCCCTCCAATTCGATTTTCAAGTTTGCTGACGACACCACCGTAGTGTGTCGGATCCCAAACAATGACAAGACAGAGTACAGGAATGAGGTAGAGAATCTGGTGAACTGGTGCGGCAATAATAATCTCTCCCTCAATGTCAACAAAACGAAGGAGATTGTCATCGACTTCAGGAAGTGTAAAGAAGAACATGCCCCTGTCTACATCAATGGGGACGAAGTAGACAGGGTCGAGAGCTTCAGGTTTTTAGGTGTCCAGATCATCAACAGCCTGTCCTGGGCTCCCCATGCCAACACTACAGTTAAGAAAGCTCACCAACTCCTCTATTTTCTCAGAAGGCTAAGGAAACTTGGCATGTCAGCTACGATTCTTTTACAGATGCCTCATAGAAAGCATTCTTTCTGGTTGTATCACAGCTTGGTATGGCTCCTGCTCTGCCCAAGACCGCAAGGAACTACAAAAGGTCGTGAATGTAGCCCAATCCATCACACAAACTAGCCTCCCATCCATTGACTCTGTCTATACTTCCCGCTGCCTTGGCAAAGCAGCCAGCATAATTAAGGACACCATGCACCCCGGAAATTCTCTCTTCCACCTTCTTCCTTCGGGAAAAAGATACAAAAGTCTGAGGTCACATACCAACCGACTCAAGGGCAGCTTCTTCCCTGCTGCTGTCAGACTTTTGAATGGACTTACCTTGCATTAAGTTGATCTTTTTTTACACCCTAGCTATGACTGTAACACTACATTCTGTGCACTCTCGTTTCCTTCTCTATGAACAGTATGTTTTGTCTGTATAACATGCAAGAAACAATACTTTTCACTGTATGTTAATACATGTGACAATAATAAATCAAATCAAAAATCAAATATTACAAGGGGCGGGTCATGTTGGGAAGGAGTATGTAGCTGGCCAGCTATATACAACTCCTGACCCAGAATGTGGCTGATTCTTAATGGCCCTCAATCAAAGGCAATTAGGGGTGGATAATAAATGCTAGCCTTGCCTGCAAAGTCTTTACAAGAATTGTTTCAGCACCCCAGCAAAAACATAGATTAATTAGTTGCTAATGCAAGTATCTGAAGACCACGAGACTAAAAAGGATGAGAAGTCATATGATCATTGTCGACCAAAAAGATGATTGAAAAGGGGTATAGTCAAAATGTTGCAAGTTTGGGGTCAAAAGTGCTTCATTCATCTTAAATGTAGGTAATGTCTTTACTCCATTTTTTTCTTCCTGGCTGGTTTCTCTCCCAGTGAATCAACCTCTCTGTTACTTACCTTCTTTATAGACTGCTGTTCCTTTCAAACTGGAAGGGCTCTGTTAGACCTTTGAGCTCTGAGAGCCTGCCCACTGCCCTTAAATTGGCAGAAAAACTGTCCAATTTAAGGTGGCACCATGGGGAAAATCGCAATTAATGACTGCTTGCCCACGGGATGAGTCTGCAGCCTTGAAACAGTCCCAATTTCTGCCTCCCCAGAGAGAAAATCCAGTCCCTAATCTAAGTACTACTTTGTCATACTTCAAAGTTACGGAACTGCACATCTCCATCAATCTCCCCAAACTGCAACAAGTTAGAGACTTTAAAAAAAAATCAACCTTTGCATCATCTAATCACTACTACTTGGTATACTTCATTTTCTGTTTTCTTGATTTTAGCTTTGGTGCTACGCCCCAAGTTGTGTGTTAGCCATTTTTCTAAAGCTAAAATAAAACACTAATGTTTTGTTTGGTTGGGTTTATTTGCATAAGCATTCATGGGATAGTAATGCTTATATTGTGAGCCATAACAAAACAAGGCAGAGGCTGTTCAAGTCAATGTTTTAAATAGTTTATCATATTTAAAATAGTTTACCATACATCAAATTAAACTGGGAAAAACATTAACTCTGCCACCACACTCCAGAGTTTGTAGGAGAAAATGCTACTATGCACTGAGGCATCACATTGTTGAAACAAGTAATGACAACTCTCATGTACCATCACTGAACCCAGTCACCCTTCAATTAGGTAATTTCTGAACCAGATGCATGTGGTAACCTCTCTTATAAACCAGACCATAGCAGACAATGGAGCAGAAAATGAACAGCTGTTTTGTCATAATTTCTGTTACGCTGACTAGAAATTTGCTGTCTACCAACTCATACGATTTAAAGAGAAGTTGCCAAATACTTTGAAATGTTAAGAGCTCTCTTTAGAGGAATCAATTTCATGGGGGATCACAGTGGCTCCAAATGCTGAAAGTTTTTAAAAGATTCACTCAATTTGGAGAATCAGATTGCTGGTGCAAACGATAAGTTTGTGCAGTATCTACTCTTTGGTAATAGTTTGAAATGATATACAACAAGACTTGCATTTTAATAGCACACCTCCCTTGCAGGAAGATACCCAAAAACTCTCTTACATTAACAAGGACAAAATTGATATTGAAAGTAATTTCTGTTCCATCAGAAGCGCAGGAAAAAAATCTTATTCCAATTGAATTACAGCTATCGCAATTGTGCATAATATTACTGGTATTTATATTACCAGAAAATTCAAAGCATATTGGGAACCCAGTGATAACTCTTGGAAAAATGTGCCTGTACAATAGTATTTTGTCCCCATAATTCTGACCACATATTTTTCATACAAGCAGCAATGTGAATGCCACAATGGCAGGGGGTGGGTGGTTGGAGTTTGGGGGGGAGGGGGGGACGGCGGTGGTGGTGGGGGGGGGGGAGCGGGATTCTCTGATTTTATCCGTGGCCACCCCACTGCAGGTGAGAACGAAGAATTTAGCATTCCAGCCAAAACTCCATTCACTTTCAGTGGCACCAGTGAATCCTGCCCGTGAACGAGGGTGGAGATTTTTGGCATACATTTCTCATGGAAGGGGTTGGCTCAAAAGAAAACCAATTGTTACATTGATACTGATAAACATCCTGAATGGTGCCAATGAAGGGCAATGGACAAAACTGAATATATATATATATATATGCTTCTTAAAAATGTTTACTCCTTGCTAGGTCTTGGTTTTGCACATTACTCTCTAGCACTTTGCCAAAGGAACCATTATTTATCTGTGACATTATCTGATAACCCAGGAGAGCCACACATGTGCAAACACAGGATATTAATAAGGACTGACTGCTTTCACCTTCACGAATCCAGGATGCGGAATCTAACCAAGGGCATGCCAGGAGCGACACCAGGTGTATCTAAAAATGTGGTGTCAACCTGGTGAAGCTACATAACAGGACTACTTACATGCTAAACATCTAAAGCAGCATGTGATGGACAGAGCTAAGTGATCCCACAACCAAAGGATCAGATCTAAGCGCTGCAGTCCTGCCACATCCAGCCGTGATTGATGGGAAATAATTAAACAACTCTCTGGAGGAGAAGGCTCCGCAAATATCCCCATTTTCAGTGAGGAGGGGTCCAGCACATCAGTGCAAAGGATAAGGCTGAAGCATTCGCAACCATCTTCAGCCAGATGTGCCAAGTGGATGATCCATCTTGTCCTCCTCCGGAGGACCCCAGCATCACAGATGTCAGTCTTCAGCCAATTTGATTCATTTCACATGATATCAAGGAAGGCTGAAGACATTGGATACCGCAAAGACTATGGGCCCTGACAATATTCGGGCAACTGTGATTCTGATGTTTATATCTACACATGAATCCAACGTGACATCTCAGGGACAATTTTGACTTTGGTGAACAGTGTAAAATGGGTGATATTAATGTCTGTTACACATCTGATACAGGTAGCACTGCTCCAATGATGGGTAAGGTATGAAATGCAAAGCTCAGTTCAGGATCATATATGTTTGGTTAGAGTTTCTGTTTCAGCCAGAAAGAACAATGTGTGCAAACTGTACTTGAAATTATTGGAGCACGTAGGTAGATAGTTGATTGGTTAAGAGTTCAGTGGGGAAAGGATCAAACAAAAAGCAGTTTTTATAAATGGATCTGAACCTGCTGAAGGCTAAAGAAGATGCAGAGAATTATGGAATCAGTCAGTGCTATGGTAGATAACACTACACAGATAGCCTTGATGTTTGAGGCAATGTGTGTTCGCTCCTCAACGTTGCAATTGTAGATTCTCAAACTCCTCCATTGGCTCTGTAACCTTCTCCAGTTCTACAAGTCTCTGAGATCCCGGTGCTTCTTCAACTCCAGCTTCTTAGGGTCATAGAGTCATAGAACAACTGGACAGCATGGTGGCACAGTGGTTAGCACTGCTGCCTCAGCTCCAGCGACCCAGGTTCAATTCCAGCCTTGGGTGACTGTGTGGAGTTCACATGTTCCCCCCATGTTTGTGTGGGTTTCCTCTGGATGCTCCGGTTTCTTCCCACAGTCCAAAGATGTGCAGCTTCAGTGGATTGGCCGTGCTAAATTTCCTCTCAATGTCAAGGGGATTAGCAGGGTAAATACGTGGGGTCACAGGAATAAGGTCCATGTGGGATTGTTGTCGGTGCAGGCCCGATGGGCCTCCTTCTGCACTGTAGGGATTCTCTGGATTCAATGCAGCACGGAAACAGGCCCTTTGGCCCAACCGGTCCATGCCGACCATGGTGTCCTCCCAGCTACTCCCAATTGCCCATATTTGGCCCATAGCCCTCCCTTCTTCTTAATTCCCAACTTCTAGTGGCTTCAGCTGTCTAGGCCTAAACTCTGGATTGCTTCCCTAAACGTTGTCATCTTGCTCAACTCTTTTAATACTCTCCTTAAAACTACCTCTACCAATCTTCATTTCTCCTATTTCGGTTCGGGGTAAATTTTTGCCCAATTACGTTCCTGTGAAGTGCCTTGCTTTACTATGTTATAGTATTGTTGATAAGCTCAGATGGGGCTATAACAAAGGGCTAAAGAAGGCATTGCTGCTGAAGAATGTGGACCAAGGGGAGTATTTGATCAGAGAGAGAGAGAGAGGGAGAAAGAAATAGAATCGTCTGCCACGGGAATCAGAGCGGGTGAGGGCCGGACAATCGAAATGTCCATTGATCTCAACATTGTGGGTGGGATTTTATGGTTTCGGGATGAGTAAAATCCTGCCCACAGTGTTGATCGATATGGTAAACAAGTATTATCAGGCTATCTGTTGGCTGAAGGAGGATACATAAGGCACATGGATAGACCTTGCAATTAAACCCATTATAGCAGGAACTCTGGGTGATTTTATTTTCTCTTGCCTTCCAAGTCCAAAGCACCAAAACTAATTACAGCCCCCCTATTCCTACCCCAGTCAAGATAAATAAAGTACAGACAGTGGGAATAAAACCTCGGGCTTGCTAAGCCTCGCTCCCACATGGGGAGTTGCATTTATGGACTATGACAATATATAGTTCACACAATGATAACTTTTGTAAAACAATAGAAACATCAGCAAAGTAGCAGAGGCAAAATGTACAAGGGCAATAACAATGTGGGATGTGTAGTCCTTCATAAATTCAATTTTATCCACAGCAATTCAGGCATTTGTTTGCTTGAATTGATAGTGAGTATAATCTAGATCATGGCAATATTGGTCAGAAAGCTGGAACCTAATAAGAGCTACACAATCAGGATATTGTACTTCTAGATTTATTTTCTGTAAAACTTGTAAACATCAATCATTGAAATTAACAAATGATACAATTTTTATCAATTAGTACTTATATGTATCGATACAAATGTTTTGTTACATAGAATGTACATTACAGAAATGTGCTGCCATGGGTTGATATTCCATACAAGCCTCCTCCCACTCCGTGTCATCTGTCTGAGCATAACCTTCTAAGTCTTTCTCTCTCACATTTATCTAGCTTCCCCATAAATGCATCTATATTATGCACCTCAACTGCTCCTTGTGGTAGCGAAATTAACATTCTAACCACTCACTGAATTAAAAAGTTTCTACGTAATTCCCACTCGGATTTATTAGTGACTATCTTATGTTTGTGATTCCTAGTTTTAGTCTTCCCACATGTGAAAATATCTGTTTTGCCAGTCCCTCTTATAAACTTAAAAGGCTCCACCAGATCATCCATCAACCTCCTCTTTATTAAGAGAAAGGAGATCCAGCTCTTTCAGTCTTTCTTGATAGGTATAATCTCTCCTTTCTGTTATAATCCTTGTAAATCTATTTTGCACATTCTCCAGTGTCTCCAGAACCATTTCATAACAGTGTTAGAAATATGCTTAATGCTATATATAAATTAGTGGAATATAGATAGATAATGACAATGGTACCTAGCTCGAAAAGTAGCCCATGTTCAGACAAAGTCTGGTGTAAGAGCAACTGTGAGATAATTAAAACAAGCAAGCATATTGCAAAGCTGTGCCAGGTTTTTCATTTAATCTTGATTAATTAAGATGCTTGCTGAAATATGAGAGTTCATCAGTATCTGGAAGTAGAATAGAAACACAAAGTGAACAACAGGATGGTTCAACAGTCTGATAAGCAATAAGAACTGAAGAGCCACTGGGAACAACTTGTTAACAGGCCTGACAAAGAGCCTTAGACATAAATAACTGATAGTGGAGTTGACACAAATAATGAAACTTTTGGGAGTTAGTTTGACACAGGAGATGGAATGTTACTGGGAGGATGAAACTAGTCAAGGAGAACAGCTTGAGATACGATAAGGAAAAGATGAGGAAAAAGTGATTGATCAAGGCCACTAAATGATGTTAAAGGCAAGCTATTCAACCCACTGTTTAGACAATAAACTTGATGTTTAATAGACAGTTTGAAATAAATTATGTTTGGGTGAAAAATCCTTGTTAATAATCTATCCAGGTCCACCCCTGAAAAAAGGTATAAATTAAGAGACTACAGGAGAGCTCAGTGCAGCAGGTGTGGAAAAGAACACTCAAGGAAGACTGTGGTCCGTTATCCAAGTGGTTAGGGAATTTGAGAAGATATGGGGCATTGAGAAGTGGAAGAAGAGGAAATATGCAGCTGTTTGTGTACTCCAGCCATTCTGATTGAACAGGACCAATACTTGCTACTTGTCATGGTCGTATTTTAAAAATTCTTTCATGGGATGTGGGATGTAGGCCGATATTCATTGCACTTTCCTTACTGCCCTCAAGAAGATGGTGGTGAGCTGCCTTCATAACCACTGTAGACCATGTGTTGTTGGTACATCCACAGTGCTGTTAGGAAGGGCATTCCAGCATTTTGACCCAGGGACAATGAAAGGATAGCGATAAAGTTCCAAGTCTGGATGGTGCATGGCTAGGAGGAGATTTAAGATGGTAGTGTTCCCATGTGTCATTGCTGTTGTTCTGCTAGGCAGTAGAGGTCATGGGATTGCACGGTGCTGCCAAAGGAGGCTTGATGAGTTGCTGCAGTGCAACTTGCATATGGTACTCACTGCTGCGACTGTGCGTTGGTGGTGGTGGAGGGAGCGAATGTTTAAGGTGGTGGATGGGATGCTTTGTCCTGGATGATGTTGAGGTTCTTGAATGTTGGTGGAGCCCCAAACATCCAGGCAAATTGAAAATCTTGCATTGCAATTCAGACTTGTGTCTTGTAGATGGTGGGCAGGCTTTGAGGATTCAGGAGGTGACTTACTAGTCACAGAATTCCCAGCCTCCGACCTGCTCTTGTAGTCACAGTATTTATATAGCTACTCCAGTTCAGTTAATAGTCAATGGCAACCCCCAGGAGGTTGATTGTGGGGGATTCAGCAATAGTAATGCCATTGAATAACAAGTGGGAATGCTAAGATTCTCTCTTGTTGGAGATGGTCATTGCCTGACATCTGTATGGTGCAAATTTTATTTGCAACTTATCAACTCAAACCTGAACGTTGTCAAGGTCTTGCTGCATATGGGCACAGACTGCTTCAGTATCTGAGGAGTTATGAATGGTGCTGAACATTTCACTTCAGGTCGCCATATCTGACCTTATGATGGAGGGAACATCATTGATGAAGCCGCTGAAGACAATTGGGCCGAGGATACTACATTGAGGAACTTCTGCAGCAATATCTTGGAGTTGAGATGATTGATCACCAACAACCACAACCATCTTCCTTTGTATCACCGGTAGAGACATTCCCTCTGATTCCCATTGACTTCAGTTGTTAGGCTTCTCGATGCCACTCACGGTTGAATGCTGCTATGATATCAAGGGCAATCACTATCACTTCACCTGTTCAGTTCAGCTCATTTGTCCATGTTTGGAGAAGGCTGTAATATGGCCAGGAGATGAGTGGCCATGGCAAAACCCAAATTGAGTGTCAGTGAGCGGGTTATTGCTGCATAAGTGCCACTTGATGGCGCTGTTGACAACACTTTCCATCCCTTTATTGATGATCAAGAGTAGACTGATGGGGCAGTTGACTTGGATTTTTCTTGCTTTTTGTGGACAGGACATACTTGGGCAAGTAGATGCCAATGCTGTAACTGAAGTGGACTGGAACAGCTTGGCTAGGGTCACAGCTAGTTCTGAAGCACAAATCTTCAGTGTTATTGCTGGAATGTTGTCAGGGTGCATAGCCTTTGTGATAGCCAATGCCTTCAATCCCTCCATGATATCATATGGAGTGAATCAAATTGGCTGAAGACTGGCCCTGTTGATGCTGGCGACCTCTGGAGGAGGCCAAGATGGATCATCCACTCAGCACTTCAGAGTGAACTTGTCTGCAGCCTTGTTTTTTGCACTGAAATGCTGGGCTCACCCATCAATGATATTTGTGGAGCCTCCTTCTCTGGGCAGTTGTTCAATTGTCCACTACCATTCATGACTTGATTGGCATGCAAATAGTCCTGTGTTGCAGCTTCACCAGGTTGACTCCTCATTTTTAGGTATGCCTGGTGCTGCTGCTGGCATGCCCCCCTGAACTCTCCATTGAACCTGGGTTGATCCCTCAGCTTGATGGGAATGAGAGAGTGATGGATATGCCAGACCACGAGGATACAGGTTGTAGTTCAATACAATTCTGCTGCTGGGGCTGATGGTCCACAGAACCTCCACAATGCTCAATTTTAAGTTGCTGGATATCTTCAAAATCTGTCCCATTTAGCACGGTGGTAGTGCCACACAATATGATGGAGAGTATCTCAATGTGAAGATGGGAATTCGTCTCCACAAGGACGGTGTGGTGGTCACTCCAACCAATACTGTCTTGGACAGATGCATCTGCGACAGACAGACCGGTGAGGATGAGGTCGAGTATGTCTTTTCCCCTTATTGATTCCCCACCACCTGCTGCAGGCCTAGTCTAACAGATAGATCCTTCATGATTCAACCAGCTTGGTCAGTGCTATCGAGCCGCAATAGACGATAGACATTGAAGTCCCCCATCCAGAGTATATTCTATGTCCTTGCTATCCTCAGTGCTTCTTCCACTTGATGTTCAACATGGAGTACAGATTCATCAGCTGAGGGACGGTGGTAAGAGATAATCAACAGAGGTTTCCTTGCGGATGGTTGACCTGATACCATGGGATTTCATGTGATGTAGAATCAATGTTAAGGACTTCCATGGATTTCTTGTGCTCCCTGCATGGTGAGTACCCTATCTGTTGCTGGGTTAATATCACTGGTGGCAGGGTGGAGCCCTTAAGAAGGTATTAATTTTGAATTTAAGAGCCTCAATTGGTGGCAGGTCATCCTGCCATGAACCTAATTATGGCGGCAGCATGAAGGTGATAGGGTCCTCACCCACCAATCTCCTGCCTGATTAAATTCCCTCTGCCATCCAACTTGCCACGGGAAAGGGTATTAAATTCCACCCAGCATTTCAACATATTGGTTACAGTCAATCCTGACTGATTGATAAGACAGCTCGCAACTATCTTTCAAAGATTGAAATTAGTGCAATAGGAACGCTGCACAGTGTTCCAATTAGAGTCCTGCAAATACTATGTACAAATTTAACCCTTTAGAAATTAACCCCAGTTGTGATGTTTTTTATGACCAGTTTTGCTCTTGTTAGTGATGTGTGTCTGCATTGTTAGTCCCCTTTTCCCCTCTACCCAATATTGACTTGTCTTCCTTATATTTCCTACCAAAATGCACCATCTCACATCTATCTGTATCAAATTTTGTTTGCCAAATACATGCCCATTTTGTAAGCCTATTCATGTATTTTGTTGATTTTGATTTGGTTTATTATTGTCACATGTATTAGTATACAGTGAAAAGTATTGAATCTTCAATATTATCTATGCCCAAGAATTTGGTATCATCCCAAACTTTGAGCTTGACCTTCTGACTCCAAATTGTTTATGTAAATAGTGAAGAACAGTGGTCACTGCATTGATCCCTGCGGATCACTACTTCCCACCTTTTGCCAGCCTTATTCCTTTATCCACTCTTCCATTTGCCCCCTGACTCCACATGCACTAATCTTAATTAAGAGCCTATGTGGCATCTTAGCGAAGACCTTTTAAAAATGCAAATATATTACATCTACAATATTGCAATATCATTGTCTGCTCCTCCTGTTACTTCAAAGAATTCAATATAGTTGGTCAAACATGATCTTCCCGTTTGAAATGTGTGCTATCACATTTTCAGTTTGTAGATTTTTAAAAATCTATTGCATCTTTAAATAAAAAGCCATCTTCTTTCTGGTCACTGATGGTAAGCCCACTGGTGTACAATAGTTCATGGACTTGTTCTATCTTCTTTGTTAAATACAGGAATAGCATGAGATTTCTGCCTGTCCTCTGGCATTATTGCCTTTTCTAATGAATTTTCAAACAGATATGCAAAAATGCTTCTGGTTTATATTGTCTAATTTCTATGCATGGTTACAATTCATCTGGATCAGATGTTTATCTTCTGTAAATTTGATTAGTTTATCAATTCTCTCGCACTTTCTTCCTGGTAAATAATGAAGCAAAGTCATTTTTCAATATTTTGCCTGTGTCAGTTTCAATTTTACTTACATCTCTTTGGTGTTTTACTATTGGCTAATTTATCCTTGTTTTATTCGCAGGAAATATCTCCTGATCGCTATTGATTAGCATTTTAAATATTCCCCAACGCTGTTCTCTTTTCGTTTACGTTCCCGAGTTCCATTTCCTCACAATGAACTTTCTTCCCCCATTTTACCACTCTGGTCTTTGTCTTATGACTCTATTATTTCAATCTTATTATGCTTACATAGTGTTTAATTAAACAGTGGAATGTGCATATTCATCCTGATATACATCAGAAAACTTTATTCTTTGTCCATACATGTTTAATCCAGAACCTTGATGCACAAATTATAATCAGCAATCTTGCTTTTTGTTTTAAAACTCATCATGCTCAACCTTGTCTTCACAATTCACTCTTGATCTTATTAGCCCCAAACTAATTCTGGACCAACATTTTGGTTAATGGCCGACTTATACTTGATCTCAGATCCTTTTCCTCAATATATTTCCAAATATGGACCAACATAAATGTGGATAGATTTCAAACCCGTGTCTTCTCTCATCACCTTGCACTTCTTGTGAACCCCTACTAGCAGCTTATCAATCAATGCCATACTGCTGCTGTGGCAGCTGTTCAAACACAACCTGCAACTAGTCAATGAATTCATCAGAATTAACAACTACTCATTCTGAAAGGAGAAGAAGCAAATACCAAGCCAAACTGGATTCTCACCTGGATTAATGATGTTGCCATCTGCAAAGTGATTGTCTGAACACTTTCTCTCAGCTGTTTGATTTTAGGCAGGCTGCTATTGTACAGGGCTCACAGGCAGGCTGCTATTGTACAGGGCTCACAGGCAGGCTGCTATTGTACAGGGCTCACAGGCAGGCTGCTATTGTACAGGGCTCACAGGCAGTCTGCTATTGTACAGGGCTCACAGGCAGGCTGCTATTGTACAGGGCTCACAGGCAGGCTGCTATTGTACAGGGCTCACAGGCAGGCTGCTATTGTACAGGGCTCACAGGCAGGCTGCTATTGTACAGGGCTCACAGGCAGGCTGCTATTGTACAGGGCTCACAGGCAGTCTGCTATTGTACAGGGCTCACAGGCAGTCTGCTATTGTACAGGGTTCACAGGCAGGCTGCTATTGTACAGGGCTCACAGGCAGTCTGCTATTGTACAGGGCTCACAGGCAGGCTGTTATTGTACAGGGCTCACAGGCAGGCTGCTATTGTACAGGGCTCACAGGCAGGCTGCTATTGTACAGGGCTCACAGGCAGTCTGCTATTGTACAGGGCTCACAGGCAGGCTGCTATTGTACAGGGCTCACAGGCAGTCTGCTATTGTACAGGGCTCACAGGCAGGCTGTTATTGTACAGGGCTCACAGGCAGGCTGCTATTGTACAGGGCTCACAGGCAGGCTGCTATTGTACAGGGCTCACAGGCAGGCTGCTATTGTACAGGGCTCACAGGCAGGCTGCTATTGTACAGGGCTCACAGGCAGGCTGCTATTGTACAGGGCTCACAGGCAGGCTGCTATTGTACAGGGCTCACAGGCAGGCTGCTATTGTACAGGGCTCACAGGCAGGCTGCTATTGTACAGGGCTCACAGGCAGGCTGCTATTGTACAGGGCTCACAGGCAGGCTGCTATTGTACAGGGCTCACAGGCAGGCTGCTATTGTACAGGGCTCACAGGCAGGCTGTTATTGCATGTGTGGAGATGCCGGCGTTGGACTGGGGTAAGCACAGTAAGAAGTTTAACAACACCAGGTTAAAGTCCAACAGGTTTATTTGGTAGCAAAAGCCACACAAGCTTTTGGAGCTCCATGCCCCTTCTTCAGGTGAGTGGGAATTCTGTTCACAAACAGGGCATGTAAAGACACAGATTCAATTTACATGAATAATGGTTGGAATGCGAATACTTACAGCTAATCAAGTCTTTAAGAAACAAAACAACGTGAGTGGAGAGAGCATCAAGACAGGCTAAAAAGATGTGTATTGTCTCCAGACAAGACAGCCAGTGAAACTCTGCAGGTCCAGGCAACTGTGGGGGTTACAGATAGTGTGACATGAACCCAATATCCCGGTTGAGGCCGTCCTCGTTTCTGCTCAGCGACTCTGCGCTGTCGTGTGCCGTGAAGGCCGCCTTGGAGAACGCTTACCCGAATATCTGAGGCCGAATGCCCGTGACCGCTGAAGTGCTCCCCAACAGGAAGAGAACAGTCTTGCCTGGTGATTGTCGAGCGGTGTTCATTCATCCGTTGTCGCAGCGTCTGCATAGTTTCCCCAATGTACCATGCCTCGGGACATCCTTTCCTGCAGCGTATCAGGTAGGGTAGACAACGTTGGCCGAGTTGCAAGAGTATGTACCGTGTACCTGGTGGATGGTGTTCTCACGTGAGATGATGGCATCTGTGTCGATGATCCGGCACGTCTTGCAGAGGTTGCTGTGGCAGGGTTGTGTGGTGTCGTGGTCACTGTTTTCCTGAAGGCTGGGTAGTTTGCTGCGGACAATGGTCTGTTTGAGGTTGTGCGGTTGTTTGAAGGCAAGAAGTGGGAGTGTGGGGATGGCCTTGGCGAGATGTTCGTCTTCATCAATGACATGTTGAAGGCTCTGGCGGAGATGCCGTAGCTTCTCCGCTCCGGGGAAGTACTGGACGATGAAGGGTACTCTGTCCACTGTGTCCCGTGTTTGTCTTCTGAGGAGGTCGGTGCGGTTTTTCGCTGTGGCGCGTTGGAACTGTTGATCAATGAGTCGAGCGCTATATCCTGTTCTTATGAGGGCATCTTTCAGCGTCTGGAGGTGTCTGTTGCGATCCTCTTCATCCGAGCAGATCCTGTGTATACGGAGGGCTTGTCCGTAGGGGATGGCTTCGTTAACGTGTTTAGGGTGGAAGCTGGAGAAGTGGAGCATCGTGAGGTTATCCGTGGGCTTGCGGTACAGTGAGGTGCTGAGGTGACCGTCTTTAATGGAGATGCGTGTGTCCAAGAATGCAACCGATTCCGGAGAGTAGTCTATGGTGAGTCTGATGGTGGGATGGAACTTGTTGATGTCATCATAGAGTTGTTTCAGTGATTGTTCACCATGAGTCAAAAGGAAGAAAATGTCATCGATGTATCTAGTGTATAGCATCAGTTGAAGGTCCCGTGCGGTGAAGAAGTCTTGTTCGAACCAGTGCATGAAGATGTTGGCATATTGAGGTGCGAATTTGGTCCCCATGGCTGTTCCGGCTGCTATTGCACAGGGCTCACAGGCAGACTGCTATTCTAGCACAGGGTTCACAGGCAGGCTGCTATTCTAGCACAGGGCTCACAGGCAGACTGCTATTCCACAGGGCTGTCATGATGTGGAGATGCCAGCGTTGGACTGGGGTAAACACAGTAAGGAGTCTAACAACACCAGGTTAAAGTCCAACAGGTTTATTTGGTAGCAAACGCCACTAGCTTTCGGAGCGCTGCCCCTTCGTCAGGTGAGTGGGAGATCTGCTCATGCACAGCGAACAGGGCATATAAAGACACAATCTAAATTTACAGAATAATGAATAATGATTGGCATGCGAGTCTTTACAGCTAATCAAGTCTTAAAGGTGCAGACAATGTGAGTGGAGGGAGCATTAGCACAGTTTAAAGAGATGTGTATTGTCTCCAGACAGGACAGCCAGTGAGACTTTGCAAGTCCAGGCAAGTTGTGGGAGTTACAGATAGTGTGACATGAACCCAAGATCCCGGTTGATGGCCTCTGCACTGTAGGGATTCTATGATTCTATGTATGTGATGCATCCATAGAATCATAGAAGCTACAGTGTGAATGACAATACAACACAACTGGGAACATGCTGTTGTTTGAAAGTCACAAGTGCAACATTAATTCCTGGAATTCTGGATGGGTGGTGAAAGCCCTGGCAGACAAAGCAAACCAAGTCTTTGTGCGTTCATTACTGACACCCATTTCCCCTGCTGACCCAGCTGAGTTGCCGCTCTCTGAAGGAAACTTCTTCTGAGATGGGGTTTTGCCCCATTGGAGGCCAATTGCCAAAATCAAGGCTGTCAACAATACGACTGTGAGCGAAATGCATCATGAGTTTAGCATGGGTCGGAGATTGAATTCTTCAAATTTGGAACATGTTGGATTTCCTCTTAACCTTCTCCACTTTAATGAAAGGAGTCCTGGTTTCTCTGGACTTTCCTGATAACTAAATGCTATCATTACTAGCATCATCTGGGTGAATCTCTTCTTCACCCTGTTAATCACCTTAATATTGTTCCTAAAGTAAGGTGCTCAAAATTGGATCAATTATTCCATTAACCAGTGATTTGTATAGTTTGAGCAATATTTTGTATCCATATTTATGAAACTTAGGATTGATCTGACATAGAACTATGTTCATACAAGTTATAACACAGAACAGGCCATTTGTACCAGTCAATTTGTGCCCATTTTTATATTCCATATGAGCTGTTAATCTGAATCATGTTCACCTGCTCTGTTCTCATGCCCCTTTATTAATTTTTCTTCATATATCTATGTAATCTTGAATGCTGATGTTTCTGCCTCAACTGCTTACCCTGGAAGTAAATTCTCCAAACTTTCTGCTTCCTACTTTCAGCAGCATTAATACCTGACTGACACAAAGGGTGTCTGGAACAAGCTGCCAGAGGTAGTAGTAGAGGCGGGTACAATTTAGTCTTTTAAAAAGCATTTAGATAGTTACATGGGTACAATGGGTATAGAGGGATATGGGCCAAATGCGGGCAATTGGGATTAGTTTACGGGTTTTTTTAAAAAAAGGGCGGCGTGGACAAGTTGGGCCGAAGGGCCTGTTTCCATGCTGCAAACCTCTATGAATCTATGACATGTAGCATTAATATTGAGTTGGGAGTCCATCTCTGAGTGAGGAATTGGTTTATAATGGCGGAAGAGTTCAATTAAGCAAGGAAAATATACTTTAAATGATATAACAAAATAGAGTCTAGGGCTGAGAATTCCTCTTTAAGTAAGATTTTGTTCATTTCCCTGCTTTACTCATACCTTTCTGAAGCTACTGATTCCATACGTGTCAGCAGAATACCAGTACAATAGCTAAAGTAGCCATTCTTAATGTGTGGACCGAGAGACTGAGTGCTGGTAAGCTTCGGAGAGCATCACAGTGAGCATCATCCTGTCTTTCTTTGACATTTCCACATTTGTACATACACTTTCCAGCATGAATTAGTGAATAGCAATCACAACCAACTACTGTTGGCTAATTTATCCTGTTTCTTGCCCAGAGTGGCTGGAGGCACCGGTTAAACCTGCTGATCCAACTGAGTAAGAGTTTTAACAACACCAGGTTAAAGTCCAACAGGTTTAATTGGTAGCAAATACCATAAGCTTTCGGAGCGCTGCTCCTTCGTCAGATGGAGTGGAAATGTGCTCTCAAACAGTGCAAACAGAGACACAAAATCAAGTTTGAGATTTCCTGGTTTGTATGACTTGTTGAGTCACCTGGGAAAACAAGAATTCAGCTTCCTGGCTGTGATAATTGGGTTGAGACCTCACACTGTATTTTTGTAAAATTTATAGATTTCCTCATGGCTAACTTCTAAAATTTTAAAAAGTGAATAAAGACTTTAAAATGACTATTAATAATAAATAATATATCCGAGGGTTCACCAACTGACTTTAAAATGATTTGAGTATAAAAATTGGCAGGTCATGCTGCAGCTGTACAAAACCTTAGTCAGGCCTCATTTGGAATTTTGTGTACCAGAAGGATGTGGATGCTTTGGAGAAGGTACAGAAAAGGTTTACCAGGATATTGCCTGGTCTGGAGGGTATTAGCTATGAAGAGAGTTTGGATAAACTCAGTTTGTTCTCACTAGAATGACGGAGGTTGACGGGCGACCTGATAGAGGTTGACAAGATTATGAGTGGCATGGACAGAGTGAATAGTCAGATGCTTTTTCCTAGGTAGGTTTAACGTGTGTGGGGAAAAGTTTAGAGGAGATGTGCGAGGCAAGTTTTTTACACAGAGGGTGGTGAATGTCTGGAATGCGCTGCTTGGGGAGGTGCTGGGAACAGGTACGATAGCGGCATTTAAGGGGCATCTAGACGAATAGGATGGGAATGGAAGGATACGGACTCCGTAAGTGCATACAGTTTCAGTTTAGGCAGGCATCATGATCAGCGCAGGCTTGGAGGGCCAAAGGGCCTGTTCCTGTGCTGTACTTTTCTTTGTTCTTGACTGAAGTCATGTTTGGCTGTGACTTTCAAACAGAAGAAACTTTCTGGCAGTGTCAGAGAAGCTGACAAATTGTTATCCCTGAAGAATTGCTCATGATCCTGTGGACCGCAGAGACCAAGGGAACTATGCATATCTACGCTTCATAAGCCAGGCCTGGACACCAGAGTCTAATAAAAAAACACACAAATTGCCTTTCAAATTCTTAATGGTTAGAACAAAAACTACCTCAGGAACCCAGACAAAAGTAATATACCCCACCTTGTGAAAGCCAAAGTGGAGATGAGAGTCACGTGACATGACCCCACCCCATCCAACTGTCATCACAACCCCTGGCTAGCTGGAAGAACCACTTATACCGTCTTTCTGTACTGCAAACCAGTCTGCCACCTTCCATCGACCAAGCAACAGCTTAGAAAAAGGACTCTGTCCAGATTCGAACCCTTGCTCCTGTCTATGCTGTTTCTACTGGAAGTTCCGAACTTCGATACCATTATCTACATGACTCATTCATCTATGTATGCCCATCTCATCATGGAAGTTATCTCTACCGGAAAAGAGAATGATCAGTTTACAGCCTGCCGACCTCTGTGAAATACACGGAAAACAATGTCCAGGATTTTATACTCTTCACCTCATGGGTTCTGAGGCGGGGAATGGGGGGAATGTGAAATTGCCTGGGCGGGATTCCCTCTGGGTTCCCAACCTGGTTATGAATTTACACTGGGATGGGCAGGGCCTCGAATGGGAAGCCTGCCCTTGCCCCGGTTAAAACCATTAAGTGGCCACTTAACAGCTACAAAAGGGCCTTTTCCCATCCAACCTCAATTTTTAGGCTGACCAGAGGATGATTGTTCAGGGGTGGAAGGCCAGAAAAAACAAAGTTTAATCTCAGGTGGGAAAGGCTTGGGCAGTTGGTTTAGGACACCCTCCATTAAGGCCTGGTGACCTCTAGACTTCCCTTCACTCCCACCAACCCCCCCCAACCCTCCTGACTTATCCCAATCACCCTCCTTGCAACTCCCCAAAAGCTCCCTACCCACCCTGCTCCGGGACCCATGCCATTAACTTGTCCTGCATGTCCCCAGTCTTGTTCCAGCCAGCTCCCTGCAGTGCCATTTCCGGCCACTGCAGCTTTGTGCTTGGTGGGACTGGAGAGATACCAGCTAATCTGATTGGCCGGCAGCTCTCCAAGACAGGACATCATCCCAAGTGAGGGCAGAAGTGACCTCTTATGCCAATCAAAGATCATTCGAGTATAATATGACATCAGGGCTGCTGGAGTTGGCAGGGGTGTGTTGCCCGCTGATCCTTTGGATGGATTTATTCTGGTCATTGCCCAGTATGAGTGAAAAGGGGACAACATTGTGACCTTCCTCCAGTATTTGAGTATGTGCAAATAAACTAACCTTCTGAGTTTACTATATCTCGGCGTTATTAACAGAAATAGGAACATGCCTAAACTGAGGGGTTGGAAAAATTGCCATTTTTTATCAAGGGGAAAATGAAATCTTTCTGTTGACAGATGGGTGGTGAGAGGAGAAATCGGGACTGTTTAAATTAAAGTTTAAAGTTTATTTATTAGTATCACAAATAGGATTACATTAACACCTCAATGAAGTTACTGTGATAATCCCCTAGTTGCCACACTCTGATGCCTGTTTGGGTACACTGAGGGAGAATTTTAGCATGGCCAATGCACCTAACATGCACATCTTTCGCACTGTGGGAGGAAACTGGAACACCAGGAGGAAACTCACGCAGAAATGATGAGAACGTGCAGACTCTGCACAACAGTGACCCAAACCAGGAATTGAACCCGGGTCCCTGGCGCTGTGAGGCAGCAGTGCTAACCACTGTGCCACCATGCCGCCCCTACCCCCCCCCCCGCCCCCCCCATCTGTAACATTGTTCATATTCAAACATTTAAGCTAATGAGCAGTATCTGAATGAACATGAGCTAATGAGCAATAATTTTCGAATGAACAAAATTCTCTTTTATACTACAGTTTTTGCAGTAACCTTCATTCCCAAGTGCCTGTATTTCTACAATGTTCTTGTAACTGAAATCTTTATGATTTTCTAGTTAAACCTTACCATTTACTGACAAAGGAAAAATGAGTTGAGTAAGTATTTATATAATGAAATGAATAGCTATAGACAGCAATGGTTATCACAAAAATCGTGTAACATTACCATAAAACATTTCATCAGCTACTTTTTTCAGCATTTCTACCACAATCTGTAAATAGAATTACAAATATACTTTGTCTGTTTGGCTGTCAGAATGTCAACAAATAATATTCATTGAATTCAGATGTATTATTAATAAATTATCTTTTGTTTTGCTTTCAGAAGTAATATGTACACCAGGTTGACATAAAATCAAAGATAAATTGATGGCCTCTTTATTTTATTGTGTTGCCACCAAATTCTAACCAGTTTCATAAACAGAGATGTAAAATAGATCAGCTTGCAATCTCTAACTTCCAGCACGATACTCCCGCGTTTATTTTATGCAAGGAGAAAACGACACAAAGGAACACTTTTTTTAACTGTTGCTATAAAATTATACTAAGATGTTTGTTTTAATTATGGCAACCAAATGTTCAAAGTCAGCTCACCTAACATAGGGACAGGAGTAGGCTATTCAGTCCAGCGAGCCTGTTCCAACATTCAGTGAGATCATGGTGGATCTGTGGCCTAACTCCATATGTGGAGATGCCGGCGTTAGACTGGGGTGGGTGCAGTAAGAAGTCTCACAACACCAGGTTAAAGTCCAACAGATTTATTTGGTAGCACGATCTTTCGGAGCACTGCTCCTTCATCAGATGAGTGGAACATGAGCAATTTTCCAATCCAGGGTGACAACTCCTGAATCTAGGGAACTCTAAAAGATTATAGTTTGGGAATTTACAATGTGCTCCTCTACCACCTTTAACACCCTCAGATAGAAACTCTCAGATGCTCGAGATTTGTCAAGTTTTCGTTCCAATAATTTCCTCATTATCGATGTTTTACTTACGTGAATTGTATTTAATCCCTGTCCCCGGTACACGATTAATTTCCCCGGGAACTGTGCAATTGCTTTTCAGCAATTCACTATTTTCATAGAATCCTTACAGTGCAGAAGGAGGCCATTCAGCCCATCGAGCCTGCACCGACAACAATCCCACCCAGGCCTATCCCCCGGCTGTTCAGATCAATACACCTAACCAGCGCGTCTTTCAGAATGTGGGAGGAAACCGGAGCACCCGGAGGAAACACACGCAGACACAGGGAAAATATGCAAACTCCACACAGACAGTGACCCAAGCCGGGAATTGAACCCGGATCCCTGGTGCTGTGAAGCTGCAGTGCTAACCACTGTGCTACTGTGCCACCCACTGCTTCCTGGCTGATATGAGTTCCACACTACATGGCTGTCTCTAACTTTCTTAGCACAATGCGTTTGGAAATAAATGTTGCCTTGTTGGAATCACCATGTTTCAAGAAATTAATAAATGCTACATTGCATTTTTATGCCTATTCTACACCCAGTTAACAAAAATAATTGAACAGAAAGGATTCCACAGTGCAAAGGAATCACTCATTTTACAAGACTACTTCTGAAAAATAAAAGGGATATAAAACACTCAGAAATGAAAGAATAACCAAAGATAAGGTCCTGCAATAGTCACCTTGTTGAGTATTTGTACAAAAATACCATTTTATATATTTTAAACAAACCATACCACCTTGTTACGATGACTATTGTAAAATGTGGAAAATAAGTTTAAATTTTTAATAGTCTTCCAAGTTCCTTAAGCTCTTGATGCAAAGGCATTTGAAACATTTTGACAACTCAAGTCGATAATCTTACTTAGCATCACAAATGAAGTTAGATATCTGAGTTACACAATATGCTCAGCTCTTTGCTAATGCTGGCAATAATCATACAATACATTTTTAAAACCAGCTTTTCAAAAAAGTGGGATATTACAGTTGCGACTCTTTCGTGAAGCCTTTAAGATACATTTCAATGTAAAAGAATGAAAACTCTAAGTCTTCAAAACTACATCTGATAATTAAATTTGCCAGCCCCCCTCTTGATTATCTAAATAACACATTACATCTTATGAAGATTGCAATAAAGACATATTCATAGTAGAATTCATCTTTGAATATATTCATGGTAGAATTTCTCTTTCCATACTCACATTCTTCAATGTATTTTCTGCTGCCTACATTTATTTTTTTGTTCTGACACATTTCATCTTGCTGATTTATTTTTTGTTGTATATTAACTGTATTTCATGTCCTCCCCTCCTCTGATTTTCTGCATCTCTATTTTGCCTTCCACCTTTTAGACGCTCCTTAAAACCTCTTTGACCAAGCCTTTGCTCATCTGTGGCTTGGTGCCGTATTTTGTTTTGCAATACTCCTCTGAAGGCATTTTGGGATGTTTTGTTACACTAAAGGTACTATGTAAATATAAGTTGCTGTTGTTATTTGCTGGCTGGACACATAAACTCACATGAATATCACAGAATAAGATGAAAGGTCACACCGGACACATCACTTAACCTTAAGATACTCTATATTCTGTTGCATATGTTAATTTTATAGATTAAATTTTTATGGCTGACAATCTTTGTACATTTGTCGACATGGTACAGGTCCCTAAATATATAAGCTGCCATGCAGGAGACTTATGGCCATTACTCATCATGTTGAGAGAAGACCAGGGAGAAGGAAATGAATAAAAGAGGAGAGGAGTTAGCTGGGAAATGCAGTAACAAAACTGGGAGCAGTCCTGGAAGAGCAGCCCATATTAAGAATGTCTTCTTGGCCCCTTCCAGCAACATTGCAGCTAAAGAGGAGGCAGTAGAGCCTGGGGGAGCTGCCACTCAGCCTGATGCTAGCCTGGACCCGACTTCCAACTGTACAGACAAGGCCTAGCTTCTTGGTTGACTTGTCAATTCTTCACAGTGACAGTCTGGGTGAGTTTGCAGGAGGGATGTGAGAAATGGAGAACATTTTCAGAAGTGCCAGTGAACAGGAGGGTTGGGGGTCAGGATCTGTTGCTCATAAAGGAGCTGTTGGTTAATGGAAGGTGGTCCCGATCTCCATAAAGGAGCCGCTGTCTGGTAAACATAAACTTAAACATGCTTCTGCTTCCCAAAGCTAATGCCACAAAAAATCCCTTTGAAATATTAACAGTAAATCTTTTGTAAAAAGGGAAGAAGTTGTTAATATTCAAATGGTAGTTTTATGATTGCTTGGAGCTATGTTCTACCTGAGTTCCTTTTGTTTTCAATTTCAATAATGATTGATTACTATCCCCAACCAGCTCCTTTTGAGAATAAAACACGTATTCCTTATTTTTAATATCGGTACAGACAATCACCATTAACATTCCTTTGGTCACATTTAAGTCTCATTAAAGTACGGATGAATGGACCCTTGGAAGTCAGTATCCTTTCATGTTCTTTAGCACTCATTTTAAACAGAAGTATTGAAGGTAAAGAAACTTGGAATTGGAAGAACAAAACCAAAGATTGCCGGAGAGTGCCAATTGCTGGCAGGTCAATTTTAAATGGAACTGCAGATGTGAGACTGATTCCCAATAACTTACTTTGTGCCAAGTAGTTAGAATTTTCATTTTGTAAATGGAGTACCGGAGGTTTATATGTAATAAATCAACAAAAAA
The DNA here is from genome assembly GCF_964213995.1 of Mustelus asterias. Classification (NCBI taxonomy): domain Eukaryota; kingdom Metazoa; phylum Chordata; class Chondrichthyes; order Carcharhiniformes; family Triakidae; genus Mustelus; species Mustelus asterias. The sequence goes on along the minus strand of NC_135807.1, from coordinate 52,964,981 downwards.
TATCTTATTTATAAAACAAGTTTGTAGAAAACTGAATATCAGAACCTGGCTCAAAGATTCCAAGTTAAAAGATTTAATTTGATATATTATATACATTTATACACACGTACACACACACACACACACACACACACACACACACACACACACACACCACACACACACACACACACACACAGCCTTTGGTATTTGTGGCAGTAGGATGGCACAATGGTTAGCACTACTGCCTCACAGCGCCAGGGACCCGGGTTCGATTCATGGCTTGGGTCACTGTCTGTGCAGAGTTTGCACATTTTCCCTGTGTTTGCGTGGGTTTCCTCCGGGTGCTCCGGTTTCCTCCCACTGTCTGAAAGACGTGCTGGTTAGGTGCATTGGCCATGTTAAATTCTCCCTCAGTGTAGCCGAACAAGTGTGGCGACTAGGGGATTTTCACAGTAACTTCATTGCAGTGTTAATGTAAGCCTGTTTGTGACACTCATAAATAAATTTAAACTTTGTGCCACATTATCTATCTAAAGGAGGAAACCCTAAAAGAAATCAACACAATACAGAAGACAATGTTCCTTTGTGACTGAATATCCTAATAAAGGGGTTAGTTAGAATGAAAAAGGATCCCAGAAAAACCAAAATGTACCAAAGATAAAAAATAGCCCCTGAGAAACAATCTCAAAAAGCTTTCAAGGGCCAATCTTTGACCTTTGTGGACTACAATCTCAAAAAAGAGCCGTCAGAAAAAGTATTGTTTTGACCCGTGTTTTTTGCAGAATCAAAACTGTTCGGGCACTTGACTGGCATTACTAGTGTCAAAGGCAATTGATCTCGTGAATGTTGCATCGCTAGCCCGTCCTCTTAATTGTTCATAATTGTCCCTGCAGAGAATCTGGTGCTCAGCTTGATTGACTGGGAGGCATGAAATCTGGCAAACCTGTGTCTCATTCTTAAAAGGAAGGAAATTGTTGCCTCAGGTGGAAAGAATAGTAACCAGCTGTAGGAAAGGTTGCCAGAGCCACACGCAACAAAAAAATGTCTGGAAACAGAAATACGGGGAGTATGCTCATTCATTTACTGAGGATTATTGGGAGTCTTGCTGGAGGAGAGGTGGGAATGCGCAACAAAGCACAGTCACCCTCTTTGGAGGTTATTGTTTTGTCAAAGCAGAGGTTAAACCAGCTTGCCGGGGGATAGCAGAGGTACCGGCTGAAATCTTCCGTCCTTTTTCACGGCTGGGATTCTCCGGGGCCGCTGACAGTGAATGGAGTTTTGACTGGAATGGAAATTTTCCATTCTTGCTCACAATGGGTCCCATCGCAGATGAGACCGGAGAATCCCAGCCAACAAATAGGGCGGCACGGTGGCACAATAGTTAGCACAGCTGCCTCACAGTGCCAGGGACCTGGGTTCGATTCCCGGCTTGGGCCACTGTCTGTGTGGAGTTTGCACGTTCTCCCCATGTCTGTGTGGGTTTCCTCTGGGTGCTCCGGTTTCCTCCCACAGTCTGAAAGACGTGCGGGTGAGATACATTGACCCAAACAGGCGCTGGAGTGTGGCGACTAAGGGAATTTCACAGTAACTTCGTAGATCATAGAATCATAGAAACCCTACAGTGCAGAAGACCATAAGACCATAAGACATAGGAGCGGAAGTAAGGCCATTCGGCCCATCGAGTCCACTCCACCATTCAATCATGGTTGATTTCAACTCCATTTACCCGCTCTCTCCCCATAGCCCTTAATTCCTCGAGAAATCAAGAATTTATCAATTTCTGTCTTGAAGACGCTCAACGTCTCGGCCTCCACAGCCCTCTGTGGCAATGAATTCCACAGACCCACCACTCTCTGGCTGAAGAAATTTCTCCTCATCTCTGTTCTAAAGTGACTCCCTTTTATTCTAAGGCTGTGCCCCCGCGTCCTAGTCTCCCCTGTTAATGGAAACAACTTCCCTACGTCCATCCTATCTAAGCCGTTCATTATCTTGTAAGTTTCTATCAGATCTCCCCTCAACCTCCTAAACTCCAATGAATATAATCCCACGATCCTCAGACGTTCATCGTATGTCAGGCCTACCATTCCTGGGATCATCCGTGTGAATCTCCGCTGGACCCGCTCCAGTGCCAGTATGTCCTTCCTGAGGTGTGGGGCCCAAAATTGCTCACAGTACTCCAAATGGGGCCTAACCAGTGCTTTATAAAGCCTCAGAAGTACATCCCTGCTTTTGTATTCCAAGCCTCTTGAGATAAATGACAACATTACATTTGCTTTCTTAATTACGGACTCAACCTGCAAGTTTACCTTTAGAGAATCCTGGACTAGGACTCCCAAGTCCCTTTGCACTTTAGCATTATGAATTTTGTCACCGTTTAGAAAATAGTCCATGCCTCTATTCTTTTTTCCAAAGTGTACGACCTCGCACTTGCCCACGTTGAATTTCATCAGCCACTTCTTGGACCACTCTCCTAAACTGTCTAAATCTTTCTGCAGCCTCCCCACCTCCTCAATACTACCTGCCCCTCCACCTATCTTTGTATCATCGGCAAACTTGGCCAGAATGCTCCCAGTCCCGTCATCTAGATCGTTAATATATAAAGAGAACAGCTGTGGCCCCAACACTGAACCCTGCGGGACACCACTTGTCACCGGTTGCCATTCTGAGAAAGAACCTTTTATCCCAACTCTCTGCCTTCTGTCTGACAGCCAATCGTCAATCCATGTTAGTACCTTGCCTCGAATACCATGGGCCCTTATTTTACTCAGCAGTCTCCCGTGAGGCACCTTGTCAAAGGCCTTTTGGAAGTCAAGATAGATAACATCCATTGGCTCTCCTTGGTCTAACCTATTTGTTATCTCTTCAAAGAACTCTAACAGGTTTGTCAGGCACGACCTCCCCTTACTAAATCCATGCTGACTTGTCTTAATCCGACCCTGCACTTCCAAGAATTTAGAAATCTCATCCTTAACGATGGATTCTAGAATTTTGCCAACAACTGAGGTTAGGCTAATTGGCCTATAATTTTCCATCTTTTTTCTTGTTCCCTTCTTGAACAGTGGGGTTACAACAGCGATTTTCCAATCCTCTGGGACTTTCCCTGACTCCAGTGACTTTTGAAAGATCATAACTAACGCCTCCACTATTTCTTCAGCTATCTCCTTTAGAACTCTAGGATGTAGCCCATCTGGGCCCGGAGATTTATCAATTTTCAGACCTTTTAGTTTCTCTAGCACTTTCTCCTTTGTGATGGCAACCATATTCAACTCTGCCCCCTGACTTTCCTGAATTGTTGGGATATTACTCATGTCTTCTACTGTGAAGACTGACGCAAAGTACTTATTAAGTTCCTCAGCTATTTCCTTGTCTCCCATCACTAGATTACCAGCGTCATTTTGGAGCGGCCCAATGTCTACTTTTGCCTCCCGTTTGTTTTTAATGTATTTAAAGAAACTTTTACTATCATTCCTAATGTTACTGGCTAGCCTACCTTCATATTTGATCCTCTCCTTCCTTATTTCTCTCTTTGTTATCCTCTGTTTGTTTTTATAGCCTTCCCAATCTTCTGACTTCCCACTACTCTTTGCCACATTATAGGCTCTCTCTTTTGCCTTGATGCATTCCCTGACTTCCTTTGTCAGCCATGGCTGCCTAATCCCCCCTCTGATAACCTTTCTTTTGTTTGGGATGAACCTCTGCACTGTGTCCTCAATTACTCCCAGAAACTCCTGCCATTGCTGTTCTACTGTCTTTCCCATTAGGCTCTGCTTCCAGTCGAAGGAGGCCATTCGGCCCATCGAGTCTGCACCGACCACAATCCCACCCAGGCCCTACCCCCACATATTTTACCCGCTAATCCCTCTAACCTACGCATCCCAGGACTCTAAGGGGCAATTTTTCTTTTTAACCTGGCCAATCAACCTAACCCGCACATCTTTGAACTGTGGGAGGAAACCGGAGCACCCGGAGGAAACCCACGCAGACACGAGGAGAATGTGCAAACTCCACACAGACAGTGTGCAACTTCATTACAGTGTTAATATAAGCCTTACTTGTGACTAATATATAAACTTTAAACTTAAAAAAAGGAGTTTCTAGAGTTCGTAGGACCCTGACCCAATGAAGGAAAAAAAGCTGGATGGTTTCAGGAAGTGTGCCTAAGTAAGCTTGTGCAACTTTGAATGCACTATTATACTACTGCAACATAGTTCACAAGGGTTAAACTCAACTTGTGAGCTGTAGCACCCACAAGGCAGTAGCAAAGTTAACACTTTTCTATCTAGAAAAACTGTACGATATCCCCCCCAACCAGATGGATGAGCCATGCAAAAGCTTGGTGGGACCAGAAATCCCGCTGGTGGCTAATGACTCGCCGCATCCACCTCCGGAAAACCCGCAGCAGAACAACTGGAAAATCCCAGCCACAGTTTGCGGAACACACAATTTGCTAAGACAAATAGTGAGAGGTGTGCAACAAAGGAGCATGAAGGTTGGAGAGGATAGGTTTGCATCCACTAGGGTGTTTCAGGATAAAAAATGACTTGATCAAAATCTTTAAGATACTGAGGGGTATTGACAGGGTGGATGTGGAGAGGATGTTTCCTGTTGACGGAGAATCTAAATCTAGGAATCACTGTGCAAAAATAAAGGTCTCACAACATCAGGTTAAAGTCCAACAGGATTATTTGGTGTCACGAGCGCTGCCCATTCATCAGGTGAGCGGAGGGTTGGGTTCATGTGATACCAAGTTGGACCCAAATAAACCTGTTGGACTTTAACCTGGTGTTGTGAGACTTCTTACTGTGCCCACCCCAGTCCAATGATGGCATCTCTACATCAAAGATAAAGGTTCACTCATTTAAGACAGAGATGAGAATTTGTTTCTCTCAGAGGTTCATGAGTCTCTGGAATCTTTTCCTCAAAAGACAGTGGAAGCAGAATCTTTGAATATTTTTAAGGTTGAGCGAGATAGATTCTTGATTAACAATTTGGGCGACACGATGGCACAGTGGTTAGCACTGCTGCCTCACAGCATCAGGGACCCGGGTTCAATTCCGGCCTTGAGTGACTTTCTGTGTGGAGTTTGCACATTCTCCCTGTGTCTGCGCGGGTTTCCTCCAGGTGCTCTGGTTTCCTACACTCCAAAGATGTGCGAGTTAGGTTGATTGGCCATGTTAAATTGCTCCTTAGTGTCAGGTGGATTATGAGGTTAAATATATGGGGTTACGGGGATAGGACCTGGGTGGGATTGTTGTTGATGTAGGCTTGATGGACCAAGTGGCCTCCTTCTGCACTGTAGATTCTATGATTCTATGAAAGACGTGAAAGGTTATCAGGGGTAGGCAGGGATGTGGGGTTGAACCATGATCTTATTGAATAGCAGAGTAGGTGCGAGGAGCCGAGTGGCCTAATTCATATGTTTATATAGTTGGGGGTGGAATTTTGGATGGGAATCTCACAAGTCCAATGTGAGACAGCAGGCTTTTCAGTAATGATGGCGTTTTAAATGTTTGCTGGTGTGTTTCCCCTATCCAGCAAACATCCTTCTTGTTCTGATTTTTAACTTTAGTATGTTCTCACCCAGTATCATGGAGACATATACTAGAACATAGAACATAGAACAGTACAGCACAGAACAGGCCCTTCGGCCCACGATGTTGTGCCGAGCTTTATCTGAAACCAAGATCAAGCTATCCCACTCCCTATCATCCTGGTGTGCTCCATGTGCCTATCCAATAACCGCTTAAATGTTCCTAAAGTGTCTGACTCCACTATCACTGCAGGCAGTCCATTCCACACCCCAACCACTCTCTGCGTAAAGAACCTACCTCTGATATCCTTCCTGTATCTCCCACCACGAACCCTATAGTTATGCCCCCTTGTAATAGCTCCATCCACCCGAGGAAATAGTCTTTGAATGTTCACTCTATCTATCCCCTTCATCATTTTATAAACCTCTATTAAGTCTCCCCTCAGCCTCCTCCGCTCCAGAGAGAACAGCCCTAGCTCCCTCAACCTTTCCTCATAAGACCTACCCTCCAAACCAGGCAGCATCCTGGTAAATCTCCTCTGCACTCTTTCCAGCGCTTCCACATCCTTCTTATAGTGAGGTGACCAGAACTGCACACAATATTCCAAATGTGGTCTCACCAAGGTCCTGTACAGTTGCAGCATAACACCACGGCTCTTAAACTCCAACCCCCTGTTAATAAAAGCTAACACACTATAGGCCTTCTTCACAGCTCTATCCACTTGAGTGGCAACCTTTAGAGATCTGTGGATATGAACCCCAAGATCTCTCTGTTCCTCCACAGTCTTCAGAATCCTACCTTTGACCCTGTAATCCACATTTAAATTAGTCCTACCAAAATGAATCACCTCACATTTATCAGGGTTAAACTCCATTTGCCATTTTTCAGCCCAGCTTTGCATCCTATCTATGTCTCTTTGCAGCCTACAACAGCCCTCCACCTCATCCACTACTCCACCAATCTTGGTGTCATCAGCAAATTTACTGATCCACCCTTCAGCCCCCTCCTCTAAGTCATTAATAAAAATCACAAAGAGCAGAGGACCAAGCACCGATCCCTGTGGCACTCCGCTAGCAACCTGCTTCCAATCCGAAAATTTTCCATCGACCACCACCCTCTGTCTTCGATCAGACAGCCAGTTACCTATCCAATCAGCCAACTTTCCCTCTATCCCACACCTCCTCACTTTCATCATAAGCCGACCATGGGGGACCTTATCAAACGCCTTACTAAAATCCATGTATATGACATCAACTGCCCTACCTTCATCAACACACTTAGTTACCTCCTCAAAAAATTCTATCAAATTTGTGAGGCACGACTTGCCCTTCACGAATCCGTGCTGACTATCCCGGATTAATCCGCATCTTTCTAAATGGTCGTAAATCCCATCCCTAAGGACCTTTTCCATCAATTTACCAACCACCGAAGTAAGACTAACCGGTCTATAATTACCAGGGTCATTTCTATTCCCTTTCTTAAACAGAGGAACAACATTCGCCATTCTCCAGTCCTCTGGCACCATCCCCATGGACAGCGAGGACCCAAGGACCCAAAGCTACTATATAATAGTAGCATGATACTTAATATATTGCCATCTTATCTTCCTCAGATGGCATCCTAATAATGAAATTACTTGGCCGTGAATACAATCCAGGCGTAACTGTAGGGTTGGATATCCACCCTTGGATATTCCAGGTCATGATTGAGACTGGTACAAATAAAAACAAACTCCAAAACAAATGTTATTCTGCCTGAGCAGAATATATAGCCTAATAAACTAGATCCGTCCGGATTGATACATAGGAGAAGTAGATTATGAGTTTGCATAATCATGAAATCATAGAATCTACGCAATGGAGACAGGCCCTTTGGCCTAAACGGTCCATGCCAGCCAAAATGCCCATCTAAGCTAACCCCATTTGCCTGCCTTTGGCCCATATCCCTCTAAACCTTTCCTATTCACGTGTCTGTCCAAATGCCTTTTACATGTTGTCAATGTTCCTGCCTTAACCATTTCCTCTGCCAGCTCATTCCACATACGTACCACCTTCTGTCTAAAAATGTTGCTCCTCAGGTTCCCATTAATTCTTTCCCCTCTTAACTTAAACTTATGCCCTCTAGTTCTCAATTCCCCAACACTGGAGAAAAGACTGAGTGTATTCACCCTATCCATGCCTCTCATGATCTTACATACCTCTATAAGATCATGCCTCAGTTACCTACTCTGCAAAGAAAAATGTCCTAGCCACTTGGTCCATCAAATGTCCAAACTCTCCCTATAACTCAGTCCCTTGAGTCCTGGCAACATCCTTGTAAATCTCTTCTCCACGCTCTCCAGTTTAATAACATCTTTCCTATAGCAAGGTGACCAAAACTGAACAAAATATTCCAAGTACGGCCTCACCAATATCCTGTACAACTGCAACATAACTTCCCAACTTCTATACTCAATGCCCTGACTGATGAAGGCCAGTATGTCAAAAGACTTCTTCACTGCCCTATCTACCTGTGACTCCACCTTTAGAAAACCATGCACCTGAACTCCAAGGTCCCTCTGTTTCATGATACTCCCTCAGGTCCTACCATTCACTGTGAAAGTCCTGCCTTGATGTGACTTTCCAAAATGCAACACTTCACACTTATCCGTATTGATCTCCATTTGCCATTCTTGATCCACTTCCCCAGCTGATCAAGATCCTGCTGCAATTTTTGATAACCTTCCTCACTGTCTATAATACCGCCTATTTTAGTGTCATCTGCAAACTTACTGATCATGCCTTGTACATTCTCACCCAAATCGTTGATTTGGATACCAAACAGCAATGGGCCCAGCACTGACACCTGAGGCACAACACGAGTCACAGGCTTCCAGTCGGACAAGCATCCTTCCACCATTACCCTCTGCTTCCTACCATCAAGCCAATTGTATATCCAATTTGCCAGCTCTCCCTGGATTCCATGTAATCTAACCTTCCAGAGCAGCCGACCATGTGGAACTTTATCACAGGTCTTACTGAAGTCCATATAAACCTTGTCTACCACCCTGCCCTCATCAACCTTCCTGGTCACTTCATCAAAGAACTCTAACAAATTTGTATGGCATGATCTCCCATGCACAAAGCTGTGCTGACCACTCCTAATCAAACACTGTCCTTCCAAATGACTTGCTACTAATCAATGACTGCTGAAAGATCATTCATACATGGTTAGTCTAAAGCATAATCACAAGAGACAAGGGGAAATTAAAAATGATAAAAACTGCAACCTTGGAATATTTACCTGACAAATATAGGAATACTATTAACATAACACTACAAACAATTACACCACAATGGTGATTTCTAACCTCATTTATTATTGTTATTAGCTTGGAGAGAGAAGGATGATATATTGCAAAACGTATCATGATACTTCTAAGCAGTGATTTGCTTTATCGTTGTTCATATTGGCTAAGCAGAGATCTACAAACAGAGACTGACATCATTGACTTTTATGCAGATTGTGCCAGGTGCCTTTAGAAAAACACCAGAGATTAGTATCTTGCAATGACTAAAACAATCAGATTACATGTAAAGAGAAAATAGTATTTTTGTCATTTATTTTCAATTCAAAATCATAGGACAGATAACTTTGCATATCTGCGTCTCGGTACATATGACAATAATAAATCAAATCAAATCATTGGTTCAGAAGAGGTTTTTGTTCAGGAGGCAGAAAAGTAGAGTTAGAAAACTTCCTAATTTGGCAGGCCAGTCTCTTATATTTTCACATGATAGGGAGGCAGAGGCGAGATAGAGTCACCTTCAGAGGCAGGCTCGAGGTGGCAACAGAGGTATGCAGATGACCAGGTTGGCAAGCTAGAATGCCCACCTCTGTTTACTGGGATACGGCCCAGCTGTAGTGACAAATGTCAGACCCACAAACTCTCACCCCTTCCTGATTTCCCACCCACCCCATGTTGCTTTATACTCCCTTCAAACTCCCCATGCCCCCTCCATGCACATGTAGCCACTCACCTGGTACCCACCATAGGCAGACCCCAGGAGCTTTTTCTTTGAAATGGTGGTGGGGTGGTGAAAGATAAAGACTGACCTGCCGTCCCAGAAGCAGATTGGAAGCAGTCACGGTTGAATGCCGAGGTTTGTCTGTATTCTCTGGGACTTTATCCATTTGTCTGGTCACATTTTAGGCACTCTAGTCTTACGCCGCATCGCCACCCTATGCACTACCCATGCTACTTCCATAGTCCATTGACAAAGCAATACCATCCTCTAGCCATCCCCAGTGCCCCTCTTACCCTCAGTGCCAGTTCATGTCATTCTGTGCCCATTCATCCAGTGTATAAAATGTACAGAACCAATTAACCCTATAGTAACAATGGCATGTGTGAAATCACTTCGGAAAAAAACCCCACTAAAACTGGTTTATATCCAACCCTTTAAACTTTTCAATCAAACAGACCATAAAAGTATCAATAACAGAAGCTTTATATCTTAATCTTGTGCAAATAAACATTGAAACATTGACAAAAGAGATCACAGAATATCACATAATGATGTCAATCAAGCAAAGTCAACAGTTCTCTCCACTTGTGTAAACAGACTTCCACTCAGAATCATTTTATGGGCCTGGGCACTAAACCAAGCATGCATAATCCTAGCCTCATCTGCATGGCTCCATCAAAACCTAGCAGGCAGGAGTAAAAGGCCAGCAAGTAGGAACACAATTTCCAGACCTAAGACCACTGCTGTGGACCCAAGTAAACAATTTGCTGGCTGTTAGAAAAGTGCTGCGGATGGGGACTGGGAGGTTAAATGAGGGAACGCAGGTCAGATGAGGCACCAGTTTTTCTTGTGGAATCTGTAGGAGCACCTCTGCTCCTTCATGGTCAAGAAAACTAAAATAATTTAAAGATTACTGAATTTTTCAGGCCTTCAGGCCTAATCTACTTGCCACAAATGCTATTGAAAGGGAGGGTATGCTGGGTGGAACTACTGCACTTTTTGCTTTGCGGTCCTAACTTCGTCGTAGGATGACCATTTTATTATCTTCATGAGGCCCCATGTGTCTGCTGCGGATGCCTCCTCCACCTCTGAAAATTGTATGGTTAAAATGGCAGTGAGCAGGATTGCATGAGAATAGGTGCTAAATACTGCAATTTTAATCACTTCCTGCCATATTCTCACAGCTAGTCCAGGTTAAAAATCAAGGCTCATGGTCTGCATTGACATCACCAAAAATAGTAGAAGTTTGATTACATAGATTTGGAGGTCTCAGTTTATTTCCTGTAGAGATAATGCTCGATAAATGAAGGAATATAATCACATGGTGGAACACAATGACTCACTATCATCGTGTTTCTGTGGTTATTGGATGTTTCTGATGTTAGCAATAAGATGAATTTAGTTATATGGTGGTCAGGTAGTATATGAAATTCAATGCAGAGAATTACAAAGTGCTTCCCATGAGGTCAAAGCATCCAGGAAGGTACTTTTGCTTAAATGGAAAGAAAATAACATGTGTGGAAGAAGGAAACATTTGCGCGTTCTGAATAATAATAGATCCAAAGATGTGCAGGTTAGGTGGATTGACCATGCTAAATTGTCACTTGGTGTCAGGGGGGCTGGCAGGGTAAATGTGTGGGGTTGTGGGTGTGGGAGCTGGGTGGGATTGTGGTTGGTACAGACTCGATGGGCCGAGTGGCTTCCTTCTGCACTGTAGGGATTCTATGATTCTATGAATAAACGAAAGATATCAGAAGAATGCTCAGTGGCACTAAATAAAGCAAATTAGATGTTGGGATGAGTTAAAATATCAATGTTAAGCTGAAGTAGTGACAATGATTTGCCACTTTACGAATCTTTGGTATAACTGAATGTGAGATACCTTGAATGGTGCTGGTTGCCTCAATAAAGAAAATATATTAGAAGGATACAGCAGAGGGCATCCAGAATGATTGAGGGGATGGAGGAAGTTGATTATGATGAGCTTTTAAATAATTTTGCATGTTCTCAAGAAAAATAGGAGATTGAGAGTTGATATGATCGCCAATTTTTTTATTTTTAAAAGAGCCTTTAAAGGATAATGTACATTGTGACAAGGTGCTTTAACCTGACCATAACTACAGACCTAGAGGGTATGGCTTACACTTGAAGCAGAGTATCTTCAAAGTAAATCTGGAAAATTTGGCCCAGCATTTGCTGTAGAACAGAATCTAATGGTGATCACCATTAACCAATTACAATAAGGGACTTCCCCTTGTATGTTTAGGTTTTCTAATTTTTTGCATGGCAAGTTGATGAAGGTGTGATATTGTAATGTCCGAACTATGTTAGAGGTTGTGGGTTTTAAACAAAAAGAAAAAGACTTGGTTTGCACCCGTAGATTCAAAGTGACACTCCTGTGCAGCACAATTTGGAATTGCTGATATTTTTTCAGGCAGAGTGCGTATGGTGGCGCCTGAGAACGGGTCTAAAAGTTGGATCTGAAACACTCCCAGTTTCAAGTCCGCCCAGCACTTAGAATCAAAATGGTAAAATAGGGCCCAACAGGTTTATTGAAAGAGATGTTCTCTGCACAGAACAGAAAATGAAAATAAACAGCAACTTGTGAAACACCCTAGTGACATCACCATCAATTCCACTGACCAGCTCTTAAAGCAATCATACAACCACTTAAATATATAACAGATATGATAACAGTACAGCGAGTAAAACGGGATATCTCAGAGTGAACAGGGCAACCAACTGATTCCGGGGATGGCGGGACTGATGTATGAGGAGAGATTGACTAGGTTAGGATTGTTTTTGCTGGAGTTCAGACGAATGAGGAGGGATCTCATAGAGACTTCTAACATTTTAACAGGACTATAGGGTAGATGCAGGGAGGATATTCCCAATGGTGGGGGAGTCCAGAACCAGGGGTCACAGTTTGAGGATTTGGGATAGATCATTTAGGATGGAGGTGAGGAGATATTTCTTCACCCAAAGAGTAGTGAGCCTGTGGAATTCATTACAACAGGAAGTAGTTGACGCCAAAACATTGAATGTATTCAAGAGGCGGCTAGATATAGCACTTGGGGTGAATGGGATCAAAGGTTATGGGGAGGAAGCAGGATTAGGCTGTTGAGTTGGATGATCAGCCATGGTCGTAATGAATGGTGGAGCAGGCTCGAAGGGCCAAATGGCCTCCTCCTGCTCCTATCTTCTATGCTTCTATATCTCCTTAGCCAATCAGCTTGAAGGGTTTTAAAATTAGGGGTAGGGAAGGATGATTAAATTAAAATAGATTAATTCAATGTCAAGTACAGAATGATAAAGTGAAGGGAAAAAATTGGATTAAGAGAAAGAAATAAAAAGAGACAAAAGGAAAAGGAGACTTTCAAAGAAAAAGATTAAATTTTAAACATTTTAATTCTACAGCATCAATCAAAACCCAAAGGAATGAGACTACATATAATAGTTATTTTTCAGTGCCAATTCAGTTGACTGGCAATACTTAAAACTTATCACCATATGTAAATAAATAATTAAGGGTCAATTGAGCTGGTTTATAAGGCAATTGACACCAATGTTATGCTGCCCACACCATTACACAGCTGGCTTAGGTAGGCAATTGGGAGTGGGCAGCCCATTCTTTCAAAAAATTGTTTTTATAGGGTGGGAAGGAAGAGGGGTACTATCTCTGAAGAGGGGATGCCCCTTGCTCATTGTCCCCCTTTCCCCCCACCCACTGATGATTGCAACGCCTCTTCCTTCCCACCTGCACTGCAAAACTCACATCCCCAATCTTCCGATCCCTCCCTGCCAACATCTGGTAGTCCAGGATCCATTGGGGCCTACAGCCAAGGCCTTCTTGCAGACCCAGCAGTGCCCACTACTGAGCTCTGGCACAACTATGGCTGCAAGAGCTTCTGGCTAATCAAATTGGCTGACAGTAGCCGAGGACAAGACTTTCTCTCAGTGAGGTGTGGCAGTCCTATACTTCCCTTGTTGTTCCTGCCTGCAGCGCGTTATTGCTGTTTCTGACTGATTTTTTAGTCGATGGGATAAGCAATCCGTGCCCCACCCCATAAAATCCAGTCCAGTGGTGATGTGACATTACCACAATGCAAATGCTTCTGTCCCAGCACAACATGATATCCAAAACAACAATGAGATTAATAACCTGTTCTTCGTTCTATGTATGATGAATTAATGTTGGCCAGGACACCAGGAAATCCCCCTTGCTCTTCTTCAAATGGTGCCACGGTAATTTTTACATTGACCTGAGATGGCAGACAGACTTGAGTGTAATAATTCTAGGATATAAATTCAACTGTACAACATACATTTTGAACACTGACCAGCTGACAACAGATCACAGATGACGTATTAGCACAGACATAGTTGCGTGGCAATCCCTCTTGTAACGATTCATGTCGAGACCCATAACTTATTAAAAGAGGTGAATTTACGAGCAACAAACAGACATAACCATAGGATAGGTTTCAAGACTTTTACTGTATTAAACATAGATCAACATAGATCAAACATCACTTAACAGGCAACTGATATGCCAAACTGTGTATTAACTATTTAATGCAACTGTGATACATCTTATAACTCCTTTTGCTGTGTATCACCCATGTCTCTGATGTGTAAGAATATAATGTTAAGTCCTAAGTTATTCCAAACTTTCCAGCAGGCCCACTTCTCCCTGTCACACCAGGTTTATCTTCCAGTGTCCTTTGAAAATTGTTCCCAAGAATTCCAGAATTGACGTTCGCCAGCAGTAAAGTTTAAAGTTAAAGTTTATTTATTAGTCACAAGTAGGCTTACATTCACATTGCAATGAAGTTAATGTAAAAATCCTCTAGTCACCACACTCTGGCACCTGTTCGGGTACACTGAGGGACAATTTAGCATGGCCAATTCACCTAACCTGTACATCTTTGGACTGTGGGAGGAAACCGGAGCATCCGGAGAAAACCCACACAGATACGGGGAGAATATACAAACTCCACACAGACAGTGACCCAAGCCGGGAATCGAACCCAAGTCCCTGGCGCTGTGAGGCAGCAGTGCTAACCACTGTGCTATACACTGTGCCACTGTGCCGCCCCAATGCCCACATCAATGACTCCTTGTTGCTCAAATCTCCAAAAGTCCTGTCCCCTCACTTTCAAATAGAAAACCAACTTTTACAAGAATTCAACTTAGTTTTAACACAAAGAAACTTTGCTCCTCACAGCAGCAGCTAGTTTCTTCCTCTTTCCCTCCATATGTCTCAGTCTCCAAAAAGCAGCTGTCCCCTTTTCTATGTCAAGGTGTGAAAATTGGTTTTCAGTTGGTTTCAGTTTGTGTTTCTTTCCACTTGAAAACCAGATCACATGGCCTTGTCTTTGGGCAGAGATTAGAATGACTACCACCATCCCCACCCCCTTCGCCTCCTATCCAGAACATTCTATATTACTTCAAATTGAAAGAGACACTTTAAAACATAGCCATAAGCATTCTTTCTGGTTGTTTCACAGCTTGGTATGGCTCCTGCTCTGCCCAAGACTGCAAGAAACTACAAAGGGTCTTGAATATAGCCCAATCCATCAAGCAAACCAGCTTCCCATTCATTAATTCTGTCTACACTTCCCGCTGCCTCAGAAAAGCAGCCAGCATAATCAAGGACCCCACGCACCCCGAACATACCCTCTTGTACCTTCTTCCATCGAGATAAAGATACAGAAGTCTGAGGTCACGTACCAACCGACTCAAGAACAGCTTCTTTCCAGCTGCCATCAGACTTTTGAATGGACCTACCTCATGTTAAGTTGATTTCTTTAATTCCCTAGCTGTGACTGTAACACTATATTCTGCACTCTCTTCTTTCCTTCTCTATGAACGGTATGTTTTGTCTGTACAGCGCGCAAGAAACAATACTTTTCACTGTATACTAATACATGTGACAATAATAAATCAAATCAAATCAAATCTTGTAAAGTCCAGAATTTGTAATACTCTCCAAATATTTCTGCTTCTCCATTTCCTTCTCCTTTAAGATCCACATCTGAACAATCCTTGGCTGATTGAACTCCATCTATTCAGGAACTGTTCCTTTTGATCAGAAAATTATGCATGTCACTCAGCTACTCAAGAAAGGTGAGAGAGGGAAACCAGGAAATTATAGACCAATTAGCCTAACATCTGTTGTCAGGAAATTACTAGAGACTATAATTACAGATAGGATGACTGAACATCTTGAAATTTTTCAGCTGATTAGAAAGAGCCAGCATGGATTTGTAAAGGGTAGTTCATCTCTGATGAATCTGATTGAACTTTTTGAACTAAAGTAGTTGACTAAAGTAGTGGACAGGGGAATGTCTATGGATGTTATTTATATGGGCTTCGAGAAAACAATTTATTAAGTCCTTCACAAGAGACTGTTCTTTAAAGTTGAAGCTCATTGAAATTCAAATTACTTACATGGTAAAGAAATTGGCTGAATGGCAGGAGATAGAGAGAAAGGATAATGGGGAGGGAAGTATGAGCCAACATGGCAGAATTTGGCCAATAGTGTCCCACAGTTTTGTTGCCTCAACTATTCACCATATTTATCAAAAACTTAGATGACATTATAAACAGCCACATAACCAGATTTTCCAATGACACAAAGATAGGTGGCATTGCAAGTAGTATATATGGAAGGGTATAATTACAAAGTGATGCTAATAGATTGTAAATGTAACAAATTGGTTTCAATGTACGCAAATCTGAGTTCAACACTCAGGAGAAAAATAATAGAATGGAGTACTTTCTAAATCATAAAGAGCTACGAACAGTCGAGGTCCAAAGAGACTTTGGAGTACATAGATCATTAAAACATTATGACCAGGTACAGCAAATAAGCAAAAAGGCTAATGGAATATTTATTTTTATAGAGCTGGAGTACAAAGGGGTATAATGTCATGCTTCAGCTGTTCAATGTTCTGGCCAGACTATGTCTGGAGTACTGTGAGTAGTTCTGGGCATCAAAACTTAGGAAGAATATACTGGTCTTGGAGGGAGTGCAGCATAGGTTTATTTGAAAGATACCTGGACTCCAAGAGTTAAATTATAAGAGGAAATGACACAATCTAGGGATTTTTAATCTGAAATTTAGAAGGATCATAGAATCATAGAATCTCTACAGTACCAATGGAGGCTATTCAGCCCATCAAGTCTGCACTGACTCTCTGACTGAGTAATTTACCCAGGCCGTCTACCCTGTAACCTCACACAGTTATCATGACTAATCCACTACACATCTTGGGACACTAAAGGGCAATTTACCATGTCCAATCCACCTAACCTGCAGATCTTTGGACTGTGGGGGGAAATCAGAACACCCGGAGGAAACCCATGCAGATACAAGGAGAAGGTGCAATCTCAACACAGGCAGTCACCCAAGGCCAGAATTGCTAACCACTATGCTACTGTGCCACTGCAGTGATAAAAATTGACCAAAGTTCTTAAAATATTAAGGGAAACAGACAGGGTAGATAGAAACCATTTCTGCTGGTTGGGAACTTTAGGATTAGGGGGCAAAGTTTAAAAATTAGAGCCAAACCTTTCAGGAATGAAATCAGGAAACATAAAGGGTAGACGTTTGGAACTCTTTTCTGCTTGATCAGTTGTTAATTTTAAATCTGATTGATAGAAGCTTGCTAACTGAATGTATTAAGGAACTTTAGGCAAAGTCAAGTGAATAGAAGTTTAAGTTTATTTATTACTGTCACAGGTAGGCTTACATTAACACTACAATGAAGTTACTGTGAAAATCCCCTAGTCGCCATGCCCCGGCACCTGTTCAGGTATACTGAGGGAGAATTTAGCATGGCCAATGCACCTAACCAGCAC